>NW_025814830.1:19415000-20080000 GCF_022079265.1 Lynx rufus | reverse complement strand
ATCTGTCCTGAGTTTTTTGTTTGTTTGTATATTATTTATTTCTGCTCTAATCTTTATTATTTCCCTTCTTCTGTTGGCTTTGGACTTTATTTGCTGATCCTTTTCTAGTTCCTTTAGGTGTAAGGTTGGGTTGTGTATTTGGGAGTTTTCTTGCTTCTTGATACAGGCCTTATTTGCAAAGTACTTTCCCCTTAGGACTGCCTTTGATGCATCCCAAAGGGTTTGGACTATAGTGTTTTTATTTTTTATTTTTGCATCCATGTATTTTTTTTATTTCGCCCTTAATTTCCTGGTTAACCCAACCATTCTTGGCTAGGATATTCTTTAACCACCATGTTTTTGAGGGGTTTCCAATTTTTTTCCTTGTGTTTGATTTCAAGTTTTGTAGCATTGTGGTATGAAAATAGGCATAGTATGAACTTGAGCTTGTTGTACCTGTTGAGGGCTGATTTGTGGCCCAGTATGTTAGCTATTTGTGATTTATGACCCATTGGTGTTCCATGTGCACTTGAGAAGAATGTATATTGTGCTGCTTTAGGATGAAATGTTCTGAATAGATACGTTAAGTCCATCTGGTCATTCAGCCATTATTTTCTTGTTGATTTACCGCTTAGATCATCTGTCCATTGCAGTGAATGGGGTGTTAAAGACCCCCACTATCATGGTATTATTATCATTGAGTTCCTTTATGTTTGCTAGAAATGATTTATATATTTGGGTGCTCCAACTTGGGTGCCTAAATATTTATAATTGTTAAATCTTCTTGATGGATAGACCCCTTAATTATGGCATGATGCTCTTATTCATCTCTTGTTACAGTCTTTGTTTTAAAATCTAGTTTGTCTGATGTAAGTGTAGCTACTCCATCTTTCTTTTGACATCCATTAGCATGGTGGATGTTTCTCCAACCCATCACTTTCTATCTGGAAGTGTCTTTAGGCCTATAATGATTCTTTTGTAGGCAGCATATAGATGCATCTTGTTTTTTTACCCATTCTGATATGCTATGTCTTTTGATTGGATCATATAATCCGTTTACATTCAGAGTGATTTTTGAAAGATATGAATTTAGTACCATTGTGTTACCTGTAGAGTTGATATTTCTGTGATGTTCTCTGGTCCTTTGTAGTCTTTGTTGCTTTTGTCTCCCCCCCCCACACACAGACCCAGAGAGTCCCCCTTAAAATTTCTTACAGGGCTTGTTTAGTGGTCACGGACTCCATTAGTTTTTGTTTGTATGGGAAAGTTTTTATTTCTTTTTATTCTGAAAGACAGCCTTGCTGTCATAAAGCCATAAAGAATTCATGGCTGCATATTTTTCCCACTCAGCACATCGATATTTCCTGTCACTCCCTCCTGGACTGCCAAGTTTCAGTGGACAGATCTTCTGCTAATCTTATGTGTCTATCCTTGTAGGTTAAGGACATTTTGCCTCTAGCTTCTGGCAGAATTCCCACTTTATCTTTTTATTTTGCACGTTTTGCTATGATATGTTGTGGTGTAGACCTGTTTTGTTGATTTTCAGTGGAGTTCTCTGTGTCTCTTGGACTTGAATGTCTGCTATCTTTCCCAGATTAGAGAAGTTCTCAGCTATAATTTGTTAAAATAAAACTTCTCCCTTTTTCCCCCTCTTCTTCTTTTAGGACTCCTATGATACAGATATTGCTTCATTTCATAGAATCACTTAGTTCTCTAAGTCTCCCCCTTGAGATCTAGTAACCATTGTTTTCCTCTGTTTTTCAGCTTCATTGTTTTCCATAATTTTATCTTCTATATCACTTATTTTCTTCTCTGCTTTTTTAATGCTCCTTTTCACTGCATCCACTTTGTTTTGCATCTCAGTTACAGCTTTTTAAAATTCATCCTGAATAGTTCTTAGGTTTTTGATGTCTATAGAAAGGGTTTCTGGTGTCTTCTATACTTTTTTCAAGCCCATCTGGTAGTCCTATGCTTTTGTTCTAAATTTTTGTTCAAATATATTTCTTATCTCTGTTTAGAGCATGTCCCTGGCTATGAATCCTTTGACCTTCCTTTTGAGAAGAATTCCTCCATATTGTCATTTTGGCTAAGTTTCTTTATTTTGCATGTTTTAAAAGCTTGTTATTTTTCTTGCATCTAAAAGTACTGCTATATTAAAAAGTGGTAATACACTATATTCGGGGCCTGGAACTTCAGGAAATCTTTCTGTTGTATGCTGTGGACAATCTGTGGTTGTGTTTGGCTATTCTTTCCCACTTTTCAGTCCTCTGCTGAGCTCCTCCTTGCTTACTCTGGTGGAGTGTTTGGATCTTTAACTAGGTGTGCTTTGATTTGTTTGTTGAACTAACCCTGGAAAAAAGGGTGGGGGCCTGATCCCCAAAAAAGAGAAAATGAAAAGTAACACATATAAACAAACAAACAAATAGAAAATCCAAAAACTATAAGGCTGAGTACCAAGAAAAAGAATGGGAAAACAAGATAAAAAAGAAGGGGAAAAAAAGAGGTAAAATGAAAAGAATAAAAAAGCCTGATGCAAAAAAGGAGAAAAGGAAATGTAAAAAACAAAGAAGAAACTATGAGCCTGATTCCAAAAGAAAAAAGTAAGAAGAAAGAAAAAAAGAAAAAAACTGCAAGTACCATTTTGAAGTACGGGATTTTCAGTGTACTTGATGCATGAGTGGTGCTGGCTATGCTGGTCTTCTGGAGGAGAGGCCACTGTATTGGCCTAGAATCAGTCTTAGTTGTAAATATGCTGTCACCATGCACATGGCAGGGGGTGGTTTGGTGTAAGTGGTTCTTGCCTCCACTGAGGGTGGCTGTGTTGCTCTCTGAATTTTGGCTGGCACCTGCAGGATCTTATGTCCCTGGGAAGGCAATATGCCTTCTTCCAAACGTACTCCAAGAAGAGGAATGTTCTCTCCCAGTGCACCCTGGAGATCTCTACACCACCCTATGTACTCTAAGGCCAACTCCCACCTCTCCAGGAGCCAATGCCATAGCTCTTCTCTGGAGGAAATCACACACTTCCAAAACCTCAGCGTTTGCTCCAAAAGCTGTTTGCAAAAAAAGAACTGGAACACTCAGTACTTCTTGCTCCCCAGTCAATGGTCCAGAGAAGTTTTCCTCTTGTGCTAACTCAATGCCCTACTTTCTCAAAGCCAAACATTTGAATCTCCATGGAAAGTGTTCCCTCCCCTCCACAGCACCTGCTTTTCTGTCCCCAATTCACTTATACACACCTCTCACCTGTCAAACTGTGCCCCTGCAACTGCAGTGATCCTTTTGCCACTCTACAGATTGATTTCCTGGGTGTTCCAAGTGATTTGACCTCAGTACAGCTGTATTTGAGGGGCAAGGAAAGCCCAGGGTCTCCCTTCTTCTCTGCCATCTTAACTCCTCCTCCTATACTTCTATTTTTGAATAGAATATTCTGAATGTATCTGTTAAATTCCCATGGTCCAGTGAGTCATTCAGAGCCATTCTTTCCTTGTTGATTTTCTGTTTATAAGATCTGCCTATTGATGTAGATGAGGTGTTAAAGTCCCCTACTATTATTTTATCACTACCAATTAGTTCCTTAATGTTTGTTATTGTTTTATATGTTTGGGTGCTCCATTTGGGTGCACAAATATTTAAAATTGTTATATCTTCTTGTTGGATTGTCTCCTTTATTATTATATAGTGCCCTTCTTTGTCTCTTGTTACAGTCTTTGTTTTACTTATTTTTTAAATGTTATTTATTTATTTATTTAGAGAAAGAGAAAGGGAGAGAGAGAGAGAGAGGTAGGGACAAAAGAAGAGGGAGAGAAAGAATCTTAAGCAGTCTCCATGCCCAGGAAGAGCTTGACATGGGGCTTGATCTCATGATTGAGCTGAAATCACAAGTAACTGGATCAACCAAATGAGCCACCCAGGCATCCCACAGTCTGTTTTAAAGTCTAGTTTGGTATGTGTTGCCTTATATGCAACTTTCTTTTGATCTCCATTTGCATATTTCTCCATCCCCTGACTTTCAATCTGTAGGTATCTTCAGGTCTGAAATGAGACTCGTAGGCAGTATCCATATAGATAGATAGATATAGATATAGATATAGATAGATATATAGATGATATAGATATAGATAGTTTTATTATCCATTTTAGCACCGATGTCTCTTGATTGGAGCATTTAGTTCATTTACATTAAAGGTAAATATTGATAGATATGTATTTATTGCCATTTTATTACTTGTTTTGTCATTTCTGAAAATTTTCTCTAATTCTTATCTTTCTCTCTTGCATAGTTTTCTGGTTTTCTTTACTGATACGTTTGGATTTCTTTCTCTTTATTCTTTGCATATTAGTTGCTTATTTGTGGTTATGATTAGGTTTGTATGTAACCTTTTTGCATTTAGCAGCCTATATTAAGTTGATGGTCATTTAAGTTTGAACCCATTCTTTAATACTCTCTTTCCCATGTTTTAGGTGTATGGTTTCATATTTTACATCCTTTCATATTGGGAGTTTCTTGACTGATTTATCACTTTTGGTCTTTCCTTTCCACTCAAAAAGTCTTATTTATTTGTTTGTTTCTTTGTTTATTGCAAGGCTGTTTTAGTGGTCATGAACCCCTTTAGGTTTTGTTTTTCTGGGAAACTCCTTATCTCTTCTTCTGTTATAAGTGATTGCTTTGCTGAATAGAGTATTCTTGGCTGCATGTTTTTCCCATTTATTAAATGGAATATACCGTGTCACTCCCTTCTGGCTTGGACATTTTCTGTTGAAATATCCCCTGCTAGCCTTATGGGGTTTTCCTTGTATGCAGCTGTCTTATTTTGTCTTGCCACTTTGAAAATGTTATATTCTTCATTATGTTTTTTTTTTCCACTTTAATTATAACATGTCTTGGTATAGATCTACTTTTGTTGATTTTGTGGGGGTTCTCTGTGCCTCCTAGGTTTGTATATCTGTTTCTTTCTCCTGATTAGGGAAGTTTTCAGGTATTATTTCTTCAAATAAATTTTCTGCCCCCTTTTCTCTTTCTTTTACTGGGACTCCTACAATGTGAATGTTATTACATTTGATAGAGTCACTGAGTTCCCTAAGTTTATTCTCCTTATGCATAATTCTTCTTTTCTCTCTTTTGTTCACCTTTATTACTTTCCATTACTCTGTTTTCTTGGTAATTAATTCACTTCTCTGCTTCTCCCAGCCTACTGTTCATTCTGTCCAGCATGTTTCTCATTTCATTTTTTTTAAATGTTTATTTATTTTTGAGAGAGACAGAAAGAGACAGAGTGCAAGCCAGGGAGGGGCAGAGAGAGGGAGAAATAGAATCCAAAGCAGGCTCCAGGCTCTGAGCTGTCAGTACAGAGCCCAACGTGGGGCTCAAACCCACAAATGGTGAGATCATGACGTGAGCCAAAGTCAAACAACTTAACCAACTGAGCCACCCAGGCAACCCCTCATTTCATTTTTTGAATGCTTTATCTATGCTATGTTATTCCTTACCTCTGTACTAAAGGTTTCATTCAGGTCTTTCATTCTTTTCTCAAGTCCAGTGAATAACTTTATGATCATCATTTTAATTTCTCTATCACATATTTTACATATATCTGTCTCACCTTGATCTTTGGCTATGGCCTTGTCCTGTTCTTTCATTTGGGACAAATTCTTGTCTTCTCATTTTGTTTAAGTCTCTGTGCCTGCTTCTGTATGTTAGAAAAGTCAGCTATGTCTCCTACTCTTGAGGGTAATGCCCTTATGAGAAGAAATTCCAGATCGGGAGATGCGGTGTTGGCAGGGGCTTGGTCCAGTCTTCTGGGTAAGGTGCCCACTACACCTGGACTGAGGCAAGTGTGATGGGGAAAGGTGGTTTCCCCAGAGTGTGGGTGGGTGGGGCTTGGTGTAGGTAACTTACAGAGAGAGCATGGACACTGAGCTGATTCTTGCAGGTTGCCTTGTGTCCAGTCAATGGTGCAAGTGAGGGAAAGGATGCTGGCTAGTTCCTGTGTTCCCAGAGGACTCTCCATGAATGCTGCCTCTCTGCAACACACTCCAAGAAGAGTGAGTAACCTCTCCACTGTGTGCCTCAGGCCCTCTTCAGATTGTTGTTTATACTCTTAATTTCTGGAGGCTGTTTGTTCTTTCTTCTGTCGAAGAGCAGCCTCAATGCCTCTGGGCTCTTCCTGAGCCAAGCCTGCTGGCCTTTACAGCTCCAGGTTTTAAGACCCAGTAGTTGCAAGAACTCATAAAATTCTACTCCTTTCACTTTCCAAGCCAATTACTATAGGGATTTATCTTCCCTGTGTATGCTCCCCCTGTGTGCTCCTTGTCTTCTCTGCATCTGCAGCCCACTCCATACTGCAGTAGCCTTGAGCCATTTCTCTCCCAAACCATGTTTCCTCACTTCTTGTCTTATCCAAAGTGGCCTCTTCTCTACCTTTAGCTGTGGAGTTTGTTCTGCCAGTCTTCAGGTCAATT
The DNA here is from genome assembly GCF_022079265.1 of Lynx rufus. Lineage (NCBI taxonomy): Eukaryota > Metazoa > Chordata > Mammalia > Carnivora > Felidae > Lynx > Lynx rufus. Next base: position 20,073,559 of record NW_025814830.1, on the reverse strand, counting down.
TCTGGGGCATTTATGATGATTTGGTAGTTATCTAGTTGTATTCATGAGATGAGATGAGCCTAGGGTCCTCCTACTCCACTGCCATCTTCCTGGACCAATGAATTATTTCCTTTCAGGTTCTGTTTTTTTTTTTTCTTTTTGGCCTGCTTGTGCCTCCAGGAAAAATGAGAACACTTCTTTCTTGTTGAGTTTGGGATTCATTCTGAGGTCTAAATCTTCTTCACTTGCAAATCTTTCCCAACCACAGTTACTCAGAGGGGAGAAAAGTGAAATATAATTAACTTTTCAATTGAATCATTAAAAGAAAGCGATGTTCTAATTATTGATTATTACTCTATGCATTGTTTGAAAAAGCTGTTGATTTGTTTACTTTAGGGAACAGAAGATTTTAAATGAGCACTGTGGGCACTTGAAATTAAAATATTTATTTAGAAATACTACCAAAGCTGTGCAAGATTACATTGCAAGGTATATCGGGCTGAACCTGTGATCACAATTCTACCTCAAAGTCAAATTCAGAGATCCAAAACAGTGTTGATCATTCATTATTTAATTCATGTATACACTTGTTAACTATTTATTGAATACTTACTATGTGTCTAGTGTGGACCTCCAGGCTGAGAAATAAGGTGAATCATAGTTCTTGACCTTGAGAAGACTTATGGTCTAGTGAAAGCAATAGAACAGTACAGGGATTACGGCCCTGCATTTGCTTGTCTCAGAATGTCTAAATAACAAACTGATGCTTACAGATTGAACAGAGAGGAACAAAACACAGTTTTTGAAGAAGTTATTGCTAGATTTTGAAGAAGATGTTTTATCCAGTGTTCCCACCACTGAGAATACCCTTTTATATAGTGTCCAGCATGGAAAGACAGATATTTGCTTTAGGCATATTGTATACAATTGTGTAAGCCATGGACTGAACACCTCTTACTGGTGCTTGAATGGACTCAGATGTGAATCTTTCCCACAGAGCTGAACATAGTTCTTGGACCTGTACTTTACTCAAGGGAAGGACAGAGGACAACTTTCTTGATGTGACAGGTGAAGAATAACACCTGAATTTCAGTCCAGGAACAAAACCACTCTGTTCATCCTTGGTAACTGCTCACGGCATCCAGAGAATTCTGGCATAATAACTTTTGCACAGGTCCTGAGACCTGTGCTGAGACCCCACATATGTTCAGGCAGAAATAACCTTACATAGGATACTGGTCTTCAGTCTTAACACCATAATTTTTCTTTCCCTGCTGTCCTGTATAAATTCCTTCTATCTCTCTGGGAAACAATGCCAGCCTTCCTATACCTACTTTCTTCTCCAAAGAAAGTATGAATTTCCATATCTACGAAATTGTCCACAGGATAGTGCTCAGGAGACTGGCTTTAAGGTAGAACAAACTTTGATACAAATCCCAGGTTTGATATTTATAAGCTCTGTGACCTCAGGATAGTCACTTAAATTATCTGGCCATCAGTTTCCTTACTTAATAAGATAATTATATATCCTTTATAGGGTTATCATAGGGATTATCATAGAGATTAAATGGAATGATACAAGTTAAATTCTTAGTGTGATGCTGATAATGCTGGTGATGTGGGGAAGTTACCAGGTGGTTACTTTTTTTGCTCCACACAGGTCGGTCTGGAGTAGCTTGTACCCCAGACCAAACCTTACTCCTATTTCAAGTCTCAGCTCAGGCACTAAGTCAGAATTGTTATAATTCTTATCACATTCTTATAATAGTTTTATAAGAGCATTATTATACTAGTTTTACCCTAACAATTATTAAACTCCACATGATGTCATGGCAAAAGCACATCTTTCTTAGAAAGCCTTTGGCTGCAATAAAGAGAAACCTGATCAGAATAGCTTAAATAGAAAAAGAGATTTTATTGGAAGGATGCAGGGGTTTTTCTTAGGCCTGTAAAAGTTATAATAAGCCTTCAACCTTTCCTTTTTTCTTTTTCTGTTTTCTTCTTACCTTATAACATACATATATACATATAACACCCTATAATGTGGCTCCTTCTTTTTATTCAAATCAACTGCCTTCTCTTCCTCCTTAGAGAGGCCAAACCTTAACACCACATTGTACACTGGTAACTTTCCCGTTCCATTCCTGTTTATCACGTTATTGCACTTTATCTCTTTGTGAGTACTCCACTACCTGATATAACAAACAATTTAAATAAATTTATAATGCTATCTGTTTCTTTGCTACACCTACTCCCCTCCACAAAATAAGTTGCTTACAGGCAGAACTCCATCTTCCTTATTTAGTACTGACTCCCAGCACCTGGCAGAATGCCTAGCCCAAATATCATATGTGGAATGAAATTTGTTCTGTAGTATTGCACAAATAGATGTTCTATAATGTATTTATTATTATGTTGAAAGTTTTTAGGTGGTTTCCCATTCTTCATCTTACAAATTGTCCAGGCATTGACTTTCTCAGCCATCCATCTTGAGGATAGTACTGAGAATTTAAACCATTAGATAGGGCTAGGTGTCTTTCATAATGTCTATTCCTTCAAATACTGCACTCCTTCTGATATGCCTTCCAAGTTTAGTTGGAAACTGTGATTTTGAACCTGGGAAGCTGGGTGAGAGAGAAAAGTTTCTTAATATGTTTGGGGCCTGAGAACTTGGGAGCGATCTCCTAAACAATCTCTCTCTCTCTCTCTCTCTCTGACTGCCAGGGAACTGATAATGCTGTCTTTTCTGGGATGCGTGTTTCAAAGCTAGCCTTTTCTCTCTTGAAACTTTGCATGCTCCAGGTCCTACATGGGCTGACATCTATCTGCAGAATAGCAGTAGAACAGAGGGGAGCTTTGTACAAATATAACAACAGTTAAGCTGAATTAACCAGGGAAAATAGCTTGCAATTTAATTAGATTCTCTCAGTCTCCTAAGAATGTTGTATGGTTTTGTTTTGAGACACATGTAAATACTTAATACAGAAATATTTTCTTGAAAAGATCATTTTGGTTTCTACTATTTCTGAGGGCTTAGAATGAAATACTTCAATGGGTACAATTTAAGGAGAGTTTTTAAATATTCACAAGTAAGAATGTTTCAAAGGAAAATTCATAGTTCTGTGGTGGAATTTTTGCTGGCCTGAAAACAATTATGATTGGTGCCAATGATTAGATTTTTGTATTTATTTGTTGAGTACATATTGACTGATTCCTTATTATTTGGCCAGAAGTGTTAGCTCTTTGGCAATCATCATGTTCCACACCAAGTTATTGTGGATGATAATGATGATCTTAGCCCAGTGCCTTCTGGAATATATGCTTGTCTCCTTTTTAAATGTTTATTTTTAGAGCATGAATGGAGGAGGGGCAGAGAGGGAGAGAGACAGGGAGAAGGAGAATCTCAAGTAGGTTCCACATTGTTATCACAGAGCCTGATGAGGACCTTGATCTCATGAACTGTGAGATCATGATATGAGCCGAAATCAAGAATCAGATGCTTAACTGATTGAGCCACCAAGGTGCCCTGCTTATCTTTTTTTAATACCTGGAAGATCATGCCACTCCCTCCTGATAGCCTTGTATGATCCCTGTGGCACTTTGAATACAAGGAAAGCCTTGAAAATCTGGGCTTCCCCCGGTCTTATAAACCTTTGCTTTCCTCTCTGTCATGTGACCAGCTGCACAGGTCTTTTTGTTGTGTCTTGGATATACCAAGTCTCTTTATGCCCCCTAAGACCTTGGCTTTTGTTGTCCTTCTGCTAGAACTCTTACCCTAGAACTTCATGTATCTGACCATTTCTCTTCCTTCAGTCTCAGTTTAAAAGTCTTTCCTGAAAGTATGCATTAAGGTGGTCACTCTGCCTCTTGCCCATCTAATTCACTGTTGTATTACCAATATCTAGAACAATGCTTGAAAATAATAGGTGATCAGTAAATATTTGGTGAATAGATAAATGACTTCTGACTCCAAGAGATTTTCTAATTCATGTGGTTGTAGAACTTCAGTCTTTGTTGCTATTTCAACCCTTTCTTAATGTCTGATATCCCTTCTGTCCAAAGACAAGACCTATTTAAGTTAAATCCTTGATAATTAGTGTCTTCTGTTCCTGTTATGATGTCTATATGGATTCCTGAGTTTTTGATGTGCTTTTCCTTGGGATTAAGTCACTATTTAGGCTACAACTTTCAAACAGTCCCAGGTCTTGCCTTGCTCCCTTAATTCTGGCCCTGTGCCTTAGTTCTTCCTACTCTGGGGCTCTGGCTCACTCTCTGGGCAGAAATAATCCCTAGTTATAGGATATCCACCCAACTGCCTGGATAGAGTTTGTTCCTGTGTGATCTCCTCTGGCTGTCTCCCTCCAGCTTCAGCCTCATTCCCTACATAGATATTCCCTAACTTCCCCAGACCAGACTTATGTTTTTTCTGGGCTTTTCTGTCTTCCAACAAAGTCATAATTCTTCCAGGAATCATAGGTTTGCTTTTGGTGATGATTCAAAAGGCAATTAGAAAAGCATTTCCTCTTCATCAGGTCAATAAAACCCCCGGTTAACATGGAGGAAAACCAACATCTCATTTTCCATTTGATATCTTTTGACTAGTAGAGGACTAATTGCAGGGTCCTGGTTTTCAACCCTGGTGCCCAACATTTTCCCAAATTTAAAAGATCATTTTAAAAATTCAAAAAATGTGAGTTTTATTTACTTGGCCTTGCTTCATGAGAGCAAGGAGCACATTTTGTTTCTTCATCAGCTTATATTCATTCTCATGGCCCAGAACTGGAGTCCCTAGCTGGATAGTGGGTAATCGATAAGTATTTGTTAATAAGAAAATTTAAAAATAAATACTCTCCCTAGCCAGTGAAGACCCAGTGAATTAGAGTGGGTTTGTTTGCAAATAAAACAAAAAATAAGTTTGGCAACTTCTCAACTTCTGTCATTCTTCTCTTTCTTACCAGGCAATCAGACTTTCTACCTAATTTTCTTGATTTGCATGGTTTAATAAGTGAAATTATGCAGTAGGTACCCCATGAACCATAGAATGATCATTGATGCATTCATCCCAAGAAAATGGGGTAATTGATGAAAATAAGTGGGACAACATAAGGGAGACCCGTTAGAAAATATCCCAGGATGAGATGCTTTATTTTGGATATCTTCCTTAACTCAGTGTTCTGTGTATCCACAAATGCTCAGCATAACATTTCCAATGTCTTCCTGGGTAAGGCAGGAGAAGATGGCATTAACTACTTGGTAATGAGGCAGGGTCTCAGCCAAGAGACTTGAGATGGCTGTTGAGTGAGAGGTCAGTTGCAGAAGTCATTCCTGCTTCTTCACTTTTGATTCTTGACCTTCTTCCTAGACAACACATAGAAGAGACTTGCTTATTTTTCCCAACACAAGATGAGGATAAGTTTCTGTACTGCCCACCCTGGGGTCTTGCAAGTTTGCTAAAAACCATTAAAATCAGAGGAGGAGAAATATGCACACACAAGAGCTTTCCCAACTCACATATGTACACACACAGAGGGGGAAAGTAAAACAGAGGGGTGTGGATGACTTTGTTGTGGACTGAATATCCTTTGACTTTTCTTCTTGGTTGAATTTGAAAATTTGAGAAAATTGGCACTTAGAGACTCAAGTATCTTTAAAAGCTTTAAGTTTATTTAACTTTTTTCCTTATTAAGTTCTAATTTGGAAGACAAGACTTCTTGCAGAGTGGAAAAACTTGATTCATATGAATGACACAAAGTAAACAGAATTTAAGTCTAGATATTAAGAAAACAGGAGTTTCTCTGGGGCCAAGAAAACTGCAGAGTGCCAATTGTGCCAGGGTGACCCTCTGAGGTAATGGTAATTTGCTAATTCTTCCCAAGGACTTGGGAGGTAGTCATCAACGTCTGTGCATGGTGCAGAGAAAACATTGGTTTCCCCTTTCAGAACCTCAGTCATGACTCCCTTTTTAGTTAGAGACATAGGTTTAAGGAAGTGCAAAGATGACAGAAAGAAAAGTGTCATTTTGCCACCTGCGTTCAGAAAACACAGGCTTCCCTCTGCCCTACTAATGGCATTTACCCACACAAAGAATTCAGTGAATCAGGACCCGACCTTCATATTAACCATGCTCTCTGATGCTGAGAAGATGTTGACAATCACAAGTCTCTGTTTCTTTGTGAGCACTGAAGCTACTTCATCTTAAGAAATGCTCAGAGTGAGGAAAATGCTTTTAAAAAGCATGAATAAAATCATCACAATTGTATCTGAATATTTTCCATTGTTTCCAATGAAGGTCAAGAAATGGCCAATGAGTCAGGGCCTGGAACATCAGGGTGACACAGGACATTTTCTCTTTTTCCATGTTGACCTGTTTGAGACAATGTTCACTGCCTGGCAAATCTGCTGTCCAACAGAAGCATAGCTAAGTCAGGCAATGTAGATTGAATCATGGCTTTGGTAATCATTAGCTTTGAGACTTTGAATGTTTCTTCTCTTTCATCTATATAATAAAAAATTCTTTTCTACTTAAAGGACTATTGACAATACAGAAGAAAAAGCTTTCTAAAGAAAATAGACACACTAACTGTAGTTCTGATAAAAAGCAGGGAAGGTGGAGCAAATGATAAGGACATGGAGAGATGTCACAGAATTCAAAGAGAAGATATTAAATGCATCCAGGCCTCAAGGAGAATTTGTTTTCCAGCTCATAAACCTTCTTCTTTACTCATTGGCTTCTTATGGTCTGCTAAACACAGACTTCTTATGTAAATACCCAAAAGTCCCATAAGTTAAATGACCTTTCCTCCCAGTACCAAATTCCTGAGAGACGAGTATGACTGGGTTAATTCATCTGTTTTTAATAAAGACATCTACACAATAGATTACTAGCTATAAATGGACTGTATTTGGATTATGTTTCTATCCTTGAATTAGGAAAATATGGCTGGAGTGGGAAAAGTGCTGTCACATGGAAACAGTACTTTCTACAGCACCATTGCTCAGAGGAGCTGTAAGTAGGCAGATTACAAGGATCAAGCATAGAATAGGTGCTCTGTAAGTAGCAGGTAAATATTATTAATATTTATAGGAATCATAATAGTGCCAGCTTTATAGAAATTAATAGAATTTTTCTACATTTTTATGTATATCCCATTAACTAAGGTAAGTTTAATATTATTTTCAGGTATATAATATAGTGCCTCAAACTTCCATATAACACCCAGTGCTCATCATAAGTGCACTCCTTAATCTCCATCACTTATTTAAACCACCCCCAACCCACCCATCTCCTCTCCGGTAACCATCGCTTTGTTGTCTATAAGTAAGAGTCTGTTTCTTGGAGGGAGAAGTTAAGATGGTGAAGTCGGAGGACTCTGGGTTTTCCTCATCCTTCAAACACAGCTGTATTAGGTTAGGTCACTTGGAACACCCAGGAAATTGATTTGCAGAGTGGCAGAATAATATCCACAATGGGAGAGAAACAGCTTGGCAGGTGAGAGGTGTGTGGACGTGAATTGAGGGGAGAGACAAAAGAGAGAGACAGAGAGAAGAGTTGAGAAAGTGGGACAAGGAGTTAGCAAAAGAGGAAAACCTCTCTGGACAACAGACTAGGGAGCAAGAAGTACTAAGTGTCACTAGTGTTTTTTTCTTTCTTTTTGTTTGTTTAACAGCATTTGGAACTCAAACTCTGAGATTTTGAAAGTGCACGACTTTCCCAGGGTGGAGCTGTAATGCATGCTCCTGGGGAGGAGGGAGCTGTTCCCAGATTGTAGAGGTCTCCAGGGCACACTGGAAGAGAACATTCCCTTTCCTAGAGTACTTTTGGAAGAAGGCATATTGCCTCCCCAAGGACAAAAGACCCTGCAGGTGTCAGTACATGGCCTTTCATCAGCAGGGAACAAGGTGTACCCAAAGGGAATATAACCCTTGCTGCTTTTAGTGGTGCTACAGCACAGATTCCACACACTGTGCAGGTGTGGGACTTTCAGGGACAGGATTTCAGACACAGCATGGAAAGTCTCTGCTCCTGAGGAAGGGAGCAGATCTGTGCAGTACGGACGGGGTCCTTTAAGATTTCAGGTTTTGAACCCCGGCCACACGCCAAAGAAAAACTGAGAAGAGTTGTGGCTCAGGGCCAGCTGACTGCATTTGCTATTATTTGAGGATCTGAACAGTGAGGGGGAGTGAAATCCCCAGTCCTGGGATGAGAAATTTGGGTTTCACCATTTTCCCGCCACATGAACACAGTGGGACTTCAGAGAGAAACATAACAACCCCCAAATGAATCTGGACCAACTTACACTAAAGCCCCCTACCCCACACACCCTGTCTGATGACTGCTTATTTACTGGGGCAAGACTGACTCTGAGCCAATGCAGTGGGCCTATCCTCCAAAAGACCAGTACAGTCAGAATCTGCATACATCAAGTGCACTGAAAATTGAGTGCTTCAAAACAATAGGAGCATTTATTTTCCTTTTTTTTTTCATTCTTCCTTTTTTTCTTGCTTTTGGAATCAGGCTCCTTCCTTCTTGCTTTTTTTCCCCATTTTCTTCTCTCTCTCTCTCTCTTTGATCAGACTTTTCTATTCTTTTTATTTTTTTTAATGTTTGTTTATGTTTGAGAGAGAGAGAGAGTGGGAGTGGGAGAGGGGCAGAGTGAGAGGGAGACAGAATGTTAAGTAGGCTCCATCTGTCAGCACAGAGCCTGACATGGGGCTGTAACTCACAGACTGTGAGATCATGACCTGAGCTGAAGTCAGATGCTTAATGTACTGAGCCACCCAGGCACCCCTATTCTTTTCTTTTTAATTCTTTTTTTCTTTTCCTCATTTTTCTCCTTTATTTTTCTTTGGAATCACTGTATAGATTTTGATTCTCTGGTTTTTTGTCTCCATTTCCTTTTCTTATTTTGGGACATCAGGCTTTCCTCCCCCTTTCCAGGATTTCTTCAACAAACAAACAAATCAAAGCACACCTAGTTAATGTCCAAACACCACCACTGCAAGCAAGGAGTAGTTCTACAGAAGATTGACCAGTGGGAAAGAGCAGCTAAAATGCAACAGCAGAGTGCACAAAGCATACACCAGAAACATTTCCTGAAGTGTAATGTTCTAGAGAGTGTATGACCCCTTTTTAATATAGCAGTATTATCAAGTGCAGGAAAAATAACAAGCTTTAAAAACACACAAAAGACAGAAACTTAGCCAAAATGATAAGATGGAAGAATTCCCCCCAAAAGAAAGGTCAAGAAGAAATCACAGCCATGGGCATGCTCAAAACAGATATAAGCAATATATATGAAAAAAAAATTAGAACAAAAGTCATAAGACTACTAGCTTGGCTTGAAAACAGCATAGAAAACACCAGAGAAACCATTGCTACAGAGATAAAAAACCTAGGAACTACTCAGAATGAATTAAAAATGCTATCACTAAGATGAAAATAAACTAGATACAGTGATGACAATGACTGAAGAAGCAGAAGAAAATAGGTGAGATTGAAGATAAAAATGTGGAAAATAATAAGGCTTAAAAAATAGGGAAAAGAAATTGCTAGATCATGAAGAGAGAGAACTAAGTGATTCCATGAAATGAAACAATATTCATATCATAGGTGTCCCAGAAGAGGAAGAGAGGGAATAAGAGAGAGAAGGTTTATTTTAACAAATTATAGCTGAGAACTTCTCTAATCTGGAGAAGGAAACAGGCATTCAAGCCCAAGAGGCACAGAGAACTCCATTCAAAATCAACAAAAAACAGGTCAACACTGTGATATATGTAGTGAAACCTACAAAATAAAAAAATAAAGTGAGAATTCTGTAAAAGGTCCTTAACCTACAATGTAGACACATAATTTTAACAGCAGACCTGTGTCCTGAAACTTGGCAGACCAGGAGGGAGTGGCAGGAAATATTCAATGCCCTGAATGGGAAAAGAATGCAGCCAAGAATTCTTTATCCAGCAAGGCTGTCATTGAGAATAAAAGGAGAGATAAAAACTTTCCCATACAAACAAAAACTAATGGAGTTCGTGACCACTAAGCCAGACCCACAATAAAGTTTAAGGGGGACTCTTTGAGTAGACAAAGAGAGAAAAAAAAGTCCAAGACAACAAAGACTACAAAGGACCAGAGAACATCACCAGAAACATCAACTCTATAGGTAACACAATGGTACTAAATTCGTATCTTTCAAAAATCACTTTGAACATAAATGGACTAAATGCTCCAATCAAAAGACATAGGGTATCAGAATTGATAAAAAAAAAAAAACAAGATCCGTCTACATGCCACCTACAAAAGATTCATTTTAGACCTGAGGACACCTGCAGATTGAAAGAGACAGGATGGAGAAACATCTACCATGCTAATGGATGTCAAAAGAAAGCTGGAGTATCATACTTATAAAAGACAAAGAAGATTTTAAAACAAAGAATGTAACAAGAGATGAAGAAGGGCCTCTATTATAATTGACAAGTATATACATAAAGATCTAACAAGTGTAAATATTTATGCACCCAACCTGGAAACATCCAAATATATAAATCAATTAATAACAAACATAAAGAAATTCATTCATTCTAATACCATAATAATAGGAGACTTTCACACTCCACTTACAACAATGGACAGATCATCTAAGCAGAGAATCAACAAGGAAACAATGGCCTTGAAAGACACAATGGATCAGATAGTAGATTGATAAACTCCTAGCCAGGCTTATCAAAAAGAAAAGAGAGAGTACCCAAGTAGATAAAATCATGAATGAAAGAGGAGTGATCACAACCAATGCCATAGAAATACAAAGAATTATAAGAGAATACTATGAAAAATGTATGCCAACAAACTGGGCAATCTGAAAGAAATGGAAAAATTCCTAGAAATTCCCACACTACCAAAACTGAGAGGAAGAAATAGAAAATTTGAACAGACCCATAAGCAGCAAGGAAATTGAATCAGTTATCAAAAATCTCCCAACAAACAAGAATCTTGGGCCAGATGAACTCCCAGGGAAATTCTACAAGACATTTAAAGAAGAGTTAATACTTACTGTTCTCAAATAGTTCAAAAAAATAGAAATGAAATGAAAGCTCCTAAACTTATTCTGTGAAGCCAGATTACCTTGATTCCAAAACTAGACAAAGTCCCCACTAAAAAGAATTATAGGCTAATATCCCTAATGAACCTGGATGCAAAAATTCTCAAGATACTAGTAAATATAATTATTCACCACAATCAAGTGGTATTTATTCCTGGGCTGCAGGTCTGGTTTAGTATCTGCAAATCAGTTAACTTGATACAACACATTTATAAGACTAAGGATAAGAACCATATGATCATCTCAATAGATGCTAAAAAGCATTTGACAAAATGTAGCATCCTTTCTTGATAAAAAATTCTCAATAAAGTAGGGACAGAAGGAACATACCTCAACATCATAAAGGTCAAATATGAAAGGCCCACAGCTAATATCATCCTAAATGGGGACAAAACTGAAAGCTTTCCTCATAAGGTCAAGAACATGACAGGGATGTCCACTCTCACCGCTGTTGCTCAACATAGTACTGGAAGTCCTAGCCTCAGCAATCAGAAACTAAAAAGAAATAAAAGGCATAAAAATTGGCCTTTTATTTTGTGAAGTCAAACTTTCACTCTTTGCAGATGACATGATGCTTTACAGGGAAAACATGAAAGACTCCACCACAACACTGCTTGAACTGATACGTGAATTTAGCAGTCACAAGATATAAAATCAATGTACAAAAATTGGTTGCATTTCTATACACCAAAAATGAAGCAGAAGAAAGAGAAATCAAGCAATCAATCCCACTTACAATTGCACTAAAAGCTATAAGATACCTAGGAATAAACCTAAACTAAGAGGTAAAAGATCTGTACACTGAGATCTATAGAAAGCTTATGAAAGGAATTGAAGAAGACACAAAGAAATAAAAACAAAAACAGTCCATGCTTATAGATTGGAGGAACAGATGTTGTTAAAATGTCTATATCACCCAAAGCAACCAACACATTCAATGCAGTCCCTATCAAAATAACCCCAGCATTCTTTCACAGAGCTAGAACAAGCAACTCTAAAATTTGTATGGAACCACAAAAGACCCTGAAGAGCCAAAATAATGTTGAAAAAAAAAAAAGCTGGAGGCATCAAAATTCTGGACTTCAAGCTGTATAACAAAGCTGTAAGACAGTGTGGTACTGGCACAAAAACAGACACATAGATGAATGTAAAAGAATAGAGAACCCAGAAATAGACCTACAAATGTATGGCCAACTAATGTCCAACAAAAGGGAAAGAGTATCCAATGGAAAAAGTCTCTTCAGCAAATGGTGCTGAGAAAATTGGACAGTGACATGCAGAAGAATGAAACTGGACCACTTTCTGACACCACACACAAACATAAATTTCAGTTGGATGAAAGACCTAAACTTGAGACTGGAAACCATCAAAATCCTACAGAAGAAAACAAGATACTGTTTTGTTGTTGTTCTTGTTGTTTTGTTTGTTTTTTGTTCTGTTTTTTAAAGAGGTGATACCTCTTTGACGTCGGCCACCGCAACTTCTTACTAGACATGTCTCCAGAAGCAAGAGATAAAAGCAAAATAAACTATTGGAATCTCATCAAGAATAAAAAAAAACCTTCTACATAGTGAAAGAAACAATCAACAAAACTAAAAAGAAATTAATGAAATAGGAGGAGATATTTGTAAATGACATACCAAATAAAAGGTTACTATCCATAATCCATAAAGAACTTATTAAAGTCAATACCCTTTTGAACTGATGCACCCACTCTAGAAAAAGTATGCGGGGTTCTCAAAAAATGACAAATAGAAGTATAGTAAGACCCAGTAATTGCACTACTAGCTATTTATCCAAAGGACACAAAAATGCTGAATGCACCCCAGTGTTTATAGCAGTGCTATCAACAATAACCAAATCATAGAAAAAACCCAAATGTCCAATAACTGATGAATGGATAAAGAAGATGTGGTGTATATATATAATATGTAATGGAATATTGTATATATATGTATATGTATATAATATACAAAAATATAATGGAATATTAGTGACCAAAAAGAATGAAATCTACAGTGTCAGACAGAAAGACAAATATGATATAATTTCATTCAAATGTGGAATTTAAGAAACAAAACAGATTAACTTAGGGGAAGTGAAGGACAATTAAGATAAAAACAGAAAGCAGGGTGCCTGGGTGGCTCAGTCGGTTAAGCATCTGACTTTGGCTCAGGTCATGATCTCACGGTTCGTGTTTTTGAGCCCCGCATCAGGCTCCGTGCTGACAGCTTGGAGTCTGGAGCCTGCTTCAGATTCTGTGTCTCCCTCTCTCTCTGCCCCTCCCCCACTCGTGTGGGGTGTGTGTGTGTGTGCGCTCGCTCTCTCTCTTTCTCAAAAATAAACTTTAAAATTAAAAAAGATAAAAACAGAAAGAGAGACAAATTATGAGACTCAGAGAAAAGAGAACAATGCAGAGGTCAGTTAAGTACAGAGAACAAACAAGGTTGCTGGAGAGGAGGTGGGTGGGGGAATGGGCTAAATAGGTAATGGGCATTAAGGAGGGCACTGGTTTGAATGAGCACTGAATGTTACATGTAAGTGATGACTCACTAAATTAATTCTACTCCTAAAACCAATACTATGCTATATGTTAAATATGAATTTAAATTAAAATAAGATTTTTATATACATAATCATACCACAAATAAATAAATACAATTTTATTAGTTCCTTTCAAAAAAAAGGAATTCCTAGGATTCCAATTTTTAAAAATCAGATGGAAAGTAGTGTTTTTCTGGGTACACCATAGAAATTAAGGAGGTCTGTGAATTTAATGACTTATCTACTTATTTTGCATTATTTTTAATTAGGAAATTTAAAATACTGTATATATTTAAAAATATAGGTTCTGATATAACCAATGTCAGCATTTAAAAGATATTTATCAGTTGCCATATTTTAATAATAGCAATAATATATTACTGATAAAATTAAAGAACTTACTGTTGCCATTTTCAGTCCTTTTTCCCTTCTACCTACTTGAACAAAACACCATTATCCTTATATATTCAGCTTGTATTCTCCCAGTCATGCTTTTATAATTTTATCACATATATGTATATTCATAAATAATATGTGGTAATATTTAAATGCTTTTATAATATGTTCATAAATCTTTCACATTATAGGTAGTACTCCTTGATAATATTTCATTTAGCATATCCGGTTGTTTTTAGGTGTGACATAGCACTTCATGATATTTTTATTTGTGTTACCCTATTGATAGACATATATGATATCCAATATTTTACTTGCACCAGATAATCTTGTGTTGAACATTATTTCTCTGTGTGAATAGATTTTTTAATCTCTGTAGTGATGTGGCCTGCTTTGGGAATGTGTACATTATTTATTTGTAATACAGTTGGTTTAATTTTTTTAATGTGTATTTTTGAGACAGAGACAGAGCGCGAGCAGGGGAGGTGCAGGGAGAGAGTGAGACACAGAATCCAAAGCAGGCTCCAGGCTCTGAGCTGTCAGCACAGAGCCCTACTCAGGGCTTGAACCCAAGGACCGCAAGACCATGACCTGAGCCAAAGTCAGACACTTAATTAACTGAGCCACCCATGCACCCTGAGTTAGTTTAATTTTAAATCCCCTAAGCCTAAAGTAGTACAGTAGATCCTATGGTGTGCCATCCAGATTCACCAGATCATTCAGAATGAGAAGACATTTATTCTCCTGAATGCCAGAACTATTAACTGCTGGCAGTTAAAAACAGTTCCTTGCTCCAAACCACTCTTGCTTCATCCAAGTTTACATCTCCTTCCATTGGGGCAAGGGGAGTCCATGTATATTTAGTGGTTGATGGTGGGCTTATAAAGACCTACTTATAATTTGTTACATCTCTGAAAGGTCATCACCAGGGACTAGCTGAGACTTTTTTGTGATTGCACATATTTTGACTTCTCCCTTTACTTAATATTATTCCCTTCACTCACAAGTCTTGTTACTGAGAACACTTCCTATAAACCACCTGCACATAAATCCTCATTTTCAGTCTGTTCTCCAGGAAACCCAACCTACTAAGTTAGGTGCCAATAGTGGTCTACAAAGATACATACTAAAATATCAGATCAGATCTAGACTTCCCACTGGCTGGCTGGCTGGCTGGCAACTGGGATTCCATCTAAAGTGGCAGCTAGCATATGGCTAGCCCTTGGTGTATTATAGCAATGCCATTATTAAATATTTTACCAGTGGTGAACTGACTTGGGATATTTATTAATAAATAATAGGGCAATAACAGGAATTTTCAAAGTGCTCGGAGAAAGGAAATATTATAGGTGAGAACTGAGGAGTTGGAAAGTGTTCCCTGGGTCCCACTGGGTTTGAGATAGTCATATTTCTGAGAATGGATACCCTCGTTGGATTCAGCTTTGCCACCTATGATTCTAAATTCAGGGGGCTGTCTGGTTTAAGCCTGGGCAAGGATTCCTGCTTCTAGGAAATCCACTGAAGGAAAAAAAATCGTGAAGTCATTGCCATGTTGACAGAAGGACCCTTAAAATTAAGAGATAAATTTTGCATGGTATATTCTTAGCAATTCACTGTCACATCCATCACTTTTGAACTCAGCTCTGGAAAGAGGCTTTTCAAATTTAAGTAAACTCAAGACATTGCACAGTGTCATGGACTTGTGGACATCAGCCATCTTGACTCTGGATAGTATAATTTTTTGGATCCATAGAGTACACTATGCTTTTGTAGAGCATCACAAAGAGAAGCCTGAGCTCTGGAGTCAGATATTTGGTTTTTGAAGCTCATTTTTTATCTTATTTGCTAGACAATTTACTTAACCTCTCCTCATATACGTTGCATTAATCAAATTGGGGTAACAAAATCTCTCTTGGGGCTTGTTGTGAATATTAAAGAAATGAACACCAATCATTACTAGTAGTAGTATGGTTACCCATGCAATCTTTCCCAGCTCTAGTCACATAGAATTTCCTGTCATTCTTCAAGTGTCCCAGCACCTACAGACAGACATACTACATTCTCTTACTCCATAATTCTTCCACCATTGTTCCCATGATAGACTCCTTCCTAGTTACAAACCTGATTGTATGTTATCTCTCTCTGGAAAACCTTTGTCAACCCCATCAAACAAGGATAGTGACTCTTCCTACTTGAGAGAGCCTGCCTTTCACCATGCTACTTTTCTTTAGCCACTATTATAGCACTTACCCTACTGAAGTGTTGTCAATCTCTTTTGTCCCTGAGCCCCTCTCTGTCCCATTGAACTTAAAGGCTTGGACGATATCGTATCCATCTTTATATTACAAATTTGGAAGCTAAGCAGAGCTTGGTGTGTACTCAGATCATAGTGTTATGATCAATGAATCAATATCAACTTGTTATAGATATTTGAATCCTTTCAAAGTCAAGTTATTAAATAAAATGCTTCATTATTTTTGTTCTTGTGTTCTATTAGTGACTCTCTGAGCCTAAAATGATTTCGAGTTCACTTTGCTTTACACCAATGAGTCTGAGTTCTGATTTTAAAAAGTAATGAAACTCTGAGGTTCACTTATGGTTCTCTCATCTCCCCCTGCCTGACCCAGTGCCAGAATTTCATGGCTGGTCTCCTGCCTCTAGTCTTTTTCTATTTCATTATCCATACTCTTCAAAGGATTATTTTTCTTAGGTGTTGATTGTGTATTCTTTAGTCCAAAAGACTTCAAGTCTCCTTGGTGCTCATAGAATAAAACCTAACCTCATTACTGACTCACCCAATCCACTTTACAGACTTCTTACACCTCTATGGATCCCACAGTACTCCACTCTGTTCACACAACACAATATATCTCAGCCAGGACTTTGTCATATACTTCATTTTGGCAGAGCATGGTTAAAAGTACTCCAGACACAGTACTCTTAAATGACCTGTGTAGAGGTTGATATGATAAATCTTTAGAAATCTGGAGCATCTGGATAGTAAGAAAGTTCTCACTGTGTCATTTAAGGCACAGAGGGCTCAGATCAGCTCAGAGAAAACCAAGAAAAGCATGCACGGGATATACTCATTAGTTCATTCACTCATTAAACAGTTATTTTTTGACCATCTATAATGCCCCATGAACTAGGAACACAGTGTTGAGTAAGATGAGGTTTATGCTCTCATGAAACCTGTCTTCTACCAGACAATGGTAGAAGGTGAAATCAGAGAGACAAGCAGGGGCCTATCCCTTTCCTTGAGAGTGACAGGAAAACATTGAGAGTTGTGAATAAGCAATGATGCTATATGATCTATTCTGTAAAAGACCACTCTCTCTGCTGAATGGAAGATAGGTTGCAGGAGTACAAGCATGGAAACAGGAAGCCAACATTGTAAGTTGTTCAAGCGAGAAATTATAGTGTTTAGATCAGGGAGACAATAAAGAAAGGATAAAGTGACAAGTTCAAGGTATAATTTGGGCTATGTAGTAAAATGTTGTTCTAATGATTTCAATGTGGGGAATTAGGAAAGAAGAAATCTAGAATGACTTCTAAAGTTTTGACTTGAGAAAATGGTGGAACATCACAAGTTCCACTTTATATATAAAAGTTTCCTATGAAACACTAAGGTGGAGATATTGAACAGCTAAGATGGCTAGATATACCAGTCAGGATTCTAGTGTAGAGACCCAGGCTGAAGATATGAATTAGAATTCCATCAGTCTATACAAATATTTTTCCCCCAGGGCTTCACACATTTATTTTATATACTTCTCAGAGATATTTTGCAGAATAAGATATTTCAATTGCATGGGTCAGAAATATCTCAAGGTCACAAAACTGATAAATGGTAGACCTGGAATTTTGCTTGAATTTATTGCATTCAGAAATTATGTACATGTTTTAAGTTAAATACTATTCAATTAAAGTTATCTGACATGCTGGTAAAGTGTCCTGGGATTTTGATTGCTACTGTAACACCACCTCCCTAACTCTCCCAATGAGGACTCATATCTTTTTTTTTTCCTCAGTAAAGTTTTTTTCTTTTCATTTTAGAAAACTTTAGCTGTTTAAAAAATATAATTTATTGTTAAATTGGCTTACATACAACACCCACGGCTATCCCAACAAGTGCCCTTCTCAATGCCAGTCACCCATTTTCCCCCTCCCCCAACCCCCATCCACCCTCAGTTTGTTCTCTGTATTTAATAGTCTCTTGTGGTTTCCCTCCTCGCTCCATGTTTGTAACTATTTTATTCCCTTTCCCTTCCCCCATGGTCTTCTGTTAAGTTTTTCAAGATCCACATATGAGTGAAAACATGATATACGTCCTTCTCTGACTGATATATTTCACTCAACATAATAACTTACAGTTCCATCCATGCTGCTGCAAATGGCATGATTTCATTCTTTCTCATTGCCAAGTAGTATTCCATTGTATATATAAGCCACATCTTCTTTATTTATTCATCAGTTGATAGATGTTTAGTCTCTTTCCATAATTTGGCTATTGTTGAAAGCACTGCTATAAACATTGGTGTACATATGCCCCTATGAATCAGCACTCCTGTATCCCTCTGGTAAATCCCTAGTAGTATTATTGCTGGGTCACAGGGTAGTTCTATTTTTAATTTTTTGAGGAACCTCCACACGGTTTTCCAGAGTGGCTGCATCAGTTTGCATTCCCACCAACAGTGAAAGAGGGTTCCCATTTCTCCACATCCTTGCCAGCATCTACAGTTTTGTGGGTTGTTCATTTTAACCACTCTGACCAGTGCGACATGGTATCTCAGTGTGGCTTTGATTTGTATTTCCCTGATGATGAGTGATGTTGAGCATCTTTTCATGTGTCTGTTGGCCATCTGGATGTCTTCTTTAGAGAAGTGTCTAAAAATGTCTTCTGCCCATTTCGTCACTGGATTGTTTTTCAGGTGTGGAGTTTGGTGAGTTTTTTATAGATTTTGGATACTAGCCCTTTCTCTGATATGTCATTTGCAAATATCTTTTCCCATTCTGTCAGTTGCCTTTTAGTTTTGTTGATTGTTTCCTTTTCAGTGTAGAAGTTTTTATCTTCATGAGGTCCCAATAGTTCATTTTTGCTTTTAATTCGCTTGCCTTTGGAGATGTGTCAAGCAAGAAATTGCTACAGCTGAAGTCAAAGTGGTTTTTGGCCTGCTATCTCCTCTAGGGCTTTGATGGTTCCTGTCTCAGATTTAGGTCTTTCATCCATTTTGAGTTTATTTTGTGTGTGGTGTAAGAAAGTGGTCTAGTTTCATTCTTTTGCATGTTGCTGTCCAGTTCTCCCAGCACAATTTGTTAGACTGTCTTTTTGACGTTGGATACTCTTTGTAAAAGATTACTTGGCCATACATTTGTGGGTCCAATTCTGGGTTCTCTATTCTATTCCATTGGTCTATGTGTCTGTTTTTGTGGCAATACCATGCTGTCTTGATGATTACAGCTTTGTAGTAGAGGCTAAAGTCTGGGATTTTGATGCCTCCCGCTTTGGTCTTCTTCAATATTACTTTGGTTATTCAGAGTCTTTTGTGGTTCTATACAAATTTTAGGATGGTTCTAACTTTGAGAAGAAGGCTGCTACGATTTTGATTGGTATTACATTGTATGTATACATTATTCTGAGTAGTATTGACATTTGAACAATATTTATTCTTCCAATCCATGAGCATGGAATGTTTTCCCATTTATGTGTGTCTTCTTCAATTTCCTTCATAAGCTTTGTATAGTTTCCAGCATACAGATCTTTTACATCTTTGGTTAGGTTTATTCTTAGGTATTTTATGGTTCTGGGTGCAATTGTAAATGGGATCAGTTTCTTTATTTCTCTTTCTGTTCCTTCATTATTGGTGTATAAAAATGTAACCAATATCTGTAAATTAATTTTGTACCCTGAAACTTTGCTGAATTTATGTATCAGTTCTGGCAGTCTTTTGGTGGAGTGTTTTGAGTTTTCCATGTTGAGTATCATGTCAGTTGTGAAAAGTGAAAGTTTGACTTCTTCTTTGCCAATTTTGATGCTTTTATTTCATTTTGTTGTCTGATTGCTGATGGTAGGACTTCTGGCACTATGTTAAGCAACAGTGGTGAGAGTGGACATCCCTGTCGTGTTCCTTATCTCAGGGGGAAATCTCAGTTTTTCCCCATTGAGGGTGATATTAATTGTGGGCTTTTCATTTATGGCTTTTATGGTGTTTATGTTTCTTCTATCCTGACTTTCGTGAGGGTTATTATTAAGAAAGGAAGCTGTATTTTGTCAAATGCTTTTTCTGCACCTATTGACAGGATCATATGGTTCTTATCCTTTCTTTTATTAATGTGGCGTATCACATTGGTTTATTTGCAAATATTGACCAGCCTGCAGTCCAGGAATGAATCTCACTTGATCATGGTGGATGATTCTTTATATGTGCTGTTAAATTCCATTTGCTAGTATCTTGTTGAGAATTTTTGCATCCACATTCATCAGGGATATTGGCCTGTAGTTCTTTTTTGTGGGGTCTCTGTCTGGTTTGGGTATCAAAGTAATGCTGGATTCATAGAATGAGTCCAGAAGTTTTCCTTCCCTTTCTATTTTTTGGAACAGCTTGAGAAGGATAGGTATTATCTCTGCTTTAAATGTCTGGTAGAATTTCCCAGGGAAGCCATCTGGTCCGGGACTCTTATTTGTTGGGAGATTTTTGATGACTGATTCAATTTCTTCACTAGTTATGGGTTTGTTCAAATTTTCTATTTCTTCCCATTTGAGTTTCAGTGGTGTGTGAGTGTTTGGGAATTTGTCCATTTCTTCCAGGTTGTCCAGTTTGTTGGCATATAATTTCTCATACTATTCTTTGATAATTGCTTGTGTTTCTGAGGTATTGCTTGTGATAAATCCATTTTCATTTATGGTTGTATCTATTTAGGTCCTCTCTCTTTTCTTTCTGAGAAGTCTGGCTAGTGGTTTATCAATTTTGTTTATTTTTTCAAAAAACCAACTTTTCATTTCATTCCTCTGTTCTACTGTGTGTTTTTTTTTAAATTTTATATTGCTTATTTCTGCTCTGATCTTTATCACTTACCTTCTTCTGCTGTCATTGGGGTTTCTTTGTTGTTCGGCTTGTAGTTCTTTTAGATGTGCTGTTAGATTTTGTATTTGGGATTTTTCTTATTTCTTGAGAAAGGCCTGAATTACAATGCATTTTCCTCTTAGGACTGCCTTTGCTTCATCTCAAAGGGTTTTGGACTGTGGTGTTTTCATTTTCATTTGTTTCCATATATTTTTAAATTTCATTAATTGCTTGGTTGACCCATTCATTCTTCAGTAGTATGTTCTTTAACCTCCATGCATTTTGAGGTTTTCCAAACTTCCCTGTCATTGATTTCAAGTTTCATAGCCTTGTGATCTGAAAGTTTATGCACACTCAATTCTTTTATATTGATCTCAATTCTTTTATATTTATTGAGGGCTGTTTTGTGACCCAGCATGTGATCTGGAGAATGTTCGTGTGCACTCAAGAAGAATGTGTGTATTCTGCTGCTTTAGGATGAAAAGTTCTAAATATATCTGTCAAGTTCATCTGGTCCAGAGTATCATTCAGGGCCATTGTTTCGTTATTGATATTCTGTCTAGGTGATCTGTCCATTGTTGTAAGTGGAATATTAAAGTCCCCTGCAATTACTACATTCTTGTCAATAAGATTGCTTATGTTTGTGATTAATTGTTTTATATATTTGGGTGGTTTTGAATTTGGTGCATAGACATTTATAATTGTTAGCTCTTCCTGATGGATAGACCATGTAATTATTATATAATGCCTTCCTTATCTTGTTACAGCCTTTAGTTTAAAAAATAGTTTGTCTGATATAAGTATGGCTATTCCATCTTTCTTTTGACTTCCAGTAGCATGATAGATGGTTCTCCAACCCTCCACTTTCAATATGAAGGTGTCCTCAGGGCTAAAATGGGTCTCTTGTAGACAGCAATAGATGAGTCTTCTTTTTTATCCATTCTGACACCCTATGTCTTTTGATTGGAGCATTTAGTTCATTTACATTCAGTGTTATTGAAAGATATGGGTTTAGAGTCATTGTGTTATCTATAGGTTTCATATTTGTAATGATGTCTCTGGTCCTTTGTGGTCTCTTCAACATTCCACTCATAGAGTCCCCCTTATGGTCTCTTGTAGGGCTGGTTTAGTGGTGATGAATTCTTTCAGTTTTTGTTTGGAAAAACATTTATCTCTCCTTCTATTCTGAATGACAGTCTTGCTGAATAAAGGATTCTTAGCTGCATATTTTTCCTATTCAGCATATTGAAAATTTCCTGCCACTTCTTTCTGGTCTGCCAAGTTTCAGTAGATAGGCCCGCTATTACCTTATGTGTCTACCCTTGTAGGTTAAGGCTTGTTGTCCCTAGCTGCTTTCAGAATTCTCTCTTCATCTTTGTAATTTGCCGGTTTCACTATGATATGTCACGCAGAAGATCAATTCAAGTTACATCTGAAGGGAGTTCTCTATGGCACCTGGATTTCAATGCCTGTTTCCTTCCCCAGATTGGGGAAGTTCTCAGCTATGATTTGTTCAAGTACACCTTCAGCCCCTTTCTCTCTCTTCTTCTTCTTCTGGAACTCCTACGATACTGATATATTCTGTTTCATTGAATCACTTAGTTGTCTAATAGTCCCCTTGTGATCCAGAACATTTTTGTCTTTTTTCTCAGCTTCATCTTTTTCCATAATTTTATCTTCTATTTCAACTATTCTCCCCTCTGTCTCTTCAGTCTTCATTGTCACCACCTCTAGTTTATTTTGCACCCAATTTACAGCATTTTTAAATTCATCATGGCTATTTTTCAGTTCCTTGATCCCTGGAGCAATAGATTTTCTGCTGTATTCTATGCTTTTTTCAAGCCCAGTGATTAATCTTATAACTGTTACTCTAAATTCCTGTTCAGTTTTATTGTTTACATCTGTTTTGTGCAATTATTTAGCTGTCATTTCTTCCTGGAATTTCTTTTGAGAATTCTTCCATTTCATCATCATGGCTAGTTTTCTATCCCTTATGTGTTTTAAAAGCTTGTTATGTGCCTTGCTCCTGTTACCACTACTATATTAAAGAGGGGTCATACAGTGTCTAGGGTGTGGCCCTTAAGGAGGTGTTTTTTGGAGACTGTTACTTGTTCTGTGTTGTGATTTTGGTTATTTTATCTCCCTACTTATAGTGATGTTTTTGACCCTCCACCATGTGTGCTTTGATATGTTTGTTGAAGTAGTCCTGGAAACAAAACCAAACATACAGACAAAAAAAAAAAAAAAACAAACAAACAAAAAACAAAGAGAAAACAAAAACACAAAAACATACAAGAAACAAACATACACAAAAAAACCCAAAAGCAAAAAACTAGAAACACCAGCTACAAGTAAACAATAAGGTGGAGGCGGTGCTGATAGAAGAGGCTTTATCCCACACAAAGAGAGAAATGACAGGACAGGGAAAAATAAAAAGAAAAATTGACCAGGCAGAGAAACTATAAGCTTAATCCAGAGAGAGAGAGAAAGGAAAATAAAGAAGGAGTCAGGGAAAAAGAAAATAAGATAAAGTTGTTCAGAGAAATTACAGGGCTTAATCCAGAGAGAGAGAAACAAAAATAAAGAGGGGGGCAGGGAAAAAGAAGAGAAAATAAAAATGATCAAAGAAAATATATGGCTTAATCCAGAGAGATAGTATGGAAAATAAAGAAGGAGGTGGGGAAAAAGAAGAGAAGATAAAGTTGCCTGGACTGAAAAACTATATGGTTTAATCTAGAGAAAGAGAGAAAGGAAAATAAGAAAGGAGGTGTAGAACATGTATCAAGAGAATGTATTAAGTATGTCTGCTTAAACAGGCCAACAACCAGAGTAACCAGACTAGAGGAGGAAAGAGATAAGAGAAAGAAAAAGAAGGAAGAATGTATCTGTATAACAATTGTCTGAGAATTAAACCAGGCAATACAACAGTGCTGATCTGGAGCAGGGGCTGAATGGTTTGTCAGGGTCAATCCCACTCCAGTAAATACACAGTTACCAGGCACAAAGGGCCATGGTTTGTAGTAGGCAGGTCCCACCTCCACTGTTCCCTGAAGTGTGCTGTTCCTTAAAGTGGCCCCCCCCACCATGGCCCATCAGGTTGTCCTGGTGGGTCACTGGAAGCAACTCTGACTCTTTTACTCCCAGACTCTTGGTATTCAAAGTCCTTTGGCCTCAAGACGGCTTTGTTTGAGAGATGAGGGAACTTTGGATCCCCCTACTTCTCTGCCATATTTGCCCCTCCCTCCAACCCTTCCCTTCTGAGGAACTGTGGCTTTGACCTGCTCAGATCCTTTGGGGGAGGGTCTTGCTGAGCAATGGCTGGGTGCTGACCCATCCCCAGTAACATTTGCAAGACTGAGCTGCTGCTAATGCCTAGAGACAGTGGCTGGGTGCCAGCCCGCCCTAGAAAAAATTCACATGATCATGTAGCAGCAGAATTTCAGGGTTTATGGAAAATCACAACACAGCTAGCCCCAAGTCTCCCCCTTAACATCCTTGTTCCAACACCAGTGAACGTGGTTGTTCTCTGGGGTCCACTGGGACCTTTGCCTGTGGGGTGGCTGCACAGTCTCTACCAAATGTCCTTCCCACACGGGAACTTCCACTCCCTGTGTGGCCCATGGACCCCTTGGACCTTGCTCTCCACTCTTGGGGATTTGCCCTTCCCACCAGAATACCGCTAGGTATCGAGCTGCAGAAGCTCAGACTGTGCTCCCTTTGTTTATAGAGTCTTGATGGAATTTAAACTCTCTTTTCTCCTTTCTCCCTTGATTTTTTTCAGTCCCTATGACTGTTTATTTTCCACTTTCTCTCCAACTGCTTATGGGGCCGTGCTTTTCCCATACTCTTCCCCCATATCCATCCTCTCTCTGCAAGAAAAAACAGCTCCCTGCCCTCCACAGCTTCTCTCTTCCCCAGGTCACCTCTCTGCACTGTGTAGCTACTGAGTTCTGTCGTTCAGGTTGTGCAGATTGTTCTGTAAATCCTCAGATCAGTTTTCTACGTGTGTAAGATGGTTTAGTGTTGATCTGGCTGCATTTCAGCAATGAGAGATGAAAAAAAATTTCCATGCTGTTCTGCCATCATGGCCCCTCCATATAGAAATATTTAAAATCATGAGACCAGATGGGATCACTCAGCAAGAAAGCATAGATCAAAGACAAAGGTATAAGGACCAAGTCTTGCATTCTCCCCACCTTTATAGGTTGAAATGAGAAACAGTGGGTGGCCAGTGATGTAGGAAGACAGTCAGGAGAAGATGGAAACTAAGCCCATGCTGAGTGCTTCATATTATAAGAAACTTGCGAGGCAAATAATAATTTTATCTCCACACTTTAAATGGAAAAAATATTGTAAAGTTTTTAGAGGTTCAATAACTTATATAAGGTCATACAGCTGAAAAAAATGTAAATTTGGGACTTGGAATGGGCATAGTTTTACTTTAAAACCCAAGATCTTAAGTACTGCTCAATAATGAATATCTCAACACTAGATGTTTTTAAATCAGAAAACACTTTTCAGGGATGTAACTCAGCAGATCTGTGTATTGTATTAAGTTATGCAACTGGGATCCATATCTCAAAAGACCTATTTCTAACCTTCAATTCTAGTTTCTTGATTCCTAGGCCTATTTTTTGCTGATGGTTATTGCAGTGGGCTTCCCTGGGAGGCCATGGCCAAGTCCAACAGATGGTATTGTTGGCGTTTCACCCTTAAAGCTTTGGCTTGGAAATGTGGTTTTCCCTTCACACTCAAATTTTCATTTCTTTTTAAATCCTTTTTTAAAAACTCCCCCGCAGGGGCACCTGGGTGACTCAGTTGGTTGAGCGTCCAACTTCGGCTCAGGCCAGGATCTCACAGTCTGTGAGTTCAAGCCCCGTGTCAGGCTCTATGCTGACAGATCAGAGCTTGGAGCCTGCTTTGGATTCTGTGTCCCTCTCTCTCTGCCCCTCTCCCGCTCATGTTCTGTCTCTCTCTCTCTGTCAAAAATAAACATTAATTTAAAAAAAAAAACTCTCCTGCCAATGCCTCTTAATTTCTTTTTGTGTATTTTATGCATTATCCAACTCAGAAAAGAATTTTAGGATACAATCAATATCAAAATTGCAACACAAAATAAAATTAGTTTATTTTCCTGTATCTATGCTTATTTTTTTCCTAGAGATTAATCTCTTAGCTGCGTGTGGATCTCTAAACCCTGGAGATTTTTCCTGTCATCTGTAAACTGATCAGCATTGGCATACCAAGGATATCAGCACTTGAAATTGGGTAGGTGTGGTTAAGTGACTCCCAGTTGATGTTCTTTCTGCTGGCTCCCAATACAACAGTCTGTGTCGGTATTCTTAAGTGTCTACAAGCTCAGACACAATTACCACCACAGTTTTTCCAGCCACTTCTTTGTTCTGCTGAGATCATCAGTGTTGACGTGGCCCTGAAGTGAGGCTGTGATACAATCCAGGTGGGTCTGATGTTAAGTCACTGCTCTTGTTGTATTACTAATTCTGTTACCTTGTGCGTGCTATGTAACATATCTGGTTTTAAATGTTCTAATCTATAAAATGGATGTTTTATATCAGGTTTCCTAAAAATAGATACTGAGATAGGGATTTACACTTTCCAAGAAGAAACTTATAAGAAAGTGAGGGAAGCAATAGAGGGAAGGGCATTCAAGGACGTGGTTTGAAGTGAAGTCTAGCTTAAGTTTGATTCATGTAGGAGCCATAGAACACAGACTGCAGAATCCATGTGCATAATGGGGCAGATCTTTTGTATTTCTGCCATAGCCAGTCACAGGCTATGGGAGTGAAAGGATGATATAATTCCCAAGCTGCTCCAGAGTTTCTGATTGGGAAGGTGTAGGGGAGGACCAGGTAGTTTGCATTTTTCATAAGTTCTCAGATGATGGTTTTCTGGGGAATCACACTTAAAGAATCACTGGACTAAGCAAATTAAAAGTATAAACAAAACTGCAAAGGGACTTATATAACCTTCAAGATGTGGCTCCAGTCCCATCTACAGGAAGCCATTCCTAAGTAGCTCAGACCCTCACAATCTCTTCTTTGTAGCCATTTTGTACCTGTAATAGCCTATCTCATGTATTTACATGCAGTGGTGGACTGGAACTAGCTGATACCAGTTCATGAAAGCCAGTTGTTAACTTTTCAGGAATTTTGCTAGCTGGTTGTGAAATGCAGCTATTATTAAAATGAAATTATATAAACTTACAAGTAAATTATATAAAAATAGAGAAAACATATACTCTACACTCATTACTTTTTATGCTTTTGAGGTTATTTACTTACATTTATTTTGTTGTGTTCCAACTCATCATTCAGTGACATATTGACAGCTTGAAATTGGCAATGATGGGACTATTTATGCTATATTCTAAGAGCCAATCATCAACATACCAGGGTGTTACTGCCTGAAGATTTCACAAATTTATACCTAGCTGGTCTGCAAGTTTCCTGAGGCCCTAAGTATTATTTTAAAAGCAGAAACAAGAGAAAAGTTCAAAGCACCAAGTAGGTCTTCAATTTGTGTTTGTATTTGGATGTAAGAGAATAGGGTCATAGAAAGCATTCACTGATACACAAGAGTTAACAAACTTATTGTAAATTATTTTAAGTATTTTATTTAATTGCAATCATTGGTGCAGCGCCTGGGGTGGCTCAGTTGGCTAATCATCCAGCTCTGGATTTCAGCTCAGCTAATGATCTCATGATTTATGAGAATGAGCCCCACATCAGGCTCTTCAATGAGTATGGAGCTTGCTTGGGATTCTCTCTCTCCTCTCTCTCTCCCCCTTCCCTGCTCATGCTGTTTCTCTCTCTCTCTCTCTCTTTCTTAAAATAGATAAATAAACTTTAAAAAAAAAGCTGCAAATCATTGGCGGAGCCAAGATTCAATGTATTAGTATGACCCTAGGCTTATCTCATTACTTGAACACAACTAGATAACTATCAAATCATTCTGAATACCCAAGAAATAGACCAGAGAATGGACAGAACAAACTTCACAACTAGAGGGAGAGAAGAGGTTACATCCAGGAAGGTAGAAAGTGCAGAGATGTGGTCTAGGGGAGAAATGTATCATGGATGCTACAGAGGGGAGGGAGTCCTGGTCACAAAGATGAGAGAGAGAGAGGAGTGCATAGGAATACACACAAAGAGAACCCTTCTCCAAAGCCAATGGTTAGGAAGATGAAAAGGGCTGATTTTTGTGAGTTTTTGTAATCAGCATGTCTCAAATACTGGGGTTTTAAAGGTCAGCAGACTTGGCTGGTAAAACACCCTGAAGATGTTGTCCTACTCCTGGAGATAAGGCAGGCAAACAACCCTGGGGCAGATGGCACAATCTCAGGAGAACTTAAGGCACATGGGGAAAGATTGTTCACTCTTCTTGGAGCACATCTGTAAGAGATGGCATTCACAGAGACAGCTCTCCAAGGACAAAAGAACTGGCAAACCCCATTAACCTCCTATGCCCCTCAGCATAGGTAGAGAGCCACCTGCTGAGGGCAGCTCACTCTGACATTGGCTGCCTGGTCTACTTGCTCCAAGTCCCATGCCCCAGCACTCTGGCATGACTGCCCTTCCTGGTTAAACCTGCATGAGTCCCAGCATAGTGAGAACTTACCCCAGAAGACCAGTGCAGGTCCTTGTCCACAACATATCCCCAAAATTTGGAATTTTAAAAGTTAGTAGGCTTGGCTTGGATAGAGCCCAGAGTGCACTGCACTGCTCCTGGAGAGAAGGCATGCAAGAAACCTGGAGACAAACAGCATGAAAATGGATATCTGAAAAATGCCTGGGACACACAGTGTGGGGAGCTTATTTGCTCTTCTGGGAGTACTTCCCTGACATCAGTAAGCATGGCGAGCAGGAGATGGTTGGTACCATTTCCTCTTCCATGCCTTAGCATAACCATCAGTAAACAGCACAGTGCCTACACTTAGTGCCTAACCTGCTTACACAAAGTACTGCACCCTTGCACTCTGCTGGTACTGCCCTCCTCAGGCAAGTGTGCCTCAGTCCCAATGCAGTGGAGTCCTACCCCAGAACAGCAGAATCCCCAACCCACCCCATATCTTTCAACAAGTGAGTTCTGCAAGTCTTCAATTCTAGTAGAAGTAGCATTAGGCCTCATTTCACTAGCAGACCAGATCACCTTAGTTAAAGCTTGCCACACTCTGGTCAAGGTCCAAACACTGCGCACTGCAGGCAAAGACAACCTCTGCAGATAACTGGCATGAAGGATAGATCAAAATGCATGTTTCACACACCAGAGACAATCCCTGAAGTACCAGGAGTAGGAAACATAACAGGCTTTTCTAACACAGAGAGAAGACAGAGACTTAGTCAAAATGCCAAGACAGAGAAATTCATCTCAAATGAAACAAGATAAGGTTATGGTCATAAATCTAATCAAAACAGATAAAAGTAATATGTGTGATGGAGAATTTAAAGCAACCATCATAAGGATACTCGCTGGGCTTTAGAGAAGAATGGTAGCCATCAGGGAGACCTTTACCATAGATATAAAAGACTTACAAGACAATCAGTTAGAAATGAAAACAAACACAAAAAAAGGATTAGAAACAGACAGGATGTAACGAACACAGGATAGCAAAACCAGAGAAACAAGTTAGCAATATAGAGGATAAAATAATAAAAAATAATAAAGCTGAAAAAAGAGAATTACTTACGAATCATGAGAGTAAACTTGGAGAACGGAATGACTCCATCAAATGTAATTCAGGAGACAGGAATCGAAGAAGAAGAAGAAGAGAAGAAGGAGGAGGAGGAGGGAGAGAAGGAGGAGGAGAAGGAGAAGGAGAACAAGAAGAACAAGAAGAAGAAAGAGAGAAAAAGAGGCAGAAGGTTTATTTGAGGAAATCATGGCCGAAAAGCTCTCTAATCTGGGGAAGGAAAAGACATCCAAATCCAGGAGATACAGAGAATTCCCATTAAAATCAACAAAAGCAGGCCAACACCAAGACAAATTATAATTAAATTTGCAAAATACACTGAAAAAGAAAAATAATCCTAAACTTAGCAAGACAAAAGAATTCCCTAACTTGCAAGTGAAGACCCATAAGGCTAGCTTCAAATCTTTCCACAAAACTTGGCAAATCAGAAGGGAGTGGCATGATCCATTCAAGGTGCTGAATGGGAAACATCTGCAGCCAAGAATATTCTACCCAGCAAAGATCATTCAGAATAGAAGAATAAACAGTTTCCCAGAGAAACAAAAACTAAAGGAGCTCATCACTACTAAAGGAGCTTTGAAATAAATATTAAAAGGTACTCTTTGAGTGGAAAAGAAAGAACAAAAGTGACAATGACAAGAAAGAAAAGGAGGAAATCTCCAGAAACAATGGAAAACTAAGTTATAAAATGGCAGTAAATACATTACTATCAATAATCACTCTGAATGTAAATGAGCTAAATGCTCCAATCAAAAGACATAGGGTGCCAGAATAGAAAAAACAAAAACAAAAGTAAAAACAAAAAAAAAACAAGACCCATCTATATGGTGCTCATAAGAGTCCATTTTAGACCTTGAGACACCTACAGATTGAAAGTGATGCAGAAATATTTACATGCAAATGGAAGTTAAAGAAAGCTGGAGTAGCAATATGTATATCAGAAAAAGTAGATTTTAAACCAATGACTGTAACAAGAGATGAAGAACAGCACTATATCATAATAAAGGGGACTATCCAACAAGATCTAACATCTGTAAATGTTTATGCCCCTAACCTGAAACAACCCAAATATATAAAACAATTAAAAATGTAAAGGAACTAACAGATAATAATACAATAATAGTAGGGGATTTTAACACCACACTTACAACAATGGACAGATCATATAAACAGAAAATCAAAACTGAAACAGTGGCTTTGAATGACACACTGGACCAGGTGAACTTAATATTTCATACTAAAGCAGCATCATACACATTCTTTTTCAAGTGCACATGAAACATTCTCCAGAATAGATCATATACTAGGTCACAAATCAGGCCTCAACAAGAACAAAGAGATTGATATCCTACCATGCATCTTTTCTGACCCCAATGAGATGAAACTTGAAGTTAACCACAAGAAAAAAATCTGGAAGCAACACAAATACATGGAGGTTAAAGAATATCCTACTAACTAATGAATTGGTCAGCCAGGAAATCAAAGAAGTAATTAAAAAAACATGGAAAATTAAAATGAAAAACACAATGTGTTTCTGTGTCTCCCTCTCTTTGCACTTTCCCCACTTGCACTCTGTCTCTCTCTCAAAAATAAATCCACATTAAAATTTTTTTAATGAATAAAATGAAAACACAATGGTCTAAAACCTGTGGGATGAAGCTAAAGCAGTTATAAGAAGTAGTATATAGCAGTACAGTCCTACCTCAAGAAGCAATAAAAATCCCAATAAACAACCTAATATTACACCTAAAGGAGCTATAAAAAGAACAACAAAAGTAGCCTAATGCCAGAAGAAGAAGGGAAATAATAAAAATTAGATCAGAAATAAAAGATAGAGAAACTAAAAATAACAATAGAACAGAGCAATAAAATGAGGAGTGGGTCTTTGAAAAAATTAATAAAATCAATAAACCCTTAGCCAGACTTATCCAGAGGAAAATAGAAGAGACCTAAATAAATAAAATCACAAATGAGAGAGGAGAAATAACAATCCATACCACAGAAATACAAAAAAATTATGAGAATATTATAAAAAACTACATGCCAACATATTGGATAACCTGGAAGAAATTGATAAACCCTAGAAACATATAAACTACCAAAACCAAAACAGGAAGAAATAGAAAGTTTGAACAGAGAAGTAACAAGCAAAGAAAATGACAATATACAATTCCTAACAAACAAACAAATCCATGATCAGAATGCTTCACAAGGGGAATTTAAATCAAACATTTAAAGAAGAGTTAACACCTATTTTTCTCAAAAAAAAAAGAAAGAAAAGAAAAGGAAGGAAAACTTCCAAATCCATTCTATGAGGTCAGAATTTCCCTAATACCAAAATCAGACAAAGACTCCACTGAAAAAGTGAACTAGAGTCCAATATGCCTGATGAACATGGATGCAAAAATTCTAAGTAAAATAATAGCAAACTGAATCCAACAGTACATTAAAAGAATCATTCACCATGATCAAGTGGGATTTAGTTCTAGGCTGCAAGGTGTTTCAATATTTTCAGATCAATCAATGTGATACACCACATTTATAAAGGAAAGGAAAACAGCCATTTGATCTTTTCAATAGATGCAGAACAAGCAGTTGACAAAGTACAACATTCATTCATGACCAAAACCCTGAACAAAGTAGGGTTAGAGGAAACCTATCTCAACATAATAAAGGCTATATATGAAAAAGCCATTAGCTAATATCATCTTCAATAGGAAGAAACAGGGACCTTTTCCCCTAAGATAAGGAATAAGACAAGGATGTCCACTCTAACCACTATTATTTTTTTTTATTACTGGAAGTCCTAGCCTCAGGAACCAGCCAACAAAAAGAAATAAAAGATATTAATATTGACAAGGAAGAAGTCAACTTTTAGTATATCAGATGACATCATACTCTGTATAGAAAACCCAAAGACTCAACCCAAAAATTCCTAGAACTGATACATGAATTCAGTAAAGTTGCAGGATACAAAATCAACGTACAGAAATCGTTTGCATTTATATACACCAATAATGAAGCAGCAAAAGGAGAAATTGTGGAATTGATACCATTTACAATTGCACCAAAAACCATAATATACGTTGGAATAAACCTCACCAAATAGGTTAAGGCTCTGTACTCTGAAAACTATAAAACACTGATGAAAGAAATTGATGATGACACAAAGATATGGAAAGACATTCCATGCTCATGGATTGCAAGAACAAATATTGTTAAAATGTCTGTATTACCAAAAGCCATCTATACATTCAATGCAATCTCTATCAAAATATCACCAGCATTTTTCAGAGAGCTAGAACAAACAACCTTAAAACTTTTATGGAACAATAGACTCCGAATATCCAAAGCAATCTTGGGAAAGAAAAGCAAAGTTGTAGGCATCACAATTTCAGAATGCAAGGTATATAACAAAACTGTAGTGATCAAGACAGTAAGGTCTTGGCACAAAAACAGATACATAGACCTGTAGAACAGAATAGAAAACCCAGAAATGAACCCACAGCTATATGGTCAATTTATCTTGGACAAAGAAAGAATATCCAATGGGAGAAAAACAGTTTCTTGAATAAATGGTGTTGAGAAAACTGTACAGCAACCTGCAAAAGATGAAACTGGATCACTTTCTTACATCATACGCAAAAAGCAATTCACAATGGGTGAAAGACCTACATATGAGACAGGAAACCATTAAAATCCTAAAGGAGAATACAGGCAGTAACCTCTTTGGTATTGGCCATACCAACTTCTTTCTAGATACATCTCCTGAGGCAAGGGAAACAAAAGCAAAAATGTGATGAGCTCTGGGTGTTGTATGTAATGATGAATCACTGAATTCTACTCCTGAAACCAATATTGTATTGTATGTTAACTTCCTAAAATTTAAATTAAAAAGAAAATAACAAAAATGTAACATTAAAAAATAAATAAATATTGGGACTTCTTCAAGATGGAAATGTCTGCACAGCAAAGGAAACAATCAGCAAAATGAAAAGGCAACCTACAGAATTGGAAAAGATATTTGCAAATGACATATCTGATAACAGGTTAGTATGAAAAATATATAAAGAACTTCCCAAGCTCAACACCTAAAAAACAAATAATCTGGTTTAAAAATGGGCAGAACACATGAATAGACATTTTTCCAAAGAAGACATACAGATAGCTAACATACACATGAAAAGATGCTCAGCATCACTGATCATCAGGGAAATACAAATCAAAGTAACAGTGAGAAATCACACCATACTTGTCAGAATGGCTGAAATCAACAATACAGAAAACAACAGGTGTTGGAAAAGATACAGAGAAAGGAGAACCTTCATGCACTGTGGTAGAAATGCAAACTGATGCAGCCACTATGAAAAACAGTATGGAAGTTCATCAAAACATTAAAAATAGAACTGTCCTATGATCCAGCAATTGCACTACTACATATTTACCCAAAGGATGCAAAAATACTAAATCAAAGGGTTACATGGACCCCATTGTGTATAGCAGCATTATTAACAATAGCCACATTATGCAAAGAGCCCAAGCATTCATCGACTGATGAATAGATAAAGAAGTGATATATATCTAAAATGGAATATTACTCAGCCATAAAGAAGAATGAGATCTTGCCTTTTGCAACAACATAGGTGGATCTACAGTGTATAATGCTAAGCAAAATAAGTCAGAGAAAGACAAATACCACATGATTTCACTCATAATGTGAAATTTAAGAAACAGAACTAATGAATATGGGGTGGTAGGGAAAGAGAGGCAAACCAAGAAACAGACTCTTAACTATAAAGAACAAACTGATGGTTACCACAGGGGAGGTGGGTGGGGAGATGGGTTAAATAAGTGATGTATATTAAGGAGGGCACTTGTCATGAGTACCATGTGTTGTATGTAAGTGATGAATCACTAAATTCTGCTCCTGAAACTAACATTGCACTTTATGTTAACTAACTGATAGTTGAATAACAATTTGGAGAAGTAAAACTGCACAACATTTACCCATTGAAATCACTGTCCTTGAAAGTCACAAACCTGATTTTATTTTTCCTTTAAAATATTTCCCATTTGGAATCTTCTCAAGTTTAAAGTAGTTTTCCCCTCAATCTCTCCCAATCAGCCAGATTTGAAGCTTCCTCTATTTTCATTTGAGTTGTCTCAGAAGAGTGGCTGAGGAATCTCTTCAACCCAAGCAAAAGTGTTTTGGAAGAGCTCCTTTATGCCACAACCCTATACTTAGTATACTGGGGGCAGAGGGGCATGGAGATTAACAAGAAGGGTTTCTGGAATATATAAAGCAGAGACAGAAATAATCAGGGCAGTGCATGCCAGAAAGAACAAGGAGCTGAAAGTTGTGAGGAGTTGAGGATTCGTCCCTTAGCCCTGTTATCAAAATATGGAAAGTAGAGAGCAAAATCTGAAAAGCAATAGTATGTTTAATCCCTATCATGTTCACTCTGTCTGGGTGAATTTCTGGCTCTGATGATTTAAGAAAGAGACCATCGTTAAGAGATTGTGGCCCAAGGAACTGGAATCCAGGGTTCTTTTGTTTTACTGATAATGCATGAGGCATGGGGAGGGTGAATGTGGTGAAATATGACTCTCCCTGAGCTTAAAGGAACATGGAGTCATGCATGGGTATCTCAGTTGATTGAGGGTCCAACTCTTGATATAAGCTCAAGTCATGATCTCAAGATTTGTGAGATTGAACCCTGCAGTGGGCCGCACGCTGTCAACAATGAGCCTGTTTGGGATTCTCAATCTCTCTCTCTCTCCCCTTTTCTCAAAATAAATAAATAAACTTTAAAAATAATAAAGGAACATGGAGATGGTTATACCTATTGCTCTCACAGTGCTGTAAGGCTAGTCAACTAGAGAAATTGTCACTATGCTCTTGTTATTGAAATTCTTAAGTGGGGACCCTATGTGGTCCTAGGACTCAAAGAACAGTTATAAATTAAGTGAACACTCCAG
Source organism: Lynx rufus (assembly GCF_022079265.1). Lineage (NCBI taxonomy): Eukaryota > Metazoa > Chordata > Mammalia > Carnivora > Felidae > Lynx > Lynx rufus. The sequence goes on along the minus strand of NW_025814830.1, from coordinate 20,037,794 downwards.
CATTTTCAGTTTGTTGTTCCACTTTTTGTCATTATTCTGACTTTGTAATACAATTCAGATGTATTAAAGGAAAGATTTTTTTCTCACCAGGCTCTGATGATAATGTGGAAAAACAGTCCACTGACTCAGGAGAAATAACTAGTGGTCAGGCCTTTGAATTTTGTGGACTAATTGGGTTTCTCAATTCTCATTTGCTTGGTGTTGCACTGACACTATGCTATCAGGGGCTTTGTTTCAGTTAGTATTCCAAGGGATTGGCACAGCAGATACATTTTCTTTTCTTTTCTTTTCTTTTCTTTTCTTTTCTTTTCTTTTTCTTTTATTGCTTTTCTTTTCTTTTCTTTTTTATTCCATCTTTTAACCCTCTTAAACAGTTCTTTTACTGATTTCCACCAATTCTATGTCTGAGTTAATGCTGTTTTCCTATCAAGGTGGCTTTGGACACTCTCCTTAGTGAAAATCATTGCTCTGCATATCTCCACTTTTTCCTAGGCCCTATAGTGTTCACTCTTTGTCCACCTCACATCAATTCTTTAAGATGGGAATAACCTCAATTTTTAGAGGCCCAGAAAGGTAAAGACTTGGTGAAGCCAAATTTTATGCATGAAACTCTTCATTCTTGATACCTTATTTCACACAGCCTCAGAAACACTGGAGATAAAGGGAAAGAGATGCCCCCAAAAGGATATGCCTTTGGTTTCTCTGGGCAGTTTCTCATAGTCAAGAATCTATAGGAATTAAGGAATGTTCAGATTCAAGAAGGCTTTGGGAGAAGTCAACTCCAGCCCCTGCTACTGTAGTGTCATGGACAAGATAAAGGGAGAAAAGCAAGCATTTGTCTTACAGTAACAGCCTTAGTCTTTTTGGAATGTCCTTAGCATTCCATGAGACATTCAGGTCAATTATGGAACAATGAAAAACCACTCAGTGGCCATTAGTGTCTACATCTATGTAGGGGAGGCAATGTGCTGGGAAGGCTAGCACTGGGAACATGGGGTACATCACTAGGAAATGAAGTATGAGGTACCAGAGAGGGGAGGTTGCAACTTTACATTAATAAAGGTGAAAGAATGCTTAAGGTAATTAAGGCTGTAAATTGGTTAAGAGTCTTTGGGGCACAGTTCCAGTGGCATAAAATGGTTATAAAAAACAGTGGCATAAAATGGCCTGAAAACAGCAAGGCCACTCATTTTCAATGCCCGCATGGATCATGGCAGCAAGATCAATCCCAGTGTCTCAGCATGTTAGAGTTGGAAAGATGCTTAGGGAAGACCTGAGCCAATCCTTCCATTTAAAGATGGGGAATGACTTGCAAAGGACCATCCAACCTAGTAAAATTCATGTGTTCCTCTCTCCCATCTAAGGCAGTCATCAACATAAGGCTCATTTTCTGAAAGGGACTGGAGACAAGAGGAGATGTCTCTTATATCACCTCTTATCTCATACCATCTTTGTTTTCTTCAAAGAGCTGGCTATGAAGTAGAAGTAACAGCAAAGAATCTCTGGATCTACTGAACAAACAAGGTAAGCAGTCCAACTGGAAGTGTTAGGACTGTGTTTCCACACCTTTTATCTGTACCAAAAAAACTGCGACCATTTAGTAGTCACCTGTCGTTTCACACAGAATGAGTGCCTACTGTGAGTCAGGCATGGTTTGTGGAGCAGAGACCCATGAATGTGATGCAAAACCTACTCTGAAGAACCCCAGCACCCAGGATGGATAAAGCAGAGACATTTCTGTGACCTGGGGTCACATTTTCTCTCTTGAAGATTTTCCTGGTGGGTGGAGGTCAGGGATGGGAACTTGATGACTGCATCACCCAACGCAGCCATACAGCACTGAAGAACAGGGATCAGACACTCACTCCCTTTTTCTCCTCCTTTGCTCCCCTCTTATGGATGGAATGGTTGTTTCCAGTGTGGAGGTGGACATGGGAGTGTGTCCGTCCATGGTCTGGATCAAGGCCTGAATGCTGGAGCTGTCATAGCCTGTCTAGAGCAGAATTATTCTTCTCCCTCTTCTGGACTGCTTCTGGATGCCCTCCTCCCAGGCTCTTGTAGTTCTTTATTGACACATAAGGGAGCTTTTTCTTTTCTTTTTTAATTTTTTTCAATGTTTATTTAGTTTTGAGAGAGAGAGAGAGATACAGACACGATCTGGGGACGGGCAGAGAGAGAAAGAGACAGAGAATCTGAAGCAGGCTCTAGGCTCTGAGCTGTCAGCACAGAGCCCGATGCAGGGCTCAAACCCACGAACTGCGAGATCATGACTTGAGCCAAAGTCAGACACTTAACCAACTGAGCCACCCAGGTGCCCCATAAGGGAGCTTTTCCAAAGGAGAAAGGGATAAACATGACATGTGAGGGCTTAGATGATATGGACAGTAATAATACAATTATGATAAACCACCATATTCCATTACTACTAATAGCCAAGAAGTCTCAGTGCTTTTCAGACATGTCTTTTACATTCATAACAATATGAGATAGGGATGATTATTTGTCACTTTGTTAATAAGGAAACTAATGCAGAGAGAAGTTTAATAACCTGCGTAAAGCCACCAAGTTAGTGAACAGCAGCTTACGTTTTGATCAACATGATACCCAGGTTTTTAGTCATGACTTTAGAGGTATTCTTTAGTTGTCTGAATAGTCAGTATAATGAATTGCAAAAATTTTACCTCAAATTCAGTTCAGCAAATCCAGAAAAAGAAAAAAGAAAAACGTTTAAGTTGCAGGTTGAGTCTGGACAAAGAGGATTCAGAGTGCCCTGCTGTTGTATTTTAGCTATTCCTGAGCCACAGTTGTTTCAATGTATTGTACATTATCACTGCTGTGTTTTCATACCTTTTCCAAGGGGTTAGCCCTTTATGACCCCCTGTGTTTGCTTCTGCTGCTACCTCTGCTGCTGTTCTGGGAGTCCTACCAACTGGTGTCAAATTCACAAAAGATCTTTGAGTCCTCTAGAGAGACTTTAACATAGCAGTCCATTGTTTATTTACATTATAGTCATAATGGCCATGTAGAAGTAAATTAATTCACATCTGATACTGGGCAATACTAATCCATTCTGCACACAAATATAATTGTTTATTAAATCGTTAATAATTAGATAATTATTTTTTAAAATACTTTATATTATTCAGTTAAAGTGTTTGGGAGAGCATATCTGGCTTTTTTTATGGGATGGGCTATGAATGCATTATTATTTTTTTCATTTAGAAAAATGGAAGGTAGACTTCCACTAAACAAAAGCTACCATCCACAAAATTCTCTATATATTTAGATAATGAGGGATGAATGCATTTATTCAGTGTAAGAGTCATTTGTCCCCAACAAAACAAGAAAATTTCTAAACACTCTGGGTTGACTTGGCAGCACATCAAAGAATGACTTGTGTAGGTGGGAAAGTCAAGTTTCTGAGAAATCCCACAGAAGTATTATCCTGAACCCTGAGCCTAGTGTGCATAGGTCTGAAAAGTAGCATCTGTTACTACTTCTTCCAGGAAACAGATGGTGATTAATGCCACCCCACCTGTTCCTTTTGTTACTTGTAGCAAGATATCCATTTTGAACAGTTCATGATTTTGACCTGTGAGTAAACGATCTCATACTGTTCTCACGTTATTTCATGCTTGAGTATTTCATTTACTTTGGGAAAGAGAAGACCGGGGGATAGATGTAATGTGTCTACTTTTACTTGACAGGCTATTGAATGGAAGAGATATTTGAGGAGTCTGTGTCACTTTGGAGGGCAAAGCCTAGAAGCCACAGAGACTCAGAGCTCAGTTCTACAGAGGGGCAGTCCCCAGGCATATGGGGATCTGCTAAGAGGTGATGAGCTTGGACATCAGAGGGGCATGGATGAATGTACCCGGTGAGGAAATGACCTTTTCGATGAGGCTATAAAACATAACAAAAGGTGTCTTGGTGTTCTTATCTAATCTATTATATAAATGTAGAAACTGGGAGCTGGTGAAGATAACCTACCTGGAGTTACATAGTGAGTCAGAGAAGGGTCAGAACTAAAACAAATGTATCGGTTTCTTTGACTAAAATGTGTATTTTTCATAACAATAAGTTTTTTGTTTGTGAATTCTTTTTGCTGTGAATTCTTCACAATTCCACTATTCTAAGTCTTTAAGGGGTGGTTGAGAGCAGAGATCATGTCTTTTAACTGTTCTAGGTATTCCCACGGAATTCCACAAGACCTTGGAAATTAAGTTACTCATCTCCCCAGGTGTCACAACATGGCTTTTTTTCTCTGTAGTGCAGGGATTTGAAACTGAAATGTTTTCAGAGGCCAACCAGTATCATGCCAATTTTAGGAAAGCAGGCACAAAACAACAGGGAGTGGTGGGAACTGAAGCTTATCCCCCATGTGATGTATACAGCTGTATTTGGCTGTGGTGGATAAGGCTGAGAAAAAAAGGTCTGGCATTGCCAGATCTTTGAATATTATGCATCTCTTTTACATTAAAGTGTTTACATTAGGTCTTCTGATTTAGTGTTTTCAACTAATTAACACAACACACACACACACACACACACACTGTACAAGCCAAACAAAACAAGTCCCTGTGCCAAATTAGGTCTGTGGACCATTAGTTTGTAATATCTCTTCTAGTCTCATTTCACAAATACTGAAGCATTATCTCTGAGAGGGCAAGGAAATGGGCTGTGAGGCTTAAAGATAAATTAATGTTAGTTGTTTGGCTCTTTGGTTGAGATGGGTCATCTTTTTGGTGACCAGAAAGTTTTGTCTAATCTCGTCGTTTAGAAGCTGCTTACATCAATATAAATAAAGTAAATAAATTTTAACCACTCTCACACTTTTTGATGCATTACATTTCACTTGTTGGTGGCAGGTTAAATTAATGCATGAAGCTTTGATGAATGTACAAATATTTACCCAAAATGCAAACAAAGGATAAAATAGAGAGGATAATAAATCACCTTTTCCTTAAGCAAACATACCTCCATATCTGGTTCATAATGGCCTAGCTCTTCTATCGTTTATTATGCACTATGACTACACAGGGTGAGTGCTTTGGCCCTTTGAAGAGAAAGGTTACAGTGGGCTGGCAATGGATGGGGGACCCCTGTGAGAGTTACCTCTGCCTATTTGGGGAGAGGAAGGCTTCTCTGGAACAGTCTAGGCCCAAACACTCTGCCATATTGGAGGCAGGTTGCCAGAATGGATGCTGAGCAAATGCCCTTGGTGGCTTTCACGGTTAACCTTAAGCCCAGGGATATCCTCATAAACCCATGCTCCTGGCAAGTTCAGAACAAATAAATAACCACTTTGTCACTTGTTCCCAGTTAAATGATCTGATAAAGTATTGGTACCCAAAATATATAAAGAACTTATGAAATTAAAGCACCTCAAAAATGAATAATCAATTAAAAATGGCCAGAAGACATAGTTTCCCAAAGAAAACATATAGATGGTTAACAGACACATGAAAAGATACCCAATATCACTCATCATTAGGGAAATACAAGTCAAAACTACAATGAGATATTACCTCATACCTATCAAATGATGAAAATCAACAACACAAGAAACAACATGTGTTAGTAAGGTTGTGGAGAAAGGGGAACCCTCCTGCACTATTGGTGGGAATGCATACTGGTGCAGCCCTCTGGAAACAGGTATGGCAGTTACTCATAAAGTTAAAAATAGAATTACCCTATGATCCAACAATTGTACTACTAAGTATTAGCCAAAAGAATATAAAAATACTAAGCCAGAAGTATACGTGCACCCCAATATTTCCAGTAGCATTAGCCACACTATGGAAGAAACCCATGTGTCCATTGACTGATAAATGGATAAAGAAGATGAGGTGTGTGTGTGTGTGTATACACAACATAATGTCCTCAAGTTTCATCTATGTTGTTCCAAATGGCAGGATTTCCTTCTTTTGTAAGACTGAATAATATTCCATTGTATGTATATTTCATACTTTTTATTCCATTCATCCTTTGAAGGGCATTTAAATTATTTCTATGTCTTGATTCTTGTGAATAATTCTGCAATGAATATGGAAGTGCAAATATCTCTTTGATGTCATGATTACAATTATTTTGAGTAAATATCCAGAAGTGTAATTGCTCGTTCATAAGGTAGTTCTATTTTCAATTTTTTTAGGAACATCCATACTGTCTTCCATAGCTGTTACTCCATTTATCATTCTCATCAATGGCATGCAATAGTTCTAGTTGCTCCACATCCTTGCTAACACTTATATAAAGTGTTATATAAGTATAAAACACTTTTATTGGTTTGCAAGCACTCACTTGACCAGCCAGTGCTGGGATTCTCAATGTTAAAGATGCCCACTTTCTTCTGAGGTTCCTGAAATAGATCCCTCCTGGATAATAATCAATTCCCAGGAGAGGTGGGGAGACATTACTGTGAAATTGAGGCAACAGCACAATGCAAGGGATGAATTGGCAAAAGAAAGTTAAAATACTTTCCTTTTATGACACTATCTGTGCTTTCACTTCTGATACACACCAGAGTTCAATTTCTGGAGGGGAGAGGAGAGAGCTAACGTGGCAGAGTAGTGGAAGGACCCTAGGCTTTCTTCATCCTTTAAACACAGCTAGATAAGTATCAAATCATGCTGAATATTCAATAAATCAATCTGAGGACGGACATAACAAACTTCACACCTAGAGAGAGACAAGAGGCCACACTGTGGAAGGTAGGAGATGTGGAGATGTGGTTTGGGGAAAAATGGGTCATGGGTGCTGTGGAGTGGAGGGAACCCAGGTCTGGAAAAGAGGCAGGAGAGAGAAAGAAAGGACTGCCCAGAGGAAGACACAAGGAAAACACTTCCCCAAAGCCACTGACTGGGAAATTGAGTCAGGCTGATTTTCATGAATTTTTACATCGTTAGGGCCTAAACACTGTCCATGGCATGGACCACCAGTGAAACCTTATAGGCATTTCAGTGCTTCTATGGAGAAAGAGGGAAGATAGCCCAGGGGAAGATAGTATGATATGAAGATCCCCTGGGATGAACTGGGAAAGAAGGTTCCCCCTTCTTGGAGCACATCTGGGAGAGTGGCATTGTCTCTCCAGGGACAAAAAAGCTTAGAGGCATCATTTCTCTCCCCTATCCTTCAACATAGGCACAGAGATACTTGCTGAGGGTAGCTAACCTGGACACCAACACCTTGCTGCTCTTTATTCCAAACACAGCTCCATTTTGGTGCAACAGACTTTCTGAGACAAACCTGCATAGTGAAACCCTCTCCGAGGATGAGTGCAGGTCCCAGCCATTCCAGGTCCCTAAAGTTTGGCATTTAAAAACTCAGGTGGCCTCCCTAGACCTCAAGGTGCACTACTCTGACAGGTGGGCAGATGGCCAAGAAATAGGATAAAGGCAGCAACTTGAGGGATGCCTGGGACACACTAGGGGTGATTGTTCTCCCTTCTGGGAGAGCTTCTCTGACAGCAGTGTACACAAACTCCCTTCTTCTGGGACTAGGGATCTGGCTGGTGTCATTTATCTCCCCAGCCCCTCAGCATAAATTCAGTAAGCAGCAGACCACCAAAAGTGGTGGCCTAAACTGCTTACACCAAGCTCCACACCCCCGCATTCTGCTGTTGCAGCTTTCCTCAAGCAAGTGTGCCTGAGATCCAGTGCAGTGAATCCCTCCCCCAGAAGACCAGAACAAACCCCCCACAGACACCATGTCTGAGCTTCAGCAAAATGTCAGATCTAGTGTAAATAGCATCAGGTCTCTTTTAACAAACAAGACAGAGCATACCTAGTGGCAGCACACAGCATTCACTAGAGACACTTCTTGAAGCACCAGGTCCTGGACAGTATATAGCCTCTCCTTTATAAAGCCATTACTCTCAGGAAGATGAACCATACAGGCTTTGCAAACACACAGACCAAGACAGACACCTAGAAAAGGTCATGGTAGGGATCCAATCAAAACAGAAATAAGTAATATTCCTGACAGAATGTAAAACACGATCATAAGGACACTAGCTGGGCTTGAGAAAATAATTGAAGACACTAGGGATTCCATTACTATAGAGATAAAAGACCTAAAAAATGGTCAGGCTGAAATAAAAATGCAATAATTGAGATTCCAAACCAACTGGATGTTATGACCACAAGGACAGAAGGTGCAGAGGAATGAATAAGTGATATACAGGATAAAATTATAGAAAATAATGAAGTTGAAAAGAAGATAAAAAGAAAAACATTAGATCAAAAATTCAGAAAAGGGAACTTAGTGACTCCATAAAGTGTAATAACATTTGTATCACAGGAGTCCTAGAGAAGAAGAAAGGGAAAAGGAGGTAGAAGTTTCATTTGAAGAAATACTTCTCTAATCAGGGGAAGGAAACAGACATCCAAATAGAGAGGCACAGCGAACTCCCATAAAAATCAACAAAAGCAGGCAAACACTAAGACATAGCATAGCTAAATTTGTAAAATATAAAGGTAAACCAAAAATCCTAAAAGCAACAAGACACGAGTCCCTTACTTACAAGAGAACACAAATCAGGTTAGGAGCAGATCTCTCTATAGAAACTTGGAAGGCAAAAATGGAATGGCACGATATATAAAATTTGCAAAATGGAAAAAATCTTCAGTCAAGAACACTTTATCTAGCAAGGCTATCATTCAGAATAGAAGCAGAGATAAAGAGTTTTCCAGACAAAGAAACATGGAAGTAGTTTGTGACCACTAAATCAGCCCTGCAAGAAATATGAAAGGGGATTCTTTTAGTGGTAAAGAAAGACCAAAAGCAACAAGACTAGAAAAGAACAGAAAAATCTCAGAAATAATGACAAAACAAGCAATAAAATAAACAAAACCCAGCTATATGCTACCTACAACACTCATTCTAGACCTAAAGACACCACAGACGGAATGTGAGGGGATGGAGAAATATTTATCATGCAAATGGATGTCAAAAGAAAACCAGATTAGCAATAGTTATATCAAACCAATGAGATTTTAACTCAAAGACTGTAACAAGAGATGAAGAGCACTGTATCATAATAAAGGGGTCTATGCAGCAAGAGGACCTAACAATTGTAAATATTTATGCCTTCAACTTGAGAGCACACAAGTAGGGAAAACAATAAGAAAACTAAAGTAACTCATTCAGAATAATACCATAATAGGGGATTTTAACACCCCTCCTTACAGCATTGGGACAGATTATCTAAGCAGAAAATCAACAAAGAAACAACGGCTTGAATGACTCACTAGACCTTAACAGATAGTCAGAAATTTTATCCTAAAGCAACAGAAACCATTCTTTTCAAGTGTACAGGGGACATTCTTCAGAATAGATTACATAGGTAAAAAATCAGGCCTCAACAAATTCGAAAAGATTGAGATTCATGAGGTCCATGAATATATTCTAACCACAGCACTATGAAACTTGAAGTCAACAATAAGAAAAATTTGGGAAGACCACAAGTACATGGAGGTTAAAGAACGTTCTACTAAAGAATGAATGGGTCAAGCAGGAAATTAAAGAATAATTTTTAAAAATACATGGAAACAAATGATAATGAAACATGGCAGTCCAAAATCTTAGGGATACAGCAAAATCAGCTATAAGAGGGAAGCAATACAGGCCTATATTATAAAGCAATAAAATCTCAAATATGCAACATAAACTTACACCTAAGGGGGCTAGAAAAAGAAAAACAACTGAAGCCTAAAGCCAGCAGGAGAAAGGAAATAATAAAGTTTGGGGAGTAGAAATAAATGCTACAGAAAGAAAAAATAATAGAACAGATCAATGAAACAAGGAGTTGGTTCTTTAAAAAAAAAACACTTATAAAATTGAGAAACGCTTAGCCCAACTTAACAAAAAGAAAAGTAAGGACCCAAATAAATAAAATCACAAATGAAACAGGAGAAATAACAACCAACACCACAAAATACAAATGCTTATGAGACGATATTATGAAAAATTATATGCCAATGAACTGGGCAATCTGGAAGAAATGGATAGATTTCTAGAAACATAAACTACCAAAACTGAAACAGGAAGAAATAGAGAACTTGAACAGACCAATAACCAGCAAAGAAATTGAATCAGTAATCAAAAATCTCTCAACAAGCAGAAGTCCAGAGCCAGATGGCTTCCCAGGGGAATTCTACCAACTATTTAAAGGAGAGTTAATACCTATTCTTTCAAACTGTTCCAAAAAATAGAAATGGAAGGAAAACTTCCAATCTCTGTCTACAAGGCCATCGTTACCTTGATTCCAAAACCAGACAAAGACCCCACTGCAAAAGGGAATTACAGGCCAATATCCCTGATGAACATGGATGCGACAATTCTCAACAAAAAAAACTAGCAAATCTAATCCAACAGTATACTAAAATAAACATTCACCCCGATCAAGTGGGATTTATTCATAGGTGGAAAGTGTTATTTAATATTTGCAAACCTGTCCACATGATACCCCATATTAACAAAAGAAAGGATGAGAACCATATGATACTTTCAATTGATGCAGAGAAAACATTTGACAAAGTACAACATCCATTCTTGGTAAAAGCCCTCAGCAAAGTAGGGATAGATGGAACACCCCTCAATATCATAAAGGCCATATACGGTAGACCCACAGCTAGTATTATCCTAAGTGGGGAAAAATTTAGAGCTTTTCCTGTATGGTTAGTAACAATACAGGGATATCCACTCTCACCATTGTTATTTAACAATGTATGGAAGTTCTAGCCTCAGCAATTGGACTACACAAAGAAATAAAAGGCATCCAAATTGGTGAGGAAGAAATCAAAGTTTCACTATTTACGGATGACATGATACTCTATATACAAAACCAAAAGTCTCCATCAAAAAATTGCTAGAACTGTTACATGAATTCAGTAAGGTCACAGGATACAAAATCAATGTACGAAAAGTGATTGCATTTCTATACACCAATAATGATGCAGCAGGAAGAGAAATTAAGGAATCAATTCCATTTACAACTGCACCAAAACCCATAAAACCTAGGAATAAACCTAACCAAAATGGTAAAACGTCTGCAGTCTGAAAACTATAGAACAAACTATAAAGCTATGAATGAAACTGAAGAGGGCACAAAGAAATGGAAAAATATTCCATGTTCATGGATTGGAAGAACAAATATTGTTAAAATGTCTATACTACCCAAAGCAACCTACACATTTAATGCAATTCATATCAAAATACCAACAGCATTTTTCATAGAGCTGGAACAGACAATCCTAACTTTTTTATGGAACCACAAATGCCCTGAATAGCTAAAGGACCTGAAAGGGAAAAGCAAAGTGGGAGGCATCACAATTCATCTTCAAGTTATATTACAAGCTGTGGTGATACAGACAGTATGGTGCTGGTACAAAAGCTGACACATAGATTAATGGAACAGAAGAGAAAACCAGAATTGGACTAACAGCTATATGCTCAACTAAACTTTGACAAAGCAGAAATGAATATCCAATGGAAAAAAAAACAGTCTCTTCAACAAATGTTGGGAAAACTTGAGAGCAAACTGCAGAAGAATTAAACTAAACCACTTTCTTACACCATACACAAAAACAAATTCAAAATGCACAAAAGACCTAAAGGTGAGACATGAAACCATCAAAATCCTAGAGGACAACATGGGTAGCAACTTCTTTGATATCAGCCATAGCAACTACTTACTAAATACATCTTCTGAGGCAAGGGAAACAAAACAAAAAATGAACTATTGGAATTTCGTCAAGATAAAAAGTGTCTGCACAGTGAAGAAATAATTAACAAGCCTAAAAGACAACCTTTGGAATTAGAGAGGATATTTGCAAGTGACATTTCAGATAAAGGGTTAGTATCCAAACGTATAAAGAATTTATCAAACTCAATGCCTAAGAAACAAAAAATCCAGTTAAGAAATAGGCAGAAGACATGAATAGACATTGTTTTCAAAAGAAGACATACAGATGACTAATGGGCACATGAAAAGATATTCAGCATCACTTATAATCAGGGAAATATAAATCAGAAATACAATGAGATATCACCTTACACCTGTCAGAATAGCTAAAATTAACAACATAGGAAACAACAGATGTTGGTGAGGATGCAAAGAAAGGGGAACACTTCCGCACTGTTCATGGGAGCACAAACTGTGCAGCCATTCTGGAAAACAGTATGGAGGTTACTCAAAAAGTTAAAAATATAACTACCCTATGAGCCAAGAATTGCACAACCACATACTTACCCAAAGGATACAAAAATACTGATTCAAAGGGGCACATGCATTCCAATGTTTATAGCAGCATTCTCAACAAGAGCTAAATTATTGAAAGAGCCCAAGTGTCCATCAACCGATGAATGGATAAAGATGTGATATACATTACTCAGCCATCAAAAAGAATGAGATCTTGCCATTTGCAACAACATTGGTGGAGGTAGAGTGTTAACTGAAATAAATCAGTCAGAGAGACAAATACCATATGATTTCTGGCATATATGGGTTACTGGAGGATAGATGATTGGGGGGGAGGATGTGTTAAATGTGTAATGGGTATTAAGGAGGGCACTTGTTATGATGAGCACTGGGTGTTACATATTTATGATGGATAAATATTTAAATAAATATTTAGTGATGGATCACTAAATTTTACTCCTGAAACTAACACTATAGGTTAACTAATGAGGATTTAAATAAAAACTTGAAACTAGGAAAAAATACACGAGAAATAATTTTGAAAATGTACTTATTCTAAATGTAAATTAGAATTTCTCTTTGTTGGATTTTTCCTATTTTTTCTATCATGTATTATTACCAATTATTTCTACTTTTCCTTTACCAGTTTGGATTGTTCATGATAGTAAGTATCCTAAGAGGAAGATCTCATCAGTAAACAGAAACAGTCATATTTCTCCCTAAAAAAATTTTCTGGAGGGAAAAAAAATGTAAGTAAACTGCCCTGGGTTTTAAGGGGGAGGGAATGAAGAAAATGTCACCTTCAATTTCTTCTAATTCTCTGTCCTGAGACAGTGTGCAGAGCTTAAAAATCTAGGTCTTATTTTAGGAATCTTGCAAGTCAAAGGAAACAAGTTTCTGAGAGGGATTTCATAGGAAGGTTTACAACTTAGACTCTGAACATAGGCCTGGAATCTATAGAAGACCATTGAAAGCGGTCCCTGTGCTCACACAACACAGAGGAATTAATGAAGATCACAGAAAATGCCCTTGCTCTCACAGAGAGCTCCCTTTATCAGAGGGAGCAAGAAAATAAACATGTAACCAAATTGTGACAATTTCAGAGAGTGACAATAGTATGAAGGTAGTAAAACAAGGTGACATGACGGAGAGTGACCAGAGTGGTTCAGAGGGTCAAGAATGTGTCACAACACTTAAATAGGGTACTCAAGGCATCATGTCTGACAAAGCAGCACTTCAGCAGACACCTGCATGATATGAAGACAAGAGGAACCATGTTCCAAACAGGAAGCAGTAAATCTAACAAAGTTCCTGTTTGGGAGTAAGTGCAGAATGTTTGAAAAAGAGAACAAATGCCAGAGTGTTGAGACTATTGGAGCGTCTCAAGAACTTCTCAAGAAGGTAAATATGGAATCCTACAAATGAAAACAATAAGTCCCAGAGAGGAGAAGTGACTGGTCCAAGGTCTCACGTTCAGTACACGAGGGGAAATGATATCTAACATAGCAATAGCATTGTGCTGATCTTATCCTCATCTTCAATCAAGCCACAGTCACTGTTGGAAGACTAAGTCTAAAATTGCAAAGCTGATTAGAACAAACGTTAAATATCCAGAGAGTGAATATAGGAGAGAAATAGCAAGAGGGTAAGAAAAGAGATCCCTGCAGATGTTGACTCAGGACTTCACTGACATTTTTTAAGAGCAGAGTAGCAATCTGCCTCTGCCTCTGTGTGTCCATCAGAATTCTAAGGTTTTAGGCAATAGAAACCTATCTTGGCTGACTTAAGCAAAAAATCAGATATGTTAAAAGTCTAGGACAGCTCTCAGAGTAGGGGAAATGCTGAATAACTATGCCTCAAAAATGACAGAAACCAAGATAGTTTAGGGAATCTTATGGCCAAGTAAAGCACTCCTGTCATTTTGTCAAATTTTGCCATTTCAAAAATGATATATAAATGGTTCATACCATATATAACCTCTTGGAATTGGCTTTTACACTCAGACTGTGGAGAATTATCCAAGTTTTTAAGGGGATCAATAATTTGTTCCTTTTTATTGATGGGTCACATTCCATGGTACATGGACATCTGGGCTGGTTCCAGTTTTGAGGTATTCTGAGTAAACTTCCATGAATATTTATGTACAGATATTTGAGTGAACATAAATTTTCTTTTCTCTGAGATAAATGTCCAAAAGTGGAATTGTGGGCCATATGGTAGTCATCTGTTTGCTTTTTACAAAAGCAATATTTCCAGAAAGATTGTACCATTTTGCATTCTTAGTAACCATGTATGAGTGATCCAATTTCTCTATATCCTCACTAATGTTTGGTATTGTCAGTTTTTTTTTAATATTTCTACTATTTTTTAAAATATTTCTTTCTTTGTGATAGAAGTTTAGTGGTGTCTCATAGGGGTTCTAACTTGCATTTCCCTAATGGCTAATGATGTTGAATATCTTTTCACAATGCTTATTTGCCATCTATATATTTCTCTGATGAAATGTTTTCTCAAGTATTTTTCCCATTTTCTAATTGGATTATTTTGTTTTTTTTACTATTAAGCTTTTAGACTTCTCTAGTACAGACTAGTCTTTTTGCAGACATGTGGCTTGCAAGTATCTTTTCCCATTCTGAAGTTTTTCTTTTCATCTTCTTCACCTGGTTTGTCACAGAATGAATATTTTTAATTTTAGCGAGATCCAATTTATCCATTTTTTTCTTTTATAGATCATGCTTTTGGTGCCAAATCTAAGGGCTTGTTGCCTAGTCCTAGAACCTAAAGACTTTCATTTTTAATTCACTTCAAAGTATTATAGTTGTAGTTTACATTTAAGTCCATGGTCCATTTTGAATTAATTTTTGTATAAAATGTGACTTAGGTCAAGGTTTATTTTTTGTTTCATTTGTTTTTTGCCCTATGGGTCTCCAAATGCTTTAGCACCATTTCTTTCTTTTTCTTTTTTTTTTCTCTTTTAATTGAACCAGAATTAACATATGGTGCTATTTTAATTTAAGGTGTACAATATAATGATTAAACAGGTCTACACATTACTCAATGTTCACCACAATTAAGTATACTTTTAATCCCCCTTATCTATTTTCTTCATCCTTCCAACCACCTCCCTTCTGGCAACCACCGGTTTGTTCTCTGTATTTAAGAGTCTGCTTTTTGTTGGTCTCTTTTTTCTCTTTTTTCTCTTTGTTCATTTGTTTTGTTTCTTAAATTCCACACATGAGTGATATTGTATAGTATCTGTCTTACTCTGTCTGATTATTTCATTTAGCATAAGATCTTTCTTTTTATGGCTAAGTAATATTCCATTTTACTTATATACACTGCACTTTATCCATTCTTCTATGGATGGACATTTGGGTTGCTTCCATATCTTGGCTATTGTAAATAATGCTACAATAAACATAGGGGCACATGTATCTTTGCAAATTAGTGTTTTTGTTTTCTTTCAGTCAATACCTCGTAGTGGGATTATTGGATTATATGATAATTCTATTTTTAATTTTTTGAGGAAATTTTTGAGGAACATCTATATTGCTCCATTTCTTGAAAGGGCTACCTTTCTTCCATTGAGTTGATTTTTGGCACCTTTTTCAGAAACTATCTGAACATATTATGTGGGTCTATTTTGGCTTTTCTGTTCCATTATACTGAAAATGGCCAAGTCACTTCTTCTACCACTATCCAATTCTTTTATCACCTTCTGGCATTTCTTCATTCTGTCTTCCTCTTGTCTATCCAGGGGCATAGCTCCTTGTACTCAGTTGACTCTTCCTGGTCTCCTTGTTTCCTGGTTCTCACAATGCGAATCTGAACTCTATTTTGCCGCCAGAGTGATTTGCCTGATGAATTCCTTTTGCCACATTACTTCTTCAGAAACTTACTTAAATGTAGTCTCTCTAAATTTCCAATGGAAATACCGGTGAAAATAGGGGGGAAACCTATGGAACCACCATGGAAAGAAACCAAAAATGTTGGATTGACCTTTTACCAAAGAATGGCAAATGCAGCACGGCTGGGTGACTATTGGTGGAGTAGGCACACATTACCTGACCAAGATAGGCTTTCTGGAAATCATAAGCTATATGCCATTAGGGAGAGAGAGGCTAATTTCATGTATTGGTTCTGAAGTTTCAAGCACTGAGCCATCTGCCAACCAAACATATGCACTTAGTGTTGGGATTGTTATTTTTATTGTAAAATGAGAGTGTACATATAGCTTTGAAATTGGGGTGGGGTTTTTTTTTTGAGGAAATAAGAGTTTTAAGCACAGCCCAAGGATAACAAAAGTCTCAGCATAGTGAGTTTTTGATACAGTGTTAGAAAAATTGTTTCAATTCTTCACTACCTCTCTAGTAAAAGAATTATTCTTCCATATCCTCTGCACTGCAACTTTTCAGTGCCCTCTGGCTTACTCTCTTCCACTTGATTCTATTTGACCATGGGACTTGCTTGTGCCAAGGGGATGTTAGCAGATGAGGTACAAGCAATAAGTTGAAAAGTGCTTATACAAATGATCCTACTTTCTTGTACCTCTGTCATTGCCATAAAAAGAGCACCTCTTGATAGCCTGCTGATTCCACAAGGAGGAGGAGATAAGAGATACATGGAGCAGAACTATCTTAGGGGATCCTCACCAAACCATGAATCTGAGAGGTCAAGTTAGTGTTACTGTAGGTCACTGTATTTAGGAGTGGTTTGTTATATAGAACTTTCATGGCATTAGCTAACTGATACAGATACCATACCTACTATAAAAGAAAATAATAAGTGGTAGGTCACTGTATATTCCAAATCAAACCTTATTCAATAGTGTCTCCTCTGACGAGTCAGGTGATCCATAAGAGGTTTAAGGGTTTTTTCCTCCCTTGTGTTCTTCTAATGTTACACCAGATCACTTACAGGGAACATACCTTCTATGTTAGTATGTCCCTGTGTCATGGAGGCAGTGGTTGCAAAGAGACAAAATAATGGACCTACACAGAGTAGGGATTGCTGACCTCATGTGGTTATGTGGAAGAAAAAAAAGCATTTCTTGACTGTAACCTTCCAGAAATGTGTTTTTCCAAATGTGTTTTATCAAGGCAAAACTTGGGTAGCTTTACATTAATGCTGTGTGATTTCGAACAGAAAGAGAAGCAAGGTACCCATTAATAAATTATCTTCTTATATGTCAAGAAAAGACACAAACTACTACTTTGACCAGTGCGATGGTTAATTTTGTGTCAACTTAACTCACCATGGGGTGCCAAGATTAAACATTATTTCTAGGTGTATTTGTGAGGGTGTTTCTGGATGAGATTTGCATTTGAATCAAACTCAGTAAATTAGGTTAATATTAGTGGGCATCAACTAATCCACTGGGGGCCTGAATAGAACAAAAGGCAGAGGAAGAAGAAATTTGCCTTACCTCCCCACCTTTTTTTCTGTCTCACTGCGTCATCTATTTCATCTTCTTCCCTTAAACAGGTATGTATACCATTAGCTCTGCTGATTCTCAGGCCATTTAATTCTCATTGAATTTTACCACCAGCCTCCAGTTGCCCATGGAAGACTGGGATCTTTCACCCTCCAATTTCTGATTTCTATATTAGAACTGAATAGAGTTAGAGGAGGGGCAGTTAGAGTTTGTTGTATGGTTAGAAAAGGCTTTGTATGCCTCAAAACCTCTGACCTTGTCACTTTCTTGGCTTGGAATAATATTCCCACCATCTTCCCACCCCTTCCTTCAAACTAAATTTTTTAAATCCATTTAAAGGACTCAGTTTAAAAGACTTTCCCTGAAATGTCTACCTTGATCATCTTCTCATATACTCCAGCTAAGTAAGGTACATTGGTTTTATGATCTGAGGATTTACAGAGAATCAAAAGAGAATAGAGGCAACCAGACCAGTTAGGACTACTGCAGTCCTCTAGGAAGGAGAAATACAGACAATGAGGACCAAACCAATACACTTGTGCGGATGAACAAAAGGTTTTATAAGATGAGGAGGTGAAAAGAAAAGAGATGTTGAGTATATGTAAGACATATTTGGTTTGGGAGAACAGATGGCCCATAGTCCTATTTGCTGAAGCAGGAAACCTAGGAGGAGAATGAGATCATTTTCTGAGTCTGACATTTCTCTGAGACATTTTTGTAAGTATTATAATAGGTAGCTGTCTGTGTGGGTCTGGAGCATGTGGTCATATATGAAATTATAGAAATTGACAGAAACAGGTGGAAGTGAGAGTAAATGAGTTCATTTGATCAGTTTGGTATGGAGAGGATCAGTGATAGGATGCTCATGAAACAATAATAAAGGGACAACCAAGAAAAGCAAGAGTTAACAGAGAGGTAGGATAAAACCCCAGAGAAACCAAGGGAGGAAATAGTAGAGAATGTCAGCAGCAATATAACTTCAGATGGCTGGACAATGCAATAGCTAAAAGTAGAATAGTGTGTTTATTACAATGAGGTTTCTGGTGATCTTGATGAGAGCTGTATCTCTATTAACACAGTGAAGAGTAAACGGATACTCATCACAGGGAACCTGCATGTGTGGAATATGAGGGCCTTAGAAACCAAACAGTGACATATTAACTAACTGGGATTAAAATTAAAACTTTAAAAAAATAGTGAAGCTCATGAAAATATGGGAAATGAAATATCTTTGCAATGGAGGATCACAGGGCCTAAAAATTCACATTAGTCATTCTGAATGTTAGGAACTGTGTGTGTTTAATATTTTTATTCTTTTGCTTATTTGTATTTTCTACAATGAATGAATATTCTTTTATGGAATAACAAAAATATAAAAAACAAATGTTAAAAATTATTACAATATCAATGTTATCAAGTTGTTAGAATTTATCCTCTCCTTACTGATCTACTCAACTCCATGTTTATCTTCAGATGTCGGTTACTTGAAATAAGCCTCTCCTTCATGAAATGCTTAATTGAAGACAATATGTAAAATAGATTTCGTCAAAACACATAAGACATAAAGGAAATTGGGGTCACACAGCAAAATGCACTTTATGAAGTTAACACGAATAAATGAGACTATATTTTCCAAATGATTTGAACTCTTTCAAGGGAAGCTTCCAAGTAAATAAAATATTGTAGTCGGGGTGTGCCTGGGTGGCTCAGTTGGATAAGTGTCCGACTTCAGCTCAGGTCATGATCTCACATCGGGCTCTGTGCTGACAGATCTAGCGTGGAACCTGCTTTGGATTCTGTGTCTCCCTCTCTCTCTCTCCCCCTCCCCCACTTGTGCTCTCTCTCTCTCTCTTTCTCAAAAATAAACAAATAAATTTTAAAATATTGTAGTTGGATAACCAGAGTTTGGAGGATAGTGTCTTAAGCTAATTGTGGCCTCCAGTGGGTCATGTGGCTTGTCTGTATGGCTCAAGGCAAGGCCTGATTCAAACTCACTTAGAAACCTAGTAAAAGACACTTTTCATTCTGGTAACATGTGTGTTCTGTGACAACACAGTCATTGCTCCTTCTCTCAACTGTTCTTGAAAATGCTTTCATTTGTGGGTAAGTTGTGTTATTCCTTTATATGAATAAGACATATACTAATTCTCACTTGATAATTACCATTTCTCCTTTGTGGATTCCTAGACATAATTTTTCCTGCACTTACTTGTGTCATTTGACAGTATTTTGCTAATAAATTGGACATTCCTTGTGGAGTTAGCATGAGTGGACTTGACTGAGCTTCAGGGAGATAGAGGAGATGAATATATTCATCACTGCAAACTCTTCTGAGCATATAAATAACATGCATGGGTATGAATAAGGAGTCCTTTGATTTATAGCACAAAATCATGCAAATGCACATGTTTTATAATCATCTATATCTGCTTAATATATGTTTGATGAATGCATTAATATACAATATATCTTTAAGACATTTTGGCTATGTCTACGTGAGGCAAACTTATAAGAGCTAATTTTTAATACATTTTTATTGGCAGTGTGAATGGGAGAAGGAAAATGCCTTGAATGAGAAATATGATTCTTGAATGAGAAAAAGAGGTCATGACAGGCTTTATAGCATGACCAAGTCTAATTCAACACCATCTTAATCATGTTCACTATTATTTAATTATTTTATTTGATATATTGACCAATATTTGAATTTATTTATAATGTTGCTGCCATCTTTACCAGAAATATTATTTTCCATTACTTTCTTTCATATATTCTTATACTTTAGCCCATCTAATCATACATATACATATAGCTTTCAGGAGGAGAATAGGTCTATTTTCCTCTTATTTTCTAGAAGGACAAGAGCAATTACATAAGAGAATCTTTATCTGAAGTTGATATAAAGTAATTCTGCTAGCTACCTTTAGTTTAATGTCAGCATATCTTTTCCCTTCTCAACATTAACTTATGTCCTTATATTTTAGTTGCCCTATATGTTCCATATTTCTGGATTTTTAGAAAGATCCAAACTGGTTAAAAGATAACTAAAACAGGGGCGCCTGGGTGGCGCAGTCGGTTAAGCGTCCGACTTCAGCCAGGTCACGATCTCGCGGTCCGGGAGTTCGAGCCCCGCGTCAGGCTCTGGGCTGATGGCTCAGAGCCTGGAGCCTGTTTCCGATTCTGTGTCTCCCTCTCTCTCTGCTCCTCTCCCGTTCATGCTCTGTCTCTGTCCCAAAAATAAATAAAAACATTGAAAAAAATTTAAAAAAAAAGATAACTAAAACAGAATGTATCTTAATTGGTGAGTTTACTTCCTTTATGTTTATTGTAATTATTGACAGATTATGATTTGTTCATAGAAATTACTAAATTTGAAAAAAAAAAGCATTTTACATATTCAACACCATTTATGATGAAAACTGTCAACAAAACTAGGAAGGGAAAAAACCTATTAAAGGATATCTACAAATTAACTATATCTAACATCACACTTAAGCAAAAACCCGAAAACTCTTCCTCTACACTCAGAAACATGTCCACATTTACCACTTCAGGAAAAATCACCACAGTTACAACTTCTATTATTGCACTGGAGTTCTCAGTTGGTAAGTAAAGCAGGGAAAACAATTAAAGATATGTGTGTTGGGAAGGAATAAATAAAATTCTCTTTACAGATGATAGGGTGTTTAAAATAATTTTATAAATAAAATGCTTCATTTAAGCCTCAGGGTAATCACAAAACAAAAATGTATGAAAGACACACACACAAGTTAAAGAGAAAGAAATCAAAGTATACTACTATGTAAAAGCACTATTTCACAAAGGAGGGCAAGACAGGAGAAAATAAATGAACTAACTACAAAACAACCAGAAAACAATAAAAAAAAGTCAGTAGTAATTCCTCACAAACAATAGGTTTTTTAAAAAAATTTTAATGATTATTTACTTTTTTATTTTTTAATATAATTTATTGTCAAAATGGTTTCCATATAACACTCAGTGCTCATCCCAACAAGTGCCCTCCTCCCTGCCCATCACCCACTTTCCCCTCTCTCCCAACCCCCATCTAGCCTTAGTTCGTTCTCGGTCCTTAAGTGTCTCTTATGGTTTTCCTCCCTCCCTCCCTGTAACTTTTTTTCTCCTTCTCCCACATGGGCTTAAGTTTCTCAGGATCCACATATAAGTGAAAACATATGCTACCTTTTTCTGCCTTATTTCACATAGTGTAATACCCTCCAGTTCCATCCATGTTGCCACAAGTGGCCAGATTTCATAATTTATCATTGCCAAGTAGCATTCCATTGTATACATGAACCACATTGTCTTTATCCATTCGTCAGTTGATGGACATTTAGGCTCTTTCCATAATTTGGCTATTGAAAGAGCTGCTATAAACACTGGGGTACATGTGCCCCTATGCATCAGTACTCCTGTATCCTTTGGGTAGATTCTTTGCAGTGCTATTGCTGGGTCATAGGGTAGATCTATTTTTAATTTTTTGAGGAAACTCCACATTGTTCTCCACAGTGGCTGCACCAGTTTGTATTCCAACCAGCAGTGCAAGGAGTTCCCATTTATCCACATCCTCTCCAGCGTCTATAGTCTCCTAATTTGTTCATTTTAGCCACTCTGACCAGTGTGAGGTGGTATCTCATTGTAGTTTTGATGTGAATTTCCCTGATGAGGAGTGACTGAACATCATTTCATGTGCCTGTTGGCCATCTGGATGTCTTCTTTGGAAAAATGTCAATTCATGTCTTCTACCCATTTCCTCACTAGCTTGTTTTTCAGGTGAGGAGTATGGTAAGTTCTTTATAGATTTTGGATACTAGCCCTTTATCCGATATGTCATTTGCAAATATCTTTTCCCATTGCATCAGTTGCCTTTTAGTTTTGTTGATTGTTTCCTTTGCTATGCAGAAGCTTTTTATTTTCATGGGGTCCCAATAGTTCATTTTTGCTTTTAATTCCCTTGCCTTGGAGATGTGTCGAGCAAGAAATTGCTGCAGCTGAGGTCAAAGAGGTTTTTCTCTGCTTTCTCCTCTAGGGTTTTGATGGTTTCCTGTCTCACATTCAGGTCCTTCATCAATTTTCAGGTTTTTTTTTGTGAATGGTGTCAGAAAGTGGTCTAGTTTCATTCTTCTGCATATTGCTGTCCAGTACTTCCAGTACCATTTGCTAAAGACTGTCTTTTTGTCATTGGATACTCTTTCTTGCTTTGTAAAAGATTACTTGGCCATACATTTGTGGGCCCAATTCTGGGTTCTCTATTCTATTCCATTGGTCTATGTGTCTGTTTTTGTGGCAATACCATGCTGTCTTGATGATTACAGCTCTGTCATAGAGGCTAAAGTCTGGGATTGTGATGTCTCCCATTTTGGTTTTCTTCTTCAATATTACTTTGGCTATTCGGGGTCTTTTGTGGTTCCATACAAATTTTAGGAATGTTTATTCTAGGTTTGAAGAAGAATACTGGTGCAATTTTGTTTGGTATTGCATTGAGTGTGTAGATTGCTTTGGGTAGTATTGACATTTGAACAATATTTATTTTTCCAATCCATGAGCACAGAATGTTTTTCCATTTCTGTGTGTCTTCTTCAATCTCCTTCATAAGCTTTCTATAATTTTCAGCAAACAGACCTTTTACATCTTTGGTTAGGTTTATTCCTAGGTATCTTATGGTTCTTGGTGCAATTGCAAATGGGATCAGTTTCTTGATTTCTCTTTCTGTTGCTTCATTATTAGTGTATAAGGACACAACTGATTTTGTACATTAATTTTGTAACCTGCAACTTTGCTGAATTCATGTATCAGTTCTAGCAGACTTTTAGTGGAGTCTGCTGGGTTTTCCATGTAGAGTACCACGTCGTCTGTGAAAAGTAAAAGTTTGACTTCATCTTTGCCAATTTTGATGACTTTTATTTCATTTTGTTGTCTGATTGCTGATGCTAGGACTTCCAATAATATATTAAACAACAGTGGTGAGAGTCGACATCCCTGTCATGCTCCTGATCTCAAGGGAAAGCTCTGTTTTTCACCGTTGGGGATGATATTAGTTGTGGGCTTTTCATAAATGGCTTTTATGATGTTTAAGTATGTTTCTTCTATCCCGACTTTCTTGAGGGTTTTCAAGAAAGGATGCTATATTTTGTCAAATGCTTTTTCTGCATCTATTGATAGGACCATATGGTTCTTATCTTTTCTTTTATTAATGTGATGTATCACGTTGATTGATTTGCAAGCATTGAATCAGCCCTGCAGTCCAGGAATGAATCCCACTTGGTCATGGTGAATAATTCTTTTTACATGCTGTTGAATTTGATTTGCTAGTATCTTATTGAGAATTTTTGCATCCATATTCATCAGGGATATTTGGCCTGTAGTTTTTTGTTTGTTTGTTTTGTTTTTGTTTGTTTGTTTTTGTCTGTTTGTGTTTTTTGCTGCGTCTCTGTCTGGTTTGGGAATCAATGTAATGCTGGCTCCATACAATGAGTCTTCAAGTTTTCCTTCCCTATTTTTTGGAACAGCTTGAGAAGGATAGGTATTATCTCTGCTTTAAATGTCTGGTAGAATTCCCCAGGGAAGCCATCTGGTCTTGGACTCTTATTTGTTCGGAGATTTTTGATGACTGATTCAATTTCTTCACTGGTTAAGGGTCTGTTCAAGTTTTCTATTTGTTCCTGTTTCAGTTTTGGAAGTGTGTGGGTGCTTAGGAATTTTTTCATTTCTTCCAGGTTGTCCAGTTTGTTGGCATATAATTTTTCATAGTATTCCCTGATAATTACTCGTATTTCTGAGGGATTTGTTGTAATAATTCCATTTTCATTCATGATTTAATCTATTTGGGTCATCCCCTTTTTCTTTTCGAGAATCCTGGCTAGAGGTTTATCAATTTTGTTTATTTTTTCAAAAAACCAACTCTTGGTTTAATTGATCTCCTCTACAGTTTTTTTTTTAGATTCCACATTGTTTACTTCTTCCCTAATCTTTATTATTTCTCTTCTTCTGCTGGGTTTAGGGTGTCTTTGCTTTTCTGTTTCTATTTCCTTTAAGTGTGCTGTTAGATTTTGTATTTGGGATTTTTCTTGTTTCTTGAGATAGGCCTGGATTGCAATGTATTTTCCTCTTAAGACTGCCTTTGATGGGGCGCCTGGGTGGCGCAGTCAGTTAAGCGTCCGACTTCAACCAGGTCACGATCTCGCGGTCCGTGAGTTCGAGCCCCGCGTCAGGCTCTGGGCTGATGGCTCAAAGCCTGGAGCCTGTTTCCGATTCTGTGTCTCCCTCTCTCTCTGCCCTTCCCCCGTTCATGCTCTGTCTCTCTCTGTCCCAAAAATAAATAAAAAAAAAAAAACGTTGAAAAAAAAAAAAAGACTGCCTTTGTTGCATTCCAAAACATTTGGATTTTTGTATTTTCATCTTGTTTCCATATATCTTTTAATTTCTTCTCTAATTGTCTGGTTGACCAATTTGTTCTTTAGTAAACTGTTCTTTAACCTCCATGCTTTTGGAGGTTGTCTAGACTTTTTCCTGTGGCTGATTTCAAGTTTCATAGCCTTGTGATCTGAAAGTGTGCATGGTATGATCTCAATTCTTTTATAGTTATGAAGGGCTGTTTTGTGACCCAGGATGTGATATGGAAAATGTTCCATGTGCACTTGAGAAGAAAGTATATTCTGTTGCTTTGGGATATAGAGTTCTAAATATATCTATCAATTTCATCTGGTCCAATGTATCATTCAGGGCCATTGTTTGTTTACTGATTCTGTGTCTAGATGATCTATTGTTGTAAGTGGATTATTAAAGTCCCCTGCAATTATTACATTCTTATCAATAAAATTGTTTATTTTTGCAATTAATATTTATTTATTTTTGAGACACTCATGACATGAGTTGAACTTGAATATTCAAATAAGAGAATGGGCCAACATAGCAGAGAAGTAGGGGTATCTGAAGTTCCCTCATCCCTCAAACAATGCAGTGTTGAAATCAAAGGACTTTGAACTCCAAGAGTCTGGGAGGCAAAAAACAGAGTCGCTTCCAGGGTCCCACAGGGACAAACTTACAGGCCATACGGGAGATAAGGAGAGATAAGATGAATGTAAGGGAGAGATCCCCTTATGTGGAGAGACAAAGGGAGGAGAAAGAGAGACTGGGGAAGCATAGGACTGTATCTGGACAAGAGAAAAACTACAGACTGTGCCGGAGAAAGATCCATTCTACAACTAAAGGGCTTTCTCTGGACTGATCACACACCTAGGGAGAAGGGAAGCTTGCCCCTGTCTTGGTGGCTAGGTCAGGGGCCCAGTCTGCAGTAAAAGAAATTTATCCCCTTCCTGGAGTGTTGTGGGAAGAAAGTATATTTCCACTCAAAGGACAAAGACTGAGCCTGCCAGCCAGAGTCCATATACTGAGTGGCCCGGAGCTATGCTCCTCTTTGTGGGACATACAGAGCAGGAGTTTGAATCCCAGCCAAATGACAGGGAGCCATGGGATTTTGCAGAACAGCACAAACCACCTCGTTTGTGCCCACAGCACAGTAAGGATGGCTTGAGCAGAGTGGTTTGGAACACCCAGTCGATGGAGGAGAGACTGGGGTGTCACCATTTTTCTCCCCAATACCAACGAGGTAGGACATCAGGGAATGGACAGTGGACCCACAGTGGAGGCAGCACCCACCTACACCAAATGACCCCTCTCTGCGCCTGGTAACTGCATATCTACTGGAGGGGGATTGGGTTGATGAATAAGACAGCTCCTCCTCCAGACCAGTGCTATTGCATTACTTGATTTAATTCTCAGACAATTCTTATTGTATAGATATAGTCTTCCTTCCTTTTATCTTTTTAATCTCTTCCCTTCTCTAGGATGGTTACGCTGGTTGTTGGTTTAAGCAGACATATTTAATCCATTCTCCTGACACATGTTCTATACCTCCTTCTTTACTTTCCTTTCTCTCTGGATTAAGACGAATAGTTTTTTCTGTCTGGTAAACTTTATTTTACTTTTTTTCCAGCTTCCTTCTTTATTTTCCTTTCTCTCTCTCTGGATTAAGCCACATAGTTACTCTCTCTGGTCAACTTTTATTTTTTCTTTTTCTCCACCTATCATTTCTCCCTTTGTATGGGAAAAGGACTCTTTCATCACAGCGGCCTCCACGATATTGTTTACTTGTAGATGGTGTTTCTGGCTTTTTGTTTTTGGGTTTTTTTTTTGTTTGTGTGGTTGCATGTTTTTGTTTTCTGTTTGTTTTTTGTTTGTTTGTTTTCCTTTCCAGTAATCAAAGCACATCTGGTGGAGTGTCCAAAACATCACTATGAGTAGGAAGATAAAGTAATCAAAGTCATAACAACAGAGAGCAAGTAACTCTACAAAAAACACCTCCTGAAGAGCGAGGCCCTGGACACTGTATGAACCCTCCTTAATATAGTAGTGCTCACAGGTGCAGGTCACATGACAAGCTTTTAAAACACATAAGGTATAGAAAACTAGCAAAAACAATGAAACGGAAGATTTCTTCTCAAAAGATTCCAGAAAGAAATGACAGCTAAAGAATTGATCAAAACAGATATAAAAAATATAACTGAACAAGAATTTAGAGTAATCACTGGGCTTGAAAAAAACATAGAAGAGAGCAGAGAATCTATCCCTCCAGGGATCAAGGAACTAAAAAAGAGTCAAGATGAATTTAAAAATTATGTAAATGAAGTGGAAAATAAATTAGAGGCAGTGACAGCAAGGATTCAAGAGGCAGAGAGGAGACTAAGTGAAATAGAAGACAAAATTATGGAAAAAGATGAAGCTTAAAAGAAGCGAGACAAAAAAATTCAGGACCATGAGGGGGGGAATTAGAGAACTAAGTGATGCAATCAAATGCAACAATATCCATATCATAGGAGTTCTAGAAAAAGGAGAGAGAGAGAAAGGGGCTGAAGGTGTACTTGAACAAATCATAGCTGAGAAATTCCCCAATCTGGGGAAGGAAACAGACATTGAAATCCAGGTGGCACAGAGACCCCCTTCAGATGTAACTTGAATTGATCTTCATGACATATCATAGTGAAACTGGCAAATTACAAAGATAAAGAGAGAATTCTGAAAGCAGCTAGGGACAAGCCTTAACTTACAAGGGTAGACACATAAGGGTAGTAGCAGGCCTATCTACTGAAACTTGGCAGACCAGAAAGAAGTGGCAGGAAATTTTCAATATGCTGAATAGGAAAAATATGCAGCTAAGAATCCTTTATCCAGCAAGACTGTCATTCAGAATAGAAGGAGAGATAAATGTTTTTCCAAACACAAATTGAAGGAATTCATCACCACTAAACCAGCCCTACAAGAGACTAAACCAGCCCCTCTAAGGGGGACTCTGTGAGTGGAATGTTGAAAAGACCACAAAGGACCAGAGACATCACTACAAATATGAAACCTATAGGTAAAACAATGACTCTAAACCCATATCTTTCAATAATAACACTGAATGTAAATGAACTAAATGCTCCAATCAAAAGACATAGGGTGTCAGAATGGATAAAAAAGAAGACCCATCTATTGCTGTCTACAACAGACCCATTTTAGCCCTGAGGACACCTTCATATTGAAAGTGAGGGGTTAGAGAACCATCTATCATGCTACTGGAAGTCAAAAGAAAGATGGAATAGCCATAGTTATATCAAACTATTTTTTAAACTAAAGGCTGTAACAAGATAAGGAAGACATTATATAATAATTACATGGTCTATCCATCAAGAAGAGCTAACAGTTATAAATAGGCACTAAATTCAGAAGCCCCAAATATATAAAAAAATCACAAACATAAGCAATCTTATTGACAAGAATGTAGTAATTGCAGGGGACTTTAATATTCCACTTACAACAATGGGCAGATCATCTAGAGAGAAAATCAATAAGGAAACAATGGCCCTGAATGATACCCTGGACCAGATGGACTTGACAGATACATTTAGAATTTTTCATTCTAAAGCAGCAGAATACACATTCTTCTTGAGTGCACATGGAACATTCTCCAAGAGAGATCACATACTGGGTCACAAAACAGCCCTCAATAAATATAAAAGAATTGAGATCATATCATGCACACTTTCAGATCACAAGGTTATGAAACTTCAAATCAACCACAGGGAAAAGTTTGGAAAAACCTCGAAATGCAAGGAGGTTAAAGAACATCCTACTAAAGAACGAATGGGTCAACCAGGGAATTAAAGAAGAAATTTAAAAATATATGGAAACAAATTAAAATGAAAATATGATGGTCCAAACCCTTTGGGATGCAGCAAAGGCAGTCCTAAGAGGAAAATGCATTATAATTCAGGCCTTTCTCAAGAAACAAGTAAAATCCCAACTACAACATCTTACAGCACACCTAAAGGAACTAGAAGGTGAACAACAAAGACCCCAACACCAGCAGAAGATAAATGATAAAGATCAGAGCAGAAATAAACAATATAGAATCCAAAAAAAGAAAATTGTTAGAAGAGATCAATTAAATGAAGAGTTGTGTTTTTTTTAAATAAAGAAAACTGAGAAAACCCTAGCCAGACCTCTCAAAAAGAAAAGAGAGAGGATGAAAATAAATAAAATCATGAATGAAACTGGATTTATTACAACCAATCCCTCAGAAATACAGGCAAATATCAAATAATACTATGATAAATTATATGCCTGTGGGGGGTAAGCTTAGGACTCCCCCGGACTTACACGAATGGGTTAACAAGGCATAAAAAAACACAGAATCATAAAATGCTCACACCCAAGTTTGGGAAAAACAGATTGGCACCCCAAGAATAGGGAGGTACAAAGGTGCCAAGAATAGGGAAGTGCAAAAGCACCCCAAAATAAGGAGGGGTACTGAGTACCCAAAAATAGAGAGAGAGAGAGGCAAAGGCCTGAAATAAAATTGGCACAAAGGTGCCCAATACATAGGAATAACAAGATTAGATATTCAGGGTGAAAGCACCCTAAGTTTAGTACTATAGCAGAAAGCTGCTTTCATAGAAGAGGGCCAGGTTAGGTAAATTGGTGAATTGGACTGTGGACTGCTATACTGCAGGCAAAGCAGCCCAGAGCGAAGATGGGTAATAAAAGGTTTCTTGTTAACTCTAAGGTTATTCTACCTATTTGTCTCATCTCCTGGGCTGGCAAAGATAAACAGACATGGAGCCTCCGGTCTGCTGTTAACAACCATCTACCTATCTGCCCAGCACCCAGATTTTGTTTTATATTGACCTAAACCCAAAATACTGTATATCTTCAAAACCTCCTTTCCCCCTCACATCCACAAGTTAATGTTCCTAGTTTGTCTCTTTGTACACGCCCATCACCTTTGCAACCCTTCTGATCTGAATAAATATGGGGCAAGGACCTTTATTCAGGGCTTTTGTCTTTTTCCTGGACATTAGCCATCTCATATTTTAATCCTGCATCTGCTTTTTTGCTATACAAAAGAGAACTTTAGACTTAGAGTCTACGATATATGCCAACAAACTGGAAAACCTGAAAGAAATGGAAAAATTCCCGGCATTCACACACTACCAAAACTCAAACGAGAAGAAATAGAAAATTTGAACAGACCCATAATTAGTGAAGAAATTGAATCAGTCATCAAAAATCTCCCAACAAATAAGAGTCCTGGACCAGATGGCTATGCTGGGGAATTCTACCAGACATTTAAAGCAGAGTTAATACCTATCCTACTCAAGCTGTTCCAAAAAATAGAAAGGGAAAGAAAACTTCTGCACTCATTCTATGAAGCCAGCATTATCTTGATTCCCAAACCAGAGACCCAGCAAAAAAAGAGAACTACAGGCCAATATCCCTGATGAACATGAATGCAAAAATTCTCAACAAGATACTAGCAAATCGAATTCAACAGCAAATAAAAATAACTATGCAGCATGATCAAGTGGGATTCATTCCAGGGCTACAGGACTGATTCAATATTCACAAATCAATCAATGTGATACATCACATTAATAAAAGAAAGGATAAGAAACATATGATCTTGTCAATAGATGCAGAAAATCTTTGGCAAAATACACATCATTTCTTAATAAAAACCCTCAATAAAGTTGGGATAGAAGAAATGTACTTAAACAACAAAATGCTGTGTATGTGAATCCCACAGTTTATATCATCTTCAGTGGGGGAAAACTGAGAGCTTCGCTCTGGAGATCAGGAATAAGACAGGGATATCCACCATCACCAATGGTGCTTAACATAGTGTTGGAAGTCCTAGCTGCAGCAGACAACAAAATGAAATAAAATTCATCAAAATTGACAAAGATGAAGTCAACCTTTCACTTTTTGCAACTTACATGATGACATGGAAAACACGAAAGACTCCACCAAAAGACTGCCAGAACTGACACATGAATTCATCAAAGTCGCAGAGTACAAATTCAATGTACAGAAACCAGTTGCATTTTTCTGCACCAATAATGAAGCAACAGAAAAAGAATTAAAGAAACTGATCCCATTTACAATGCATCAAACCATAAAATACCTAGGAATAAACTTAACCAAAGATGTGAAAGATCTGTATGCTGAAAACTATACAAGCTTATGAAGGATATTGAAGACACACAGAAATGGAAAAACATTCCATGCCATGGATTGGAAGAATAAATATTGTTCAAATGTCAATGCAAACCCAATCAAAACTACACCAGTATTATTCAAAAAACACAGAACAAACAATCCTAAAATTTGTATGGAAC
Organism: Lynx rufus; assembly: GCF_022079265.1. Classification (NCBI taxonomy): domain Eukaryota; kingdom Metazoa; phylum Chordata; class Mammalia; order Carnivora; family Felidae; genus Lynx; species Lynx rufus. The sequence continues at coordinate 20,006,425 of NW_025814830.1, read as the reverse complement.
CATACAATAGCGAAAGTAATAGACCCTGAATAGCCAAAATAATATTGAAGAAGAAAACCAAACCAGGAGGGATCACAATCCCAGACTTCAGCCTCTATGACAGAGCTGTAATCATCAAGACAGTATGGTATTGCCACAAAAACAGACACATAGACCAATGGAATAGAATAGAGAACCCAGAATTGGACCCAAAAAGGTATAGCCAAGTAATCTTTTACAAAGCAAGAAAGAGTATCCAATGACAAAAAGACAGTCTCTTTAGCAAATGGTGCTGGAAGAACTGGACACCAACATGCAGAAGAATGAAACTAGACCACTTTCTTACACCATTCACAAAAATAAACTCAAAATTGATGAAGGACCTGGATGTGAGGCAGGAAACTCTCAAAACCCTAGAGAAGAAAGCAGGGAAAAACCTCTCTGACCTCAGCCACAGCAATTTCTTACTTGACACATCCCCAAATGCAAGGGAATTAAAAGCAAAAATGAACTATTGGGACCTCATCAAGATAAAAAGTTCTGCATGGCAAAGGAAACAATCAACAAAAATAAAAGGCAACTGATGCAATGGGAAAAGATATTTGCAAATGGCATATTGGATAAAGGGCTAGTATCCAAAATCCAAAAAGAACTCATCAAACTCCACACCCGAAAAACAAATAATCCAGTGAAGAAATGGGCAGAAGACATGAATTGACACTTCTCTAAAGAAGACATCCAGATGGCCAACAGGCACATGAAAATATGCTCAACGTCACTCATCAGAGAAATACAAATCAAAACTACAATGAGATACCACCTCACAGTGGTCAGAGTGGCTAAAATGAACAAATCAGGAAACTTTAGATGCTGGAGAGGATGTGGATAAATGGGAACTCCTTGCACTGTTGGTGGGAATGCAAACTGGTGCATCCACTCTGGAGAACAAGGTGGATGTTCCTCAAAAAATTAAAAATAGATCTACCCTATAACCCAACAATAGCACTGCTAGGAATCTATCTAAAGGATACAGGAGTACTGATGCATAGGGGCACATGTACCCCAATGTTTATAGCAGCACTTTGAACATTAGCCAAATTATGGAAAGAGCCTAAATGTCCATCAACTGATGAAGAGATAAAGATGTTCTCCAGTGCACATGGAATGTTCTCCAGAATAGACCATATACTGGGACACAAATCAGTCCTCAGCAAGTACAAAAAGATTGAGACCATACCATGCATATTTTCAGACCACAATGCTATGAAACTCGAAATCAACCACAAGAAAAAAATTTTGAAAGGTAACAAATACTTGGAGACTGAAGAGCATCCTACTAAAGAATGAATGAGCTAACCAAGCAGTTAAAGAGGAAATTAAAAAGTGTATGGAAGTCAATTAAAATAACACCACAACCCAAAACTTCTGGGACACAGCAAAAGCGGTCGAAGAGGGAAGTGTATAGCAATCCAGGCCTTCCTAAAGAAGGAAGAAAGATCTCAGCAACAAAACCTAAACTTACACCTCAGGGGGCTGGAAAAAGAAGAGCAAATAAAACCCCAAACCAGCAGAATACAGGAAATAATAAAGATTACAGCAGAAATCAGTGTTATCGAAAACAAACAAACAAAAAAAACCAGTAGAACAGATCAATGAAACCAGAAGCTGGTTCTTTGAAAGAATTAACAAAATTGATAAACCACTAGCCAGTTTGATCAAGAAGAAAAAGGAAAGGACTCAAATAAATAAAATCAAGAATGAAAAAGGAGAGATCACAACCAACACTGCAGAAATAAAAACAATAATAGAATATTATGAGCAATTATATGCCAATAAAATGGGTAATCTGGAAGAATTGGACAAGTTCCTAGAAACACTTACACAACCAAAACTGAAACAGGAAATTTGAACAGACCCATGACCAGTAAGGAAATCAAATTAGTAATCAAAAATCTGCCAAAAAACAAGAGTCCAGGGCCAGATTGCTTTCCAGGGGAATTCTACCAAACATTTAAGGAAGAGTTAACACCTATTCTCTTGAAACTGTTCCAAATATAGAAATGGAAGGAATACTTCCAAACTCTTTCTATGAAACCAGCATTACCTTGATTCCAAAACTGGACAGAGACCCCACTAAAAAGGAGAACTATAGACCAATCTCCCTGATGAACATGAATGCAAAAATCCTCAACAAGATATTAGCCAACCAGAACCAACAATACATTTTAAAAAATTATTCACCATGACCAAGCGGGATTTATACCTGGGATGCAGGGCTGGTTCAATATCCACAAAACAATTACCGTGATTCATCACATCAATAAAAGAAAGGACACGAACCATATGATCTTCTCAATAGATGCAGAGAAAGCATTTGACAAAATACGGCATCCTTTCTTGATAAAAACCCTCAAGAAAGTAGGGATAGAAGGATCATACCTCGAGATCATAAAAGCCATATATGAACAACCCAACGCTAATATCATCCTCAATGGGGAAAAACTGAGAGTTTCCCCCTAAGATCAGGAACAAGACAGGGATGTCCACTCTCACCACTGTTATTCAACATAGCATTGGAAGTCTTAGCCTCACCAATCAGACAACACAAAGAAATAAAAGTCATCCAAATTAGCCAGAAGGAGGTCAAACTTTCACTCTGGGCAGATGACATGATACTCTATATGGAAAACCCAAAAGGTTCCACTCAAAAACTGTTAGAATTGATTCATGAATTCAGCAAAGTTGCAGGATATAAAGTCAACACACAGAAATCAGTTAAATTCCTTTACCCCAACAATGAATCGACAGAAAGAGAAATCAAGGAATCGATCCCATTTACAGTTGCACAAAAAACCATAAAATACCTAAGAATAAACCTAACCAAAGAAGTGAAAAATCTATACACTGAAAACTTTAGAAATCTTATGAAAGAAATTGAAGACACAAAAATGGAAAAAGATTCCATGCTCCTGGATAGGAAGATACTTTATACTTTAACAAATATTGTTAAAGTGTCGATACTACCCAAGGTAATCTACATATTCAATGCAATCCCTATCAAAGTAACACCAGCATTCTTCAGAGAGGTAGAACAAACAATCCTAAAATTTGTATGGAACCAGAAAAGACCCCGAATTGCCAAAACAATCTTGAAAAAGAAAACCAAAGCAGGAGGCATCACAATCCCAGACTTCACACTGTACTAAAAAGTTGTAATCATCAAGACAGTATGGTACTGACACAAGAACAGACACCCAAATCAATGGAACAGAATAGAGAACCCAGAAATGGACCCACAAATGTATGGCCAACTAATCTTTGACAAAGCAGGAAAGAATATCCAATGGAATAAAGACAGTCTCTTCAGCAAGTGGTGCTGGAAGAATTGGACAGCGACATGCAGAAGAATGAACCTGGACCACTTTTTACACCACACACAAAAATAAACTCAAAATGGATGAAAGACCTCAATTCAAGACAGGAAGCCATCAAAATCCTTGAGGAGAAAGCAGGCAAAAATCTCTTTGATCTTGGCCACAGCAACTTCTTACTCAACACATCTCTGGAGGCAAGAGAAATAAAAGCAAAAATGAACTACTGGGACCTCATCAAAATAAAAAGCTTCTGCACAGTGAAAGAAACAATCAGCAAAACTAAAAGGCAACCGATACAATGGGAGCAGATATTTGCAAACGACATATCAAAGGGTTAGTACCCAAAATCTATAAAGAACTTATCAAACTCAACACCCAGAAAACAAATAATCCAGTGAAGAAATGGGTGAAAGACATGAATAGACACTTCTCCAAGGAAGAAATTCAGATGGCCACCCGACACATGAAAAACTGCTCAACATCACTCATCATCAGGGAAATACAAATCAGAACCACAATGAGATACCACCTTACACCTGTCAGAATGGCTAACATTAACAACTCAGGCAACAACACATGTTGGCGAGGATGTGGAGGAAGAGGATCTCTTTTGCACTGTTGGTGGCAATGCAAGCTGGTGCAGCCACTCTGGAAAACAGTATGGAGGTTTCTCAAAAAACTAAAAATTGAAATACCCTATGACCCAGCAATTGCACTCCTAGGCATTTATCCACAGGATACAGGTGTGCTGTTTCAAAGGGGCACATGAACCCCCATGTTTATAGCAGCACTATCAACAATAGCCAAAGTATGGAAAGAGCCCAAATGTCCATCGATGGATGAATGGATAAAGAAGATGTGATATATATGTGTACAATTGAGTATTACTCAGCAATCAAAAAGAATGAAATCTTGCCATTTGCAACTATGTGGATGGAACTGAAGGGTATTATGCTAAGTGAAATTAGTCAGAGAAAGACAAAAATCATATGACTTCACTCATATCAGGACTTTAAGAGACAAAACAGATGAACATAAGGGACGGAAAACAAAAATAATATAAAAACAAGGAGGGGGATAAAACAGAAGAGACTCATAAATATGGAGAACAAACTGAGGGATGCTGGAGGGGTTGTGGGAGGGGGGATGGGCTAAATGGGTAAGGGGCATTAAGGAATCTACTCCTGAAATCATTGTTTCACTATATGCTAACTAATTTGGATGTAAATTTTAAAAAATTAAAATTAAAATTAAAAAAAAAGAAGATGTGGTTTATATATACAATGGAATACTACTTGGCAATGAGAAAGAATGAAATCATGTCATTTGCAGCAAGGTGGATGGAACTGGAAGTTATGTTGAGTGAAGTAAGTCAGAGAAGTACAAATATCATTTGTTTTCACTCATATATGGATCTTGAGAAATTTAGAAAACCATGGGGGAATGGAAGGGGGAAAATAGTGACACACAGAGAGGGAGGGAGAGAAACCACAAGATACTCTTAAATACAGAGGACAAACTGAGGGTTGATGGGCGGTGGGAGAGAGGAAATGGGTGATGGGCATTATAGAGGGCACTTGGGATGAGCACTGGGTGTTGTATGTAAGCCAATTTGAACAGTAAATGATACTTAAAACATGAATATTCGACTGACTGAGCCACTCAGGCACTCCCAATAGTTCTTTTTTTAATGTTTATTTACTTTTGAGAAAGAGACAGAGCACTAGCACTGGAGGGGCAGAGAGTGAAAGAAGGAGACACATAATCTGAAATAGGCTCCAGATTCTGAGCTGTCAGCACAGAGCCCAACGTGGGGCTTGAACTCGGGAAAGGTGAGGTCATGACCTAAGCCAAAGTTGGACACTTAGCCAACTGAGCCACGCATGCGCCCCCTTTTTATAAAATGTAAATAGATTATACACACCAATCAAAAGGCACAGAGAGGCTGAAATAATTAAAAATGACACCCAGCTGCTTGAGAAATGCATGGAAGACATCAGGGAGATTGTTATCACGGATATAAAAGAGTTAAAAAGCAATCAGAAATGAAAAATGCAGTAACTGAGATTTGAAACCATCTGGATGTAATGACCACAAGTAGGAAAAAAGCAGAGGAATGAGCAAGTGATATAGAAGACAGAAAATGAAAAATAGGGGACTTGGGTGGCTCAGTCAGTTAAGTGTCCAACTTCAGCTCAAGTCATGATCTCATGATTCATGAGTTCAAGCCCTGTGTTGGGCTCTGTACTGACAGCTCAAAGTCTGGAACCTAGTTCAGATTCTGTATTTCCCACTGTCTCTGTCTCTGTCTCTTTCTCAAAAATAAATAAACAATATTAATTTTTTAGAGAAAAAGAATGAAGCTGTACCAAAGAGAGAAAGAAGAATTATGGTGCAAGAGAAGACACTTAGGAAACTCAGTGACTCCATCAAATGTAACGATATTCATATAATAGCAGTACCAAAAGAATAGAGGGAAAAGGAGGTAGAAGGTTAATTTGAGGAAATAGTAGCTGAAAACTTCCCTAATCTGTGGGAAGGAAACAGATATACAAATCAGGAGGCACAGAGAACTCTCATAAAATTCAACAAAAGCAGGCCAACATCAAACCATATTGTAGCTAAATTAGCAAAACCTAGTAATAAAAAAAGTTCTAAAAGCAGCAAGACAAAAGGAGTCCTAACTCACAAGGGAAGACCCGTATGGCTAGCTGCATATCTCTCCACAGAAACTTGGCAAGCCAGCAGTGAGTGGAATGATATATTCAATGTTATACATGGGGAAAATCTGTAGCCAAGAATATTCTATCCAGCAAGGCTGTCATTCAGAATAGGAGGAGTGATAAAGAGTTTCCCAGACAAAAAAAAAAAACAAACACAAACACATACACACACAAAAACAAAAAAAAAAACATAAAGAAGTTTATGACTACTAAACCAGCCCTGCAAGAAATATTAAAGGGGACTCTTTGAGGGGGGATGAAAGACAAAAAGTGAAAAGACTGGAAAGGAACAGTGAAAATCTCCAGAAACAATGACAAAGCAAGTAATAAAATGGCATTAAATACATATCTATCAATCATTACTTTGAATGTAAATGGACTAATTATCCCAATCAAAAGACATACTGTGTCAAAATGGGTAAAAAACCAAGACCTATCCATATGCTGTCTACAAGACACTACTTTTAGACCTAAAGACAAAGGCAGATTAAATGTAAGGGAATGGAGAAATATTTACATTCAAATGAAAGTCAGAAGAAAGCTTGAGTAGCAATATGTATATCAGGCAACCTAGATTTTAAATCAAGGACTGTAACAAGAGATGAAGAAGAGCACTTCTTATCTCTTATCATAATAAAAGGGTTCAGTTCAACAAGATTTAACAATTATGAATATTTATATCACCAGCTTGAGAGCACCCTAATATATAAATCAATGAATAAAAAAGGTAAAGGATCTAATTGATAATAACACAATATAGTAGCTGTCTCTAACACGGCACTTACACCAATGGACAGATTATCTAAGTAGAAAATCAACAAGGAAACAATGGCTTTGAATGACACATTGGACCAGGTGGAGTAAACAGATATATTCTGATATTTCATCCTAAAGCAGCAGAATAAATATTCATTTTGAGGGCCCATGAAACATTGTCCAGAATAGATCTCATACTAGGTCCCAAATCAGGTCTCAAAAAGTCCAAAAGATTGAGATCACACTATGCATATTTTCCAAACACAACAATATTAACTTGAAGTCTGCCACAATAAAAAATTTTGAAAGACCACAAACACATGGCGGGTAAAGAACATGCTACTAAAGAATGAATGGGTCAATGAGAATATTAAAGAAGAAATAAAAATTACATAGAAACAAATGATAATGAGAACACCATGGTCCCAAAACTTGGTGATGCCACAAAATCAGTTATAAGAGGGAAGTATATAGGAATACAGACTTACCTCAAGAAGCAAGAAAAATCTCAAATATGCAATCTAAAATTACATGTAAAGCAGCAAGACAAAGCACAACAAATGAAGCCTAAATCATCAGAAGAAGGGAAATAATAAATATTGGGGCAGAAATAAATGATATAGAGAACAAAAACTACAGTAGAACAGATCAATGAAACCAGGAGCTGGTTCTTTGTAAGAATTAATAAAATCAATAAACCCTTTGCAAAAAGAAAAGATAAATAATCCTAATAAATGAAATGATGAATGGGAGAGGACATATACGAACAATTATAAGAGAATATTATGTAAAATTATATGCCAACAAACTGGGCAATCTGAAAGAAATGGAAAAATTCCTAGAAACATATAAACCAGCAAAATAGAAACAGGAAGAAATAGAAAACTTGAACAGACCAATAACCAGCAAAGATATTGAATCAGTAATCAAAAATCTCCCAAAAAAACAAAATTCAGGACCAGATGGCTTCCCAAGGGAATTCTACCAAACATTTAAAAAAGAGTTAATACCCACTCTTCTCAAGCTGTTCCAAAAAAATAGAAATGGAAGGATGACTTCTAAACTCATTCTATGAGGCCAGTATTACCTTGATTCCAAAACCAGACAAAGACCCCATTAAAAAAGGGAATTCCAGGCCAATAATCCTGATGAACATGAATGTAAAAATTCTCAATAAAATACTGGAAAATAAAATCCATGAGTACATTAGAAGAATCATTCACCACATCAAGTGACACTTATTCCTGGTCTGCAAGCATGGCTCAATATTTTCAAACCCATCACTGTGACACACCACATTAACAAAAGAAAAGATAAGAACCATATGATTCCCTCAACTGACAGAAAAAGTGTTTCACAAAGTAGCATGCATTCTTGATAAAAAACCCTCACCAAAGTAGGGATAGAGAGAACATACCTCAACATCATAAAGGCCATATACAAAAGACCCACAGCTAACATCATCTTCAATGGGAGAAAATTGACCTTTTTCTCTATGATCTGGAACAACACAGGTATGTCCACTCTCAGTATTGTTACTTAACATAGTACTGGAAGGCTTGGCCTCAGCAATAAGACACCAACAACAAAACACTCATCCAATTTTGCAAGAAAGAAGTAAAATTTTCACTATTTGCAGATGACATAATACTCTAATCAGAAGTCCTGAAAAACTCTACCAAGAAATTGCTAGAAGTGATAACACTAATTCACCACAGTCGCACACTACAAAATCAACATACAGAAATCTGTTTCATTCCTAGCCACTAATAATGAAGCAGCAGAAAATGAAATCAAAGAATTGATCACATTATAATTGTTCAAAAACTGTAAGAGAACTAGAAATAAACCTAACCAAAGAGGTAAAATATCTGTACTCTGAAAGCTACAGAATACATATGAAATAAATTGAAAATGACTGAAAGAAATGGAAAAACATTCCATGCTCATGGATTGGAAGAAAAAATATTGTTAAAATGTCTACACTACCAAAAGCAATCTACACATTTAATGACTCTATCAAAATGCCACTAGCATTTTCCACAGAGCTAGAAAAAACAAACCCAAAATTTCTTTGGAACTACACAAGACTCTGGATAGCCAAAGCAACCTTGAAAAATAAAGCAAAGCTGGAGGCATCACAATTCTGGAATTCCAGCATATTACAAAGCTGCAGTGATCAAAACAGTATGGTGGTACTAGCACAAATGTTGACATATAGATCAATGGAACAGAGTAAAAAACCCAGAAGTGGACCCACAGAAATATGGCCAATTAATCTTTGACAAAGCAGGAAAGAATACACAAGGGGAATTAATTGTCTCTTCAACCAACGGTGTTAGGAAAACTGGAGAGCAACATGCAAAATAATAACACTAGGCCACTTTATTAGACCATACATAAAAATCAATTCCAAATGGATCAAACACCTAAATGTGAAATTGGAAACCATCAAAATCCTAGAGAAGAATGTAGGCAGTAACCTCTTTGACCTTGGCTGTTTCAACTTCTTACTTAGATATGTCTCCAGAGGCAAGGAAAACAAAAAAAATATTAACTATTCAAATTTCACCAGAACAAAAAGCTTCTGCACAATGAAGGAAACAATCATTAAAATGAAATGGTAACCTAATGAATGGAAGGAGAGATTTGCAAATAACATATTTGATAAGGGGTTAGTATCCAAAATATATAAAGAACTTATCATTCAACACCCAAAAACAAATAATCCAATTAAAAATATGGGCAGAAGCCATGAATAGACTTTTTTTTCAAAAAGAACACATACAAATGATGAACAGACACATGAAAAGTTGCACAAATCACTTTTTAGATGGTACTTCACACCTGTAATAATGGTGAAAATTAACACAAGAAACTAAAGGTTTTGGCAAGGATGCAGAGAAAAGGGAACCCTCATGCACTGTTGGTGGGAATGCAGACAGATGCAGCCACTCTGGAAAATGGTATGGAAGTTTCTCAAAAAGTTAAACCACCCTATGATCCAGCAATTGCAACCCTAGATAACTACTCAAAGAATGTAATGATAAAGAGATCAATTGATCAAGAAATTGCATTGCAAATACATATGCATCCAATTGGAGCACCTAAATATATTAAATAATACTACCAGATTTTAAAAGAGTATCAAGACAGCAATACATGATATCACAAAGCTTCAATCCCCCCATTTTAAACAATGAATAGGTTCTGTTTTGACACAATTGGCAGCACCCAAAGGCAAATCCCATGAGATGTCAGGCCAAATATCTGGAGATCTCAGGCACTAACTTGTGGAGAAAAGGCCAGAGCCTGATTATAGCAGGATTCTTGCAGAGAGAGTAGTGACACCGAATAGCTTTTCTTTCCAGAAAGCAACTTTATTCTTGCCAGCACTGCTCAGTTAGGTTTGTACCCAAAGAACAGAGCCCTGAACACCATGTGGCATAGTTTTTTATATATTTTTTACTTCTTTGTCTCCCATATGGTAACACACAAACATGTATTCTGATTAAGTGGTCTCATGTTACAAGGTCATGAGGAATGTTGTCAAGTATGAGAATAGCAAGATTGCCTTGAGGTGCTTTTTTTTCTTTCCTTGGGGAGAGGACCCTACCATATTCCCCCCTTTGATGCTTGGATGCCTCTATTTAGGGTCAAAGAGCATTATCTTGGTTTAGAGGTTTATATTTTTATAACTTCATTACATGAGTGACTGTCTTTTTTAAAATTGTGGCCTCAATGAGACTGGAGGCAGACCATAAAACCAGGGGAGCTAAGTAAGGAAAGATTAAGCACCCTCCTAAAATTAGGAACATAATCTCCATGAGGGTTTGGAATCCTCCAAGAATTGAAAACTGTCTTCCAAATAACTCCCTGGCGTTTCAACCATTCCAGGTCTGGACTGGGACATGAACAACCTTTTTTATTTGATCTATGATCTCCTCAATGACTTTTTCCTCATCATGTATCTGTAGGCAGCAGTTGCTCAGGTTAAATTTTCACAAACACCTCTCTCAGAAGCAAGCATGTAATCTAAGGCATCAATAGATGGCATTGCACATTTTGGTTTGTTGTTTGGCTAGTAAGTTAAGAGCTCTGGCAGTTTCATTGGTTATACTTTTTACAACTGATAGTAGTCTATGCAGTGTAGCATGTAAATGGGAGTGTAGTAGTCCCAATACCCATCCTCTGGCCAGGTGGCAGTGCCATAATATTGGCTTGGGAGGCCATTTATTATCTTTTTAATTGTTAATTTGTAGGGCACACTGCTTTCTTTGAGTCCTCCTGTCCCCATACATTTGGACCCCCAAATGTCTTCCTCTGGCAAGTGGGAGCAGGAAGAAAGATGGACGAATAGTTTTCAGCACATATGACCCTGACCAGAATGAGGGAAGTACTATATAGGCTGTCCTTCCACATATCTAGCATAGTCCACCCACAATTTGATGGCTGTGTTGACATTGTCTCAGGCCTCTCAGAGATGAGAGAAGTTAGACAAGGGATGGGGATCCAGATCAAGGTGATCTGGGATCCCCCACCATTGGGTTTTTCCAGCAGTTGCATTACAAAATCTTAGGCCTAGGCATGTTAGGTTGTTAACAGAGGCGACGATGACTTTTTTCCCACTAGGCAAGACAGGTTTTTTCCCATAATTGAGCTTTTGAGAAGCCAAACCCTGATAGTAGGACTGGAGTATTTTGTTTTACTATAAGGTTTGTAGGTATCTAATTTTTTAGTCTCTTATGGCCATTGTTTCCCCATGTTGGTACCAAGGAGGTATACTATCCACAAAAGGAAGGTGAGTGTTAACAGAAACCTCTTATCACATTTTTAGCTGGCTGGGACGGCCTCAGCCAATCCTATGGCAAAGAGTAGAGCAAGAATCACAATAATAGTGAGAAACAAGGTGTGACAGTGCATCACAGTAAGGAAACATATAGAAAATAAGGACAGTCCTTTGTTTCACTGGACTTACAATTCCTCAAGCTTTTGCCATGCGTAGGTTAGTCAGCTTCTGGAGTGACTAAGGCAGGGCTGGAGTCTCCTGGGGCCTCTGGAGTTGCAGAGTGCTTTTTTGTATGGTCAGCTTGTGGAGCATTGATGGCTCAGGAATGCACTCCCAGTTTCAAGATTCTGGCTTCACTCTGCTGTAGTGAATCCAGGGATCCACTTTGGCTATCTTTACTGCAGTGGGTGTGGACAAAATGACAGTGAAGGGCCTCTCCAGAGGGGTTTTAGGAGGTGGACGTTTTATTCCTTTGTTCATATTGCATCTCCTGTTTTAAACGGGTGAGTGTCTGTGGTCAGATTCACAAGGAATCATTCCCTGGCCCAGTGGTGTAAGATGGTTAGGGTAAAGTCAAGCGCCCGCATCTGTTGTTTTAGGGTTAGATTGTCTATCTCATTAAGATCCCCCCCTTATACCCTTGATAATGGCGGGGAGGGTGCCCATAAAGGATTTCATAAGGAGAGAACCCCAACAGCTTCTTCAGCCTCCCACTTGCAGCTGCAGTCTGCCTCCCTGAAGGTCCCTTATCTCTCCCTGCCTAATGTTAGCCCTTTCCCTATTTATTTCTCCCCTGGAATAGGGCCTGTAACTGCTGTTAGGGAACAGGAACCATGACCACTCTGGCTTCTTCAAGCTTATAAGGGACAGTGTAGGGTAACAGCAGTTAGAGTCTACCCAAGGGTCAGTCGAGTGGCTCACAGCATGATGTTACAGGAAGGTTGGCAGGCATGAGGCAGCATAAACATTAGTAGACATAAAGAGAAAAACACAAAGTAAAGATTATAGTGACTAATAAGCATCTTAAGATACTGTCTACAGTTTTCAAACCTGTCAAATAATCTAGGAGAGACCCTGACTTTGTAAACAACATATGTCAGGGAAGCTCTCAAAACCCAGGTGATGGAGAAGCAGAAGCAGTAAGTAATCAACGGTGGCTCTATTTTCAAGAGTTTGGCTCTAACTTAATTTAAATAAAAACCTTTTAAGCACCTAATGATTGTGAGGTGTTATTTAGTGTTTTGCTGAATATAAGCAGACTGTCTCTTTTATTTTGATATGTAAAACTTTTTTAAGAGTCAGGAGTTCTACTGGAGAAAGAGTCAAGGCAGCCATTTACCATTATTAATTTGTAAATTTTTAGATATTATTTTATAAAGCAGAATTATTATTTTTGTGCCTCTTCTTTCTTGTAAGGGAAGGCCTTTACCTAATTAGTAAAAGTATTAACCCATACAAACAGATGTTGGAATTTTTTTTTTTTTTGACCTTGGCATCTGAGACTTAATTGTCTTTCCTGGATGATCTCCAGTTCCTTGATTGTCTGAGAGAGCAAGTTTGTGGTTGAAAGGATTGTTTTTAAGACATACTTTACAGCCTGATACTACTTGCAGAACTGTCCTTGACAAATTTTTTTCTAGTAAATATCGTTTGGACCATTTGATAAGTTTTGTCCATCCCTAAATGAAAGGCCTGATGTTGTGTTTTAATCATCTTATAGCTCTGTGAGCTTGGTAATAGTAATTGCCCTGCTCTGTCTGTAACCATTCCAAAGGGCTGGAGACAGTGTCTAGAAGTCAGACCCCAGTTTATTTTGGGGGGAGGAGAGTAGGTGGGATTGAGTCTCCTTTAATAACTGATATAGCAGCAAACTATTTTCTTGAATCCTGGTATCTACAGCCTATAATATCTAATAATTGTCAAAATTCACATAATTGTTTATCTCTCCTGGAGTTAGTAGCACCATAGTCTTTGATTTAGTTATAATACCCCTTTCTAGCAAGGGAGCGAGGCTCTCTGGCATTATCAGTAAAGAATGAGAAAAAATTAGATTTCCCCATATACATCCCAGGGGCTGAGAGAAAAATTCAGTTAGAAGTTTTCTGAAGATGCCTCTAATCATCATGCTGTGTTTGGATAATTGGCCTGGAGTGGAAAGGGGGACAGGAAAGGTAGCTCTGGTGTTAAGAAGGAAATCAACCAGTTTTCCTTCTATATTTAGAGTTACCCGAGGTTCTGGGTTTCTGATAGACAGTTGGTTTAGGGGAGCCACCATGAAGAGGCCCAGGCCCTGGTTAATCCCTTCCAAGGACATTGGTTATCTGAGCCCTCACAGAGGGCATTCAGATCTGCAGGGATTGTTTCCATACAAGGGGCATGGATTATGGGATTTTCATTTTGGTTGCCCCCTCTGAAGACGTTCTCATTTTAGTGATCTGAACAGCCATATAAATGGCACTTGGTGCCAGGATCTCCGGAAGTCCGGTCTAACATATTACGTAAGGCCACAACTAAGACCTCAGGTTTCTTTTTTTTTTTTTTAAACTTCTTTTTCCGTTTTCTTTTTAATATACCCAACTGGCAGCTCGTAAGAGCTCCTCCAGGGTCCCTTCAAGGTCAACAGCCAATTTTTGCATTTTCTTTGAATATCTAGGGTTGATTGAGTGACAAACTTGTCCTTTAAAATCATCTCAGCTTTAGGGGTGTCAGGGGGGATAGCCATATATTTAATGAGAGCCTCCCTCAACCATTTCAGGAAGGCCATTGGACTCCCATTTTGTGTTTGTAAAATAGTGGTTAATTTAGCATAATGTAAGGGCTAAATCTTAGATTTCTTTTTTTTTTCCCAAAACATCTGTCTCATTAAGAGTCTGAATTAACAAAAGCATTATATCATTCCAGGTCAACTCAAAAACATGTGTAATATTCCAAAAACCTTCACATACTTATCTGATCAGAAAATTTACCTAGATCTCCTTTTATCTGTCTTAAACTTTATAATGTAAAGGTTTTTTTTTTTTTTCTGGCGTTCTAGCTTTTTGTAAGGGAAACATTCCTGTTACATTATAGGGTGGGTAGCAGGGAGCAGAATTGTATTATTTTTTTATATATAGATTGAAGACCTGAGGAGGAGGCAGTGGAAGACTTCCTTTCCTCCTTCTCTAGGTCTGTTTTGGATACAAGTAAGGGGACCTTAATTGTTTCCCCTCCTGATTGTTAGACTTTAGAAACCTAGACTTTAGAAAGCATTGTCATTAAATTAGGATCCACCTTACATTACTTACACATATCTTGATTTTTTTAAGGCCCAAAAAACAATGAACATAGGGGAATTCTCCCCATTTTCCTTCACATTTGCAAAACACATCCAATTGTAAGATAGTATTGTTATTGATATTTTCCTCTGGCCACCAGTTTCCCTCTACCAATCTGTATAGGGGCCAAACCTTTGTGCAAAAGAAAATGAATCATAATGCATTCCAGTGGAGTAATGGCCTTGATTGGGAAATTACCCATATATAGGAAAAAGGAAGATAGTTGTCCCTTATCTCAATTTCCTATAGCTAGCCAGGAGAAACCTCATTTCCTGGCCCCTCATTTTGGCTGGCTATGCGACTGGCAGCCAAAAGCCCTGTCAGTCTTGGGAGGTGCTGGGAGTAGTCATTCTTATTCAGGCTTGACTCTACCTCCAAGAGCTGGCCTGGTCTTTCTTTTTTTTTTTTCTTTTTCTTTTTAACCGCTCAGTTTCCCACCTGTAGGACCTAGGGGGTATGGACTATGACCAAACAATATTTTCTTGGTTGTCATAGTATGCATTAATTTTCTTTTGGTCTAACAATAACTTATTATTCATTGGCCATTGAGGGAGGGGGTTAAAGAGCCAAAGTCAAGGTCTATTCCCCTGCCTTTTGCAACAATGCACACATAAATATGTTTCAGCCATGTGGATATCCATTTTTGGCATACAATGGGCTAACGTTAGTAAAATATTCCCATGTATCTTAATAAAAGCCCTTCATATATTTTCCATCCCTCATATGGCAGAGGCATCCATTCCTCTGCTAAACAGGAACAACACAAATGTGGAGGATTTGGAGGCTAGCACGAAGGGTATTGCCATCATTTTCCCACCCTTTGGATCAAAGAAGGAGGAATTTTATTTTTTTTTTATATATGAAATTTATTGACATATTTGTTTCCATACAACACCCAGTGCTCATCCCAAAAGGTGCCCTCCTCAATACCCATCACCCACCCTCCCCTCCCTCCCACCCCCCATCAACCCTCAGTTTGTTCTCAGTTTTTTACAGTCTCTTATGCTTTGGCTCTCTCCCACTCTAACGTCCTTTTTTTTTTTTTTCCTTCCCCTCCCCCATGGGTTCCTGTTAAGTTTCTCAGGATCCACATAAGAGTGAAACCATATGGTATCTGTCTTTCTCTGTATGGCTTATTTCACTTAGCATCACACTCTCAAAGAAGGAGGAATTTTAATCTTAACCCTGTGTACTTTCAAAATCCATTTATTTTAACCTTAGTCCATCCTGACCACACGTAAAATTTCTTTTTAAAGATTTTTCTTCATGAAACTTCTACAATTTTTCTTTGCATTTATTTAGATTTTGTCCCAAGCCATTTTTCTCCAAATAACAAGTCTCATTTAGGACAAAATTACTTTCTTTTACCTTAAGCAAAAATATTTTTTCATTTCTTATATTTTTATTTTATATCTCCTACTTTTCTACTAGAGAGTTGCTTTTCTTTTTTTTTTATCAGTTTTAACTACATGTGGCAGAATTTTAACTCTTAGAAACCTTAGTCTCCAGTGAAAACTAATTAGTAACAAATTGTGAACTTTATGTTACAACAGAATTTTTTTTAGATGGCAAACTTATGATTCCATTAAGCACAAAGCATGTTTTTCAACAGTTCCAAATATCCTTAGTTTTTTTTTCTGCAACAAGTCAGAAGCACAAAACTACATCTAGTAATTAGTGCTTTAGCCTCTTATCTCATTAGATATCCAATGAATTCAATCTCAATTTATCATGCAAGCAAAACTTTAACACTTTAGGTTACCACTTTGAAGCTATCTTAACAATTACCCATGAAAACTTTAAGACAGACAAAATTAACCATCACCTTAAGTCATCCTTTTGTTAATAAATTGGAACAAAGATAACATAAGCTTATTTGACATTCAGCAAATCTAAGTAGAATAATTTTTTTTAGTGTTGATAAACATTGTCTATCTCAAACCAACAAACTTAAATTAGCTTAAACACTGAATACATTTTACCTGAGTCCACATAAGACAATTTGTTCCACCAACTGGAACGTTGGTGGGGAAATCTGATGTCAGGTGGTCTTCACTCCTCAACAGCTAGGGTGGGAGGAGGAGCTGATGGTGCCTGTGGCACTGAGGAGCCAGTTATGCAGGCTGCCCCCCAGGTGGTGCAGAAACAAGAGGGAGGGAAGGAATGGCAGAAGAAGGGAGGTGCCAGCAGAAAGCAGAGAAAAAGATTTCTTAGTTTTAAATCTTGTCAGCTCAGACAGAGGAGCAGACTCCAGGTTACTTTTGTTTTGTTTTCCGCCAGTGGAATTAGGCAGTCAATGTCAGTCTGAAAAAGACAGGGAATTTCCTCAAAACAAAAGAACTTTTGGCAGCTGCCTAGGAATATTCCTTAAAGTCCCTGTTCTGAGGTAGAATAACCAGAGAGAGTTGGCTCTAATTATCATAGTCATTGACCCAGAAAATGAAGGAGAGACAAGTCCCCATACACAGTCATACGGTGACTCCAACCTGCCACCCAGTGCCCAATGCCTTAGGGTTGCAGCTTCATTCCTCTTCCTTTGTGGAATTATTAGTGCAACTCTAGGAGGTGATCACACTCCTCTTCTGCCTATTACAGGCATGTCTACCAAAATGAACCTGGGTTCTTACCAGTCTGACGGGTGCTCCCTGAGCAGGTTCCTGGGCCTCACAGGTTCCATTAGTGCACACCAGGTCCTCGCCCTGGGGAACCAGGAGGGCTAGTCTCCTGCAGATCAAGCAGTCTCCTGGTGCCAGTTGAGCTTCCTCTCCCAGTGCTCTCTCACTGTTCCTCTCCCAGTTCCTCTCCCGGGGTTCACATCCCCGGTGGCAAAGGAGGTGGAAATGCACCATCTCAGAATCCCAGATGAGAGCCCCCAAGTAATGTAGCAGGATTCTCACAGAGTCATGACAATGAGGCTTTTCTTTCCAGGAAGCAACTTTATTCCTGCCAGCAGCACTTAGTTGGGTTCATACCCAAAGAACTGAGCCTTGAATGCCACACGGCATAGTTTTTTATATAGTTTTTATTTCTTTGTCTTCCATATATGGAACACACAAATATGTATTCTGATTAAGTACTCTCATGTTACAAGGTAGTGAGGGATGCTGTCAAGTAGAGAATAGCAAGGTTGCCTTGAGGTGTGTTTTTTTTTTCTTTCCTTAGGGAGGGAACCCTACCACAGGATCACCATAGTTCAGTCCTGTACACAGATATGAACATGGCCCTAAGAGCATTTTCCAGCTTCAATTGGGTAGGGAAACCACATCTTCCCCTGAAGTGCAGGCTGACTTGCCTTGGCCACACCGGGCAGGACCCAGGGGCAAATCTCCTGAGACTGAAGCGGGGGGGGGGTCATTTCACTGGCAGCACCACAGAGCTGGTACTTGGGAGCCAGGGGTCTCGTTCATGACGGCAAACAAAGCCCACGGAAAATTTTCCAGATTCCGGACAGTGGGAGACAAACCCGATTCCTGAAATGCAGCAGCCTGACTTCCATTTGGATGCAACTGGCAGGACCCAGGTCCAATCTCCTGAGATATCATGCCATGTCTTGCGAAATCTAGGCACCTTCATTGGGGAGACCAGCAAGAGCCCCCAAAACAGAGCAGGGACTTGATCATGGAGGTAAAAGGTCTCAGAATGCATTTTCTAAGTTCCGGTGTGGGGGTGAACAGCCCCATGCCCCCCCAAACATGTCCTGGCTTCCTTTTTGAGATCCCTCCTGGGATCCACCAGCAAGTCTCACGAGAATGTGGGCCAAATCTCACGAGATCTGGGGCATCACCTCACAGGCACCTAGGTAGAGTTGGGATACCCTCGCTGGACCTCCTTCATGGAGGTGACCAAGGGCCCGAAAGACCCTTTCCATCTGAGGACGGTGGGACAAACCTCCGTTCCCCCCCTCCAAAGGCAGCCTGGCTTCCATTCGGAGCCACCCGGCAGGACCCAAGGGCAAATATCACAAGATCTCAGGCTGAATCTCGTGGCATTGGGCGCCATCTCCTGGGCACACTTTCAGCGCCTCCCCGCCCTAGACCCCCCACCTCCCCATCCGGAAGGACCGATCCTGATCTGGGATGCTGGGAGGTACACTGTCTCTCCTGAAGCACATTCTGGCCTCTGTTTTGACACACTGTGGCACGAACCTGGGGCTGAATCTCATGAAATATCAGGCCACATTTTACACCATCTCGGGCGTCATCTCCCGGGCGCGCGAACAGAGCCAATATTCTCTAGCTGAGACAGAGACAATAGGGCTAGGGAGTCATTTTCCAGTATCGGGAAGGGTGGGGGAGGAACATTGGTGGAGGGGGACACACCCCGGCCCCTGAAATGCAGCCTCCTGTCTTTTTCAACATACCTGGCAGCAGGACCCCAATGCAAATCTCGTGAGGTATTGGGCCATGTCCCACGAGATCTTGCACCTTGGCGGGGGGGGGGGGGGGAGGGTGCTACCTGTTCAGAGCCGGAACTCATCCGGCCTAGCCCTGTTCATGGAAACAAGATGGCCCAGAAAGTGTTTCCCAGATTTGGGATTGTGTGGAACACACCCATGCCACTGAGATGTGTCTTGGCTTCCATGTTTTCACAGCTCCTGGGGACCACTGGAAAATCTCAGGAGGTCTCAAGCCAAAACCCACAATACCTCCAGCGCCGCCTGGCGGGCACTGGCCCAGGGCTGGCTCTCTCTAGGTGAGTCTAGTTCATGGAGAGGAACCAGCCCCAGAGAGCCTTTCCAGCCTCGAGAGTCTAGGGAACACAACCACTCCCCTCAAGTGCAGGCTGACACTCTTTGTGACAAGCTTGGCAGGACTCAGGGGCAAATGTTGTGAGATCTTGGGTGCCATCTCGTGGGCACCACAGGCAGATCCAGAACTGCCCAGTTGAGCCTGGAGCACAGAGGCGAACAAGGCCCGGCAGGCCCTTTTGGGCCTTGGGCTGGTGGGGACACCCCTGTTCCCCAGAAATGCAGCCTGGCTTCTGTTTGGACAGCTGGCAAGACCCTAGGGCAAATCTCGTGAAATCTCAGGTGAAATCTCTGGGGATCTCAGTTGCCAAGTCACAGGCCTATGGCCAGAGTCGGATGTCAATAGCTGAGTCCTCTACAGGGAGGAGAATGTGGCCCGAGAGCCTATTCCAGCTTTGAGTGGGTGGGAAAAACACGCCCTCCCCTGAAAGTGCAGCCTGATTTCTGTTCAGACCCATGTTCAACTCTTTGAGTCAACACTGTAGATAAAACATCTCTCTAGCACCATCTCGATTTATTAAGTTAGAAGTATTTGAAAACTTATACTGGCAGCCATAAGGAAAGTGCCATATTCTCAACTCTGAAGCAATAGTGTGTAGAAACAACATTGTGTAGAAATCATTTAACTAACCTGTTGTTTCACTATGTTAGAAGTGTTGGAAAAGCAAGGTGTAGAAGTATAATGAAAGAGCCATACAGTCAACTTTGTGAAACAACACTGTGGAGAAACCATCCTTCAATGAACCTCTTGTTTCACTGAATTAGCATTATGTGGAAACCTATGCAGGGAACAAGATGGAAGGTGTCATATACTGACTGAACTGTAAAACAACACCGTGGAGAAACTTTCAACTAACATCTTGTGTCACTAATTTAGAAGTCTTAGAAATTTATGCTGGGAACCAGAAGGAAAGAGCCTTAATCTTCACTCTGAAATCACACTGTGGAGAAACCGTCATGCAACTAATATCTTGTTTCACTTAGAAGTCTTTGAAAACTTATTCGAGTAACGCTTAGGAATGTACCATGACTCAACTATGGGGGGGAAACCATGTGGTGAAACCATTTTTCAAGTAACATTGTTTCAGTAGGAGGGAAAATTTGAAATATATGTGAAGAAATATAAGGAAAAATAAGTTGAGCCATAGGCTCAACTCTGTGACAGAGCACTGTGGAGATATCATCATTCAACTACCATCTTGGATCACTAAATTAGAAGTGTTTGACAACCTATGTGGGGAAGCATAAGAAAGTGGTTTATACTCAATTCTGTAAAACAAATGTGTAGAAATCATCTTTAAACAAACATCTTGCATCACTAAGAAGAGTTTGAAAACATATGTGGGGAAGTATAATGAAAGTACCATCCACTCAACTCTGTGGAACAACACTGAAGAGAAATGATCTTTCAACTTCTTGTTTCACTAACTTAGAAGTGCTTGAAAACCTATGTGGAGAACTATAAGGATAGTGCCACATACCTCTGTAAAATAGCACTGTGGTGAAACCGTCTTTCAACTAACATCTTATGTCACTAAGTTAAGAGGAGTTTGAAAACGTATGTGGAGAAGTATAAAGTGCGATGCCATCTTTCAATCTCCTTTTTGTTTCATTAAGTTAGAAGTGCTTGAATACCTATGTGGAGAATTGTAAAGAAAGTGTCATATACTCATCTCTGTGAAAAACACTGTGGAGTAACCATTTTTCAACTACTTCTTTCATTAAGTTAGAAGTGCTTGAAAACCTAGACCTAGAAAGTAAGAAGAGTGTGCTATACCCAACAATCTCTTTGAAACTACATGGCAGAGAAGCCATTTTTTAACTAACAGCTTTTTTCACTAACATATAAGCATTTGAAAACTTATGCAGGTAACTGTAACGAAAGTGCCATACACTCAATTCTGTGAAACAACACTGTGGTAAAACCATCTATCAATTAGTATCTTGTGTTACTAAGTTAGAAGTGTTGGAAAAACTGGAAGTATAACGAATGTGCCTTATACTCAACTCTTGGAAACAAAATTGTGGAGAAACCATTTTTCAACTAAAAGCTTGTTTTGCTAAGTTAGAAGTATTTGAAAAATCATGTGGGTAACTTTAATGGAAGTGCCAAATACTCAACTGTGAAATGACAGTGTATAGAAACCATCTTTCAACACTAAGAAACAAAATGTGCATTGAAAGATGCTTTCTCCACAGTGTTGTGTCACAGTGTCAAGAATATGGCACTTTTCTTATAGGACCCCGCAAAGCTTTTCAAACACCTTCAACTTACTGAAAGATTTTACTTGGAACATGGTTTCTCCACATGGCTTTTCCACAGAGTTGAGTCTGTGGTATTTCCCTTCTGTAAGGGAATTCTGTAAAACAAACGTGTGGAAACCATCTTTAAACGAACATCTTGTATCACTAAGAATAGTTTGAAAACATATGCGGGGAAGTATAAGGAAAGGGCCATACACTCAACTCAGTGAAACACCTCTGAGGAGAAATGATCTTTCTAATTACTTCTTGTTTCACTAACTTAGAAGTGATTGAAAACTTACCTATGTGGACAGAGAACTATAAGGATAGTGTCACATACTCATCTCTGTGAAACAACACTGTGACGAAACCATCTTTCAACTAGAGTTACCCGCATGAGTTTTCAAACACTTCTAAGTGAAACAAGGTATTAGTTGAATGACGGTTTCTCCACAGTGGTGTTTCAGATTGAAGTATATAGTTTCTTGCATAGTTCCCTGCATAGATGGTCAAAGACGTCTAACATGGTGATACAAGATGGTAGTTGAAAGACGGTTTCTCCACAGTGTTGCTTCCCCAAGTTTAGTATATTGCACCATCATTAAAGGTCCCTGCACAGGTTTCCACTCACTTCTAATTTAGTGAAACAAGATGAGAGTTGAAGGCTGTGTTCTCTACAGTGTTGTTTTACCAACTTGACTATAGAGCACTTTCCTTATAACTCTATGCCTATCTATCCCAACAGTTCTAACTCTGTGAAGCAAGATGTTAGTTAAAATATATTTTCTACACACTATTGTTTCACGAGGTTGACTTTATGGCTTTTTGTTCCAGTTACCCGCAAAAGTTTTCAAACACTTCTTAGTGAAACAAGACATTACTTGAACAATGGTTTCTCCACAGTGTTGCTTCAGATTGAAGTATATAGCACTTTTTCTTATAGTTCCCTCTAGATTTTTAGACCTCTGTCTTACTGATACAAGATGTTAGTTGAAAGGTTGACCTTTTGTAGCAACGTTGATGGAACTGGAGGTGTTATGCTAAGTGAAATAAGTCATACAGAGAAAGATAGATACCATATGTTTTCACTCCTATGTGGATCCTGAGAAACAACAGAAGACCATGGGGGAGGGGAAGGAAAAAAAAAGGTTAGAGAGGGAGGGAGCCAAAACATAAGAGACTCTTAAAAACTGAGAACAAACTGAGGGTTGATGGGGGGGTGGGACGGAAGGGATGGTGGGTGATGGGTATTGAGGAGGGTACCTGTTGGGATGAGCACTGGGTGTTGTATGGAAACCAATTTGACAATAAATTTCTTATTTAAAAAAATAAGTAAATAAAACATTTAAAAAAAAAGAAATTGTTTCACAATTTTGTTTCACAGGATTCAGTGTATACCACTTTTTCTTTATAGTTCCTCGTAGATTTTCAAACACTTCTAACTTAGTGAAACAAGATGCTAACTGAAGGATGGTTTCTCCACTGTGTTTTTTTCCACAGAGTGGAGTATATGTCACTTAGGTTATTCTTATATGTCTAGGTTTTCAAGAACTTCTACCTGTAGTGAAACAAGATGGTAGTTGAAAGATGTTTTCATGACAGGGCTGTGTCATGGAGTTTAGCATATGACAATTTTCTTCTAGTTCCCCCCTCCCAAGTTTTCATACACTTCTAACTTAATGAAAAAATATGTTCGCTGGAAGATGAATTCTTCCACAATGTTGTTTCACAGAGTTGAGTACATGGCAATTTCCTTGTAGTTCCTCCTATACGTTTTCAAATACCTCCCACATACTGATTCAAATGTTACTTGCACGGTGGTTTCTTCAACATTTTTATTCCACAGAGCTGAGTATACGGCACTTTCCTTACTGTTACCCGCCTTAGTTTTCAAACACTTCTGAGTGAGACAGGGTGTTACTTGAAAGATGATTGGGTTGTTTTACAGATTTCAGTATACAACACCTCCCTTGCAGTTCCCTGCTTAGTTTTCCTCATATTTCTAATTTAGTGAAAAAAGATATTAGTTGAAGGATGGTTTCTCCAGTTTTGTTTCATAGGGTTGAGTATACGGAACTTTTATTAGAGTTACCCACATATGTTTTCAAACAGTTCTAACCTACTGAAACAAGATATTAGTTGAGAGATGTTTTCTCCACAACGTTCTTTGATAGAGATGAATACACAGCACATTTCTTATAGTTCCATGCATATGTCTTCAATCACTTCTGTCATAGTGAAACAATATGTCAGTTGAAAGATATTTTTTCCAGCTGTATTGATTCAGAGTTTGGGTACATGTTACTTTCCTTATACTGCCCGCATGTTTTCAAAAACTTCCACCTTAGTGATCTAGGATGATAGTTGAAAGACAGCTTTTCTTCAGTGTTTCTCATGGAGTTCAGTACCTGCCACTTCTGTTATATTTGTAGGCTAGGGGATTTAAACACTTCTGAAGTAGTGAAACAAGATATTAGTTGAAATATGGTTTCTCCTCCATGTTGTTTGGCAGAGTTCAGTATATACCAATTTCCTTATACTGTCCCACAAAGGTTTTCTAACATAGTGAAACAAGTAGTTGATAGCTGGTTTTGTGCTTTGTTTATTCCCAGAGTTGAATATAGTCACTTTATTTATCGTTCCCTGCATAGGTTTTCAAGCAACTGTAACATAGTGACACAAGAAAATCCTACAAAGATCGTTTCTCCACAGTTTTGTTTCAAGATGATTATATAGGACTTGCTATATAGTACCCCACATATGTTTTCAACCATTTCTAACTTAGGTGAACTAAATGTTCATTGAAAGTTGTTTTCTTCACAGTGATTTCCCCCCCACAGAGATGAGTATATGTCACTTTCCTTATAGTTCCTCAGATAGGTTTTCAGACACATCTAACTTTGCAAAACGTGGTGTGAGTTGAGAGATATCTTCTCCACTATGTTGGTTCACAAATTTGAGCTTAGGTCACTTTCCTTCTTGTTCCTTACATAGGTTTTCAAACACTTCTAACTTAGGGAAACAAGCTGTTTCAAAATGGTTTCTCCTCAGTGTTGTTTCCCAGAGATCTCCACTGTTATAATTCTCCACTTTCATTATAATCCCAGGCCTATGTTTTCAAACACTTCTAACTTAGTGAAACAAGTTATTTGAAAGATTGTTTCTCCACAGTGTTGTTTCACAGACTTGAGTATATGGCACTTTCCTTACAGTTACCTGCATACGTTTCAAACACTTCTAACATAGTGAAACAAGGCGTTACTTGAAAGATGATTTCTCACGCGTTTTTTTCACACAGGTGAGTATACAGCACTTTCTTAATAGTTCCCCACAAATGTCTTCCATAACTTCGATCTTAGTCAAACTTGATGTTAGATGAAAGATATTTTCTCCACTGTTTTGATTCAAAGAGGTGGTATATGGTACTTCCCTTATAGGTCTTGTCTAGGTTTTCTAACACTTCTAACTTACTGGTAGATGATCGTTGAAAGATAGCTCTTCTATGGTTTTATTTCCCAGGGTTTAGTTTAGGGTCCTTTCTTTAAACTGTAGGCCTAGGTTTTCCTACAGTTCTAGCTTAGTGAAACAAGAAATTAGTTTAAAGATTGTTTCTCCACCGTGTTGTTTCATAGATTTGAGTATAAGGTACTTTCCTTACAGTTTCCAGCATAGCTTTGGAATCTTTTCAAACTTTGGGTTACAAAATTTTAAGTCATAGATGGATTCCCCAAAGTTTGTTTTACAGAGTATATGGCACTATCCTTAGAGTTTCCTGCATAGGTTTGTTTCATTTTATTTTTTTAATTTACATCCAAATTGTTAGCATATAGTGCAACAATCATTTCAGGAATCGATTCCTTAATGCCCCTTACCCATTTAGCCCATCCCCCCCACAACCCCTCCAGTAACCCTCTGTTTGTTCTCCATATTTAAGAGTCTCTTCTATTTTGTACCCCTCCCTGTTTTTATATTATTTTTGTTTCCCTTCCCTTATGTTCATCTGTTTTGTCTCTTAAAGTCCTCATATGAGTGAAGTCATAAGATATTTGTCTTTCTCCGACCAATTTCACTTAGCATAATACCCTCTAGTTACATCCACGTAGTTGCAAATGGCAAGATTTCATTCTTTTTGATTGCTGAGTAATACTGCATTGTATATATACACCACATTTTCTTTATCCATTCATCCATCGATGGAAATTTGGGCTCTATCCATACTTTGGCTATTGTTGATAGTGCTGCTATAAACATTGGGGTACATCATAGCAGCACTGTCAACAATAGCCAAATTATGGAAAGAGCCTAAATGTCCATCAACTGATGAATGGATAAAGAAATTGTGGTTTATATACACAATGGAATACTATGTGGCAATGAGAAAAAATGAAATATGGCCTTTTGTAGCAACGTGGATGGAACTGGAGAGTGTGATGCTAAGTGAAATAAGCCATACAGAGAAAGACAGATACCATATGGTTTCACTCTTATGTGGATCCTGAGAAACTTAACAGGAACCCATGGGGGAGGGGAAGAAAAATAAAAAAGAGGTTAGAGTGGGAGAGAGCCAAAGCATAAGAGACTGTTAAAAACTGAGAACAAACTGAGGGTTGATGGGGGGTGGGAGGGAGGGGTGGGTGGGTGATGGGTATTGAGGAGGGCACCTTTTGGGATGAGCACTGGGTGTTGTATGGAAACCAATTTGTCAATAAATTTCATATATATAAAAATAAATAAATAAATAAATTTTAGAATTTTTTTGTTCCAAAAAAAAAAAACAAAACATTGGGGTACATGTGTCCCTACGACACAGCATACCTGTATCTCTTGGATAAATACATAGTAGTGAAATTGCTGGATAATAGGGTGGTTCTCTTTTTAGTTTTTTGAGGAACCTCCATACTGTTTTCCAGAGTGGCTGCACCAGTTAGCATTCCCACCAACAATGCAAAAGAGATCCTCTTTCTCCACATCCTCGCCAACACCTGTTGCCTGAGTTGTTAGCCATTCTGACAGGTGTGAGGTATTATCTCATTGCAGTTTTGATTTGTATTTCCCTGATGATGAGTGATATTGAGCAGTTTTTCATGTGTCAGTTGGCCATCTGGATGTCTTCTTTGGAGAAGTATCTATTCATGTCTTTTGCCCATTTCTTCACTGGATTATTTGTTTCTTGGGTGTTGAGGTTTTTGGTTTTTTTTTATTTTTTAACATTTATTTATTTTTGAGATACAGAGAGAGAGCACAAGCAAGGGGAGCATAGAGAGAGGGAGACACAGAATCCAAAGCAGGCTCCAGACTCTGAGCTGCCAGCACAGAGCCCAATGCAGGGCTCGAACCCACAGGCCATGATATCATGACCTAAGCTGAAGTCAGCTGCTTAAACAAGAGAGCCACCCAGGTACCACATGGGGTGTTGAGTTTGATAAGTTCCTTATAGATCTTAGATACTAACCCTGTATCTGATATATCGTTTGCAAATATCTTCTCCAATTCCATCAGTTGCCTTTCAGTTTTGCTGATCACTTCCTTCATTGTGTAGAAACTTTTTATTTTGATGAGGTCCCAGTTTTTGCTTTTGTTTCCCTTGCCTCTGGAGACGTGTTGAGTAAGAAGTTGCTGCGGCTGAGGTCAGAGAGGTTTTTGCCAGCTTTCTCCTCGAGGATTTTGATAGCTTCCTAGCTTACATTGAGGTCTTTCATCCATTTTGAGTTTATTTCTGTGTGTGGTGTAGGAAAGTGGTCCCGGTTCATTCTTCTGCATGTCGCTGTCCAGTTTTCCCAGCACCACTTGCTGAAGTGACTGCCTTTATTCCATTGGATATTCTTTCCTGCTTTGTCAAAGATTAGTTGGCCATACATTTGTGGGTCCATTTATGGGTTCTCTATTCTATTCCATTGATCTGTCTGTTTTTGTGCCAGTACCATACTGTCTTGATGATTACAGCTTTGTAGTATAGCTTGAAGTCCAGGATTGTGATGCCTCCTGCTTTGGTTTTCTTTTTCAAGATTGCTTTGGCTATGCAGGGTTTTTTCTGGTTCCATACAAATTTTAGGATTATTTGTTCTAGCTTGGTGAAGAATGCTGGTATTACTTTGATAGGGATTGATTGAATATGTAGATTACTTTGGTTAGTATTGACATTTTAATAATATTTCTTCTTCCTATCCAGGAGCATGGAATCTTTTTCCATTTTTGTGTGTCTTCTTTAATTTTTCATAAGCTTTCTATAATTTTCAGTGTATATATTTTTCACCTCTTTGCTTAGATTTAATCCTGGGTATTTTATGGGTTTTGGTGCAATTGTAAATGGGATCAATTGCTTGACTTCTCTTTCTGTCACTTCATTGTTGATGTACAGGAATGCAACCAATTTCTGTACATTTATTTGATATCTTGCAACTTTGTATCAATTCTAGTTTTTTCTAGATACAATTCTTTGTATCATTCATGTATCAATTCTAGTTTTTTGGTGGAATCTTTTGGGTTTTCCATATAGAGTACCATGTCATCTGCAAAGAGTGAAAGTTTGGCCTCCTCCTAGCCAATGTGGATGCCTTTTATTTCTTTGTGTTGTCTGATTGGTGAGGCTAAGACTTCGACTACTATGTTGAATAACAGTGGTGAGAGTGGACATCCCTGTCTTTTTCCTGACGTTAGGGGGAAAGCTGTCAGTTTTTCGCCATTGAGGATGATATTAGTGTTGGGTCTTTCATATATGGCTTTTATGATCTTGATGATCTTGAGGTATGCTCCTTCTATCCTTACTCTCTTGAGGGTTTTTATCAAGAAAGGATGCTGTATTTTGTCAAATGCTTTCTCTGCATCTGTTGTTCTTGTCCTTTCTTTTATTGATGTGATGAATCACATTGCTTGTTTTGCAGATATTGAACCAGCCCTGCATCCCAGGTATAAATTCTCCTTGGTCGTGGTGAATAATTTTTTTAACGTATTGGTTCCGGTTGGCTAATATCTTGTTGAGGATTTTTGCATCCATGTTCATCAGGGAGATTGGTCTATAGTTCTCCTACTTAGTGGGGTCTCTCTCTGGTTTTGGGGTCAAGGTAATGCTGACTTCATAGAAAGAGTTTGGAAATTTTGCTTCCATTTCTATTTTTTGGAACAGCTTCAAGAGAATAGGTGTTAACTCTTCTTTAAATGTTTGGTAGAATTCCCCTGGCAAGCCATCTGGCCCTGAACTTGTTTGGGGGGAGATTTTTGATTAGGAATTTGATTGCTTTACTGGTTATGGGTCTGTAAAAATTTTCTATTTCTACCTGTTTCAGGTTTGGTGTGTATATGTTTCTAGGAATTTTTCCACTTCTTCCAGATTGTTCATTTTGTTCGTATATAATTGCTCATAATATTCTCTCATTATTGTTTTCATTTCTGCACTGTTGGCTGTGATCTATCCTCTTTCATTCTTGATTTTATTTATTTGGGTCCTTTCCTTTTTCTTTTTGATCAAACTGGCTAGTGGTTTATCAATTTTGTTAATTCTTTCAAAGAACCAGCTTCTGGTTTCATTGATCTGTTCTACTGGTTTTTTGTTTGTTTGTTTGCTTTGTTTGTTTGTTTGTTTTGTTTCAATAGCATTGATTTCTGCTCTAATCTTTATTATTTCCTGTATTCTGCTGGTTTGGGGTTTTATTGCTGTTCTTTTTCCAGCTCCTTAAGGCGTAAGGTTAGGTTATGTGTCTGAGATCTTTCTTCCTCCTTTAGGAAGGCCTAGATTGCTATACACTTTCCTCTTATGACCGCCTTTGCTGCATCCCAGAGGTTTTGGGTTGTGGTGTTATCGTTTTCATTGACTTCCATATACTTTTTAATTTCCTCTTTAACTGCTTGGTTAGCCCATTCATTCTTTAGTAGGATGTTCTTCAGTCTCCAAGTATTTGTTACCTTTCCAAATTTTTTCTTGTGGTTGATTTCAAGTTTCATAGTGTTGTGGTTTGAAAATATGCACGATAGATCTTGATCTTCTTGTACTTACTTAGGGCTGATTGGTGTCCTGGTATATGGTCTATTCTGGAGAACATTCCATGTGCACTGGAGAAGAATGTATATTCTACTGCTTTAGGATGAAATGTTCTGTATATATTTGTTAAGTCCATCTGGTCCAGTGTGTCATTCACAGCCATTGTTTCCTTGTTGATTTTTTGATTAGATGATCTGTCCATTGCTGTAAGTGGGGTGTTAAAGTCTCCTACTATTATGGTATTACTATTGATGAGTTTATTTATGTTTTTGATTGATTTATATATTTGGGTACCTCCACATTTCGTGCATAAATGTTTACAATTGTTAGGTCTTTTTGGTGGCTAGACCCCTCAAGTATGATATAATGCCCTTCTGCATCTCTTGATACAGTCTTTATTTTAAAGTCTAGATTGTCTGATATAAGTATGGCTATTCTGGCTTTCTTTTGTTGACCATTAGCATGATAGATGATTCTCCATCCCCTTATTTTCAATCTGAAGGTGTCTTTGTGTCTAAAATGGGTCTCTTGTAAACACCATACAGATGGATCTTGTTTTCTTATCCATTCTGTTACCCTGTGTCTTTTGATTTGAGCACTGATGTTTGATGTTTGATGTCCATTGATGTTTAGAATGAGTACTGAAAGATATGAATTTAATGCCATTATGATGCATATAGAGTTGGAGCCTCCTGTGGCATTCTCTGGCCCTTTCTAGTCTTTGTTGTTTTTGGCCTTTATTTATTTGTCTTTTTTTTTCAATCTTTTCTCCCCTCAGAGATTCCCCCTTAGAATTCTTGGCTGCATATTTTTCTAAGTTAGCACATTGAATATATCCTGCCATTCCTTTCTGGCCTGCCAAGTTTCTGGTGCAAACCTGATCTGTTTTCCTTTGTAGGTTAAGGACTTTTTTTTCCCTTGCTGCTTTCACGAATCCCTCCTTGCCTGAGTATTTTGTGAATTTGACTATGATATGTCTTGCTGATGGTCGGTTTTTGTTGAATATAGTGGGAGTCCTCTGTGCTTCCTGGATTTTGATGTCTGTGCCTTTCCCCAGGTTAGGAAAGTTGTCTGCTATGATTTGTTCACATAACGCTTCTACCCCTATTTCTCTCTCTTCCTCTTCTGGGACCCCTATGATTCTGATGTTCCTTATAAAATGAGTCATTGATTTCTCTAATTCTTAAATTGTGCTCTTTTGCCTTAATCTTTTTTTCTGCCTCATTATAACTATAATTTTTCCTCTATATCACTTATTCTCTATTCTGCCTCATTCATCCTTGCTGCTGTGGCATCCATTGGAGATAGCAGCTCAGTGATAGCATTTTTTATTTCATCCTGACTCGCTTTTACTTCCTTTATCTCCACAGAAAGGGATTCTAATCTTTTTTGACTCCAGCTAATATTCTTATCGTGATTCTAAATTCTGGTTCAGACATCTCCCTGCATAGGTTTTCAAACATTTCATACTTTGTGAAACAAGTTCATTAGACAGTGTTGTTTCACAGAGATGCATGTATGGCAGTTTCCTTATAGGTCCTGCATAGGTTTTTAAACATGTTTAACTACGTGAAACAAATTATCAGTGGAAAGATTGGTCATCAGCAGTGATTTTCACAGAGTTCAGTATATTTAACTTTCAGTATGTTTGTAGGTCTAGGTGGTGAAGCACTTGTAACTTAGTGAAACATGATGTTTCTTCAATGATGGTTTCTCCAATGTGTTGTTTCACAGAGTTGAGTGTATGGCACTTTCCCTATAGATCCCCCCATAGGTTTTCAAACACTTCACCTATCCGTGAAACAACGCTGTGGGAAAATATCTTTCAATGACCATCTTGTGTCACTAATTTAGAATTCTTTGAAAACCTATGAGGGAACTATAAAGAAAGTGCCATATACTCATGTCTATGGAACAAAGCTGTGGAGAAACTCTTTTGACCATCATCTTGTGTCAGTAAGTTAGAAACATTTGAAAACCCATGCAGGGCTAGTAGGACAAAACCATATACTCACTCTGTGAAGCAACACTTTTAAGGAAACATCTTTCCACAAACATCTTTCCCTAAGTTCGAGGTGTTTGAAACCTTGCAGAGAAGTCTGTGGAAAGTGCCATAAGCTAAACTCTGGGAGAAGACACTGTTGAGAAATTTGCTTTGAACATCTTGTTTCACTAAGTTACCAGTGTTTGAAAACCTAGTTGTAGAAGTTTAATGAAAAGTCCATTCACTCAACTTCTGTGAAAAAAACCGTAGTAACATCTTGTTTCACTCACTAAGTTAGAAGGGTTTGGAAACATTTGCAGGGAACCATAAGTGCCATATACTGACCTCTGTGAAAAGACACTGAGGAGAAACCATGTTTCCACTAAAAACATCTTGTTTCACTAAGAGAGAAGTGCTTGTAACCATAGGCCTAGAGGTAGAATGAGAAAGCCATACACTGTACTCTGTGAAACTGCAGAAAACATCTCTCAACTATAACCTTGTTAGTTAACTTTAAGTCAGAAGGTTTAGAAAACGTATGCAGGACTCTATTAGGAAAGTCTTATATAATCACCTCTGTGAAAAAATACACTGTGGAGAAGCCATTTCTTTTTTTTTTAATGTTTGTTTATTTTTTTAAGTTTTTATTTATTTATTTATTTTTCAATATATGAAATTTATTGTCAAATTGGTTTCTAAACAACACCCAGTGCTCATCCCAAAAGGTGCCCTCCTCAATACCCATCACCCACCCTCCCCTCCCTCCCACCCCCCAAAGGCAAGGGAATTAAAAGCAAAAATGAATTACTGGGACCTTAAGATAAAAAGCTTATGCACAGCAAAGGAAACCAACAAAACTAAAAGGCAACCAACGGAATGGGAAAAGATATTCGCAAATGACATATCGGACAAAGGGCTAGTATCCAAAATCTATAAAGAACTCACCAAACTCCACACCTGAAAAACAAATAACCCAGTGAAGAAATGGGCAGAAAACATGAATAGACACTTCTCAAAAGAAGACATCTGGATGGCCAACAGGCACATGAAAAGATGCTCAACGTCGCTCCTTATCAAAACCACACTCATCACCTCACGAGAAGCCATCTTTCAAATCACATCTTGTTTCAGTAGGTAAGAAGTGTTTGAAAACCTTGGCCTGGCAGTAGAATGAAAGTGCCATCAAGTCAACTCCATGAAACGACACCTTGGAGAAACCACAGCTCAACACACATTTTGTTTCACTAATTTAGAAAACTTCTAAAACCTATGCTGGGAAGTAAAAGCAAAATGTCATACACAGAATTCTGTGCTAGAACGCTATAGAGAAACCATCTTTGAACTAACACAGTTTAAGACAAGTGTTTATAAAACTTTTCAGGAAACTGCAAGGAAAGTGCAAAACACTCATATCCGTGAAACCACACTGGGGAGAAACCATCTTTCAACAAACATCTTGTTTTTCTAAGATAAAAGTGTTTGAAATCCTAGGCCAAGAAGTATAATGAAATTTACATTCACTTAAGTCTGTGAAAGAACATGGTGGTAAAACAATTTTTCAACTAACATCTTGTTTTGTCTAATTGGACGTGTTTGCAAACACAAATATACACATTCAGACCACACAGACCAAGGGCATTCCATATATACCACACACACACAATCAACATACACTGCCCAAACCATACATATGTCACACAGATATACACATACACCACACCCACACCAGACATCTACCTCACGTACTTCAAATATATACCACACACACACCAGACATACATGTCATACACTTCAGAAATCAAATATACATCACATATACACCACACGTATATTACACACACTCACTCAAAATCGGCACTCATATTCACCACACATAAACCAGAAATACACCAATGTATACCACACATATACTCCTCAGTAAGCCACACATTCACCAATCAGAGCATAAACACACCAGAAATATACCACACATAGCACATACACAACACACATACCACTTTTATGCCACACACTCACGAGATATATAACACACATACACACCAAGTGCACACTACACATATATCATACACCCTTCACACCAGCAAATATGCATAACAAACATCATCACAATTAGCCACAAACAATACATATGATACACACAAATACACACACCACACATATACCACACCCATAAACAAAACAGAAACACTGCACACACAAAATGTGTGTCACACAAATACCACAGAAACACACAATTCACATGGAGAACAAACACACAAGAAACATCATTATCACTCGTACCCCACTTCCAATCCATCCCAACACCCATATGCTGCATACTACCACAAACATATTGCACACCTCACAAAGAAAATACACAAACACCACACAGAGATCACACATATATCACACAGTGCACATAAAGTACACATACTTATGTGCATGTGTACCCACATACTCACAACACCCACACCACGTTTATACTACACATAAAAAGACACAGAATTCTGTGTGTGTCAATCACAGCACATCATGTCACACTAAAAACACAAAGTACATGCAAATAAACACACCAAACACATAAATGACACACACCCACAATGTAGACACCACACCACACATGCACCAAAAATATACACATGCACAGCACCCATGCACACCAAGGACACTCCATATATACCATGTACACACAACCCACATGCACTACCTCAACCATACACATGTCACACAGATACACACATATGCCACACACACATCAGACATCTACCTCACCTACTTTAACTGTATACCACACACATACCACACACACATGCCACACAAACTTCACACATCAAAAAATACATCACACATACACCACACATATATTACACACACTGTCACTAATACACAACACACATACAGCACACACACAGGCATACCATATATAAGCGAGAAACACACCCATACTCCTATATATACCCTAAGCTCACCAGTCATAACATATACACACTGGAAATATAACACACATACCACTTATATGGCACACACAAGATATATAACACACTTATATGCCAAACACACTCCACACTTACGTCATATACCCTTCACAACATCTAATACGTGTAATGAACGTCAACACCACAATTAGCCACACACATAATACATATGACACACACACATACACCACACGTATACCACACCATATACAAAACAAACACCAGACACACCATACATGTGCCACACAAATGCCACAGAAACACAAACTACCCATGGAGAACAAACACACCAGAGATATACCATAATCACAACTCCTATACCATACACACAGGACACATGAACACACATAAACCACCTATATAGCACTGACACACCACACACACTCCACACATACCCCATAAGTATCATGACTGCACGCACAATACACATATACCACACATATCACATACAAAACACACAAAAATGCTTATATCACAACCAGTCCAAACAGATACCACACACAGAGCTCAAATACCAAATACACCCACATACCACACATAAACCAAGCAAGAGGTATCACACAGTCACACCACACATACATCACACAGTAATCACATATACAGAGCACTCACTTCACATGTACACACACACAATAAATTTACCACAAACATACCACAGGCTGCACATATCATACATCTACTTCAACACAACACACACTCTACATATACTCCACACCTATATTTCACTCATACACCTTCCACACACACCCAACACAAAGAGAACCCTTATACTGTGCACATTCCACACACACACACACCCCACAGTCTGCCTACACTCAGTGCACACCACAAATATACCAAACACAGAAGCTGCTTATATAGGACAGCACACCATAAATATACCGCACATGCAGCACATATCCCCCCTTCATCACATGTACAGCACACATAGGCCACACACACACACACACACACAAACTTCACACACCTCAAATGCACTTACACACCACACCTCAAATACACTTACCACACACAGATAACACACATTCACCACACAATAACCCCATGTTTACATAGATCCACACACATACACTACACATGCCACACACACAATGCTCACAGACACACCACACATACAGCAAAACACACCATCACTGTTCCACACACACACACTCCACAGATACACACATACAACACATGAAGACCCCACAAATTTACCAAACACACACCCTGTCCATACCAGAGGCACCCCATACAGCGCATATACATCCCATGTATCCCACACCTAAGCACACATTATACACAGAGACACACACCACATTCACATGAGACACACACCACACATACGTAAACACCAAACATACACCATACTCCTCAAACATATACTGTGAACAGACACCCACACCGCACAGAAAACACACACACACAATACATATACCACATACCACAAATGCACATACCACACTTCCACGGAAAAACTATACCACACACATCTACCACATGCAAATCAATACATACTGCATTGCTACACCACCCATGTGCCACACACACCACCCATATACTATTCAAAGACAGAGTACACAACACAAAACACATACACAACACATGTACTGCCCCACACATAAAATAGCAACACACACAATGTGACCTACATTCGAAAAATACACTACACACCCACGTATAACACACACATGTGTAACACACAATGACCAATACATAACCCTATGATCTACACGTACACCACCCTCACACCACAGATATACCACACACACACAAATTACACAGAAAGCAAAAACCCTACACATACACTGAATACGCAGTGTACATATTCAATACACACACACACACACAAACACACCACACAAACACCACTCACAGGAAAACATACATCACAGAGACATGCACCCCACACTTTCCCACAAATACACAATACATATATTTCACACATGCTCAGCACATGCACAACACACACACGTATTCCATACATGCATACCAGACTACTTATTTTCCTTACACCACACACAGAAAATCCGTGCAAAATTCACACAAACATACACTGCTCACATGCCACACATACACCATACTTACACATCAATACATGCACACCATATATACTTACTTCATACAACGACAAAATAGATATAACACACACAACATGTAACTCACAATTTCACCACACATTCTACACATACTTCATATCCACCACACATGTAATATACTCCTGTATATACCCTAAGCTCACCAGTCATAACATATACACACTGGAAATATAACACACATACTACTTATATGGCACACACTCACAAGATATATAACACACTTATATGCTGTTACCGCATACAAGACCCCCAACATATACCCCACAACACTTATTCACCACAATGTCACAGCGCACATGTTAAATATACACCACAATACACACACCACACCTACAGCAATCATTATGACACATATAACAATGTATACACAAAGCACTCATATGCCACACACACTGCACATAGAGCCTTACCACGTAGAAGCACACTACACACAGAGCACATAGACTACACACACAACATATATACCATATAAAAATAGTATAAATCTCACCAATAATCGCTGATATGGCACACATATGCTATAATACACCACATTCATACCACAGACACACTGCACACACAAATATCACACCCCACACACTTATCAGAAACACCTTGCAGATACAACACATATTCCATATATGTGCCACACACAAAAAACACACATACACCACCCAGAAACACAGTTTACACAGTACAAATACACACTACATCTACACAACATGTACACCACCCATAAACAACAAATAAAATACAAACACAGCATAGGCACACCAACACACACCACAGACACATTATATATACCTGAGACACACCACACATGCAAACATGAACACATACATCACAAAAAACAACCACACATACACATGTGACACAAAAACCAAATATATATTAAACAGTTCACATGCACCATACAACATACACACAATAAACCATACACTAAGTACACACATGTAACACAAACACCACATTGTACACACATCTCACATATACCACACATGTCACATGCACATATTACTCACAACACAGTTCCCTCAACACACGAAAACACTTAAATACACACCACACACATGACACACTTTTCACATCACATAAACCACCACACACATCGCTTAAACACTTCAACAACCATTGTATATACCACACAAAACATATTCAACACACATCAACCACCCACATACCAAACACTCACACACTACATGCACCACATACACATCACTTATAAACCAAAAGCACCCAACATAAAATTCACCACAACGTACATTCACCACACACACATGAAGTGTGCACCACAAATACACCACACAATAACAAAAACACACCACACAAACAACACAGGTATAACGGAAAGATTTACACCACATATATACAAGGGATGAATCACATACAGCACACACATACCCCACACTCATGACAAATATACATGGTTCACACCTAGCATATTCACCACAATTGCACTGCACTCACCAATGCACACCACAACACACTACACAGTAATCACACCTGATCCAGATGCATGCAAGACCTATATCTCACACTCAAATACCAGACACACACCACACAGCTCCCACATATATGCCATACACACCAATGTCCACACATCAGAAAATCTCCAGATACACTACAAATTCCAGTTACAGCAAAAGCATACCACACTTATAATCTCGACACACACATTGTAAACACACTATACATAAACCACACATACATCACATGTTAACCATACCTATGACACACACACACACACACACTCACACAAACCTCACATCAAACATTTAGCACTTATAAGCCACAACACGAGCACACATATTGCACAAACACAACCCATACATATATCACACATGACACAAACCATGCATGCTACAGACAGCAAACATAGACCGCACACCACACATATACCACATCCAGAATTCATAGAAACCATTAGTCATAATTGCTGCACATACAAACTGCACCAGCATTACACATATATCAAACGGATATATGCCTCACATGCACCATAGTTATACCACAAACCATATTTATATCAAACCACATGCTAAATATACACTACATGCACCACATATACAACATAATTTCACCCCCACATATAACACACACACATTACACACATACACCACACCTAGTCCACACATATACAACACATGTACCTCACAGAGACACACAACACAGTATCACACATATGCCACACACACAAACCACACACAACAAAAACAACAGATATGGGACACACATTACACACAGCACACATACTCCACACATCAATAACACACCACACATACTGCTCACACATTACACATAACACATATAACACACATGATGCACATACACCACACTCACACACACACACACATACTACATATACAACATATACATACCACACATAAGAAATACAATATGCCTACATATACTGCAAGCACAATCAGATACATGACACATATACCCCATACATCACACAGATACGCAGTGTGGATGTCATACACCCACACATCACAGACATAACACAACTATACAACACAGAATGGCAACCCAAATTCATTGCACATAGGCCACGCTTATACCACACAACCTCACACCAATCACACACCATGCAAACCATAAGACACTTGACAATCCACACATATACCACTTCCACTCCATGCCACCACCCATAAGCTGCATACCACCAAACATATATCACACACTAGAAAGAAACACACAAACACTACACAGAGATCATACTCGTACCACACACTGAACATCAACTACATATACACCACATATCCACAACACCCACACCACTCTTATACTGCACATGAAAGACACATATACAGCATGTCATGTCAATTACACTAAGCACACAAAGTACACACAAAACATATCAATCGTGCATACACTAAATACACATCACACCATACATGCACCAGAAATATACCACATACACACTACACATACCAAGGACACTCCTTATATACTACACATATACACACACCACACATGTACTACCCCAACCATACATAGGCCCCACAGAAACACACATACACCACACCAATACCAGACATCTACCTCACATATATACCACACACACACCACATATATGCCACACACACCTCACTATCATGCATTACATATACATCACACATATACTATACACATTCCCATTCATATGCACCCTACAGACAGCACACACACAGGCATACCATACATATACCAGAAACACACCAATGTATACCACATACATATTCCCCTTTATACAATACATTCACCAATCATAACACATACACATCAGAAATATACCTCATATAGCACACATACAAAACACATATCACTTATATGTCAAACATTCACGAGATTTATAACACAGAAGCACCACATATATACACCAAATGCACACCACATGTATATTTTATATACTTCACACGAGCAAATATGCATAACAAACATCAATACCACACTTAGCCACACACAATACATATGACACACACACACACCACACCTATACCACACTTATAAACAAAACATAAACATCACACACACCCAACACTCATGACACACAAATACCACATAAACACACACTACCCATGGAGAACAAACACACCAGAGATATACCATTATCACCACTCCTGTACTATAAACACAGCACACATGAACACATATTAACCACATATATAGCATGGACACACCACACATGCCCCACACATGCCACACAAATACCATGACCACACAAAGGGCACATATATACCACACATATCATACATTCAAAATAGACAAAACCACTTAAATCGCAACAACTCCAGACACCACACACATCACACACAAAGCAAATACACTTACATACCACACTACACCAAACAAGAGATATCATGCAGACACACACACACAAAATAACCACACATACAGAACACTCTGTCTGCATGTACAACACACACAATAACATTACCACACACATACCAAACACTGCATATCTGAAACATCTACCCTGACACACCACACACAAAACATACACAACACATCTATATTTCACACAAACACCTTCCACATGCATGCAACAGATATAGAACCCTTACCATATACATACCACACACTCACCACACAGTCTGCCTTCACCCAACAAACACTACAAATATAGCAAACACACATGCTGCCTAGGCACAACACACCACACCATATACCACAGCACATAACACACCACACATATACTACAGCACATATCACACCTTCATCAAGTGTACAGAACACATATGACATATACAAACACACTTCACACACCTCAAATACAACACACTTACACCACACAGATATCACACACCACACATTCACCACACAAATACCACCTACTTATAACACTCACACACACAGCACACAATAACCACATATTTACATAAATCCACACACAAACACTCCACATGCCACACATACACAATGCACACAGAGACACCACGCATACACCGAAAACCCACCAACACTATTCTATGCACACACTCCATAGATATACCACGTTCTCAACAAACATCAAACACATGGACACACCACAGACCTACCACATACATACCCCATATATATAAGAGGCACCCTACACAACACATATACATCCCACATATCCCATAGATAATCATTCCTTCCAAACATAGACACACACACACCACATTCATATCAGGCACACACCACCCATACACAAACACCAATCATACACCACACTCCTCAATCATATACTGCAAACACACACCCATGCTTCACAGAAAGCACCCACAAAATACATACTCCACACACAGTTGCACGTATCACACTTCCATGAGAAAAATATACCACACACATATAACCAAAAGCAAATCAACACATACTACACTGCCACACCACCCATATATCCATAGTATACCTATATTACACACACAGACCACACCTATAATACACATACACAAAACACACACACACGACACATGCACTACACAACACCCACATCTAAAATAACAACACACAAAATGCAACCCACATGTGACAAATATGCCACACACACACCATTTAACACACACACACCAGAAAACAGAATGTATAACATACAAACCATAGAGACTGTACATACTCACCACACACAGACAACATGACCCAGAAACTCCAGAAACAACACCACAAAACACAAATCAAATACATACCATGGAGACAACCACCATTATCATGCATATGCCGCACTCGATGTACACACACACTACACAAAACACACATATGGCAAAGACACACCACACATAACACACAGACACAACAGATATATACTACACACCCCACACATAGACCACACCTTTACCACACACAGAGATTACACATACACCACACACAGATGATATATATACTACACAAAGACTGTCACAAAACGCAGCCCCCACACAGACACCACAGACACACTACACATCTTCACACACATGCATATGCCACACAAACACCACCCACACACAACACATATACCACACTCATAAAAATGATCCATACCCCAAACACAACAAAGCTCCATTATTCATATACAACACATGTATCACACACATGCATTACACATACAGACATGGAAGTATAACAATGCACATATCACATACATGTCATACACATAACCTGAACCCATACACCAAGTAATGCTGCAATACAGCACACACATACTGCTTAGAAACCACAGTAAACAACATACCCACATGCACCACAAGCAACACACACACTGCCTATATGCCA
Source organism: Lynx rufus (assembly GCF_022079265.1). Taxonomy (NCBI): domain Eukaryota; kingdom Metazoa; phylum Chordata; class Mammalia; order Carnivora; family Felidae; genus Lynx; species Lynx rufus. Next base: position 19,963,838 of record NW_025814830.1, on the reverse strand, counting down.
CACACACAACACACAAACAGCATGCTTATACCATGCACACACAAGCCAAGCATATACTGCACACATACCACATACAACATACTTTTACCACACACACCACACATATATACACGTACAAGAACATTTTTCAGAAAACCACCCCCCCACACAAAACACATGCAACACTTCCACCACACAAACCACATGCACCACAATTTCAACACTTATTACACATATATCACACACACATACCTCACATGCACCAACCTTACCATACAGATACCACACACACCATATATCACACACACACACATAAAGCACACAGACACATAAAACACACTCAACACACACAAAAGACATATTCCACACAAAATTCCATAGATATTTGCCACAAACAAACTACATATAACCACACAAACACCACATACACCAATATAGCACCATGCATACACTGTGCATATATTACCCAGTTGCACCTCACACAACACACAAAATGTACATACATCACACATTCACCAGAACATTACACTCACAACAAACACAATGCATACAAGACACACTGAAAATATCACATATTCACTACAACCATGAGTACACCACACAAAAAACATAGACCAGCTTTTAACCAAATATACACTACACACACAGAGATAGCTTGCACACATGTAATATACACCAAAAAGACCACACATGTCACAAAGACCACACACACACAAACACACAATATGACATACACCCCCAAAACACATACCTAATACATGTCATATATTCACCATTCAAACACTACACATACATGACAAGCAAACCACACATGTATCTCTCAAATGCCACACATACACATAGCACACTTGCTCCACACACACCTCACACACACGTACCACATACACCATGCCTATGTTAATTATACATTACACACACTACCCATACACGCCATACAACCCATACAACACATGGAAATAATGCACTCACTATACCCACCACACCCACACAATTCAAACCACACATACTTAAGAACTAACTATGTATTGACAAAGAGATGCCTAAGGCATTGGAAGGTGACCAGAACAGAATTTTTTCCCATACGCTGAGTCTGGAGGAGCTGTTAGGGAGCCGGTCTCACTTATGGGGCCAGAAGGAACTTAGCTACTCATTTAATTCTCAGCATTATGCTGTCCTCATCTGTAGTGAAGAAATTGGGTCAAGTTCTCTGGACTCTGGAATACTTTGGGCTACAGGGCCTCTCACCACTTGTGTTTTAGAACTACGCGTACATCAGAAGACCTAGAAATTGGGCCTCATCTGTAGTGAAGAAATTGGAATGTCTCCATTCCCATCCCTTGCACTTTATCTACCTAGGCATTCACTGTGAGGATTCAGGACCAGAATGTAAGAGCCATGCCCTCTCTTGTCAAGTGGGGAGTTGAGTCATTTTCTCCCAACTTGGAGAAAAGTTAGGCAACATGAGCCCACCCACAGGGCTTGCCTTTCATCCTTACTGTTGGCCCAAAAAGACATAGAGAATTTGAAGGAGCCCAGCACAGAATGTTTTCATGCAGGCAGGGACAGAGGAGTGGGATGGAGCCAGCCTCAGTTCTGCAGAAAGGGGAAAGAAATGAAGCTAGGAACTGCATTCTCAGTCATATCCTATATTTCTCCTAAAATAAAAAACTCTGGACCTCCATATGTTCCATTCCCCTTGAGGATTTTCTAACAAGGTTTTGGGTCACACTCAGGAGAAATTGGGTTGTCACTCACATAAAGAGCACTCAGGGATTAATGGAGAGCTCCCCATCACTGCCTGTGCTAACCAAGAGCAATCCGTTTCTAATATCCCAAAGAGAAAATTGCTCTCCCTTGACTGAAAATGTGGTTTTTGACAGGCTGCAGGTGGCATACGTATGTTTACCGTGTGTCCCTCACCAGGCTCATTGACCTGTCTTTATTCTGAAAACCTGAGGGCTTTCAGATGGGCAGTTTGCTCCCAGACATGGGTCAGTGCAGAAAGAGCCTAGCAGACTGCTGTACCAGAGCCTGGTTGCAAACACTTGAAGGTCAGCAAGGAGACTGGCCTTGAATCACTGTAGGAAAATTGCATATGAAATTGCATATAAAGGAGAAAAGGCAATGGCCAGAAGAATTCCTGGTTTACCAACGTTCTGGATGAACATTTCTTGCAGTAGGGGCATCAGGTGTAGTCAGTGGACATTATCCTGGCCCCAAACCATTGGTGTGTCTTACACTTGAAATTATGCTAGTCACTTTATTCTTTTCTTTATCCTATTCTCCTCTCTAAGAAAGCACTGTGAGTCTCTGTGTATCCATGTCCATTGTTGGTCTTTTTTTCCAACTAGGTTTCCTCTGGTAGGCGTTTGGAGCCAAACTGTGAGACCAATTCAGTCTCATTTTAACTGAGGACTTGGGTCAAGTTCTCTGGACTCTGGAATACTTTGGGCTACAGGGCCTCTCACCACTTGTGTTTTAGAACTACGCGTACATCAGAAGACCTAGTGCATTTGAGGGGCCTAGCATAGAATGTTTGCATGTAGGTAGTCCCGGAGGAGTTAGGAGAAAACCACTCCTGCTTCTGGAACAAGAAACCAGTGAGTTATACAGTACATTTTCAGTTGTATCCCACTGTCATTTGAATTCCAGATGAAGGTTTCCTCTGTACTGGGCTTCCACATAAAACCAGTGGTGTTTTTCCCTTTCCCCAGTGCAGAGGTGCTTCCTATTCTGAAGACAGCCAGCTTCAAAAAGATTAATCACTTTACTCTCTGCTTGATCCCTTTCTCATAGGAAAGGAAGAACATTGGCCCTCTCTTTGTCCATTCATTCACTCAGTGTCTTTCTTTTTTTAACATTTAAGAAAAACATTTCTCCTTTTTGAGAGAGAGCACACATGAGCGTGGTAAGGGCAGAAAGAGAGAGACAGAGAATCTGAAGTAGGCTCCATCCTGTGAGCACAAAACCCAATGTCAATGCTTGACCTCACAACTGTGAGATCATGACCTGTGCTGAAATCAAGAGTCAGACACTTGACCAACTGAGCCACCCAAGTGCCTTGTCCCTTGTGGTATTTCTAATTATGTCTTGGTTCCCACTAGGCACAGTGGGCCTGTCAATAACTCAGTGAAAAACCAGGGATTGGTGGAAAGTTCCCACATTGCTCCCTTGCTAAATGAAAGCATTCAGTTTCTGATACGCAAAGGGATCTACTGACCCCCTGTCACTGATGTCTTGGTGCTTGAAAGGTTGGAGTTGGCATGGTGATAGCTGAACTCCAACCACTGGCTGTGAGAGATGCCTTTATTCTGAAGAGCAGACAGTTCACCTATTTTCAGTATTCTTCAGACCTGGAAAATGTGCAGAAACAGCCTATTCAAGGACCAGTGCACCAGAGCCACTTCCCAAACACTTGAGGGTCAGCCACAAGCCACAACCTGGTAACTATGTATCATGACTGCATCAAAGGACAGGGGGAAAAATTCAATGCCAGAAACTTTCCTTCACTTTCTGAAGGGATAGTGCAGGAGGTTTCCCTTTGTCTTAGTCCACACAGTGTTCTTACTCCTGAGACAACCATCTTGCCAGGAGAATATGCTAGTTGCTTCATTTTTTTTTTTTTTTTGCTATATCCCATTCTCCTCTATTAATAAAGAATGTTGGCCTTCGGTGTGTTCTCCTCCACCCTGTTGCTCTTTTCCAACAAAGTTCTCCCTGTTGTCCATTCAGGGACAGTGGCTCAGAGCCATTTTCTTTACTTTTAACTAAGTATTCTGGCCAAGTTCTTGTCACTCTGGGATACGCTGGGCCACAGGGTCCCTCAAAAATTGCCTCTCAGTACTCTGTTGACAAAGATAAGCCAGAGCATTTCAAGAGGGCCCAGCAGGAATGTTCCTGTGTAGTCAGGGTCAGAGGTATCAGAAGGGAGCTATCCTCACTTCTGGGACAAGAGGAACATGGAGCTAGACATTTCATTCTCAGCTTGATCCCATTCTCAGCTGAAATGAAAACTTTTGGCTCTGTGTGTTGCCATTCCAATTCCCGGGTTATATTAACTATGTATTGGGTCCTTGGCAAGGCTAATGAAGCTCTCCCCCACATAGTGAGTGCCCAACCATTACTAATGAGCTCTGACTCTGGTCTGTGCTAACCAAGAGCAATCAGTTTCTGATATACAAAAGGAAAGATTGTCTTCCTGTGAGTACTTGGAGTTTGGTTGGCTGATAAAAGAAATGGTTATCCAACTGGTCTCCCTTCCTGGAAGTTAAAGACGCTTTCACTCTGAAGAGCAGTTAGTTCACCCATGTGCAATATTCTCAAGGACCTGCTTAGCACTGAAAGACACCATTCAAGAACTACTGCACCACGGCCCAATTCTAAACACTTGAGCACAAACCTACTACCCTTGAATCACCGCTGCCTCTGTCCACTAAGATGGGAAGTGAATAAAGTGAACTCCAGAAGCTTTCCTTCTCTTTCTCAAGAAAGAATACAGGCATCTTGCCATGATGGCTCCCATTATAAAGTTTTCCTTTGCCCTGGCCCATATGTGTTTCTTATTCCTAAGACAATCAGCTTGCCAGGAGATTGTATTATTCATCCTCAGACATATCCTACTCTCATCTGGTACACTGTCCATCTCTGTGTCTGTCTTCACCCTTTTCCTCTTTTTTATGTTTATTTTTATTTTATATATAGAGAGAGACTGTGCATACACGTGAAGGACAGGTAGAAAGAGAGGGACAGATGATCCCAAGTAAGCTCTGTGCTGACAGGAGAGAACCTTATGTAGGGGTTGAGCTTGCAAACCAAGAGATCATGACCTTAGAGATATACCAATGCTTAACCCAGGAGCCACATCCTTTTTCTTTTTTAATTTTTAAATATTAATTTAATTTTAGAGAGAGAGACAGAGTGCGAGCAGGGGGAAGGGCTGAGAGAGAGGGAGACACAGAATCTGAAGCATGCTCCGGGCTCTGAGCTGTCAGCACAAAGCCCAACATGGAACTTGAACTCACAAACTGAAAGATCATGACCTGAGCTGAAACCGAGAGTCAGATGCTTAACTGAGTCACCCAGCTGCCCCCTTTTTACTCTTTTGAAAACTAGAATCTGCCATGGGCCATTCAGGGCCCATGGTTCAGAGCAATTCCCTCTGATTTTAATTGGGGATTCTGGAAGAGTTCTTATGACAGCAGAATAGGTTGGGACATAGGAGCCCTGCAACATGCCTTCCAGATCTATATTGAAAACGTTAGATATAGGTCAGTGGAAAGTACCCAGCACAGAATATTTTTGTGTAGATAGGGTCAAAGATGTTAGGAGGCAGCTGGCCTCACTTCTGGGACAAGGGCAAATAGAGTGAGACATTTCACTCTCAGCTTTCTTCCATTCTCATCCGAGATGAAATGCTGGCTGTCCATAGAGCCATTGCCAACCGCTTGCCATTTGCTAACTAGGACTTGGTTTGCAGGCTGGGTGGGGCAGTGAGGCTGTCAATCACACAGTGAGCTCCCAGGGATTGGTGGTGAGTTCTCACTCTGCTTCTGAGCTAACCAAGTGTAGTTAGTTTCTGACAACCCACAGGAAAGATTGCCCAGCTGTCAGAGAGCACTTAGTGCTTGGCCTCAGATTCTGAAGAGCACATAATCCACGCATACAAATTATGCTCCAGGACCTAGTCAGTACAGAAAATTGTCCTTCAGAAACTAATGCACCACAGGAACAGTTCCAAACACTTGAGCAGCAGCCTGGAGCATGTACCCACTACCCCTGAATCCCTGCTGCCTCTTTCCCCTGATGGGAAGTGCAGAAAAAAGTGTCAAGGCCAGAAGCTTTCTCTCTCTTTCAGAAGGAAATATGCAGACTTATTGCAGACTGGGCTTTCAGGAGATTTCCTTTCAGAGGTCTCATGTGTCTCTGGCCACATGGATTTCTTACTTCTTAGGACCTTGCCAGGAAATTGTCATTCTAGACATTTCATTATAAGCCCTGTCCCCATTCTATCAATAATGAAGCACTTTGGCCTTCCACATATCCATAGCAATTAATACCTGTTTTCTCTTCACAAAGTAGTTTCTCCCTGAGTGCCATTCAGAGCCAGTGACTCAGAGACATATCCTTTCCTTTATGTTGGGGAATCTGGCCAAGTCTTTATGTCTCTGGCATAGGTTGGGACACAACATCCTTCATTATGTGCCTTTCAGAAGTATGTTGACAATGGGAGGCCCAAGGCCATTGACGATGCCCAGCAGACTGTCCACATATAGACAATGCCAGGGTTTTGGAGGGAGCTGGCTTTACTTCTGACTGAAGGAGAAACTATGTTAGACACTTCATTCCTAGCTTTATCCTACCCTCCTCTGTAATGTAGAACCTTGGCTTCCCTTAGAGTCCTTCCCCTCCATTTTCTGTTTTCATAACTAGGTCGTGGGTCACAACAAGGTGGAATTGGTCTGTCGACCACATAACCAACATCCAGGATTTGTGGTGAAATACCACTCTGGTCTGGTGCTGTATGAGAAAAATTGGTTACTTTATCCCAATGAAGAATGGCCCTCTTGTCCATGAGTGCTTGTTGCTTGACTGCCCTGGTAACCTCTGTGATCAGTAGCCAGCTTGCCTCCCTCCGCTGGCTGGTTGAAGTGTCTTCATCCTCTATGGCAAATGGATCAGGCATGCACAGTAGACTGCAGGACAATTCAATGCAAAAAAGGCTTACAAGAAATACTGTACCATGACTTGGTTAAAAAAAAACCCTATAGCACCCTCAGGAGCACTAACTTGTTAGCAGTAAATCACTGCCCTGAGGGGTATGGCATACAAAGGAGCAAAGATCGGTAGTGTTCCTTCTCTTTTGAAAGGAAAGTGCAAGCCTTTTGCCAAATGGGCACCCAGGTGTATCAATGGATGTTTCCCTTTGCCACAGGTGTTTCTTACTATACACAACACCTTCTCAGGATATTGTGTTAAGCCTGTGCTTCTCAGCTTCACTATGCTTTCCTTTGTAATGAAGCACTTTGGCCCTCTGTATAGTTATTTCCCTCATTTTGCTCTTTTTTTCAAAATAAGATCTTGATGGCATCCATTCAGAATCAGTGTCTCAGATCAATATCTTCCACTTTAAACTGGGGACTCTGGCTTAGTCCTGTTGATGATGGCATAGATTGGCAACAGGACATCTTGTAACTTCCCATTAGAACTTGTTCACAATGAGAGGCCTAAAGAATATGAAGGTGCCAAGTTGGGCATGGGTGGATGTGTGTAGGAGGTCCTAAAGGGTTGGGGAGGGACTGGCCTTACACATGCAGCAAAGAGAAATGAAGGTAGATATACATACACATCATTACCCCATCCCCATGTGTAATGTAGATCCTTGGCCTCCTTTGTTGCCATTCCCAACAATTTACTATTTTCTAAGTCTTGGGTCACATTAAGGGACGACTGGGCTTCTACTCACTTCACACAAGTAGAGCCCAAAGATTGGTGCTAACCTGCCACTCAGGTTATTTGATATGTGAGAGCAAACAGTAACTTTAAGGAAGGAGGGCCATCTTGTCCCTGAGTGCTTGGGGCTTGGCCAACTCTGGTAAGTGCAGTAAAGGGTAGACATGACTTCATTCTGTATCAAACATGATTCCCATAGGCACACTATGCTTCAGGACCTTAAAGAACTACTAAATCAGGTCCAGGTTCCAAACACTTGACAACCAGCTTGGAGCAGAAACTCCTTGCCTCTGCATCAATGGTGAATTTATTTCCTGAAGGGAAGGACAGGAACCACCAAATTCAGTTTTCCCTCTGTTTCTGAGGGAAGAATACAGAACTCCTGCAGAATTTCACTCTCAGGTGTAGTCAATGGTGGTTTCCTTTTACAAAAGCCCTCACATGTTTCTTACTCCCCAGACAGCCAACCTGCCAGGAGATAGGAGTAGGCACTTAATTCTAACTTTAGCCTATTGTCTTCTGTAATGAAGACCTTTGGTCCTGTGTGTGCCTATTTGCATTTTATTGCTCTATTTTTCAAACTAGGTTCTACCTGGGAGCCATTCAGAACAAGAACCTCAGAAAAATGTCCTCTGTTTAAACTAGAACATTCCAGAATCCATGGGTCTGTGTCAGGTACACAGACTGGGTCCAAACTTTGGTGTGGAGTTCCCAGTAAGTTCCTGAGCCAATTTACAGCTCTCAGTGTCCGGTATCCTAGAGGAAAGCAGGCCCCTCTGTCCCTGGGAGCTTGGTGCATAGTCAGCTAGAGTCATTGCAGGGATGGGTAGTCAGCTGGCCTCCCTCCCCTGGCTTACAGAGTGGCCTTCATCCTGCAGAGTAGACGGTTCATGCATGTACACTCTGATTCAGGCCCTGGTTAGTGCACAAAGGGACTTTGAAATGAATATTAGACCCAGGCTGGATTCTAACCACCTGACCATCAGCCAGGAGCCCCAAACAGCCACAGCTGAATCACTGCAGCTCCCGTCCTCTAATGAGAAAGGGCAAGAAAGTTACCCAAAGCCAGGGCTTTCCCTCTTTTTCTGAAAGAAGACTGCAGACCCTTTGCTGACAGGGTTCCTGAGTGTAGCCTGTAGGCACCTCCTTCACCAAAGCCCACGGGTCCTACTTAATCCTGAGCAAGTCAGCTTGCCAGGATATGGCACTAGTCACTTCACTCTCTCCACGATCCTATTTTCATTTCTAGTGAAGAACTCTGCCCCTGTGTGGAACAATTTTAACCATATGCTCTATTTTCCCACTAGGTCCTCTCTGGGGCCCAGTCCATGTAGTCTCTCAGGGGAATATCCTTGGTGTTCACCTGGACATCCTAGTCCCATCTTTGTGACTGTGTGACAGGTTTGGCCACAGGACCCTGGTAAGTTGATGTCAAAACGATGCAGGCATTCAGAGGTCTAGGGCACTGGAAGGGCCCAGGTCATAACATTTGCACATAGGCTGGGCCAGAGAACTGGGAAGGGAGCTGGACTCTTTCTTGGCTGAGAGGACATGAAGTTATGCAGCTTCTTTCCAGATTGTTCCCATTCCTACTGGAAATATTGAACTTTGGCCCTCCTTATGACTCTCCTTTCCCATGGTCTTATGTCTAATTATTTTCCTGTTTAGACTTAGGAGCCATAGAGCTGTCACTCACTTAACCCGTGCCCAGGGATAGATTGTCACACAAGTCTGTGCATGTTGGAGGTGGGTACCAAGCAACACAGCCCAACCATTATTAATGGCAGCACTTGCACTTAGACTTAAATTTACCTTCCATCTGGTACACAGCTGGGCCACGGGGAACACAGGCATCGTTATTGGGTGCAGGTCACCACCACACGAGGTTTCTGGGTCATGTGCCAAGACATAAACAGCCCTGTGCATCAGGCAGTCCTATAGCAGCCTTAGTGTTCCAGCAAAACCACTTGTGGTCATGGTGTGGCAATCATGGCATTGGCCTGTGCAGTGCTGTCCTCCTTCAGCACACTCAACAGTAGCAATAGTGACAGTTATGGCTGGCAGATCTAGGTCCACAACAGCCCCAAGGACAGTGTCAGAAGGCAAGGTCTGGCAGATAGGTGGAACCCATTAGAGCAACACCTCGTGTTTGCCTCCTTACCAATTCACTTTTCCCAGCACACATTTGGAAGATTAAAGTGCTCTCATATGTGTACCTTCATATAAAACGGATAAGCATGATATAATGTGGTAAAGAAAGCCATGGATAACCAATAATTAGGATTTACTGAGCCAAGATGCTGGACTGTGTGCAAAATGCCTGGAATAAATGCAGAGGGAGGTACTACAGCAAGGTTGCCTTGTCTATTCATATATTAAGGTTGCAAGGTTTTAAAATAAACACTTCTTGCTCTCAGCATCATTCAGATACTGTAACAAATTCCCATTTTATAGTTATTCTTGTCTTTTCAAGATGCTTGAAAACCTGAGAGGCTCTGAGTATCTTCCATGGCAAAACCAGAACAAAAACACAGGCCTACTTGGCCAGAAATCTGAGTTCTGTGAGACTCATGCAGAGATGAACACGCATACATGGAAAATTATCCTGCTGAAGAGCCAGGGGTCCTTTGGCCAAACATCTTCCTTAGTCACAATGACTAGACCAGAATCCCCAGTTGAGGGCCCAGGATATGACTATAAGACAATCACATGGAATGGATCCCATGGAGGGCTCAGAGTTAAAATAGAGCAAAGGGGTCAAAATGGATAGAGGAAGGGACAGAGTTCTGCATCAGGGATAATGATGTGATGTAACTAGCACAGTCTTCCCCAGCTCACTGACTCAGGAAGGAGAAACACCTGTGGGCTTTGGCAAATGGTGCCATCCATAAGTTTCACCTGTAGGCCCCACCAGCAAGACCCCTGCCCAGATTCTTCCTTCAGAATCAGAGGGAAAGATCTGGCTCTGGGTATGTGTTCTGTCCTTGCTATCAGTACATAGGAGTAACAGGAATACAGCTATAGGAGGGATATGCTCATGGATGATGGAAGTGTTTGGAAGCAGATCTTGGTGCAGGATTCCATCCAATGGAACTTTCTGTGCTGACCATGTGACTCTCCCATACAGAACTGAGTTACAAAGATTGTAACCTCTCCCCAGTCACAAAGACTGGACCAGACTCCCAGGTGGAAGGCAGAAAATAGGACTCTTGAGACACTCTCTACTGATTGTGATAAGAACCTTGTTTCTACAAGAAAGCAAAGATGTGTCAAGGTGGATAAGGAGGGCCGGAGTTCTGCAGACCTTGGGGAATTCTATGGAGAAAGGAGTACCCAGCACCAACTCCTGGCAATCTGGCCCTAAGAAGAAACACCAGGGAGCTTAGGCAAATGCGCCCTCTAGTGTCTCCATTTGGGAGCCCTGTCAGCAACAGGCCTCCTTCCTTCAGAAGGACCTAGAGACTTGGTGTGCTTTTCTTGATTTTCGAATCATTGAATGGATGAGCAGTGACAGTGCTGTAGCTGGGAGGTTCCCCCAGGTGTGGCTCCAAAGTGTGGAGAGGGGCATTTGTGCCGTCTTCCTGAAAAGGGATCTTTCTCTGCTGACCAGCTTCTGGAGTCTGTTGCTCCTGTGTGAACTGTATGCTTTTCAGAAGGAAAACACCTCAGTCAGGCAGAGCAAGGAGGTGATCTGGCTCCACTTCCCCCACCCCTTGCTACAAACAACCAAGCACCAAGGTCAGGAATAGGAGGGATATTCTCTTTGGGATATCCTATGCACATGGCTGTTACTGAGCATGAGACCCAGTGGGAACCAGATGCCCATACCTGGGTGCAAGATGGCTGAGTGCCACTCCATGGCTCCTAAGGGTGAATGAAGAGACAGTCAGAAACATGGGAATGGCTGCAGCCAGGAAGAAAGGGCATTCAATATTTCCATACCATAGGAATTCGATCAGTGTGGAATAGAGATGCTTACCTTCATTTCCCCCAGGCCCAGCAAGGAGGCCAGCTCCCCGCTAATATGTCTGGCCAAGCCTCCACACAGTCATTTCTCTGCTGGACTCCTTCCAACACCCTAGGGCTCTGGATGTCCATGTAGTTCTGAAACTAAATCCCAGAGCTCCTTTGGCTCCACCTATCCCACAGTCACAAGGGCTGCTCCCCACTGGACATCTGAAAGTCAGAGATAGTACTCTGAAAAACTGATGCTGTATGGACCACGAGATGAAAATTGATGGATAATAAAGTAATGTCATGAAACTGGATAAATCAAAGTCCAGAGTTCTTCATCAAGGATGAGAATTGGATTATGTTCAGAAGAACCTACAAGCATAAGATATTCACAAGCTGGCTTGCTCAGGAATCACAAGAGCCTTTTGGGGGCTTTCACTACTGGAGTGCTCAAAAGGTTACTCATTGGAGTCCTATGAACAAAAGGCCTACATTCTCCCTCCATAAATAAGGGGGAACGTTTGCTTCTTGTGTGCTTCTGCCCATCGTATCCATCAAGAGGGGTGGCAGTGGCTCTGAGATATGAGGAATGTGCTCCATGTGATGATCAAGAGGTGGGAACAAGGCCTTGGTGCAGCATATATTCAAAAGGCCTTTTGTGTGCTAATCAAGTCATGGATCATGCTGCACATGGACAGTCTGTTTTTCTGAATGAGGGTTGCTCCATCCATTAGGGACTGAGCCCATGTGACTACCTATTCCCACAATACTGTTGCTTGCCCAGCACCAAGGGCCCAGGGACTGAAGGCTAGCTGTCCTCTGGTATATCAGACTCTGTGATCCCCCCCATTGGCTCAGGAAAGGCTTGGAAACTGCCCTTCACTCCAGGGAACTTGTTTGGTGTAGGGGACAGACAAAGGGTCTCCATGTGTGAAATGATACCAAGTTAAGGAAGCAGAAATGGGAGAGGAATGAGAACAAGGTGAGTCAAAGCTGTGCAAATTGGCATGGGGGAAACCGAGGAGGTAGACCCCTGCCTTCCCTTGCCCTTGTCCCACACAAGGAGGAGGGATCCACCCCCAACTTCTGGCTTAGCCTACCCACAAGCATTCTCCCTGGACACTTGCACAACCCTTGGTTTGGAGAGTGGCACATCGTTTTGAAAGTAAATCGAGAATGGCCCAATGCAACATCTCTATCACCATCACAAAAGCACTTGGAACCAAACTCCCAAGCTGAAAGAAGAGGATATAACTCTGAGACATTGTGTCAAAATAGTTTCCACGCAAACCATCTTTCATCAAAAGGACTAAAGGATGACAATAGAGACACGCACTGCCAGAGTTCTTCATCACACATGATTTGAAGAAAGTTGAGATTAAAGCACCCAGGGCAGTCTCCTATCAACCAGGCTGTATTCAGAATAAGAAAGGCCTGTGGGCTTAGGCCAAGGAAGTACTCTGAAGGATTACACCTGGGAGCCCTCTCAGCAGGAAGCCTGCCTTCTTTCTAAAGGAGCCAGGATTTCTGGCTTGGTATATCCCTGCCACTTTTCCCATCAGTTGAGGAAGGCAGCAATGTTTGAGCTGTAGCTATTGGGTTCTGAGGGTCCTTGTCTGCAACATGGACTTGGTTCACTAATTCCTGGCAAGGACTCTTCCAGCCCTCATTCATACTGACCCCCCCCTCCTCATTCATACTGCTCATGTGCAAACTGCATCTCAGAATGAAGGAAACTCAATCATCCATGTCAGGGATGCAAGATGGCTCCCCTTCACCCTCCATAGCACCAAGCACCATAGGCCAAGCACCAAGTACACAGGGACTAAAGGCCTTCTTTCCTTTGGTAGAAGAGTGCCTGATAGCCATCACTGAGCACAGGAGCAGAGTGGGAGTTTGTGGCCTACCCAGGGGTACCAGTTGAGTGATGGATCCATGGCTCCTGAGGGATAAAACAATTGTCAAAAACATAGCAAGGGGAAAGATGTGGGCACTGGGATGGCCAAAGCTCAACATTTCCAGTGTGAATGGGCATCCACTTGGAAAGAAGATGTATTCATTTGCCCTTGGTCTAGAAGGAGGCCAGCTCCCTGCCCAAATCTCTGGCCCAGCCTATACACCAAGCATCCTCTGCTGAGCTCCTTCAAATGCCCTGGACCTTTAAATGGCAGCATAGTTCTGAAACCCAGTGAATTAATGAAGAAGGAGCCCTATGGCAAAACTTCTCCCCCAGTCAGAAGAACTGGAACAGAGTTCCAAGTGGAAGACACAGGACAGGACTCTTGAGACACTGACTCTGAATGCACTGTGGGAAGAACCTTGTTTCTACAAGAGAACAGAGATGTGTCAAGGTGGATAAGGAGGGCTAGAGCTCTGCAGAGCTTGGAAGGTGATTTATATGGAGAAGGGAGTGCCCAGCACCAGCTCTTGACAACTGGACTGGCTATGGAAAGAATAAGAAGCATCAGACAGCTTTGGCAAAAACACCCTCTAGAGCCTCCATCTGGGAGCCCTGTCAGCAACAGGTAGGCCGGCCTTCCTTCCTTCCTTCAGAATGACCTAGAAGGCCCTGGGATTTGGTCTGTTTTTTTTTCCTTTTTCCATAATTGAATGCAGTAAGCAGTGACAGTGCTGTAGCTGGGACGTGCTCCCAGCTGTGGCTCCAAAGTGTGGGCAGGGGCATTGGTGCCCACTTCTTGTAAAAGGCTCTTTCTCTGCTAACCACCTTCTGGAGCCTACTGTTCCAGTGTGAACTGTCTGCTTTTCAGAAGGAAGGCACTTCAATCAGGCAGAACAAGGAGGTGAGCTGGCTCCCCTCCCCCACCCCTTGCTACAAACAGCCACGCACCAAACTCAGGGATAAGAGGGCTATTCTCCTTTGGGATATCTCATGAGGATGGCTGTTACTGAGCACAGGACCAAATGGGAGCCGGACGCCCATCCATGGGTGCCTGCTGGGTGAAGACCAGCTCCATGCCACCTAAGCATGAATGAAGATACAGTGAGCAACACGGGAAGGGAGAGGGAATGGCTAGAGCCAGGACCAAAGTGCATTCAATATTTCCATCCAATGGTAATGCGATCAATAGAGATCGGGAATGGAGATGTTTACCTTCATTTTCCTCTTCCAAACAAGGAAGCCAACTCCCCACTAATACATCTCACCCAGTCTCCCCACAAACAGCTCTCAGCTGGACCGATTCAGATGCCCTAGGGTTCTGGATGTCTATGTAGTCCTAAAAACAAAAGACCAGCGCCACTTTGGCTCCCTCTGTCCCACAGTCACAAGGGCTTGTCCCCTTTGAACATCTGCAAGTCGCAGATAGTACTCAGAAAGACTAATTTGGTTGAACGCTGAGATGAACCTTAATGGATAATAAAGCAATGTCATGAAACTGGATACACCAAGGGCCACAGTTCTTCATGAAGGATGGCTATTGGAGCATGTTTAGAACCTGACTAGCTCAATGTATTCACAAACTGGCTCGCTCAAGAATCACAAGAACCTTTTTGTGGCTTTGGCCACAGGAGTGCTCAAAAGGATGTCCATTGGAACCTTGTGAACAAGAGGCCCACATTCTCCAAGAAAGATTGGGGAACATTGGCTTCTGGTATGCTTCTACCCATCGTATCTGTCAAGAGAGTAGCAGAGTTTATGAGATGTGAAGAATGTGCTTCCACGTGACAATCAAGACATGGGAATGGGGCCTTGGTGCACTATTTATTCAAAAGGGATTTGGGGTGCCAATCAGGTCTTGGAGTGTGCTGCACATGCACAGACTGTTCTTTTGAATGAGGGTAGCTCCATCCATTAGGGGCGAGGACCCATGTGGCCATCCATTTCTATGATATGGTACCCTACCCAGCACCAAGGGCTCAGGAGGAGGGGGATAGCTGTACTCTGGGATATCAGAATCTGAGAGCCCTGTGTTTTCTCAGAAAGGCTTCAAAACTCACCTCCACACCGGGACCTTGTGTGTTATAGAGGACAGACACAGGGTCTCCTTGTGTGAACTGAGACCAAATTAAAAAGGCAGAAATGGGAGAGGAATGACAACAAGATGAGTCAAAGCTGTGCATTCAAATGGGCATGGGGAAAACCGAGGAAGGAGATCATGACCTTCCCTTCCCCTTGTCCCACCAGGAGGTGGGATCCACCCCCAAACTCTGGCTTAGCCTACCCACAAGCATTCTCCCTAAACACCTGCACACACCCTGGGCTTGGGGGAGGGACACGTCATTATGAAGCCAAATTTAGAAGGGCCCGATGCAACACCTTGATCACCAACAAAAGGACACCACCAAGACCCCAAGCTAAAACAAGAGGATATAACTCTGAGACTCTCTTGAAATAGTTTCCACGCAAACCGTCTTTCATCAAAAGGACTAAAGGATGACAATAGAGACACACACTGCCAGAGTTCTTCATCACACATGAGATTTAGAAAAACCTGAGAATGAAGTACCTAGGGCAGTCTCCTATCAACCAGGTTGTATCTGGAATAAGAAAAGCCTGTGGGCTTAAGCCACAGGAGCCCTCTGAAGGAGTGCACCTGAGAGCCCTGTCAGCAAGAAGCCTGCATTCTTTCTTGAGGAGCCAGTGATTTCTGGCTTTTCTATCCCTGCCTCTTTTCCCATCAGTTGAGGGAGGTAACAGTTTTTGATCTGGAGCCATTGGGTTCTGATGGGTCTTGTTCAGGAATCTGTAAGAAGGACTTAGTTTCCTAATCCCTGGTAAGGGCTCTTCCAATGCTAACCCCCTCCAGATTCATACTGCCCATGGGAAAACTGCTTCTCAGAATGGAGGCAACTCAATCATGCAGGTCCCAAACTGGCTCCCCTTCACCCTCCATAGCACAGAAGGCCAAGCACCAAGCACCCTTTCCTTTTTTTTTCAATATATGAAGTTTATTGTCAAATTGGTTTCCATACAACACCCAGTGCTTATCCCAAAAGGTGCCCTCCTCAATACCCATCACCCACCCTCCCCTCCCTCCCACCCCCCATCAACCCTCAGTTTGTTCTCTTATGCTTTGGCTCTCTTCCACTCTAAACTCTTCTTTTTTTCCTTCCCCTCCCCCATGGGTTTCTGTTAAGTTTCTCAGGATCCACATAAGAGTGAAACCATATGGTATCTGTCTTTCTCTGTATGGCTTATTTCACTTAGCATCACACTCTCCAGTTCCATCCACGTTGCTACAAAAGGCCATATTTCATTCTTTCTCATTGCCACGTAGTATTCCATTGTGTATATAAACCACAATTTCTTTATCCATTCATCAGTTGATGGACATTTAGGCTCTTTCCATAATTTGGCTATTGGTGAGAGTGCTGCTATAAACATTGGGGTACAAGTGACCCTATGCATCAGTACTCCTGTATCCCTTGGATAAATTCCTAGCAGTGCTATTGCTGGGTCATAGGGTAGGTCTATTTTTAATTTTCTGAGGAACCTCCACACTGCTTTCCAGAGCGGCTGCACCAATTTGCATTCCCACCAACAGTGCAATAGGGTTCCCGTTTCTCCACATCCTCGCCAGCATCTATAGTCTCCTGATTTGTTCATTTTAGCCACTCTGGCGTGAGGTGATATCTGAGTGTGGTTTTGATTTGTATTTCCCTGATGAGAAGCGACGTTGAGCATCTTTTCATATGCCTGTTGGCCATCTGGATGTCTTCTTTAGAGAAGTGTCTCTTCATGTTTTCTGCCCATTTCTTCCCTGGATTATTTGTTTTTCGGGTGTGGAGTTTGGTGAGCTCTTTATAGATTTTGGATACTAGCCCTTTGTCCGATATGTCATTTGCAAATATCTTTTCCCATTCCGTTGGTTGCCTTTTAGTTTTCTTGGTTGTTTCCTTTGCTGCAAGCACATTTTCCTTTTGCAGAGTGGTGTCTGATAGCTCTCGTTGATCACAGGAATAAAGTGAAAGTTTCTGGGTACCCAGGGGTGCCAGATGAGTGATGGCTCCATGTTTCTTAAGGGTGAATGAGGAGACAGAAACATAGAAAGGGATAGGGAATGGCTGCAGCCAGGACCAAAGTGCCTTCAAAATTTCCATCCAATGCGAATGTGATCAATGTGGAAAGAGATGTTTAACTTCATTTCTTCTAAGCCCAGCAGACCACCTCCCTTCTTATATGTCTGGTCCAGCCTCCACACAAACAGTTCTCAGCTGGAATCCTTCCAGTGCTCAAGGGCTCTGTATGTCCATGTGGTCCTGAAACTAAAATGCCATGGCCCTTTTGCCTTCACCTGTCCACAGTCACAAGGGCTTGTCCACATTGGGCATTTGCATGCCAGAGGTAGAATTCTGACGGACTGAGTTTCTATGGGCCATATGACCAATCACGATGGATAATAAAACAATGTCATGTACCTTGATACACTGAGAGCCAGAGTCCTTCATGAAGGATGAGACTGGATCATGTTTAAAACAACCTAACACAATGTATTCACAAACTGCCTTTCTCATGATTCACAAGAATCTTGTGGGCTTTGGCTACAGGAATGCTCCAAAGATCCTGTTTGAAGCCCTGTTGAGCAAAGGACCCACAATCTCCCTTAAGAGAGGGGAACTTTGACTTTTGGTGTGCGTCTGCCCATCATGTCGGTAGATAGGGGCAGCAGTGGTTCTGAGATATGAGAACTCTGCTTCCATCTGATGGTCAAGAGGTGAGAACGAGGCCAAGGTACACTATACAAAAGGCTTCTTGTGCGCTGATGAGGTCATGGAGCATGCTGCACATGCAGACTGTTCTTCCATAAGAGGGTATCTCCATCAATTAGGGGTAGGAGCTCCATGTGGCTACCCAATCCCATGATATGCTACCATGCTAAACAATGAAGGCTCAGGGTCAGGAGGGCTAGCTGTCTTCTGGGACATTGGGCTTTGCAGAGGAGCAGAATGGGATTATGTGGCATACCCCAGGGTGCCACCTGAGTCAGTGACAACTCTATGGTTGCTATATGTGAACAAAAATATACTTGGAAACACAGCAATGGGATGGAAATATCTAGGAGGAGGAGGACCAAAGGTTGACCTTTTCCAAGTGGGAAAATGATAAAACCTGAAAGGAGACTTCTCACTACATTTCCTCTCAGCCCATAAAGGAGGTCAGCTCTCTCTAGCAACCTCTGGTCCAGCATAGAATCATTCTCCACTGGACATCTTCCAATGACAGGTCTCTGGATGTCCATATACTTCTTCAGGAAGGAAGTATATATCTTCCCTTCTTCATACCCCAAGCAGGATACTGGCTCCTCCCCCAGACCTCTGAACTAGCCCACATGCAAACATTCTCCTTTGGGCACCTTCAAATGCCTTAAAGCCTCTGTATGTCCACATGGTTCTGAAACCAAATTGAGAAAGGCCCAATGCCAAATGCACATCACAATCACAAGGATACCACCAGACTCCCAAGTGGTAAGCAAAGAATATTATTCTGAGACACAGTCTCTGTTTGGATTCCATGCAGAATGTTGTTTCCCAAGAAAAGACAATGGTGTGTAAAGGGAAACTACGGATGGCCAGTGTTCTTCCTTAGAGATGTTAATGGGAGAATGTTGAGAAAGAATACCCAGCACAATCTCCTAGCAGTATGGCTGTCTCACCAATATTAAAACCCTGAGAGTTAAGCAAAGGGGGCCCTCTACAAGTTACACCTGAGGGCTAGTCAGCAAGACTCCTACATTCTTCCTGCAGTAGGAGTCTGAAATCCCTGGCTTTATCTGTCTTTCCCACTTTTGCCATCAGTGGATGGAAACAGCAGTGATTGAGCTGTAGCTGTTGAGCTCTCCTGCCCGTGGCTCAGGCGTCTGGAACTAGAACCTGGTATTGTCTTCCTGGAAAGAGCTCTTCTTGCACTCACCAGCTCCTGGAGACTACTGCCTATTTGTGAACTGTCTGCTAGTGAAAAATGAGGGCAGCATCTCAAGCAGTCCGGGGAATGAGGCACACTAGCTCTCCACGTTCCATAGCACAACTGGCCAAGCACCACATGCTAAGGGACTAAAGGGCCCTCTTCCCTTTGGATATTTGACACTGGTCGCTCTGACTGACCACAGGACCAAAGTGGGAACTCCATGCCTCTTCCTGGGTGCTGGCTGAGTGTGTGAGAGCTCCATGGCTCCTAAGTGTGAACAAAGACCTAGTTAGAAAAAACAGTGATGGGAAGGGAATGGCCCCAGGAAGGCCAATGTTCTACATTTCCAAATGGGAATGGAATCTCTCTGGACATAAAATGTCTAACTTCATTTCCACTCACCCCAGAAAGGAGACCAGCTCCTTTCCAAAACTTCTGGCTCACCCTACTCACAAACCTTCCATGCTGGACACCTTCACATGGCCTAGGCCTCTTAATGTCTATATTGCTCTGAAACAGAATTCAAAGGGAGTGCTGTGCAACACCTACCCAATGGTTACAAGGACGTCACAAGACTCCCCACTTCCAACAGGGGATATTCCTCAGAGACACCAACTCTGAATGGACCCTAGGGATAACCTCGTTTGAAATTGAGCAAAGTGGTGTCAGTTGATACATGGAAGACAGCATTCTTTATGAGAGACGAGAATTGGAGAATGTTGAGGATGAAGGGACTCTCCTAGCAAGCTGGCTGTCTCAGGCATTGTGTGAAAGATGCTGAATGTGTAGCGTAGCTTCAGGCAGCTAGGGACAAAGCTCTTTCCTAGGGTTTATACAGAGCAGTTAAGAATACTTTTTACTATATTCATCTAAGATGCTCAATGACAGCTGCGTTAAGCACACTATACTTCAAGGCAGTTAAGACAAGGTATTTCTTGGGCACATGGGTGGTTCAGTCAGTTAAGCATCTGACTCGATCTCATTTCAGGCCCTGATCTCAAAATTCACATGTTCAATCCCTCCAACAGGCTCTGTGTTGAGGGCCTTGGGATCTTTGCTGATGGTGTGGAGCACCCTTGGGAATTTGTCTCTCTTTCTCTCTGACCTGCCCCACTGTGCACTCTCTTCTTTCTGTCTCTTTCTCTCTCTCTCTCTTTCTCAGTAAATAAACTTTTAAAAAGATAAGCATTTCTCGAATATTTATGCAGTACATTTGAGACACTTTAAAAAAAGATTTATATTTTATGTTTTTATGCTTATTTTTGAAAGGGAGAGGGAGAGAGATAAGGCACATGCAAGTGGGGGAAGGTGTGAAGGATAAAGACAGAGAGAAAATCCCAAGCAGGCCACATGCTCTCAGTGCAGGGTCTGACCTGGGACTTGATCCTACCAACTGATCATGACATGAGCTGATATCAAGAGTTGGATCCTCAACTGACTGAGCCACCAAGGTACCCCAGGAGCACTTTTTACTAAATGGTAAGAGGTTCATGCAAGCAACATGAGAAAACATAGTTTTAGGCACTTCAGTCCATGGCCATTGTCTATTGCTAGTATATAGTGTCTCAACAAAGGTTTCTATGAGAAAAATGTGAAAGCTAATCAAGAATGTTTGAAGTACAGTGTAGTTTTAGGCACTGGAACAGAAGGCCCTTCACTCTTGCTGATGTAATGCAGTTTAAGAACATTTTATTCAGGAGGCATTTGGAAACCTCACTGAGAACACAGGTATTTCAGGCAGTTAAACAAACACATGGGCATTCCCTAGTGCTTACCAGGATTTAACCACACTTCTTACTGGGTAAGTCCAAGAAGCTAACACAAAAATGTTTTAAGAACCGTCTTTTGTCTTCAATTAAACATGAAAGTATTTCCTAAGGCTAAAAAGACGGTTTAAACAAAATTCATACTAGATGCCCATTATATGTGACACAAAAGATGCATTAAGCACTGTGTAGATTTAGGTACTTCAGAGCAAGGGCATTTTCGGTGCTTCTACACCAGAATTGGAATAGTTATGACTGGGTGTATCCATAAATCTTTTGCACTGGGCTTGACTCAAAGTATAATAGGCAAAGAAGCACATGGTGATTCCCTTTGCTAACAGAGTGTTTCAATAAACACTATGAGACTTATGTAAAAGACTACATGAAAAACACCAGAAGCACCAGGTAGTTTTAGGCAGTTAAGAACATGGTTATTTTCTACGGCTAGTAGAGTGTCCTACGATATATATGTGATGATATGTATGATATGTATGTGACGGCTACATGAGTGATGCCCTAAACACAATGGAGTTTCATACACTTGGGCCCAAGGCCCCTCCCTAGAGTTTACAGAGTGGCTAAGAACTCTTCTTACTACATTTATCTGAAACCCTAATTGACTTCTGCTTTAAGCACAGTGCACTTTCAGGCTCTTATCATCACAGCCATTGGAACGATGTCTAAAATGTCCCTCAAGGCCCTTTAAACAGTGTAGTTTTGGGCCAAGAAGCATAAATCCCTTCCATTCTATGTATACAAAGAAGTTTAGGAAGACTTGCTACTGCATGAACTTAAAAGTTAATGGAATCCTCAGTGAACACAGAGCCTTTTCAGGCAGCACGTAACACATAGACATTTCCTATGTCTTATACAGAATTATGTAAGTACCCTCCTTACTGGAAAAATCTAAGAAGCTAACTCAAAGATGTTTCCGGCACAGTGTTGTTTCTGGCAATGTGTTTAAGCACACGGCCTTTCTGTATTACAAACACGTACCTTTGGCACAGAAACAGGCATGGAGACTTGGAGTGAGAAGACAGAGAAATTTATCCCAAATGAAAGAACAAGCAGACATCTAAGTGAAACAGATATAAATAACACCCAAATGGGAAAGAAAGAGAGAAGTAAGTCAAGATAAAGACTAAATTATAGAGAACAAACTACTGATTACCAGAGTGGAAGGGACAGAGGGACGTGTTAAAGAATTGTTGGGGATTAAGTAGTGCACTTGTCATGATGAGCACTGAGTAGTGCTAATAGAATTGAGTTTATTGTATACTTGAAACTAATATAACACTGTATTTCCACTAAATGGAATGCAAGGAATAATAAGAAAATGAAAAAAACAACGTTAAAGGGGGAAATGAAAGCCACTTTAAGCACAGTGTGGTTTTAGGCAGTGAAGCACATGGCCATTCCTATCGCTAATATACACTGTTTCAACAAATGTTCCAATGAGATGTCTGTGAAAAGCTACATATAAGACACTTTCAGCAGTGAGTACTTTAGGCAATTAAGCAGTTGGCCCTTCCCTAGTTTGTATACACAGGAGTTAGGAGCACTTCCTCCTACATTGACCTAAAATGTTAAATGAATTTAAGCACACTGCAGATTTAAGGAGTTAAGGCCATGTCCTTCTCTAGTGCCTAACTATATGCCCATCTTTTCTGTGTAAGAGTCCTGTGCAAGCCACTCGAAACACAGCCTTTACATTGAAGAAGAGAAACACAGGCCCTTACCCTCTCACAAATATGGAGTATTGAAACAAATGGTCCTATTCCATGTAAATGAAATCCTACATGAAAGTCCTTTGAAGAGCACTGTATTTTTAAGCAGGCAAGCACTTGTCCATTTCTTGTTCCTCATATAGAATGTTTTGATGGCTTTATTTGCATATACTGAAAGTCATTAGCCAGTCTTGAAACCGGATAGTTTTAAGCCATTAAGGATAAGAATTTCTACAAAGTGATTTAAGAACACTTGTCATTTCATGTATTTTAAACATATTTGGAGATTTTACCAAGTGCATGTCTGATTATTTAGAAGGATTTAAGCACACTTCTTATTTGATGAATCTAAAAGGTGAACACAAAGATGCCTTAGCCACAATGGTGTTTGTGGCAATTAAGTGCATGTCTATTCCCTTTTGATAATAAAAATATTTTAAAGAAATTACCCAACTAGATGCACGTGAAAAGCCAAATAGGAGATTATTAAGCATGGCGTAGTTAGGTGGTCAAAGAGAAGTCTCTTTCATAGCATTTATCCAAACAAGTGGAGAACACTTGTAATTATATAAAAGGAATTTGAAATTCTCATTTAGAACACAGCTATCAGGCTGTTCATCACGTGGGATTTCTTAGTGCTTAAACAGATGGGTGTGAGCACACTTCTTTTTGAATGTTTACAAGAAGGTAATTCACAAATGCTTTAGGAAAAGCGTTTTTCTTGGAGCGCCTGGGTGGCTCAGTCAGTTAAGCATTCCACTTTGGCTCAGGTCATGATCCCACATTTCATGAGTTCGAGGCCCACGTCAGGCTCTGGGCTTACAGCTCAGAACCTGGAGCCTGCTTTGGATTCTTTTTCTTGCTCTCTCTCTCTCTCTCACTATCACACACAAAAATAAATATATATAAAAAAAGTGTTTTTCTGGGAGTTAAGAAGATGGGCATTCCCTCATGCAAATATAGAGGGTTTAAACAAATGTTCCTATTAGACCTACACTGAAGTGTACATGAATAATGCATTATCACACTGAACTTTTAGGCACCTAACGCTAGGCCATTTTCTGGTGCTTCTATAAGAATACTTCTGACTACATGTCCCCAAGAATTTTTCTAAAATCTTGCATCAAAGTGTAATTTTAAGCAGTAAAGCACAAGTGTCTACACAGAGAGGTGGTGAGGAAAGTGTTACTCTCTATGTCTATCAGGGGCAAGAATGTCACTTGAAGCACGGTAGTGCGTTGGGCACTTAAGAATGGGGCCTTTCCCTATGGCTAATATAGAATATATTTTAAAGTTTTTTATTTAAATTCCAGTCAGTTAATATAAAGTGTAATATTAGTTTCAAGTGTAGAGTTCAGTAATTCCACCCTTCCACATGGCACCTGGTGCACATCACAAAGTGTACTGTTTAATCCCCATCTCCTATATAATGCAATCCCCCCACCCATCTCTCCTCTGGTAAATATAAGTTTATTCTCTATGGTTAAGAGTAAGTTTCTTGTTTTGCCACTCTGTTTTTTCCACCATGATTGTTTTGTTTCTTACATTCCACATAGGAGTGAAATCATACGGTATAAGCCTTTCTTTCTCTGACTGACTTATTTCACTTAGCTTTATATTCTCTAGCTCCATCCAAATCATTGCAAAGGAAATTTTCATTCTCTTTCATGACTAATATTTCATTTTATACATATACACACCACTTCATCCATTCCCCATTCCTCAGCCAGTGGACATTTGAGCCCTTTCCATAATTGGCCATTTTTCTTTATGCTGCTAAAAACATTGGGGTACCTGTATCCTTCTGAATTGGTATTTTTGTATCCTTTGGTCAAATACCTCATAGTGCAATTGCTGGATCACAAGGCAATTCTGAGTTTTAAAGGGCAAGTGTTTTTAATTAGTTTACTTTTTTGAGAGGAAGAGAGTGAGAAAGTGAGAGATGGGGAAAGGCAAAAGAGATGGAGAGAAAATCCCAAGTAAACGCCATATTCCTAGTGCAGAACCCAAAGAGAGCTCAGTCCCATGTCTGTGAGATCCTGACTTGAGTGGATGTCAAGAGTCAGTTGCATAGCTGACTGTGCCACCCAGGTGCCCCAGGGCCGTTCTTTTCTTAACATTTGATGAAACTTCATACTGTTTTCTGGAGTGGCTACACCAGTTTGCATTCCCACCAACAGTGTCAGAGGGTTTCCCTTTCTCCTCATCCTTGCCAACACCTGTTGTTCCTTGTGTTGTGAATTTTAGCCCTTCTGACAGATGTGTGGTGATATCTCATTGTAGTTTTGATTTATATTTCCCTGATGATGAGTGATGTCGAGCCTCTTTCCATATATCTTTGGGGAAAGGTTCACCTTGCGTGTTCCCCTGTGTGCTCCTCTCCCTTTCACCCTTTTCCTCAATGAAGGTTCCCTCTCCTCTGCAGCACCCTTGATATATTTCTCCCCCAAACCCCCTCTCTCTGCACTTCCTACCTTCTTTGATGTGGCCTTTTCTCTCCCTATAGGTGCGGACTTGGATCTGTCAGTCTTTCTGGGGTATTTAGAGTAATTTCTAGTTATCTAGCTGTGTTCAAGGGGTGAGACTACACTGCTGGGACAAGACTACACTGCTGCCATACTAGCTCTCCCAACACACACTAATAAAGAATGTTTCAACAAACTGCTTATGAGATGTATGTGAAAGGCTACATGAAAGACACTTGAACAGTGTCATTTCAGGCAGTAAACCACAAGGTATGGGTGGCGTCTGTGAGTGTGTTTGGGGGTACATGTGTGGCATGTGAAGTATACGTTTGGAGTGGTTGTGGCTGATTTCATGTTCCTGTTCTGTATGGATATTATGTATGTTGTCTATGTGGTTTCTTTCTGGTATGGCATTTGTGTGGTGTGCGTGGTGTGTGTATGGTGTGTTGGTGGTTTATTAGTGCTGTATGTGTTTTTCTGTGTGCTGTGTGGTATATGTGTTGTGATTCTGCTATAGGTGTCAGTTGTGTATGCTCCACTTATAATGTATGTTTTTGTGTGGTCTTTGTATGACATGTGTGTTTTGTATGTGGTGCATGTGTGGTTTTGTGGTGTGGCATATGTGTGGCATATGTTGTACGTGGTGTCTGTATGTCTTATATGTATGGATTATCATGGAGTGTTTATTGCATATGTGGTATCCATATACTATAACTGTGTTGTGTGTGGTATGTTTGATGTGTATGTGGTGTACATGTGGAGTATGTTTGTATGGTATATGTGGTTTATGTGTGTGTGGGATGTGTATTGTGCATAGTAAACAGTTTGTGGAAGACATCTGTGTGATGTGTATGTGGTGAATCGATGATGTGTTTGTGTGGTATTCATGTGTCATGCAAGGCATGTGTTTGTACTATCTGTTGCTGTGTGTTTGGTATAGGTGTGGTGTCGCTGTGTTGTATACGTGTCACATTTGTGTCTATATATGCAGTGTATATGGTATATGTGTAGTTTATATGTAGAAGAGGTGGCATCTGTTTTCTGTATATGTGGTGTATGTTTGGTGTGTGATGTGTGTATGTGGAGTGTGTTTGTGTGGTGAGTGGTGATTTGTTTGGTAATTGTATGTTGTATATGTGTTGAGTGTGGTAATTCCATTGTGGGGCAATAACAGTGGGTGTGTGGGGCACTTGTGATCCATATTGGATATATTTGTGGCATATGCATGGAGAGAATGTGGTGTATATGTGATGTGTGTAATGTATATATGGTGGACATTTTGTATGTGTGATGTTGGTGTGTATGTAGTATTAACATGGCTAATGTGGTGTGTGAGGTGTGTGGTATGTGCAGGGTGTGTGTGTATGTGTGTTATAAGTGTCTTGAGTGTAATGTATGTGTAGTGGTGTATTTTTCATAAATGTTTTGTGTTTGTGTGTGGTGTGTGTTTTGTGGTATGTGTGATATACGTGTGGTGTTTGGGCGAAATTTGTGTGGTGTGTGTTGCAAGTATTGCATGGGTATGTTACATTTGCATTGTGTATGTAGTGTAAATATGGTGTTTGATATCTCTGTGTGCTGTATGTTTAGTGTGTGTTGGTATATCTGTGGTGAGGGAGTGTGGGGTATACCTTTGTTGTGCATGCATATGGTGAGTGTGTGGGGTTGTGAATGAGTGCTTTATCTCGTGTTTGTGTGGAGTTTGTGGGTTGACTTTTCGGTATATGTGTGTGATGTGTGCGGTGTGTGTGTGATGTATTCTTTGGCTTTTACTTGTGGTGTTTATGGAAGTGTTATATGCGAAGAGTCTGTTGAGTAACTGTTTTGTGTGTCTCCGTGGCATATTTGTGGCATGCTGTGTGTGTGTGTGAATGTTGTATGTGTAGTCTGTGCCTTTGGTGTGTGTGCTGCATGTGTGGTGTGTGAGAGATAAATGTGTTTGCTGAGTGTGGTATATGTAATGTGTGTATGGTGCATATTTGGTATGTGTGTTTTCTCTGTATTTTGTGATGGGTGTGGTGTTTATGTGGTGTGTGGGTGTGGAGTGTGTGTGATGGATGTGTATTATGTGTCATTAGTGCTTGTGTTTGTGTGTGTGAAGTTTGTGTGTGTGCTGAGTGCATTATTTCCATGTACTGTATGGCTTATGGTGTGTGTGTGTGTGTGTTACACAGGCGTGGTGTTATGTGTTACGTGTGTGAAGTGAATGTGGGTTGAGTGTGGTATATGTGGTATTTGTGAGATATAAGTGTGGTTTCCCTGTCATGTATATGTGTAGTGTTTGAGTGGCCAATGTTTGTCATGTTATTAGGTATATGTGTGTTGTGTGTGTGGTATATGCATGTTGTGTGTGACTTGTGTTGTCTCTGTGGTGTATACGAGGTATGTCCATGCTATCTGTGTGTGTGTAGTATATTCTTGGTTAATAGCTGGTCTATGATTTGTGTGTGGTATACATATTGATACAGTGTATGTGTGATGTTTTTTGTGTCTTCTCTGTGTGGGTTATCAGTGTGTGGTGTGTGGTGTATGTACATTTTGTGTGTTGTGTGTGGTGTGTATGCATAATATATGCTGGTGTGTGTGTGTGTGTGGTGTCCATGTGGTGTATGTGTGGTTATGTGTGGTTTGTGGTACCAAATATGTGTGGGAGTTTGTGTGGAATATGTGTGCTTTGTGTTGTGAGTGATTTTTGTGTCATGTGTTTGGTTTATGTGTGGTGTGTATATGTGGTATATGTGGTGTGTGTGGTATCTGTATGGTGAGGACTGGTGCATGTGAGGTATGTGTGTGTGTATAGTAGATGTGTCGTACATATGTGTTGAAATTGTGATGCATGTGGTATGTGTGGTGTAAGGGTTGCATGTCTTTTGTGTGTGAGGTGTGTGTCTCTGAAATATGTGTCTTGTATGTGTAATATATGTGTGGTGTGTGTGGTGAAAGGGTGTTGTATGTTGTATGTGTGTGTGGTGCATGCTTGGCTTATCTGTGCATGGTATATATGTGTTATGTGTGCGTTATATTTTCAGCGTGAGTGTTGCATGTGTTGCATGTGCGTGTTGTTGAAGTGTGGTGTGTGTGCAGTGTGTGTGGAGTACATGTGTGCTGTATGTGCAGTGTTACCTGGTATGTGTGTTCAGGTTCTGTGAGTGACACATGTGGTGTGTGTACCTTCATAGTTCTAAGTTGTGTGTAGTGCATACATGTGATACATGTGTTTTCTATGAATAGTGTAGCTATGTTGTGTTTGGGGCATGTATCGACCTGTATGAGTTTTGCATATGTGTGGTGTGTGAGTGGTATTTGTGTGGTGTATATGTGTGTGTGGAATATGTGTAGTGTGTGGTGTCTGTGTTGGGGCTCTGTTTTATGGCAGTCTTTGTGTTTGTATAGTATATATGTTGTCTGTGTGTGGTGAATATGTAGTTTGTGTGTGTGGTAAACGTGTGGACTGTGTGTGGAGTGTGTAGTATATACCTCTTGTGTGTGTGTTATCTATGTGGAATACCTTTGGCCTATGTGTGTTCTGTGTAGTGTGTTTGTGTACACTGTGTGGCATGTACATGATAATGGTGGTTGTCTCCATGGTATGTATTTAATTTGTGTTTTGTGGGGTTATTTCTGGTGTTTCTGGTTTGTGTTGGGTGTGTGCATGGTGAGTACATACAGTCTTTGGTTTGTGTGTTGTACGTGTTGTGTTTCTGATGTGTGTGTAGGTGGTGTGCATGTGGTGTATTTGTTGAGTGTGGGTTGTGTTGTGTGTATTGTTATTTTATGTGTGGGGGTTGTGTACTGCATGTGTCATGTATGTGCTTGGTGTGTGTGTGTTCTAGGTGTGGTCTGTGAAGGGTATATGGGTGGTGTGTGGGGTATATGGGTAGTGTGGCAGTGCTGTACATGTTGTGTGTTGATTTGCATGTGGTAGATGTGTGTGGTGCATTTTTCTTATGGAAGTGTGGTACATGTAGTTGCATGTGGTATATGTATCATGTGTGTGCTTTCTGTGTATTTGGGTTGTGTGTGGGTGTGTTTGCAGGATACGTTTGAGGAGTGTGCTGTATGTTTGGTGTGTGTGTGTATAAGTATGTGTGGTGTGTGTCTGATGAGAATGTGGTGTATGTGAGTGTCTGCAATCGAAATGAGAGCTTTGTGTGGTACACATGGGATGTTTATGTGATGTATGGGGTGTCTGTGATATATACACTGTGTGTGTGTGTGTGGTGTATGTGTGGTGTGTGTGTGGTGTATGTGTGGAGTGTCTGTCCATTGTGTACATGTGGCATATGTAGTGTATGTCTGTGGATCTATAGAAATATGTGGTTATTGTGGTGTGTGTGTGTGTGTATGTGTGAATGTTGTAAGTACCTGGTTATTGTGTGGTGAATGTGCGGTGTGTTTGTGGTATCTCTGTATGGTGTAAGTGTGTTGTTCTTGAGGTGTGTGAAGTGTGTGTGCTTGTGTGTGATGTATGTATTCTGTACATGTGGTGAAGGTCTGATATGTGCTGTTTGTGTGGTATATGTGTGGTGTGTTGTAGTATAGATGCAGCATGTGTATTTCTTATGCTCGTGGTCTGCCTTGTGTGAAGGCAGACTGTGTGGTGTGTGCATGGTATGAGTCCTTTTTGTGTTGTATGTGGAATGTGTGTGTGAAATATAGGTGTGGTGTACATGTGACATGTGTGATGTGTTGAGGTATATGTGTGACATGCATGGTGTGTGGTATGGATTTGGTAAGGTTATTGTGTGCGTTTTACTTGTAGAATGAGTGTTCACTGTGTGGTTATTGTGTGATGTACATGTGGTATGAGTTTGTGTTATCTCTTATTTGGTATATGTGTGGTGTGTCAGTGTATTGTTATGTGTGTGGTATCTGTTTAAAGAGGTTGTGATTTAAGTGACTTTGTGTTTTGTATGTATGATATGCGTGGCATAGGTATGGTGTGTGGGTAGTTATGGTATTTGAGTGGTGTGTGTGGAGTGCTATATAGGTTTATGTGTGTTCATATGTGCTGTATGTATGGCATATGAGTTGTGATGATGGTATATCTGGTGTGTTTGTTCGCCACATGTAGTGTGTGTTTATGTGGTATTTGACTCATGTGCTATGTATTAGTGGTGGAATGCACCATAAGCATGGTGGGATGGAATGGAAGTGGTGTAGGTGTGGGTTAAGTATCTTGTGGTATGCATGGTGTGTATTTGGTGTGTGTTTGTGTGGTATGTGTACAGTGAATTTGGGTTGTCTCTCTGTGTATAGGTTAGGTGAGTTATGTCTGTGATGTGTGGGCATATGTGTGGAATGAGTTGTGATATATGTGGGGTGTGTATGCAGTATGTGTGGAGTTTGTGTGAATGGCATCTGTCTTATCTGTGTCGTGGGTGAGGTGTACGTGTCATGAATATGATTGTGCTTGCAGTATATGTATGCATATTGTGTTTTGTATGTGTGGTATTTATGTGTGGTATATGTGGTTTGTGTGTGATATGTGTTTGATGTGTGTAGGTGTGGCATGGGTGAATCAAGTGTGGTGTGTGTGTTGTGTATAGGTATTGTATGTATGGTAGACGTGATGTGTTTTTGATGTGTAGAATATGTGTCTTGCATCTGTTGTCTTTGGTGTGTGTGGTTTGTGTGTGGTGTGCATGTGTGAGGCATATGTGTTGTATATGTGTGGGTTAAGTATGGTGTATGTGTGCAAGTGTTGTGTGTGGGTGGTGAAATTCTGTTGTATATATTGTGTGTGGTGTCTATTTACTGTGTGGTTTGGTATAAATATGACATGATGTGTTCGTAGTGTAACTATGGTTCATTTGTGACATATATCTGTATGTGCTATATATGTGCTGTTGGTTCAGTTTGTGTGTGTTACCAATATGACATGTGGGTTATATGAATCCTGTATGTCGTCTATGTTTGCTGTTGGTAGCATGTTTGACATGTGTGTCGTGTGTGATATATGAATGGTTGGTGTTTGTGGTATATGTGTGCATGTGTTTTGGCTTATAAGTCCTATGTGTCTGATGTGTGGTGTGGAGTGGTGTGGTGTGGTGTGTGTGTGTGGTGTGTCATATGTGTGGTTAACACTGGTGTATGTGTTGTGTGTATGTAGTGTGTTTGTGATGTGTGTGCCAAGTTTGTGTGTGTGGTATGTTTTTGGTATATCTTGGACTTGTACTATATCTGTAGATTTTTTTGATGTGTAGACATTGGTATGACCTACATGTAATAGTTGTATGGTATATGTCTGATATTTGCATGTGAGATTTGTGTCTTTTGTATGTGTGTGTGTGTGTGTGTGTCTTTTGCTAGGTGTGATTTTTGTGCAGTGTGTTGTGGTGTGCATTGGTGAGTGTGGTGACATTGCGGTGAATAGGTTAAGTGTGTGTGGTGTATATTGTCACAGGGATGGTGTATATGTGTGCTGTGTGTGGTTTCTCCATTGTGCATACGTGGTGTAAATCTGTTACACCTGTATCGTTTGTGTGGTGTGTGTTTGGTATTGTGCGATGTGTTTGTGGTGCCTGTTTAGACTGTGTGGTGTATATCTGTTGCGTGTTTTATGTTGGGCGGCCTGGTGTATATGTGGTGTGTGTGTGGTGCATGTGGTGTGTGTTTGGTATATGTGTGATTGGTGTTTGTTTTATGGGTGTTATGTGTGATATATGCAATCCTTGTTTGAAGGGTGTGTGGCAGTCTGTGTGTTGTGTGTTGTGTGTGTGTGTTGAGTCTGTGGTTAAGTGTTTTTGTGTGTTGAGGGAGTGATGTATGTGACAAATATATGCATGTGTTAGGTGTGGCGTATATGAGATGTGTGTGCAATATGTGTGGTGTTTGTGTGACCTATGTATATTTTGTGTGTTTTTGTGTATTGTGGTGTGTACGTGGTGTGGTGTATGTGACTTCTTTGTGATATATTTGGTTTGTGTGTCACATGTGTGATGTGTGTGTGGTTGTCCTTTCTGATGTATGTGTGCATGTTTGCATGTGTGGTGTGTTTGTGGTTGAAGTAATTATGTGTGTAGTGCGTGTTGGTGGGTGTATCCTGTGTGTGTGGTGTATTTTGGTGTACATGTAATGTATGTGTTGTGTATGTGTAGTGTGTGTTTGGCCCGGGCGTGAAGGGTTTTTCTTAGTGATGTATGTGAGTGGTGCATGTGATATGTGTGTGGCATAGATGTAGACGCTATTTGTATCCATAAGGATTTTTTGGTGTGTGTTTGTGGTACGTGTGGCATTTGTGTGTGAGGTGTATCTGTGGTGTGAACATGGTGTCTGTGTAGTTTGTGAGTGTATGCCATATGGGTGGTTATCGTATGACATGTATACTATTTGTGAGTGTGGTATATATGTTGTGTGTGGCATTTGTGTTCTGTGTGCCATGGGGTTGTACGTGCATGTTATATGTGTGGTAATGCTGCATGTGCAGTGTGTGTGGCATATGCATGCTGTGTGTGTACATTGCTATACATGTCCTAATGTTTGGTGTATGTGTGGTGTGTGTGTGTTTGTGGTATATGTGGAATGTGTGTGCTATGACATTGTGAATATGTGTTGTGGTGTATGTTGTCTTGGGTGCGGTATCTGAAATATGAGTGTTGTGGGTGTGGTGCATGGGAGGTATGTGTAGTGTGTTTGGTGAAATTGTGATGTACCTGCTGTGTGTGTGGTGTTTATGTGGTGCTTCTGTGGAGTATATGTGGTGTGTGTGTATTACTGTGAAAGAATAGTATATCTGTGGGGTGAGAATGGGTTTGTTTTGTGTGTATGGTGCATGTGTTTTCTGTGTGTGTATATGTATGGAAAATAAGTGGAGTCTGGTACGTGTGTATGGAATATGTGTTGTGTGTGCTGAGCATACATGAAGTATATGTGTGGTGTATTTGTAGTGAAGGTGTGGCGTGTGGGTGGCTGTGAAATATGTGTTCCTGTGAGTGGTATTTGTGTGGTGTATTTGAGTGTGTGTGTTGAATATGTGCAGTGTTGTCTGCAGTGTAGGTGCATGGTTTGTACATTGTGTGAATTTGTGGGTCTGTGTGTGTGTGTAATATCTGTGGTGTGAGTGCACTGTGTGTGTAGATCTTAGTATTGGTTATGGTGTTGTGTATGTGAACTGTCTGTGTGTGTGTGGTATATACGAGTTGTGAACGTGGTTTATATGTGCAGTATACGCAGAGTAAGTGTGGTCTGTGTCGCGTATGTCGGGGTGTGCTATGTGTGTGCCAGTGATTGACATATGTATGGTACGGGTGTTTAAGCACACGTTTAAGGTGTGGTGATATTAGAGTGTCTTTGTGATGTATATGCTGTGGAATTGTGTGTGCAAGATATGTTAGTGAAATATGTCTTCTATATGTGGTACATATGAGTGTGTGGTGTAAAATGGGGGTGTATATGTTGTGTGTTGTGTTTATTTAGTGTGGGTGTGGTATATATGGGGTGTGTGGGAGGTATACCTATGGTGTGCGTGTGGCATATGTCTGTGTTGTATGTGTGTTGTTTGGTGTGTCATATATATTCTGTGTCATATGAATTCTGTGTGTGTGATGTGCATAGATCTTAGTGCATGTTAGCTTCATGGTGGTTATTTTGTGGTATATGTGAAAGAAGATGTTAGTTTGGTGTGTTAGTTGAAAGATGGTTTCCCCAAAGTGCTGTTTGATAGAGTATGTTGGCCCTTTCTGCATAGGCCCCACATTGGTTTTCAAACACTTGTGACTTAATGTAACAAGATGTTCTTTGAAAGATGGCTCGCCCACAGTGTTCTATCACAAAGTTGAGAGTATGGCACTTTCTTCATAGGCCCTGCATAGTTTTCAAACACTTCTAATTTAGTTAAACCAAATGTTTGAAAGATGGTTTCCCCATGGGGTTGTATCACAGAGTTGAGTATTTTATACTTTCCATGTAGTCCTGCATGGGTTTTCAAAACCAGATGTGAGCTGAAAGATGGTTTCAGCACACTGTTGTTTCACAGAGTCAAGTATATGGTACTTTCCACATAGTTCCAAGCATTGGTTTTCAAACAATTCTTAGTGAAACAAGATGTTAATTGAAAGGTGTTTCACCTCACAGTGTTGTTTCACAGAGTTCAGTATACAGCACTTTCCACATAGTTCCCCAACGGGTTTTCAAACACTTCTTATTAATGAACCAAGATATTAGTTAAAAGATGGATTGCCCACAGTGTTGCTTGACAAAGTTGAGTGTACGGTACTATTCCCATAGGCCCTGCATAGGGTTTCAAATACTTTTAACTTACAGGAACCAGATATTACCTGAAACATACTTTCTCCACAGGGTTGTTTCACAGAGTTCCCCATATGACACTTTCAGTGTAGTCTCTGCATGGTTTGCAAATGGTTCTAACTTAGTGAATCATGATGTTAGTTGAAAGATGGTTTCCCCACAGTGATGTACCAGAGTTGAGTATATGGCGCTTTCCTCATAGGCCCTGCATAGTTTTCATACACTTCTAACTTAGTGAAACCAGAAGTTAGTTGAAAGATAGTTTCACCACACTCTTGTTTCAGAGTTTACTATATGGCCATTCCATCATACTTCCTCAGAAGGGTTTTCAAACCCTACTAACGTAGTGAAACCAGATGTTAGTTGAAAGATGGCTTCACCATACTTGTTTCACAGAGTGGAGTATATGGTATTTTCCTTGTAGGCATCGCATAGGTTTTAGCTTATAACGTAGTGAAACCAGATGTTAGTTGAAAGATGGTTTCAACATGTTTCACAGAGCTGTGTACATGGCACTATCTGCCTGGGACCTGCATAGGTTTTCAAAGGCTTCTAACTTTGTTAAACGAGATGTTCTTTGAAAGATGGTTTCACCACAATGATGTTTCATACAGTTGAGTATACGGCACTTTCTGCATAAGATCCATACAGTTTTTAAAGAGATCTAGGGTTGCTTTACACAGAGTTCAGTATAGGACACCATCCTTATAGTTCCCTGCTCAACTTTCCACACGTTTCCAATTTAATGAAACAAGATGTGAGTTGAAGGATGGTTTCTCCACAGTCTTGTTTCACCGAGATGGGTGTATGGAACTTTCATTAGAGTTTCCCACCAAAGTTTTTCAACAGTTCTAGCTTAGTGAAACAAGTTATTAGTTGAGAGATATTTTCTCCACAGCGTTCTTTGACAGAGGTGAATAAACAGCACATTCTTTATAGTTCACGCATACGTCTTCAATCACTTCTAGCATGGGGAAACCGTATGTTAGTTGAAAGCTATTTTCTTTCCCGCTGCGTTGATTCACAGGTCACTTTCCTTATAGTCCCCGCATAGGTTTGCAAACACTTCCAACTTAGTGATCCAAGATGATAGTTGAAAGACAGTTTTTTTTTCCTCAGTGTTTCTCACGGAGTTCAGTAGCGGCCACGGTCTCTTTATACTTGTAGGCCTTTGTTTCCCTACAGTTCTTAGTAAAACAAGAAATCAGTTACTTGAATGATGGCTTTTCCACAGTGTTATTTCACAGAGGTCAGTTAACAGCACTTTCCTTACCCTTCCTTCCCCCATAGGTGTTCAAACACCTTGAGCTTCGTGAAACAATCGATTGGAGGGCGGTTTTCAAAGATAGGGCTATATAGTATTCTCCTTATAATTAATTACCCGCTTAGTTTTTCAAACCCTTCTAACTTAGTGAAAGAACATTTTAGCTAAAAAGTGCCTTTTCCAACGTGTTGTTTCACAGAGTTGAGTTATGGCAATTTCCTTCCTGTTCCCCGCAAAGATTTTCCAAGACTCCTAACTACGTCATCCAAGCTTTTATTTGGAAGAGGGTTTCTCTTCCTTGTTTCACAGAGTTCCACGGGTTTTTCCACACGCTTCTGTTTTCACGAACCAGGATGTCAGTTGAAGGATGGTTTCTCCAGTCTCATTTCACACAGTCGATGATATGGCACTTTGGTGAGGCATCTATGCCTAGCTTTCCCAACACTTCCAACGTTGTGAAACAAGAAGTCACAAGCTTGTTTCTGTGTGTTAATTCACGGTATTGAGCTCATGACACTTCCCCTACAGTCACTGGCATAAGTTTGCAAACACTGCTCACAGTGTCCAAAGATATTCGTTGAAAGCAGATTTCTTTGCAGTGATGTTTCAGAAAGGCGAGTATGTGGTACTTGCCTTGTCATTCCCCACAGAAGCTTTCAAACACTACTGAGGGAAACACGATGTTACTCGCAAGATGGATTCTCCACAGTGTTTTTTCCACAGCAATGAGTACAGTGCACTTTCCTCCTAGCTTCCCTGCAAAAATTTTCAGTCGCGTCTAACTTGGTCATGCAAGATGATCCTTGAAAGATGAGACCCTGATGAAACCACGTTGTGCTGCACAGGGGTATTTCACAGACTTCCCCCATGGCACTTGTTTTCCAACAATTCTAACTTAGTCACGCCAAAAGTGAGTCGAAAGTAAGTTTCGCCCCGTTGCTGCTTCACAGAGATCAGTATATGGCACCGTCCTTAGCGTTCCGTGCAAAAGTTTTTCAAACATTTCTGACTGTTAAAGAGGTGTGTTGTAAAATGATTTCTCCCCACACTTGTTTCACAGATATCAGTGCACGACGTGTTTCTTCTAATTCGTGCAAAAGGTTTCAAATGCTCTCACCTCGGTAGAAGCGAGATGATAATTGACCGATGGTTTTCCCACATTGTTGTTTCACTGAAGTTCAGTATAT
Organism: Lynx rufus; assembly: GCF_022079265.1. Taxonomy (NCBI): domain Eukaryota; kingdom Metazoa; phylum Chordata; class Mammalia; order Carnivora; family Felidae; genus Lynx; species Lynx rufus. The sequence goes on along the minus strand of NW_025814830.1, from coordinate 19,926,934 downwards.
GGCCCTTTCCTTATATTTCTAGGCCTAGTCGTTCAAATGCTTCTGAGGTAGTGAAACAAGATTTTGCTGAAAGATGGTTTCTCCTCCGTGTTGTTCAGCAGTAGATACCAATTAACTTACAGTTCCCAGCAAAGGTTTTGTAGCAGAGTGAAACAAGTAGTTGATAGCTGGTTCTCGTGCTTTGTTTCTTCCCAAAGTTGAGTATATGTCACTTTCCTTATCGTTCCGTGAGTAGGTTTTCAAACAACTCTGCCACAGTGACACAAGAAAATCCTACAAAGATTGTTTCTCCATAGTGTTGTTTGGAGAGACGATTATATAGGACTTGCTATATAGTACCCCGCCCGTAGTTTGAAAGCAATTCTAACGTAACTAAATGTTCATTGAAAGTTGTTTTCTTCAAGGTGTTTTCTCCCCACAAGGATGAGTATATGTCGCTGTTGTTTTTTTTTATAGTTTTTCAGATAGGTTTTCAGACAGACATATCCAACTTCGAGAAACATGATGTGAGTTGAGAGAAATGTTCTCCACTGCGTTGGTCCACAAATTTGAGCTTAAGGTACTTATTGTCCTTTCAGTTCCTTGCATACGTTTTCAAACACTTCTAACTTAGGGAAACAAGGTGCTTCAAAATGGTTTCTTCGCAGTACTGATTCCCAGAGGTCAGCATATGGCACTTTCATTATAATTCCAGGCGTAGGTTTTCAAAAACACCTTAGTGAAACAAGCCATTACTTGAAAGGTGGCCTCTCCACAGTGTTGTTCCACAGATTTCAGTCTACAGTACGTTCCTTATGGCTCCTAGCACAGGTTTTGTATCTTTTGTAGCTTTGTGTTACAAGATTTCAGGTCATAGGTGGTTTCCCCAGGGTTGGTTCTATAGAATTGAGTATATGGCAGCGTCCTTAGAGTTCCGTGCATAGGTGTTCAAACATTTGGTACTTTGTGAAAGAGGTTCTTTAGACTTGGCGCTCTACGGTGTCGTTTCACAGGGATGTGTGTATGGCACGTTCCTTATAGTTCCTGCATAGGCTTTTAAACATGTCTACCGAAGGGAAACAAGATGTTCCTGGAAAGTTTGGTCATTAGCAGTGATGTTTCACAGAGTTCAAGTGTATTGAACACTCGGTATAGTTCTAAGCCTAGGCGGAGGTGAACTTATTATAACTTAGGGAAACAAGATTTTTCTTCAATTATGGTTTCTCCAATGTGTTCGTTTCACAGGGCTGATGATCTAGAATTTCTGTGATACTTCTGTGCCTCGGGTTTCCAACTCTGCGAACCTAGAATACAGGAAGTTTGTTAAAAGATGCTTTCTACACAGTGTCGTTTCCCAGAGTTGAGTGTACGGCACTTTGCCTACAGTTAACGCCATAGGTTTTCAAACACTTCACTTCTCTGTGAAACAACACTGTGGGGAAAGCACATTTCAGTGAACGTCTTGTGTCACTGATTTCGAATTCTTTGAAAACCTATGAGGGAACTATAAAGTGCCATACTCACCTCTATGGAATGAAGCTGTGGAGAAACTCTCTTTTGACCAACATCTTGCATCACTAAGTTAGTTAGGGTTGTTTGAAAACCCATGCAGGGCACTAGAAATAACCATGTACTTGTCCTGTGAAGCAACACTTTTAAGGAAAACTCTTCCCACAAACATCTTTCCCTAAGTTTGAGGTGTTTGAAAACCCTGCAGGGAATTCCGGCTGTGGAAAGGGCCATTATGCTAAACTCTGGGAAAGGACCCTGTTGAGAAATGTACTTTCAACATCTCGTGTCACTAGCTTAGCAGTATTTGAAAGCCTAGGTATAGAAGTTTAATGAAAAGTAGCCACTCGACTTCTGTGGAGAAACCAGAGTAACATCTTATTTCACTCACTTAGAAGCGTCTGGAAACATTTGCAGGGAGCCATAAGTGCCATAGACCGAGCTCAGTGAAAAGACACTGAGGACAAACCATGTTTCCACCAACAACATCTTGTGTCACTAAGAGAGAAATGCCTAGAACGAGAATGAGAAAGCCGTGTCCTGTACTCTGTGAAACAAACTGCAGCGAAAACAACCCTCAACCGTAACCTCTTGAATTCACTGTGACTAAGTCAAATGCTAGAAAACGTGTGCAGGAAAGTCTATTAGGAACGTCTTATATAATCACCTCTGTGAAGAAAATGCACAGTGGAGAAGCCGTCTTTCAAATCACATCTTGTTTCAGTAGGTAAGAAGTGTTTGAAAACCTTGGCCTGGTAGAACTAAAGTGCCATTAAATCACCTCTGTGAAACACTGGAGAAACCATCGTTCAACACTCCTCTTGTTTCGCTAATTTAGATTTCGGAAACCTATGCTGGGAGCTAGAAGCAAAATGCTGGACACAGAATTCTGTGCAAGAACTCTGTAGAGAAACCACTCGAACGAACACCTATGTGTCACTAAGATAACGGTGTTTGCAAAGCTTTGCAGGAAACACTCCTCTCTGTGAAACAATGCTGGGGAGAAACCACTGTTCAACTAACGTCTTGATTCTCTAAAAGTGTTTGAAATAGGCCGAAAGTGTAAAGAAATTCCCATTCCCTCAACTCTGTGAAAGAACACAGTGCGCTGTGAGAGCTCCTTTTCAACTAACGTCTTGTTTCATTGAGTTGCAAGTGTTTGCCGCCCTTGGCCGCAAAGTGGAATGATACTGCCAGACACTGACAACACCACGGGAAAACCACCTTGCAGGTACCATCTTTCACCGGGTTACAAGGGTTTGCAAATCTAGGCGGGGAACAGTAAGGAAAGTGCATTTCACTCATATCTGTACAACACTGTGAAGAATCAATTTCTCAACAAGCACGTTGTTTCACTGAGAAGTGTTTGAAAACTTCTGTGAGGAACTCTAAGGAAAGCTCAGTATACTCACATCCGTGAAACACTGTGGAGAAACAATGTTTCAACCAGCACCTTGTTTCTGCAAGTTAGAAGTGTGTGAAACCCTAAGCTGAGAAGTAGGAGAAAAGTGCCCTGTACGCCACTCTGTGAGTTAAAACTGTGGCGAGGATGTCTTTCAACTACCATCTTGTTTCACTGGGTTAGTAGTAACTGAAAACATATGCGAGGAACTAAAAGCAAAGTGCTACACTACCTCAATGCTGTAAAACAACCTTGTGAAGACACCATCGTTCATATACCTTCCTGTTTCCATCTGTTGGAAGTATTGGAAAACGTCAATGTAGAAGTGTCAGGACAGTTACAAGTCATCAGTTCTCTAAAACAACGTGGTTAAAAACCCATCTGTCAACTCACCCCTTGTTTCACTGGAAGCGTTTGAAAACCTAAGCCCAGAGGAATGAAACGAAAGGGCCATACACTCAACTCTGTGAAATCATAGTATGGAGAAACCATCGTTTCAACAGTGTCCCATTTCACAAAGTGAGAAGTGCTTGAAGACTTTGGACATATAAATAAAGTGCTGTATGCTATAACTCTGACAACGGACCGTGAGAAGAAACTATTTTTCCATGACTTTCTTGTTTCATTACTTTAGAAGTATCCGAACCACTAGGCCTAGAGGTATGTATGTACACGGAAGTGCCATATACGCAACTCTCTGAAACACCACGACTCTCTGAAACAACCAACTTCCAACTAACATATGATTTCACTAAGTTAGGCGTGTTTGAAAACTCATGTGGGGCTTATGCGGAAAGTGCCATACACTCAACTCTATGAAACGACACAGGGAAGAAACCGTCTTTCAACCAACATCTTGGTTCACTAAGGTAGAATTTTGTGAAAACCCATTATGCAGGGCCTAGTGGAAAGTGGCAAAAACTGAACTCTGTGAAACAGCACTGAGGTAAAACCACCTTTCCACTAACATCTTCTCTCACATAGTTACAAGTGTTTGAAATTCTATGTGGCGCTTCTGCACAAAGTGACACGCACTCAGTTTTGTGTAACAACACTGTGGTGAAACCATCTTTCAGCTCACATCTCGTTTCACTAAGAAGTGTTTGTGAACCCGTGCGGGTCCTCCATGGAAACTGCCATGTACTCCACCCTGGGAAACAACACTGTGGGAAGCCAAGTCTCAACTCATATCTGGTTTCACTAAGATAGAAGTTTTTGAAAAACCCATGCGGGGTCTATGGGGATAGACAGTACCATATGTTCCACCCTGGGAAACACTTTGGGGAAACCGTCTTTCAACTGACACCTGGTTTCACTAAGTTAGAAGCGTTTGAAAACATATGAGGGCCTACATGGAAAGGCCATAGACTCAACTCTGGGAAACCACACAGTATGGAAACCATCCTTCCACTAACCTCTGCTCTCACCCAGATAGAAGTGTCTGAAAACTATGCAGGGTCTATGCGGAGAGTGCCATACACTCAACTCAGTGATGCATCACGGTGGGAAAACGATATTTCAACTTACACCTGGTTTCACTAATTTAGAAGTGTTTGAAAAGCATGTGGGACCTAAGGCGAAGGTGCGCTATACACTCAAACTCTAAGAAACACTGTGGGGAAACCGTCTTCCACCTAACTTGTTTCATCAAGTTCGAAATGTTTGCAACCCGAGCGGTGAACTGTGAGGAAAGTGGCATAAATTCGTCTCTGAGAAAAAGCACTGTGGAGAAACCATCTTGCACCTAACATCTGCTTTCACTAATTTACAAGTGTCTGAGAACTGATGCGAGGAACTGTCAGAGAAGTGCTCAACTCTGTAAAACGACACTGTGGCAAAACCACCTTTCAACTCCTATCTGCTTACACTGAGTTAGACGTGTTTGAAAACCCTTGCAGGACCTGTGCAGATAGTGCCATATTCTCAACACTTTGAGGAAACCTTCTTTCAGCTGACATCGGGTTTCACTAAGTTAGAAGTGCCTGAAAACGTAGGGCCTACAAGGAAAGTGCCATATACTCAACTCTGTGAAACAACACAGTATGGGAACCGTCTTTCAACTAACATCTGGTTTCACTAAGATACAATGTTTGAAAACTGCAGGCCCTTTGCGGAAAGTGCCATACACTCAACTCAGTGATATAAACACAGGGTAAACCATATTTCAACTCACCTCTGGTTTCACTAAGAAGTGTTTGAAAACCCATGTAGGGACTAGAGGGAATTGCCCTATACTCACCTTTTTGAAACAATGTGAGGAAACCATCTTTCTACTATCATCTCTTTTCAATAAGTTAAAAGCCCTTGAAAATATGTGCGCACACTATAAGGAAAGTGACAGAAACCGAACTCTGGGAATGAACACAGTGGGGGAAGTATCGTTCAGATAAAATCTTGTTTCACTATGATAGAAATGATTGAAGACCTATACGGGAACCATGAGGAAAGTGCTATGTACTCTAGTCATTAAGAAAAATATGGAGGAGGGGCGCCTGGGTGGCTCAGTCGGTTAAGCGTCCGACTTCAGCTCAGGTCACGATCTCACGGTCCCTGAGTTCGAGCCCTGCGTCGGGCTCTGGGCTGATGGCTCAGAGCCTGGAGCCTGCTTCCGATTCTGTGTCTCCCTCTCTCTGCCCCTCCCCCGTTCATGCTCTCTGTCTCAAAAATAAATAAACGTTAAAAAAAAATTAAAAAAAAAGAAAAACATGGAGGAAACATTTTTCAACTGAACTTTGGTGTCACAAATGTATAATTGTTGGAAAACCTATGCAAGTAACTGTAATGAAAGTTCAGTACTTTCGACTCTGAAAAGCACTGTTTTGTTTTCCTTTTTGTAACAGATTTTGAAAATTTAGGCCTAGAAATAGAACGAAAGCGTCCTATGGTAAACTCTGTGAACACAGGTAGTGGAGAAACCATCCTGCAGCTAAGATCTTGTTTCACTAAATCAGAAAAGTGTGTAGCAAACAATGCAGAGAACTACGTGGAAGGTATCATGTATTGAACGTTGTAAAAACACACAGTGGAAACAGTCTTTCAAGTAATATCTGATATCTCTAAGTTACCAATCTTTGAAAATATAGTCGAGGATCTATATCTATATCTATATATCTATATCTATATATCTATCTCTCTATATATATATAAAGTGTCATATATTTCACTCTGAAGTAACACGGTGAAACAACCATCATTCAAGTAATTTTTTTTCACTAAGAAATGTTTGAAAACCTAGACCTATAACGAATGTACCCCATCCCCAAATCTTTGAAACAATATGGTAGAGAAACCGTTTTAAAAATAGCGGATGGGCAGGGAGGAGGGCACTTTTTGGGATGAGCCCTGGGTGTTGTATGGAAACCAATTTCACAATAAATTATGTTAAAAACAAAAACTAACGGCTAGTTTCACTAAATTAGAAGTATTTCAAAACTCATGCAGGTAAGTGTAACCGAACTTCCCTAAACTCAACGCTGTGAAAGAAAACAAACAAAAACAAACACTGTGGCAAAACCCGTCTTTCACAGGATCCTTCTTTGGCTGCCAAGGTCACACACGTGATTGGGCCCCTGGTCGAGGAGGCCTCCGGAATCCTCTCTGGCAGCTGCAGCTGGGCCTGGGAAACGACATGCTGTGCTTCCAGGTTCCATGCCGAGTGAGCCTGCACCACTTCTGGGCCCCAGGCGCGTGGTGTTGTCAGACGTTGGAATTGGGTCCCCATGGGGAGAGAGCCTTAGTAGGGTTAGGGTTCGTTCAAGGGACGTCTCCAGGGCCAAAGCGACTCCGGTCTCGTGATCTCGCTTGAGGCTTGAAGAGAGGCCCCATGCCAGAATGCGGCTCAATTGCAGCGCTAGGTTTCAAGGCATGCTTAGGTTTCGGTGGAGGGTCCCGGTTCAGGGTATGGTTAGATGGGGTTAAGACCCATGAGGCTCCAGGCGCCGAAACTACAGCGGGGCAGTGGTCTCCCCGAAGGTCTTAGTTGAGGGCACAAGGGTCGATGCCGATCAGGGTCCGTCATTAGCTGCCAAGGCCACAAGTCGATGGGCCACTTGTCGAGGAGAGTTTCATAGACTTGACCGTATGGCACTCTCCGTGCGGCCTCCACTTAGGTTTCCAAACCCTTGTAACTACACGCAGTGAGAAGTTAATTGAAAGGTCGTTTCACCACAGTATTGTTTGAGTGGCGCGTATGGCGCTAGCCACAGGGGCCCCGCATGTGTTTTCAAACACTTGTAACAGTGAAACCGGGTAGCAGCTGAACGATCCTTTCACCACACTGGTATTCACACAGTTGAGTATAGGGCACCTTGAGATTAGGCAATCCTAGGAGAGCATAGGATTTCCACACACTGCTCACTTAGAGAAACCAGCTGGTAGTTGAAGATCGTTTTGCCACAGTGTTGTTTCACAGAGGTGAGTATATGGCACCGTCCTCAAGGGCCCCTCAGGGGTTTCAAACACTTTTTAGTGGTCCAGTTTTTAAAGTCAGTTTCTCCCACGTTGTTTCACAGAGTTGAGCGTATGGTGCTATGCACCTAAGCCCCCTCCCTCCGTCTTTTCAAACCCTTGTAACCTCGCGACTTCAGATGATCGGAGAAAGACTGTGTCACCATAGTGTCTGTTCTCGGAATTGAGTATACGGCCCTTTCGTTGTGGGCCCCGCATGGTTTTCAAACACATCAAACTTAGGGAAATAAGATGTGAGTTGGAGGACGGCTTCCTCCAAGTGTTGTTTGACACAGTGCAATGTAAGATACACTCGGTGTGGCCGCCGCATGGCATTTCAAACATGTCTGACAAGTGAACCCCGGTGATATTTGGAGGCTGGTATCACCACGCTGTTGTTTTACAGAGTTGAGCATATGGCACTCTCTGCGTAGTCCCTGCATAGGTCTTCAAACACTTCGAACTTAGTGCACCAAGATGTTCGTTGAAAGAGGGTTTCTCGGGGCGCCTGGGTGGCGCAGTTGGTTAAGCGTCCGACTTCAGCCAGGTCACGATCTCGCGGTCCGGGAGTTCGAGCCCCGCGTCAGGCTCTGGGCTGATGGCTCAGAGCCTGGAGCCTGTTTCCCGTCTGTGTCTCCCTCTCTCTCTGCCCCTCCCCCGTTCATGCTCTGTCTCTGTCCCCCCCAAAAAAAATAAACGTTGAAAAAAAAAATTAAAAAAAAAAAAAGAAAGAGGGTTTCTCCACAGGACTCTCTGCAGTGTCCTGTACATGTCACTCTCCACATCGTTCCCCACATAGACCTTCACAGACTTCTACGCGACACGACACGTTAGTTGACAGACTATTTCCACAAAGTGCATTTTGACAGAGTTGAAGATGTGGCACTTTCACCATAAGCCCTGCATTGATTTTCCAACACTTCGAACCTCGCGAAACAAGATGGTAGTTGAACGACCGTTTTCCTTACACCGCTGCGTCACAGAATCGAGTATATGGCACTTTCGTGTATCCCAAGCACAGTTTTCCAAACACTTGAACCTTAGTGAAACCAGATGTTAATCGAACAGTGGTCCCCTCACAGAGTTGTGTATATGGCACCTTGCGGAGGCCAAAGTGTTTCTAAACACTTCAGACTTTGTGAAACCGGGTATTCGTTGAAAGACGGTTGCCCCGCAGGGTTGTTTCACAGGGAGATGGGTATTTATAGCACCTCCCGCTTAGGCCCCTCGTATGTTTTCAAACACTGCCACCTTAGCGTAACTTGACTGTTACTTGAAAGATGGTTTCCCCCGCAACGTATCAGACAGGGTGTGTATGTGGCACTTTTGATGTCGCCCCCCGCGTGGGTGTTCAAGCACACTAAGTTAGCGAAACCAGATGTTAACTGATAGATGTTTGCACCACACAAACGTTTCACAGGGTTGAGTACCGGGCACTTTGGCTGTAGTCCCCGCATGAGTGTTTAGCCACTTTCTAGTGTCGTGAAACACATTAGTTGAAAGATGTGTTGTTTGCCAGCGTTGACTATGTGGCACTTTATGCACAGGCTTTATGCATAGGTTTTGGAACACGCCTAGCAACGTGAAACCGTTAAGTTAGTTGAAAGATGGTTTCCCCACAGCAGTTTTTAGAGTGGAGTATATGTCACTTTCCCCATAGTCCCTAGTGTATGTTTTAAAGCACTTCTGACAGCGAAACAAGTGGTTAATGGAAAGATTTTTATCCCACAATATTGTTTCACAGAGTGGAGTATATGGCACCTTCCTCTAGGTCTCTCATAAGTTTTTAAGCTTTTCTAAATTTCTGAAATCTGATGGTAGCTGAAAGAGGTTTTCACCTCAGTGTTGTCTCACAGAGTGGAGTATACGGCACTTTCCTCATAGACCCGGCATAGGGTTTCAAGTACTTCTGTTCGTGAAACAAGATATTAGTTGAAAGACCGTTTCTCCATAATACTCTTGCACACAATCAAGTATATGGCACTTTCATCGTAATTCCCCGAAAACGTTTACAGAAACTTCTAACGGTGAAACAAGATGTTCGTTGAAGGATGGTTTCACCACACTGTCGTTTCACAGAGCTGAGTGATGGCGCTTTCCGTATAGTTGCCCGCGTGGGTTTTCTAACACTTACAAATTAGTGACATCAAATGGTAGTTGAAAGATGGTTTCACCACAGTGTTGTCTCACAGAGTGGAGGATATGGCGCTTCTCTCACAGTCGCTCGCGTACGTTTTCCATCCCGTCCAAATTAGTGAGACCGAATGTTTCTTGAAAGAGGGTTCCCCCAAATGTTGTCGTTTCCCGTATTTGAGTATAAGGCACTTTCCCCGTAGGTGTCGCATAGGTTTTCAAACTGTTCCAACCTTGTGCAACAAGAGGTTAGTTGACTGAGGGTTTGAGCAGACTCGTGCAGAGTTGAGTGTATGGCACTTTCCGCATGGGCTCCGCATAGGTTTCAAAGATGGTTTTAATCGTAGGGATACCAGATGTCAGTTGAAAGATGTTTCATACAGCCGTGCATACGGCAGTTTTGGTGTTGGCCCCGCTCGGGTCTTCAAACACTTCTAACTTGGTGAAACCCATTAGTGGATAGATGGTTTCACCACACGGTTGTTTCCCAGGGTTGAGTGCACGGCACATTCGGTGTAGGCCCCACATGGGTCTTCAAACTAAGAGGGGTCTAATGTACTGAAACAGGATGCGGGTTGAAAGACGGCTTCCGCACAGTGTTATTTGCCAGACTCGAGTATATGACACTTTATTCGTAGGCCCCACATAGGTTGTCGAATACCTCTAACATAGTGAGAACTGATGTTAGCTGAAGGATGGTTTCTCCACGGTAAGATTTCAGCGTGGAGAGTATCTCGTTTTCCTCATAGGTTTTCAAACCCTTCTCAGCGAAGCAAGATGTTAGTTGATAAATGCCTTATTGATGAAAAGTGTCACATACTTAACGCGGTGTAAAATCACTGCGCGGAAACATCTTTCAACTAACAACTTGTTCCACAAGGTTAGAAAGGTTGGAATCCTAGACATAGAAGTAACAAGGAAAGTGCACTTGGCTCATTCTGTCAAGGATCGTTGTAGCTAAACCACTTTTCAAATAACATCTGGTTTAACTAAGTGGGAAGTGTTTGCAAACGCTTGCGGGGCCACAAAGACACTGCCCTGTACTCAGCGCTGTGAAACACCAGTGTGGTGATGCCTTTTAGGAACTAACCTCTGCTTTCACTGCATAGGTTTTCAAGTGTTTGAAAAGCCCTGTGGGGACGAAACGGAAAGCGCCATAGGCTGAAGTGTATGAAACACTGTGGGGGAACCACCTTCCAACTAAAATCCTGTTTCAGTATGTTGGAAGCGTTTGCGACCCTCTGCGGGGCTCGGGCGCAAATGCCTACACGCAGCTCTGTGAAACAACTACGGGGAAAGAGTCTTTCACCTAACATCAGGTGTCAGTAAGGGAGAACTCTTTGAAAACCTATGCGGGGTCTACAGGGTAAGGACCATAGAGTCACCTCCGTGAAACAACACCGTGGGGAAACCGACTTTCAAGTAACATCTATCTGATTTCACAAAGCGAGAAGGGTTTGAAAACCCATGCAGGGCCTGGGCGGAGAGGGCCCGTACACTCAACTCCGTGAAAACACACTGTGGGGTATCCAGCTTGCAACTAACAACCTCTTGTTTCGCCAAGTACAATTGGAAAGCTTAGGTGGGTCCTACGGGGAACGTGCCATGCACTCAACTCTGGGAAACAGAAAAGTGTGAGGGAAACATCTTTCCACTAACATCTTGTTCCACCAAGTTAAAAACGAGTCAAAGCAAATGCAGCCCCTACACCGAGTGTGCCTTATACGCAATACCATGAAACACTCTAGGGAAGTCTTTCTCCTCTCGTCTGATTCATTAAGTTTGAAGCGTTTGGAGACCGATGCAGAGCCTAGGTGGAAAATTCTATGTACTCAACTCTACCAGGCAGCACTTGAGGGAAACTATCTTTCAACTAGCATCTTGTTTCACTAAGTCACAAGTGTTTAAAAACACTGTAGGCCTACCCCGACCAGTGCCTTGTACCTAACGTTAGGAACTACCGTGGGGATACCATCATTCAACTAACGGCTACGTTTCACAATGTGAGAAACGTTTTAAAACGTTAAAAATAGCGGATGGGCACTGAGGAGGGCACTTTTTTGGATGAACACTGTGTGTTGTATGAAAACTAATTTCGCAATAATTTATGTTAAAAACAAAAACTAACGGCTAGCCTCACTAACTTAGAAGTATTTCAAAACTGCTGGTAACTGTAACGGAACTTCCGTATACTCAAGGTTGTTAAAGAATACAAACAACTCTGTGGCAAAACCATCTTTCAGTAACTTCTTGCTTTACTAAGTCGGCAGCTTTGGAAAAACTTAAGCTTAAGATTTTAAGGAAATGGTCACCAACTCAACTCTAGTGCAACAAGACTGTGAAGACAGCATCCTTCCCCTAACATCTTGTGTCACTACGTTAGGAAAGGACTGTAAGGAAAGTCCCAATTACTCGACCCTGTGAAACAATATGGAGAAAACATCATCCCAGTAACACCTATTTTCAGTAAGAAGGAAATATTTGAAAACCTATGCAAGGAAGTATAAGGAAATTAGCAGATACTCAACTCTGGGAAAATACATGCTGGAGAATGTACTTTCCAACGAACATATATTTTCACTAAGTCAGAAGTGTTTGACAACTTAGCAGGGAACCAGAGGGATGTTGCCCTAGGCAGGCTGAACTCTATGAAACAACACTGTCACGAAAACATCTTTCAGATTACATCTAGTTTCACTTAGAAGAGTTTGGAAACCTAGACCTAGAACTGCAACCTTAAGGGATGTCGACTCAACATTGAAACAACACTGTGGAGAAGCCACCTTTCCACTCAGTGCTGGTTTCACTCAGTGAGAAGTGTTTCAAAACCTAGACCTTGAAGTGAAGGTGCCTTATACCCAACTCTCTGAAACAACGTTGTGGAGAAACGGTTTTTGAAAACAGTAGCTTGTTTCACTAACAGAAGTGTTTGAAAACTGCTGCAGCTAACTGGAATGGAAGTTCTGTACACTCAACTCCGTGAAAACACACTGGTGAAACCATCTTTCACTAACTTCTTGCCTCCCTCAGAAGAAAACCTAGGCCTAGAAGTATAAGAAACGTGTCATCAACTCAACTCGTGTGAAACGAGACCATGGAGAAGGCATCCTTCAACTAAATTTTTGTTTCACTCAAATAAACAAGAAATCTGTGTGGACATCTCTGCAGGGAACTAGAAGGAATGTGTTCTATACTGAATTTAGTGAGAGAACACTCTGGAGAAGCTGTCTTTCAACTAACGTCTTGTATCACTAAGGTAGAAATGTTTGGAGATCCATGCAGGTGACTAGAAAGTGCCATACACTTCACTCTGAAACCGCCCTGTGTGGAGAAACTGTCCTTCTACGCACAATTTGTTTCATTCACTGTTTTGAAAACCTGTGCAGATAACTGTAACGAAAGTCCCGTGTGTTCAACCTTGTGAAACGACAACGTGGGGAAACCAGCATTCATGTAACATCTTGGTTCAGTAAGTAGGAAGTGTTTGAAAACCTGACGGAGAACCCTAAGGAAGTGTCCATAGCCTCAACTCTGTGAAGCAACGTTGTGGAGAATGCATCTTTCAACCAACCTATATTCTCCCTAAGTTACAATTGTTTGAAAACCTACAGGCGAACTGGAAGGAAAGAGCCAAGGACTAAACTCTCTGAAACAGCATGGTCTCAAAGCATCGTTTCATTAACTTGGAAGTTTTGGAAAACCTAGGCCTAGAAGCATCACTTCAGTGATATTTGCTCAACTCTGTGAAACCACACTGAGGAGAAATGATCTTTCAACTGGCTTCTCGTTTTACTAACTTAGAAGTGCTTGAAAAACCTACCTATCCTTATAGATGGAGAACTATAAGGATAGTGGCACATACTCATCTCTGTGAAACAGCATGGTGGGGAAACTTTGTTTCAACTCGGGTTACCCACATGAGTTTCAAACACTTCTCACCAAGCGAAACAAGATATTAAATGACGGTTTCTTCACAGTGGAGTTTCAGATTGAAGTATATGGCACTTACCTTACATCCCTGAATAGGTGTTCAAAGACCTCTAACCTAGTGATACAAGACGTTAATTGAAAGAATGGTTCTGTTTCCCCGAGTTCTGTATGTCGTATACCAGCCATCTTTAAAGTTCCCTACATAGATTTCCGCCCGTTTCCAATGTAGTGAAACAAGAAGTGAGTTGAATGATGTGTTCTCTACAGTGTTGTTTTAGAAACTTGACTGCACAGCACTTTTGTTATAAAGCAACGCCTCTCTATCCCCACAGTACTAACTCAGTGAAGCAAGAGGTTAGTTCAAATGACATTTCCGACACACTGGTTTCACAAAGTTAATTTTGCGGCTTTTTGTTACAGGTCCCCGCATAAGTTTTCAAGCACTTCCTAGTGAAACCAGACGTTACGTGGATGATGTGTTCTCCACAGTGTTGTTGCAGATTGAAGCATATGGCAATTTTTCTTATGCTTTCCTCCAGATTTTAGACGTCTGCCTTACTGGTACCAGATGTTAGTTTAAAGATGGTTTCACCACAATTTTATTTCACGGTATTGAGTGTACACATTCCACTTTTCTTTATAGTTTCCCACATAGGCTTTCAAACCCTTCTAACTTAATGAAACAGGATGTTAACTGGAGGATCGTTTCTCCACCGTGTTTTGTCGCAGAGTGAGTATTGGCCACTTAGGCTATTCTTACAGGCCTAGTGTATCAAGCCCTTTTAACTTGAGTGCCACAAGAGGGTAGTTGAAAGATGGTTTCATGACAGGGCTGTGTCACAGAGTTTAGCATATGGTAATTTGCTTCTAGTTCCCTGTTAGGTTTTCATACACCTCTAACCTAGGGAAGAAATACGTTTGCTGAAAGAGGCATTTTTCCACACTGTTGCTTCACAGGGTTGAGTATATGGACAATTCCTCACCATCCCTCCCATACGTTTGCAAACACTTCCCACGTACTGATTCCAATGTGACTTGCATGGTGGTCTTTCCAACACTGTTCCACAGAGTTGAATATATGGCATTTTCATTGCCATCACCCATCTTAGGGTTCAATCTTCTGAGACAGGGTGTTACTTGAAAGGCGACTTCGTCACAGGGTTGTTTTACACAGAGTTCAGTATAGGACACCATCCTTATAGTTCCCTGCTCAGTTTTCCACACGTTTCCAATTTAATGAAACAAGAAATGAGTCAAAGTGTGGTTTCTCCACAGTCTTGTTTCACCGAGTTGGGTGTATGGAACTTTCATTAGAGTTACCGCCAAAGTTTTTCAACAGTTCTAGCTTAGTGAAACAAGTTATTAGTTGAGAGATGTTTTCTCCACAGCGTTCTTTGACAGAGGTGAATAAACAGCACATTATAGTTCCACGCATACGTCTTCAATCACTTCTAGCATGGGGAAACCGTATGTTAGTTGAAAGCTATTTTCTTTCCCGCTGCATTGATTCACAGGTCACTCTCCTTATTGTCCCCACATAGGTTTGCAAACACTTCCAACTTAGTGATCCAAGATGATAGTTGAAAGAGAGATTTTTTTCCTCAGTGTTTCTCACGGAGTTCAGTAGCTGCCACGGTCTCCTTATACTTGTAGGCCTTTGTTTCCCTACAGTTCTTAGTGAAACAAGAAATCAGTTGAGCGATAGATTTTTACTGTATTTCACAGAGGTCAGTTTACGGCACTGTCCTTACCCTTCCTTCCCCCATAGGTGTTCAAACACCTCGAGCTTGGTGAAACAATCGATTGGTTCAAAAAGCATGTCTCCACAATGTTGTTTACCAGAGATGAGTATATAGCACTGACTCTTTCCCTGCATAGGTTTTCAAATGCTTCTGAGTGATCGACGGTTTGTCCACGGATGCGGAAAGGGCCATTATGCTAAACTCTGGGAAAGGACCCTGTTGAGAAATGTACTTTCAACATCTCGTGTCACTAGCTTAGCAGCATTTGAAAGCCTAGGTGTAGGAGCTTAACGAAAGGTCTAGCCACTCGACTTCTGTGGAGAAACCAGAAACTATCTTATTTCACTCACTAAGAAGCGTCTGGAAACATTTGCAGGGAGCCATAAGTGCCATAGACCGAGCTCTGTGAAAAGACACTGAGGACAAACCATGTTTCTACCATCTTGTGTCACTAAGAGAGAAATGCCTAGAGCGAGAACGAGAAAGCCGTGTCCTGTACTCTGTGAAACAAACTGCAGCGAAAACATCTCTCAACAGCAACCTCTTGAATTAACTGTAACTCAGTCAAAAGGTCTAGAAATATTGTGCAGGAAAGTCTATTAGGGACGTATTATATAATCACCTCTGTGTAGAAAATGCACTGTAGAGAAGCCATCTTTCAAATCACATCTTGTTTCAGTAGGTAAGAAGTGTTTGAAAACCTTGGCCTGGTAGTAGAACTAAAGTGCCATTAAATCACCTCTGTGAACACTGGAGAAACCATCGTTCAAACTCCTTTTGTTTCGCTAATTTAGAAGATTTCGGAAACCTATGCTGGGAGCTAGAAGCAAAATGCTGGACACAGAATTCTGTGCAAGAACTCTGTAGAGAAACCACTTTTGAACGAACACCTTTGTGTCAACTAAGATAACGGTGTTTGCAAAGCTTTGCAGGAAACACTCCTCTCTGTGAAACAATGCTGGGGAGAAACCACTGTTCAACTAACGTCTTGATTCTCTAAAAGTGTTTGAAATCTTAGGCTGAAAATTGTAACGAAATTCCCATTCCCTCAACTCTGTGAAAGAACACAGTGTGCTGTGAAAGCCCCTTTGCAACTAACGTCTTGTTTTCATTGAGTTGCAAGTGTTTGCCGTCCTAGGCCGCAAGGTGCAATGATACTGCCAGACACTGACAACACCACGGGAAAACCACCTTGCAGGTACCATCTTTCACCGGGTTACAAGGGTTTGCAAATCTAGGCGGGGAACAAGGAAACTGCATTTCACTCATATCTGTACAACACTATGAAGAATCAATTTCTCAACAAGCATGTTTCACTGAGAAGTGTTTGAAAACTGTGAGGAAATCTAAGGAAAGCTCAGTATACTCACATCCGTGAAACACTGTGGAGAAACAGTGTTTCAACCAGCACCTTGTTTCTGCAAGTTAGAAGTGTGTGAAACCCTAAGCTGAGAAGTAGGAGAAAAGTGCCCTTTAGGCCACTCTGTGAGTTAGAACTGTGGCGAGGATGTCTTCCAACTACCATCTTGTTTCACTGGGTTAGTAGTAACTGAAAACGTATGCGAAGAACTAAAAGTGCCACACCCTCAACGCAGTAAAACAACCTTGTGAAGACCCCATCGTTCATATACCTTCCTGTTTCCATCTGTTGGAAGTATTGGAAAACGTCGATATAGAAGTGCCAGGACAGTTACAAGTCATCAGTTCTCTAAAACGACGCGGTGAAGAACCCATCTGTCAACTCATCCCATGTTTCACTGGAAGCATTTGAAAACCTAAGCCCAGAGGAATGAAACGAAAGGGCCAGACACTCAACTCTGTGAAAGCATGTGGAGAAACCATTGTTTAAACAATGTCTCATTTCTCAAAGTGAGAAGTGCTTGAAGACACTTGTGAACATATAAAGAACATCTTTCACTATGTTAGAAGTATTTGAAAACCTATGCAGGAACAATAATGAAAATGTCATATGCTCAACTATGTGACAGAACACTATGGCCAAACCATCTTTCAACTTACATCTTTTTTCCCCACTTTAGAAATGTGTGAAAAGCAAAGTCTAGAATGATAATGAAAGTGCCCTATACTCAATTGTGAAATAACACCGTGGAGAAAATAACTTCAACTAACTTCTTGTTTCCCCGATTTAGTAGTATTTGAAAACATATGTGAGGATCTAAAAGTACCATGTACTGAATTCTGTGAAACAACCTTGTGGAAAAACAATCTTTCAACTGACTTCTAGTTTCCCTGTGTTAGAAGTGTTTGAAAACCTAGGTGTAAACGTGTAACAGAAGTGTCAAATAACGGTGTGAAACAACACAGTGGAGACACTGTCCTTCAACTCACATCTTGTTTCACTGAGTTATATGTGTTTGAAAGCCTAAGCTAGAAGAAGAATAAAAGTGACATATACTCAACTCTGTGAAACCACACTGTAGAGAAACCATCTTTCAACAAATGCTTTGACGCACTACATTAAAATCTGAACAAATATGTGGGGAACTAGAAGGAAAGTGCCATATATTGAATTCTGTCAAACTGAGGAGAAACCACTTTTCAAAGTGTTTCTTCTTTCACTACTTCAGAAGTGTTTGAACAGCTAGGCTTTAAAAGTATAAAAAAAGTGCCATACATATATAAAACTGTGAAACAACATTGTGGAGAAACCATCGTTCAATTAACATCTTGTTTAAGTCAGCAGTGTTTGAGAACCTTTGTGGGGACCTATAAGAAAGCGCTCTGTACTCATCTCTGTGATACAACATTGTGAAGAAACATTATTTCAACTAACATCTTGTTTCACTAAGGAGTATTTGAAAACCTAAGCCTAGAAGAATAACTAAAGTGTCATATACTCAGCCTTGTAAAGCATACTGTGGAGAAGCCATCTTTCGACATCTTGTTTCACAAAGTTGGAGGTGTATGCAAAGCTATTCAGGGAACTAGAAAAGAAAGTGCCAGATACTCCATTCTGTGAAATAACACTGTGGAGAAACTTTCAACTAACACCTTGTTTCACTAAGTTCGCAGTGTTTGAAAACCTATGTGGGCAACTGTACAAAAGTGACACATACTCAACTCTGTGAAACAGCACAGTAGAGAAGCCATCTTTCAACTAACACACCAAAGTAACATCTTGTTTCACATATGCCACACAACCAACATATCGCCAACACTCACTAAGATCTACACGCCAAACACGCACCATACACATACCCACTTATACAACACAAGCCCCACACAGAAACCTCACACAGTGCCTGTGTAACACATAAACACATAAGACATATATGAACCAAATCAAAACATACCTAAAGTTTCACACACAGTCACACCGCATACATAGACCACCCATGTATTCTTTTCTTACTGCTTATAATTCACAGAAAGACACACACCACATGCATGCTACACCAATAATTTACATGTAACGTACAAGTCACACATACATCACATACCCAAAATATACATCACAAATACCACACACCATGTATACACCACACTACATACACAGCACATATATACCACACACAGTTCACATATACCATGAACTTAAATACACACAGCACACATACATCAAAGACATACTGGTTACAAACCACATAAATTCACAGCAAAACACCAGGGAAGTAACAAACATAAACCCCCCACATTCCACATATCCCACAATTCTGAACTACACACATACACACCCACAAACACACACACACACAAAACACAGATACCATGAACGCCCTACACCAAAAAGATATCACACATAGAAACTCGACATGCACATCACACACTATATGTATAAAACACACACCCCACGTATTAACCACACTTTTCACACGCACACACACAAACTCACACGCACCTCATATCACCACCCAGAAGCCAAAACATGTGCACACATATACCACAAACACAAATATGTCCCACATGACACACAAACCAAATACGCTACAAACAGCAAACAGATCACACACCACACACACACCACATACAGAATTCATATCAATCCATGTGTCCTATTTGTATGATACATAAACCGCACAAACACCACACATATAACATGTACACACATATGCCACACATGCACCATAGTTACACCACAATACCACATACTCAATGTTTATATTTTGCCACACACATACACATTGCACACATATGCCACCCTTAGTCCACATATATACACTTTTACCTCACACAGGCACAACACACACATCACACATATGCCACACACACAAAGCACACACCCCCAAAACAACAGATACAGCATACCCATTACATACAGCACACATAGCATTCACACATTACATATACATAACACCTACAACACACTTGATACACATATGCCACACACACACATCATATACCAGATATTCCACGTGCACACACCAATGTAAGAAACACCTTATGTCAAAATATACTGCAAGCACAATCACATGACACATACACCACACAGACACACAACACAGATGCCACACATACTTCATACACACTGCACATATATCATAATTCATACCACATGCACCCACACATCACAGACCTAACACACATATACTACATATAAACAAGCCATTCAAATTCACTGCATATATACCACACTTATACCACACAAACACACACCAAATACACACCAAGCATATAACAGGACACTTCACAACCGACATATACACCACTTCCACTCCATCCCACTACCCATATGCTGCATACCACCACAAACATATATTACTCACATCACAAAGAAAGCACACAAACACCACAATGAGATCATACATGTACCACACACAGCACATAAACTACACATACAACATACACACCACTCTTAATCTTCACATCAAAGACACATACACGGCTTGTCTCATCACAAGTACAGGCAAAGCAAACACACAAAATGTGTAAATTGCACACACAACACATATGCTCCATATATATCACAGTCACACCACACATGCACTGCCCAAACCATACATAAGACACACACAGAAACACACATATACCACATCCGCACCACACATCTATGTAACATGCATCACATATATACCACACACACACCACAAATCCATTTTACTCTAACCTCAAAATTCAAACATACATCATATAAATACCACACATATTACAGTCACTCATGCACACCACACATGAAATCTATACACACATATGCCAGAAACACATCGATGTATACCACACACATATTCCACTATATACAATATACTCACCAATCATAACACATTCACATTGGTAATATACCACACTTAGCACATATACAACACACATACCACTTATATGCCACTCACAATATATATAACACATAAACATCACATATACACACAAAATGCACACCAGACATTTATGGTAAACAGTTCACACCAGCAAATGTGCATAAACATCAACATATTTTGCCACACACATTACTTAGGACACACAACACACACAACACACGTATACCACAGTCATTAACAAAACACAAACACCCCACACACAACATGCATGCCACACAAATACCACAGGAAAACACACTTCACATGGAGAACAAACACACCAGAGACATAACATGATCAAAACTCTTACACCACTTCCACTCATCCCACCATCCATAGTCTGCATGCCACCACATATCATTATACACCTCATAAAGAAAACACACAAACACCACACAGAGATTGCACATGTACTGCACAGTGCACATAAAGTGCATATACACCACATAGTCCCAACACCCACACCACACTTATACTGCACATAAAAGGACACACACACATCATGTCATGTCACTTATACAAGAAACACAAAATACATGCAAAAGAAACACACAAAACATAAATTACACATATACAATCTACACCACACCACACATGCACCACAATGTACACATTCATACCACACACACCAAGGACACTCCATATACCACACATACAACCCCCATGTGCACTGCCCAAGCCATACATAGGTCACACAGAAACACACATACACCACACCCACACCAGACATGTACCTCAAATATATACCACACCACCAGACATACGTGCCATACACACCAAACAAATCAAACATACATCACATGTACATCACGCATGTATTACACACACATATTACACATGCTCATTCATATGCACCACACACACAACACACACGCAGGTACACCATACATATACCAGAAACATGCTAATGTATACCAGACACATATACCATATATGCCAGTCACTCTCCAATCATACACACACAGCACATGTACACATGTAACTTTTATGCCAAACACTCCCACGATATATATACAATATATATACACAAACACCTCATATACACACCAAATGCACACCGAGACCTATATTATACCCACCTCACACCAGCAAATGTGCAAAAACAACATCAACACATTTAGCTACACACAATTCAAAGGACACACACAAACACACACACCACACATATACCACACCCAGAAACAATACACAAAAACTGCACACACAACACATGTGCCACACAATACCACAGAAACACACATTTCACATGTAGAACAAACACACCAGAAACATAACATAATCACAACTTTTACACCACTTCAACTCCATTCCACCACCCATATGCTACATATCACCACAAATATATATTACACATATCACAAAGAAAACAAACACCACACAGAGATCACACATGTACCACACAGTGCACATAAAGTACACACACACCACATATTCACAACAGCTACACCATGCTTATACTACATATACAAAGACACATACACATATCATGTCACTTCCACTAAAAACACTAAGTACATGAAAAAGGAACACAAAGACACATAATTTACACACAGAATACATGCACCATACATGCTCCAAAAATATACACATGCACAGTACTTACACCAAGGACACTCCATATATACCACACACACACAACCCACATGCACTTCCTGAATCACACATATGTCACACACAAACACACATACACCACACCCACACCAGACATCTACCTCAAATACTTCAAATATATACCACAACCACACCAGACATACATGCCACAAACTTCATAAATCAAATATACATCACATATACACCACACATAAATTGCACACACTCTCTCATATGCAACACATATACAGCACACACACAAGAATACCATACATAAACCAGAAACACACCAATTTATACCACATACATACTCCTCTGTATGCCACACACTCGCTAGTCATAACAGAAACACACCAGAAATTTAACACACATAGCACATACACGACACATATACCACTTATATCCCACACACTCATGAGATATAAAACACACATACACAGCAAATGCACACTACACATATATCATACACCCTTCACACTGGAAAATATCCATAGCGAACATCAACACCGCAATTAGCCACACATAATACATATCACACACACACACACACCTCGTATACCACACCCATAAACAACACACAAACACCACACACACAAAACACGTGCCACACAAATACCACAGAAATGCACACTTCACGTGGAGAATAAACATGCCAGGGACATATTATCACAACTCCTACACCACTTCCAGTCCATCCCACCACCCATATGCTGCATATCACCACACACATATTGCACAGCTCACAAAGAAATACACAAACACCATGCAGAGATTGCACATGTACTGCACAGTGCACATAAAGTACACATACACCACATATTCACAACACCCACACCACGCTTATAGTACACATACAAAAAATATACCCAGCATGTCATATCACTTATACTAAAAACACCACGTACATGCAAAAGAAACACACAGAACACATAATTACACACATAAAATATAAACACCACACCACACATGCACCACATATATACACATTCACACCATACATACCAAGGATGCTCCATATACACACACACAACCCACGTGCATTGCCCAAATCATACACATGTTAAGCACATACACACATACACCACACCCACACCAAACATCTACCTCTCATACTGCATTTCTATACCACACACGCACACCATGCATACCTGCCACACACACCTCACACATCTAAAAATACATCACAAATACACCACACATGTATTACACACACCTATGACACACACTTTCACTCATACTCAACACACAAACAGCACACGCCCAGACATACCGTATATAAACCAGAAACACATCAATGTATAACACACACAAACTCCCCTATATGCCACACACTCACCAATCATAACACATACACACTGGAAATATACCACACATAGCACACACGCACCACATATCCCACTTATATGTCACATACTTATGAGGTATCCAAACACATACAAACCAAATGCACACTACACTTATGTCATATACCTTCACACCAGCAAATATGTATAATGAACATCAGCACCACAACTAGCCACACACAGTACATACAACACACACAAACACACATCACACGTATACCACACCCATAAACAAAACACAAACACCATGCACACCACACGTGTGCCACACAAACACCACAAAAACACACACTACCCATGGAGAACATGCACACCAGATATACCATAATCACAACTCCTATACCATACACACAGCACACGTGAACACACATAAACCACCTATATATTAATGACACACCACACACACTCCACACACACACACCACAAATATCATGAACGCATACACCACATATATACCACACATATCATACATACAAAACACACAAAAACACATATCACAACCAGTCCAGACACCACACATAGAATTCACATACCAAATACACCCACATACCACACATAAACCAAACAAGAGATATCACACAGACACACCACACATACATCACACAATAACCACAGATACAGAGCATTCACTCTGCATGTACAATGCACACAATAACTTACCACACACATACCACACACTGCACATGCCATGCATCTACCTTGACACAACCAACACACACTCTACATATACTCCACACCTATATTTCACTCATACACCTTCCACACACACCCAACACAAAGAGAACCCTTATACCATGTACATTCCACATGCACACACCCCTGAGTCTGTCTTCATACAGCACACACCACAGATATACCAAACACCTGAGCTGCATATATAAAACAGCACACAACAAATATACCACACATGCAGCTCATACCCCACCTTCACCACATGTACAGCACACGTAGGCCACACACACACACACACAACTTCACACACTTCAAATACCACACATGCACCACACAATAACCCCATGTTTACATAGATCCACATACATATACTACACATTCCACATATACACAATGCTCACAGACACACCATGCATACAGTAAAACACATCAACATTGTTACACACACACACAGACTCCACAGTGTTCACCACAGTGAACACACATACAACACATGTAGATACCACACATATACCAAACACACACCCTGTCCATACTAGAACACCCCATACAGCACATACACATCCCATGTATCCCACACCTAAGCACTCATTCTACACACAAACACACACCACATCTAAATGAGAAACACGCCATACACATACCAACACCAAATATATACCACACTCCTCAAACATACTGTGAACATACACCCATGCCACACAGAAAACACACACACATGATGCTTACACTACACAAAAACACATGTACCACACTTCCATGGGAAAACTATACCACACACACCTACCACATGCAAATCAACACATACTGCATTGCTACACCACCCATATACCACACACACCACCCATATACTATTTATAGTCCACACCTAGAGTACACATGCACAAAACACACAACACATGCACTACACAACCCCCACACACAAAACAGCAGCACACACAATGCAAACTGCATTTGACAAATACACTACACACACCGCTTACACACATCAGAAACACAACACGTACAACATACACACTACAGAGACTATACTTACCACACGTAAAAAAAACCAGAAACAACATCATAAAACACAAATCAAATAAATGACATGAAGAAAACCACCATTATCATGCATAGAGCACACTCAGTGTATACACACACTACACACAACACACATATAGCATAGGTCCACCACACAGAGCACACACAACAGATATATACTACACACTCCATACACAGACCACACATTTACTACACACACACACTACCCATATGCCACATACAGATGATATATATACTACACAAACACAAACACTGCCGCTGAACACCCACACACACAGACACCACAGACACACTACACATTTTCCACAACATACATGAGCCCCACAAACATCTCACACACCACACATATACAACACTGAGGATACGTGCCTCACATGGTTACGTTATGCATACACATGTATCACACACATGCACACCACACACACACAGAACTATAACAAGGCACACACCACGTGTATGTCACACACACAAAACCTGATCCTACACACCAAGGTACTCTACACATACAACACACACAGTACACAAACAATACGCCTATACCATGCACACACAGGCCAAACTTACACCACACACAGACCACCTATAACACTTTCACCACACATACATGTACCACATATACACAAAACATACAAGACACATATTTCAGAAACACACAAAACTCACCACACACATGCAATGCTTACAGCACACCCACCACATGCAGCACAATTTCAACACATAATTTTACACATAAACCACACACACTTACCTCACATGTACCCATACTTACCATACAGATACCACACACACCACATATAGCACATATACACAACACACACTCACCACACACAGCACACATATTCCAAAAAACTTCCATGCATATTTGCCACACATACTACTTATAACCACAAAACCCTACATTTATACCACTTTGGCACCACGCATACATCATCCATATATTACCCACCTGCAGCACCAACAACACACAAAATGTACATACATCACACACTCGCTATAACACCACACACAGCACACACAACACATAGAAGACACACAGAAAACATCAGACATACACTGTGCCCATGTGTCTACCACACACAAAACATAGACCAGCTATTAACCAAAATTATACTACACACAGACATGCACAAACTTCATATACACCACAAAGACCACACATGTCGCACACACCAAACACACAAACCTCATATACCACACACACAACTCACATGTAATTAATTCATGCCACACATTTGCCACTCAAACACTACACGTACATGACAGTCAACCACACGTTTCTCACAAATACCACACATATCACACTTACTACACACACACATCACACAAACAAAACACATGGAACATATCTATATTAATCACTCAATACACACAACACACACACTCCACACAATCCATACAGTAAATGGAGATAATATACTCACTACACACCCCACTCCCACAGAATGCATACCACACCATACACAAGCACTAACCACACATATAACATTCCTACATCATGCACACTCCACACCATACACCACACAAAAAGCACACCCATCACAAAATAACAAGCAGATACACACACCAAATAAACACCACACATACATAACACATACCACACAACCCCACACACATCTCTCATATTCACACCAAACATACAGCACACACACCAAAGAAACATACCACACATGTAGCCCCCCCACACCATGCTGTAAGGGTACCACCAACACACACAGAACAGATACTCTGCAGACTCCTCACATATAACACACAAATGCCAAAAGTAAAACCAAAGGAAAACAACACACACTCCACTCATGTACCAAATATACACCACACATACACATAAGCTCACACACAGAACATTCAACCCACCAAGTCCATACATACTACATACAGCACACATGGACCACAACACACACTCGCCACATACATACATACCAAAGGTATACCACACAAATACATGCTCAGTGCAAACACACGAACACATAACCTTACACATATGCTGCAAAGACCCACACACAATACCACCACACTAAAAGTGCACCACTTTTAACACACACCACACACATCACACACACCACTCACACCACACATGCCATTTACACATACCACACCAACACACACATCACACCTTCAATGCATATGCTTCCCACACACCACACATTTACTATAAACACACCACACATCCACCATGCTTTTACTAAGCATATCATACATATACATATATAACATATACAGTGCCAAAATCCTCATACCACACACACTCACCAGAAACATGCACATACACAATACTGAGAACACACATACTACACATCACACACACCAAACAGGTAATACCCACACACACTAAACACTACCCACATATATGCAAAACACATACATAATATAAACAACAGACATCTACTACCTATTCTCACAGACACCCCACAAACACCACTCACACCTTACGTAAATACCATACACACATCACACATATAACAACTACCAACTACCCTTATTCCAGAGCACACACACATACACACATCATACTAATACCTCACCCATTCCATACTTGTACCACCACACCACACATTTACCGCACATGTGCTACACAAGGAACACACATATGCATCAAATTGACTTGCACCATAATACATTATAACCACACACACGCCACACATATACCCTCCAATATATGCCAAATGAATACCACAAACACACAACACAGGCATTGCATTTTCACTGCACACACACCACACACACACACACGTCCCATTCACCACACATAGAGCACAGAAAATTCACAAATACACACTACACACGCAACAGACACAAAACCTATACATCACACACACCCTAACATACACCACACAAATACCATTTACATATACACATATATCAGCTTACACAACTCCTGCAGACATTCACAGCTCATACACTATGCGCACACCACAGAAAAAGAATGCATATAACTTATGCACACACCACACACAAAGCACCCATACCGCACATACACCATGCACACACCACACATATGACACACAGAGTGGACACACTCAAAAATTTATATGAACATCACACATAGAACACACATATGCTGCAAAATCCCCACATGTATATCACACCGACCCCCCCCACACACCCACACATACAACATGCAATAACCCTCACACATTTCACTTATGTCCTACACCCCACAAATATATGACACACACGCTACACATATGCCATGAATACACCACATATACACCACACAAACAAGGCATATATTAAACCTACATATATGCCATACACAGAACAGACACACAAGACATACACCACAGACACCACACACTCACCACACACATCGCCAATACCACACAGAAACACACATACACTAATCATTATCATGCATATACTACACACATGTACACAAACACTACTCACAGTGCACATACTGCAAACATGGCATGCACACCACACATATGATACATATATACCACACACGACACATACACCACAAAATAATCCCACATGTCCCCACACACAAAAAGAGGACACATATAATCTCTATAGCCAAAACAAACAACACACAACCTATATTCCCTAACCTATATAAACCGCAGAAACACCATGCACATAACACAGACACCACACACACAGAATCAAAACACCTACCACAACCATTAACATAAAACGCACATGCCACACACATAACACACATGTAACACACACAATGCATATTACACACACTCATCACACACCAAACATCACACATACAACACAAATAGACATATGGCACACATTCACCAATATACCCACCACACCCACATGTGCTGCACCCATGCCAAATATCCACCACACACAACATATCCACCACAATTTCACACCACACACCACATGCCTCATATGTACCACATATAGAAGACATATATTTCACTGACATACCTTGCACACACAATTCCATAGCACATACATCACACAGATACTATAATGTCATTCCACCTTAAACATGTACCACAAACACATGTACCACACATATGCCAATCATTACCAGATATATCACACACACACATACACAGCACAGACCACACAAACTACATATTCTCCCCATAACTACTACTCTCACAACAATGTATCCCCCACACACAGACAGTTCACATATATCGCACAGTGATCAATACATAACCCTACGATCTACACGCACACTGGCCTCACACCACAGATATACCACATACCCACAACTTACACAGAAAGCAAAAGCCCTACACATACACTAGACATACACCGCACATATTCAACACACACACACACACACAAACACAACACACAAACACCACTCACAGGAACACATACCTCATACACACGACACAACTTTCCCACAAATACACAACCCATATACCTCACACACTCAGCATACACACACACCACACACACACATACCAGACTCTACTTATTTTCCATACATATACTACACACAGAAAATACATGCAACATTCACACAAAACACACACTACTCACATGCCACACATACACCATACTTATACGTCAACACACACCATATATACTCCACACAACCACCAAATAGACACCATACACACAACATGTACATCAGAATTCCACCACACACACTGCACGTACCTCACATGCACCACTGATATAACACTCCTCTTTCATTGATACCACACACGTCACCCAAAATATACACTACAACACATTTACCACAGCGTCACAGCACAAACATCACACATATATCACACACACACACACCACACCTACACCAATCACATAGCATGCATATGGCACACACACCACACCTACACCAATACACACAGCATGCATATGCCACAATATTACACATACAGCATTACCACACAAAAACCATGCATGTACAAGCACACCATGCACAGAACACATATGCCACAACACAACATATATATACACACACACACCAACAGTATACACATCACCAATAACCTCCCATATGGCACACACTCACAAACTACAAATACACCACATTCACACCACAGATACACCTCCCACACAATTATCACACATACCAGACACACACACCCATACCAAAAACATCTTACAGACATAATACACATATTCCACATATGTGCCACCCACAAACAACACACACAAGTCACATACACCATACGGAAACACACTTTACACACAAGCCAAACACACACAACACATTCATTACACATACACCACACGCACAGCATATACACACCAACACGCATCACAGACACATTACACCACAGACACAACACACATAGAAACATGCACACATACAACACAAACAGCAATCACACATACACCATACCTGTGACACAAAAACAAAATATATCATAAATAATTCACAAGCACCACACAGCATACACACCACAATAAACCATACACTATATACACATATGTCACACAAACACCACATTGTACACACATCCTGCATACACCACCAGATGACATGCATATATTACACAAAATACTCCCAAATCACACAGAAATATATACCTACATGATTACCACACACGTTCCCCCCCACCCACCACACACAACACACAGATCATCACATACACATCACTCAAACTCCTCAAACAAGCATTGTATATACCACACAAAACACACACACAACACCACCAACACAAGTACCAAACACTCACACACCACATGCACCTCCCACATGACACATATAAACCAAAATCACCCAACATGAAACTCACAACACACCTATACCACACATAAGAAACATGCACCACAACACACCATACAATAACAAACACACATCACACAAATAACAGGGGTATAACAGATTTATACCACATGTATGCAATGGATAAACCACATACAGCACATATATACCCCACAGTCGCAACAAATATACCCCATGTACACCGAACATATTCACCACAATCTCACCACACTCACAAATGCGTGCTGCAATGCACTGCACATTAATCACACCTGATCCACACATACACAAGACCTGTATCTCACATGCAAATATCAGACACACACCACATATCACATATATGCCATAGACACCACTGTCAGACATCAAAAGGTCTACAGATACAATACAGATTCCACAGTTACACCAAAAACATAACACACATAGAATATCAACACGCATCACACACTATGCATACAAAACACATGCACCACATGTTAACCATACCTATGACACACACACATACACATCACTTCTACACATACTAAATATAAGCCACAATTCATGGTCACATATACCACAAACACAAACCATACATATATCACACACAACACACAAACAAAACACGCTAGAAACAGGAAATATTGACCCCACACCGAACATATACCACATACAGAATTCATAGAAACCATACATCATATTTGTCCACGCACAAAAAAGCACCACAGCACCCATATAACACAAACAAGTATATGCCACCTATGCATTAAAGCTACACAACAAACACCCCATTTATACCAAAGCACATGCTAAATATATATACACACTCACGTATACAACATAATTTCACCACACACACAACTCCCACACACATTGCACCTATTTATCAATCCTAGTCCATAGGAATACAACACATATACCTCACACAGACATACCACACACATGGCACTCACACAAAACACACAAACCAAAAAGAACAGATACAGCACACACATTACACACATACACCATACATACTCCACACAATACACACCACACATATCACTCACATTACATACACACAACACATATACCACACTTGATGCACATGTGCCACACTCACATATCACACACACACATATACCATATACATGCACACCACACATAAGAAACACAATATGCCCACATATACTGCAAGCACATTCTTATTCATGACAAATACATCACACTCACCACACAGATACACAACACAGATGCCACACCTACGTACTCCACACATACTTCATACACACTGTATATATACACTAACTCATACCACACATACACCCCCACACAGACATAACACACACATACTACACACAAAGAGACAATCCAAATTCATTGCACACATACCACACTTATGCCACACTTATAAAACACAAAAACACACCAAATACCATGCACACCACAAGATACTTCACAACCCACACATACACCATCTCCACTCCTTCCCATTACACATATGCTGCATATCACCACAAATATATATTACACACATCACCAAGAAACACATAATCACCACACAGAGATTGCACATGTACCACACACTGCACATACACCACACATATGCCACATATCCACAATACCTGCACCACTCTTAATCTACACATTAAAGACACATAGCATATCACATCAATCATATGAAACACACACAGTACATGCAACAGAAACACAAAACACATAAATTCCACACACAAGTTATATACACTCCATTTATATCACACAGACACACCACACATGCACTGCCCACTCCATACATATGACACACAGAAACACATACACCACACCCACACCAGACATCTAACTCACATACATCACATATATACCACACACACACAAATATACACACACACCACGGATACATGCCACACAAACCTCACAAATCAAACATACATCACCTATATACTGCACATATATTACACTCTCTTCAACTCATACATACCTTATATATAGCACACATGCAGGCATACCATACCTATACCAGAAACACATCAGTGTATACACCAAATACTCCCATATATACAAGACATTCACCTAACACATATGCAACACACATACCACTTATATGCCAAACGTTCACAAGATATATAACACACAAAAACCTCATATACACATCAAATGCACATGAGACGTATATTATACACACTTCACCCCCACAAATATGCATAACCAATATCAACACAGTTAGCCACACAGAATACATATGACACAGAAAAATGCACACACCACATGTATACCACACATATAAACAAAACACAAACACCACACACACAACATGTGTGCCACACAAATACCACAGAAGCACACAATTCACATGGAGAACCAACACACAAGAGATGTACCATAATCACAACTTTTATTTCATACACAGAGCATACATGAATACACACAACTACCTATAAACCACTGACACACCACACACACTCCACACATGCCACACAAATACCATAGCCACACACACACCACATATAGGCAACACGTATCATACATAAAAAACACACAAAAACACATATCACAACCATTCCAAACAGATACCACACACAGCACACACGTACCAAATATACCCACACA
Organism: Lynx rufus; assembly: GCF_022079265.1. Lineage (NCBI taxonomy): Eukaryota > Metazoa > Chordata > Mammalia > Carnivora > Felidae > Lynx > Lynx rufus. The sequence continues at coordinate 19,893,689 of NW_025814830.1, read as the reverse complement.
GCACTCATACACCAAACAAGATATATCGCACAGACACACCACACATACATCAAACAACCACACTTACAGAACACTCACTCTGCATGTACCACACACACAATAACCTTACCACACATGTGCCACACAGCACACATGTCAAACATACACTTAACTGCCTAACTACACTGTGTTTAAGATGTCTTTCATTTGGTTTTTAACGTGCATCTAGTTGGGTATTTCCTTTAAAATCTCTTCATTATCCAAAGAGAATGGTGATGCACTTAACTGCAACAGACACCATTGTGGCTAAGGCATCTTTGAATTCTCTTCTTAGATTCATCCAGTAAGAAGTATGCTTAATTACTTCTAAATAATCACCAGGGAATATACAGGTGCTTAACTGCCTGAAACAGCCATGCACTCAGTAAATTCTATAAACATTTTGAAAATACATGAAGTAACAAGTGTTCTTAAATTTCTTTGTGTAAACCCTTATACTTAAAGGTGTAAAACTACCCAGCTGCAAGACTGGTTAATGACTTTCAGTACACAAAAATTCATTGAAACACTCGATGTGAGGAATGGGAAATGACCCAGTGCTTCTCTGCTTAAAAGTACAGTGCTCTTCAAAGGGCTCTTTCATGTAGGATTTCATGGACATGTAACAAGACCATTAGTTTAAATATTCCGTATCTGTGAGAGGGTAATGGCCATGGGCTTATCTTCCTAAAAGTAAAGGCTATGTTTCAAGCGGCTTTCATAGGCCTCTTACACAGAAAAGAAGTGCTTATAGTAAAGAACTAGAAGCGACTTAACTCCCTGAATCTGCAGTGTGCTTAAATTCAGTTAACATTTTAGGTCAATGTGGGAAGAAGTGCTCCTGTGTATACAAACTAAGGAAGGGGCTACTGCTTGATTGTCTAAAACTACTCATTGCTGAAGATGTCTTACATGTAGCTTTTCACATACAGCTCATTGGAACCTTTGTTGAAATGGTGTATATTACCAATAGGAATGGCCATGTGCTTCATTCACTGCATAAACCGCTTTGTGCTTAAGGTGGTTTTCATTGCCCTGTTTAAAGTTTTTTTTCACTTTTTAAATTATTCTTTAATTCCATTTAGAGTGTTACAATAATTTCAAGTGCACAATAGAGGGATTCAACAATTCCATATACACTACCCAGTGCTCATCATAAGTACAAGTGCACTACTTTATCCCCAGCAACTATTTAAACAATCTCTCCATCTTTCCCCTCTGGTAACTATTCATTTGTTCTCCATAATTTAGAGTCAATTGCTTGGCTTCTCTCTCTTTTTCTATGCCCTTTGTGTGTTATGTAAATCTGTTTCACTTAGATCTCTGGCTGTACACTTGTCTTGTTCTTTAATTTTGGATAAATTTCTGTCTTTTCACTTCCTCTAAGTCTCCATGCCTGTTTCTGTGTAAAAATTTTTTGTTAGCAACACAGAACGGCCATGTTCTTAACTGCCAGAAACAACTCTACACCTGAAGCATCTTTGAGTTAGCTTCTTAGATTTTTCCAGTAATCAGTGTGATTAAATTATTCTGTATAAGTAGGAAATTTTTATGTGCTTAACTGCTTGAAAAAACTGTGTTCAAGGAGGATTTTAACTTTTAAGTTCATGTAGTAGCAAGTTTTCCTAAAGTCTTTGGCACAAATAGAATGGAAGGGCTTAATGCTTAACTGCCTAAAACTACACTGTGTGTAAAGGGTCTTGAGGGACCACTTAGACATTGGAGCAAGAAGTATTCCTTAGCCCTTCTGTGTAAGCTCTAGAGAATGGTCTGGGCACAAGAGCCTGAAAGGCCACACTGTGCTTAAAGCAAATGTCAATTAGTGTTTCAGATAAATGTAGTAAGAAGTGCTCTTCTCTCTGTCAACTCTAGGGAAGGGCCTTGGGCTTAAGAGTTTGAAACTACTTTTTGCTTATAGCATCACTCATGTAGCCATCACATACATTTCATAGCATCTTTTGTTGAAACACTCTCTTACCAGTAAAAAGACCATGTTCTTAACTGCCTAACACTACCTAGTGCTTCAGGTGTTTTTCATGTAATCTTTAACATAAGTCCATAGGAGCTTTTGTTGAAACACTATTAGCAAGGGGAATGGTCATGTGCTTCTCTTGCCTAACTGTGCTCTGCTTCAAGCTGAGTTCAAAAAGGTTTTTGGATAAATGCAGTCATAACCCTTCAGGCTCTGGTGTACAAACACTGGAAATGCCCTTGCTTTTAAGTATCTAAAACTACACTGTGGTAATGCATCTTTTGTGTCACGTACCATGGATATCTAGTATAAACTTTTGTTTAAACCCTATTTAGCTTAGGAAATGCTTTTGTGTTTGATTGAAGACAAAAGACTGTGCTTAAAGTGTTTTTGAGTCAGTTCTTGGATTTACCCAGTAGGAAGTGTGGTTAAATTTGGGTAAGCACTAGGGAATGCCCATGTGTTTGTTTTACTACCTGAAATACTTTTTTACTCAATGATGTTTCCAAATGCCTCCTAAATACAAATGTTCTGAAAGTTCTTTATATTATCAATAGGGAAGGGCATTCTAAGTGCTTAGAACTACACTCTGCCTTGAAACGTTCTTTATTAGCCTTCACATTTATATGAAATTTTGTTGAAACACTATATATTAGCAATAGGCAATGGTCATGTACTTTAGTGCTTAAAACTATACTGTTTTTCATGACACCCGCATGAACTTCTTACCATTTAATAAAAAGTGTTCCTTACGTGTACTCCATCGACGATAGAGAGATTCCTTGTCTTTTTTTAAATTTTATTTATTTTGAGGGAGGGAGGGAGGGAGAGAGAGAGGAGAGAGACAGAGAGACAGAGAGAGAATGCAAGGAAGCCAGGGGCAGAAAAAAGATAGAATTCCAAGCAAGTTCCACACCATCAACACAGAACCTGATGTCATTAGCAGAGAGCGTGTTATGGGGATACAGTGCACAAATTTTGAGATAATGACCTGAGCCATCATCAAAGGTCAAAGGTCAGACTGAGCCACCCAAGCACCCAAGAAATGCCTTGTCTTAACTGCCTTTAACTACACTGTGCTGAAAGCAGCTGTTAATGACCATTTTAGATGAATGTAGTAAAAAGTATTCTTAACCCTTCTGTGTAAACCCTAGGAAAGGGCTTTGTCCTTAACTGCCTGAAACTACACTGCACAATATGTGTCTTTCATGCAATGCCTGAGACAGCCAGCTTGCTAGGAGGGTACCTTCTCAACATTCTCCAATTCTCATCTGTCATGAAGAACCCTGGTCTTCCATGTATCAATTTTCACCATTTTTCTTAATTTTCAAATGAGGTTATCCTTAGGCTCCATTGAGAGTCAGACTCTATGAGGAATATCCTCTGCTTGGAATTGGAGCGTCTGATGAAGTCTTTGTAACTGTAGGATAGGTGTTTCACAGGAATCCCTTTTAATTTTGTTTCAGAACAATGTGGATATCCAGAGGCCTAGGCCATGTGAAGATGCCCAGCAGAGAATATTTGTGTGTAGGATGAGCCAGAGGTTTTGGAAGGGAGCTGGTCTCTTTTCTGGGTGATTTGAAATAGTTCTTTCCAGATTCATTCCATTCCCACTGGAAATGTAGAACATTGGCCCTCATTGGGGACAGTCTCTTCCCATCACTGTTTTTTCTAACCAGGTCTTTGTTTACACTTAGGAGCAGGGAGCTCTTACACTCAGCCAGCACCCAGGAAGAGCCAGGGTGTTCCCTCTTTGGTCCTGTGTTCAGGGAGAGGTACCAGAACCAAATATCCAAAAGGAAGATGGCCTGTTAGTCCTGAAACACTTGGTGCTTGTCCAGTTGTGACTCATTCTCCTGGCTGCTTGAGATGCCCTCATTTTCACTAGCAGACAGTTCACACATGGGCAGTATGCTCAGGAGCTGGTGAGTGCAAGAAGAGCCCTTTCCAGGAAGACAATACAAGGTTATGGTTCCAGATGCCTGAGCAACAGCCAGGGGCATCTGATAACTACAGATCAACCACTGCTGTTTGTATCCACTGTTGGGAAAAGTGAGAAACAGACAAAACCTGGGGTTTCAGGCTCCTATTGCAGAAAGAATGCAGGCCTCTTGCTGACAGGGCTCCCAGATGTATTTTGTAGATGGCTCCCTTTGCTTATTATCTGCTTCCAACTTGGGAGTCTGGTGGTATCCTTGTGACTGATACTGGTTTTGCATTGGGCCCTTCTCAATCTGGTTTCAGAACTATGTGGACATAAGCGGCCTAGGGCATTGGAAGGTGCCCAATGGAGAATGTTTGTATGTAGGCTAAGTCAGAGGTTTGGGGAAAAAGCCAGAATCCGGCATGAGGTAAGAAGTATAGATAGATATCTCCTTTCTGGATTTAGCCCATGCCAAATAGAAATGCAAAACCTTAGCCCTCCATGTACTCCCTCCATGACTGTTGTTTTCCCATGTCACCATTCCCATTCCAAGATCATGGGCTGTCATTTCCACAGCCAGGATCCAGCAGTCAGATGTGACTTAAGAGTCAGTTCCTGAGCCAATTGGGAGCTCTCAGGGTCTGATATTCTAAAGGAAAACCCGCCCTCCTGGTACCTAGCCAGCTAGCATAATCTTCATGAAGGAAAACGAGTTTGCTTCCTCCCATAGCTGATGGTGAAGCCTTCACCCTAAAGATCAGGTTTGTGTATGCACAGTATGCTCTAGGAGCTGTTCTACACACTACCAGTCTCTTGAGTGAAGTCCACACCAAAACTGCATACCAAGCACGTGAAGCACATACCTGCTACTGCTACATCTCTGCTGCCCCATCTGCTAATGGGATGACAGGAAAGACATCCAAAGCCAGGTCTTTCCCTATCTATTTGAAGGAATAATGGAGGCTTCATAATGGCAGTGCTTCAGGTGTAGCATGGAAAGATGTCCCTTTACCAAAGCCCAAAGGTGTTTCTAATTCCTGAGACACTCAGGCTATTCACTTCACAGGTCTCCCATTCCCATCTCTAATGAAGAAATCTGGCCCCCTGACCATCACTTTCAACCCCTTTGCTCTATTTTCAAAAGAGTTTCTCCCTTGGGTTCCTTCCTAGTGAGTCTCAGAGTAATATCCTCTGCTTTCAAGGGGAGAGTCTGGTGAAGTCCTTGTGACTGGAATAGGTTTCATAACAGGACCACCCCTTAATTTGGTTTCAGAAGTGTATGGTCATCCAGAGACCTGGGTCATTGGAAGATGCCCAGTGGAGAATAATTGTATGTATGCTGGGCCATGTATGCTGAGGTTTCTGGAGAAAGCTGGCCTACATTATGTACTGAGATGAAGTGAAGGGAGATATCTCATTTCCAGATTGAAGCTATTCCCATTGCAAATGTCGAGCTTTGGCCCTCCTCCTGGCCATTTCCTTCCCATGGCTGATTATAAATAAAGCTTTGTTCCCACATAGGAGCCATAGAACCTTTGCTCACTCAGCTGGCACCCTGGGGTAGGTCACAGACTCCCACTCTGGTCCAGTGCTCAGTGAGAGCTATCAGTGTCTGCTATATAAAAAGGAACTTTAGGGGTGCCTGGGTGGCGCAGTCGGTTAAGCGTCCGACTTCAGCCAGGTCACGATCTCGCGGTCCGTGAGTTCGAGACCCGCGTCAGGCTCTGGGCTGATGGCTCGGAGCCTGGAGCCTGTTTCGGATTCTGTGTCTCCCTCTCTCTCTGCCCCTCCTCCGTTCATGCTCTGTCTCTCTCTGTCCCAAAAATAAAATAAAAAAAAATAAAAATAAAAAGGAACTTTATTCCCTGAGTGTGGTGCTCGGCCAGCTCTGGCATAGAAGGTGAAGGAAATCCAGCTTGCTTCACTTTCCTGGTTGATTGAGTTGCCTTCATTTTGAGAGACAGTTTGCAAATGGGCAGTATGAACCAGGAGAGAGTCGGCACAGGAAGAGCCTTTTCCAAGAATAGGGAATGAAGTCCTTGTCCCAGACTCTTGAGCAAGAGCCAGCAGAACCCAAAGCTAGAGCTCAAGCAGTGCTGTCTCAATTGATGGAAATATTGGGAGGTACAGGAAAAATCCAGAAATTTATGGCTTCTGAAGAAAGAATGCAGGCTATTTGCTGACAAGGCTCCCAGGTGTAGCCCTGGAGAAGGCTCGTTTTGCCAAAGCTCACAAGAGTATTTTATTTTGGATACAACCCAGTTGGAGTTTTTGCTGGGTACTTCATTCTCAACACTCTCCATATATCAACTCAAACAATGAACACTGCACTCTGTCCATTTGCACACTTTTGCTCTTTTTTTTTTTTGAAAAAAGATTCTGTCTGGAATCTGTTCAGAGCCAATATCTAGAGTAATATCGCCTTTATTCAAGGTGGGAGTCACGTGGTGTCCTTGGAATAGTGATATAAGTTTTATATTGGGTACTTCTCAATTTGGTTTCAGAACTCTGTGGTCATCCAAAATCCTAGGGTATTTGAAGGTGCCCAGGTAGAATTCTTGTGGGTAGGCAAAACCAGAGGTTATGGGAGCATCCCACCTCCCATGTGGGACAAGAGAAAGGGAAGGTAGATATGCCTTCCTAGATTTGAACCATGCCCATTTGAAATGCAGAACTTTGACTCATCTCGTACTCATTCCTATCCCATGACTGCTTTCCTAACTTGGTATCAGTTCATACTCCAAGACCATGGGGCTGTCACATATACAGCTTGCGTCCAAGGACCGGTGATGACTTTCCAATCTCTTTCTGAATCAAGCAGAGTTCTCAGAGTCTGATATCCTAGAGGACAGCTGACCCTCCTGGCCCTAACTGATGGAGATACCCTCATTCAGACAAAAAGGACAGTCTGTGCACCTGCAGTATGCTCCAGGACCTGAACAGCGTACAGGTCACCTTTTGAAGAAATAGTGCACCAAGCCTTCGTTCCCACCACTTGGTCATCAGATGGAAGCACACACTTCCATACCCCAGAATCACTCCTTCCCCTATCTACAGATCTGATGGGCAGAAGCACACCAACATCCAATTGTTTCCCTCTCTTTCTTAAGGTAGAATGTGGACCTCTTGCTCACAGGGCTCTAAGACACAGCCTGTAGAGTACTCCCTTAGCCAAAGCTCATAAAAAGTTCTTATTCCTGAGCCATCCTCTGCCTTGATAATACACTGTGCTAGTCACTTCATTCTCAACATGACCCAATTCTCATCCATAATGAAGATTGCATGTCCTGTGTGTATCCATTTTCATCACATTGCTTTATTATCAATCCTAGTTTTTCTTTGGATTCATACAAATTCAGTCTTTCAGAGTACTATCTTCTGCTTCCAAATGTTTAATATGGTCCAGACCTTGGTATTGTGGTATAGGTTGAACCAAAGTGACCCTTGCATTTGGGTTTCATGACTACGTGGATATCCAGATCCCTAGGGCATTGGAAAAGATCTAGCTAGCAGAGAACTGTTTGTGGAGGATGGGCCAAAGGTGAAGGTGGAGCTGACCTCCTTGCTGGGCCTAGGAGAAATGAAGTTAAATATCTCCTTTCCACATTGATCATATTCCCACTGGATGGAAATATTGAAAGAACTTTGGTCCTCCCTGCAGCCATTCTCTTTCCCGTTTACTGTATTTCTATGTCTTTATTCACCCTTAGGAGCCATGTAGCTGGCACTCAGCCAGCACCAAGGCATGGGCATCAGATTCCCACTGTGTCCCATGCTCAGTGACAGCCATCAGTATCAGCTATCCGAAAGGAGAATAGCCCTCCAATCCCAGAACTTGATACTAAGCTCTTTCTGGAATGGGAGTGGGGGTCGGGAGCCAGCTTGCCTGGTTGCCCTGCCTGATTGAGGTGCTTTCATTCCTAAAAGTAAACAGTCCACACAGGAGCAGTAGGCTCCAGAATCTGGTCAGCACATAAAAACTCTTTATAGGAAGATGGAAGTGATGCCCATTTCCACATTTTGAGCAACATCTGGTGGCACCTCAAAGCTACAGCACACTCAGTGCTCACTGCATTCCCCAAATGAGGAAAAAAACAGGGTTCTTCAGGACTTTCTGACAGAAGAAGGAAGGCCTGTTGCTGGCAGAGTGCCCACTAGGAGACTGTACAGGAAATTTTTATCTAAGCCCTCAGGTGTTACTCCTTCTACACACAGCCAGGTTTCCAGAAGCTTGGGCTGAGCACCACCTTCTACACATAATTTTCTTCCAATCTTGGAAGAGTTTGTGCCATCCAGAAACACCTTTACACTTCTTTGTGCTTTTTCTGGAATAAGGTTCTTCCCCAAGTCCACTCAGAGTCACTGTCTCAGAGTCATATCCTCTGCCTTCAATCTGGGAGTCAGGCCCAGTCCTTGTGAATGTGGGAGAGGTTTTGCCACAGGGCTGCCTCTTATCTAATTAATTTAGGTTCAGGAGTATGTGGAGTTCCAGAGGCCCAGGGCATTTCAAGGTGCCCAGCAGATGATGTTTGTGTATAGGTTGGGCCAGGACTTTGGGGCAAAGTCTGGTTTCCTTTGTGTGCTGTTGGGAAATGAAGTAAGACACCCCCTTTCCAAGTTGATCTCAATTCCCTTTAGAAATGTCGAGCTTTGGCCCTCCATGTGCCCATCCCGTTCCCCTTGCTGTATTTCTCATGGTTTTTTTTTCCTCACTTAGGAACCATGGAACTGTCACCCACTCAGTGAAGCACCCCAGGTGAGGCCATGCAATCCCATTATGGTCCTATGATCACTGAAAGCTGGAAAGGTCTGGTATACCAAATGAAAGATGGCCTTTAAGTCCACGAGTAATTGGAGCTTTGCCTACTGTGGTATGGAAGTTGAATGGGAGACAGAATGGTTCACTCACCTGATTGATTCAGTGGCCTTCATTTGGAGATGCAGTTTGCACATGGACAGTATGAATGAGTAGGGTGTTGGCACATGAAGGGGCCCTTTCCAGGAATAGGGAATGCAGTCCTTGTTCCAGACTCCTGAACAAGAGCCAGCATAACCCAATAGCTATACTCAAGTATTGGTGACTCCATCAACTGATGGAAAAAGTGGGGGTAGAGAAAGCCAGAAATCCCTGGCTCCTAAAGAAAGAATGCAGGCTTCTTGCTGACTGGGCTCTGAAGTGTAGCTTTGTAGGTGGCTTCATTTTCCTAAGTCCACAGGCATTTCTTTTTTAAAATTTTTAATGTTTATTTATTTTTGAGAGAAAGAGACAGAACATGAGTAGGAGAGAGGCAGATAGAGATGGAGACACAGAATCAGATGTGGGATCCAGGTTCTGAGCTGTCAGCACAGAGCCCAACTCTGGGCTCAAAGTCACAAGTGGTGAGATCATGACCTGAGCTGAAGTCTGATGCTTAATCTCCTGGGACACCCAGGCGTCTCCCACAGGCTTTTCTTATTCCAGATACAACCAGGTTGATAGGAGACTGTACTCAGTATTTCATTCTCAACATTCTCCAAACCTCATGTGTGATGAAGGACTTGGCATTCTGGGTCTCCATTCCACCACCTAACTCGTTTTGGGAAAAATGGTTCTGAATGGTATCTATGCAGAGTCAGTGTGTTAGAGTAATATTCTCTTCTTTTAGCGAGGGAGTCTGCTTGTATCCTCATGAGGGTGATATTGGTATTGCATTGACCTCTTCTCAATTTGGATTCGGAATTATGTGGCTTTCCCCAAACCTAGGGTGTGTGAATGTTTCCAGGGAGAATGCTTGATGGTAGGCTAAACCAGAGGACGGTGGAGGATGCTGACTCCTATGTAACAAAAAGGAATGGATTATAGATGTCTCCTTCCCTGATATGACCCAGACCACTTGAAAGCAGAACTTGACTCACCTTGTCATAATTCCTAACCCTGGTTTTCTGACTTGGTCTGAGTGAATTCACACACCAAGATCATGGGGCTGTCCTGTACAAAACCAGGTCCAATGATTTCAAGCGAGTTTCCAGGCCATTCCTGAGCCCATGCAGGGCTCTCAGAGTCGGATATGTCAGAATACAGTTAGTCTTCCTCTTTCTGAGACCTTGGTGCTAAGCAGGCTCCAAATTCATGGGGTTGGGAAGCCACATGGATACCTGCCCCTAATTGCTGAAGACATACTGCTTTGGAAGAACAGTGTGTGCATGTACACTATGCTCCATGCCCTGATCAGCACCCAAAAAGTCTTTTGAATCAGTATTGCACCAGGGCCTCATCCCAGTTCTTTATCATCACATGGAAGCACATCTTCATATCTCAGTTCCATTGCTGCCCCTATCTACTGATACCATGTGCAGAAGCACACTAAAAGCCAAGTTACCCTCTATTTTTAAGGTAGAATGCTTGTCTCTTGCTCACGGAGCTCAAAGCAGAATCCTTTGTAGTTGTACTGTAGCCAAAGCACACAAGTGTATTCAGAATCCTGATCAAGTCTGCATGCTAATATATTGTGCTAGTCAGTTTATTCTAAATATTATCCGATTCTTACCTTGAATGAAGAACTCTAGCCCAACGTGTATCAATTTTCACCACATTGCTTTACTATCCATCTAGGTTCCTGTTGGATTCCATACAAATTCAGCCTTTCAGAGCCAATTCTTTGATTGGCAATTGTGTAATGTGGAACAGCTCTTGTGACAGTGGGAAAGGTTGAGGAAAAGTGGCCCTGGTAATTTGGTTTAACCACTACATGGACACCATAAGCTCTAGGGCATGAGAAGAGTTCCAGTGGAGAACTGTTGTTTGGAAACTGGGCCAGAGATAGCGTGGGGGGGAGGGGGAGCTGGAATTCTTGCTGTGCCTAGGGGAAGAAAAGTTCAACACCTCCTGTTGACCTTGATCTCATTGCCATTGAATGGATATATTGATAGACTTTATGTCCCTTGAAGCCATTCACTTTCCCTTACTGTATTTCTGACTATGATCTCTTTTTTGTCTTTTCATACATAGGACCCATGGAGTAATCCCTCACTCAACTGACACCTCCGTGTAGGCCACAAAATCCCACTGCTGTCAGGTGCACAATGCAAGCCATCAATGTCTGCTATAGCAATGGAAAGATGGCCTTTACTTACTGACTGCTTGGTGCTTAGCCTGCTGTGGTATAGAGGGTGAATGGAAGCCAGCTTGCCTCACTGACCTAGATGAGTTGTCTTCATTCTGAGAAACAATTTACACATGGGCAGTATGGACCAGGAGGTGTTTGGCACAGGAAGAGCACAGGAAGGAAAAGGTAATGACATCCTTATTCAAGATCCTGACCAAAAGCCAGAAGAACCCAATAGAAATAGCTCAAGCATTGTTGCCTCCATCAATGGATGGAAAAATTGGGAGGGGCAGACATAGCCAGGAATTTCTGGCTCCATAAGACAGAATTCAGACGTCTTGCTGACAGTTCTCCCAGGTGTGGTCCTTCAGAGGGATCCCTTCACCTACCTCCACAGGCATTATTATTCCAGATATCACCAGGTTGAAAGGAGAGTTGCTGGGTCCTTCATTCTCAACATCCTCCAAATCTCACGCAATGAAGAACACTGGCAGTCTGTATCTCTAATTGCACCACTTAAATTATTATTATTATTATTTTGGAAATTCGTGGAATTTATTCAGAGCCAGTGCCTTTGAGTCCTATCCTCATCTTTCAGTTTGTGAGACTGGAGGTGTCTAGTAAGGGTGATATAGGTATAACATTAAGACCTTCTCAATTTGATGTCAGTTTACGTGGCCATTCCCAAATGGGTGTGTGTGAAGGTTTCCAGGGAGAACTTTGCGGGAAGGCTCAGCCAGAGGATCGAGGACATGCAGGCACAACATATGCAAGAGGAAATGTAGATACATATATCCTTCCTTTATTTGCCCCATGTCCATACGAGTGCAGAACGTATCATTCCTATTCCGTTGCTACTTTTCTCACATGGTCTCAGCTGACACTCCAAGACCATGGAGACTTCCCCCTTTACAACCAAGTTCCAAGGACTGGAGGTGAATTTCCATGTACTTCCTTAGGCCCTGCATGACTCTCAGGTTCTGATACCCCAGAGGACAGCTAACACTCCTGTCCCTGAGGCCTTGGTGCTTAGCAGCCTACATTCACTGTGGAAATGGGTAGCATCATGGACTCCCATTCCTAAATGACGGAGTAACTTCTTTCAGAGAACATACAGTCTCTGTGTATGCAGTCACTTGTGCACCAAAAAGCTTATGAATGAATAGTACAGCAAGGCCTCGTCCCACCTCTTGATCATCCCCTAGAAGCACATTCTTTGTGTCTCAGTGCCACTGCTGTCCCTATTCTGATCCCATGGGCAAGAGCACACCAGAAGCCACAGTTTCCCTCTATTTCTTAAGGTAGAGTGGGGGTCTCTTACAGAGCTCCATAGGCCATCCTTTGGAGTAGTCCTATAGCCCAAGCCCACAGAAGCTTCCTCTGATTCCTGAGCAAGCCAGCTGGCTTCCATACTGTGTTAATCAGTGCATCTAAGCCTTATCCAATTCCCATCCTTAAGCAGGAACTCTAGCCCTCTGTCTCTCAATTTACAGAACATTTTTTTTTTAATCCATCAAGGTTCTTGTGCATACAAATGCAGGCTTTCAGAGTACTACCTCTGGCTTGCAAAGGTCCAAGGTGGACCAGCCTTCGTGACTGTGGGACAGATTGAGCCAAAGATGCCCTGGAATTTGTTTCCAACCCTACATGGTCATCCAGAGCCCTGGGGCACTGGCAGGTTGCAGCAGAGAAATGTGTGGAGGCTGCGCCAAAGGTATTAGTAGGGAGCTGGCCTCCTTGCTGGGCTTGGGGAGATGAAGTGAAACATCTCTTTTCCACTTTGAGCACCTTGCCATCAGATTGAAACATTGAATAAACTTAGATGCCCCTGCAGCCATTCACTTTCCCTTCCTGTATTTCTGACGATGTAATCATTCACCCTGAGAAGCCAATGAACTGACACTCAGTGAACACCAAGGGGTGGGCGTTGGGTTGCCACTTCTCCCCATGCTCAGTGACAGCCATCAGCATCAGCTATCCAAAAGTAGAATAGCCCTCCTAACCCTGAGCTGGATGTGTGACTGTTGTGGCAAGGTGTAGAGGGGTTTTACTCTGCCTGATGGAGGTTCCTTCATTCTGAAAAGCAAAGGGGTCACTCAGGAGCAGTAGACTCCTGAAGCCTGTCAGCACAGAAAGAGCACTTGACAGGAAATGGCACCAATGCCCATTTCCACACTTTGAGCAACAGCTGGGGGGCCCTCCCAGCTGCAGCAGAGTCAATGCACACTCCATTCCCTGAAGGGAATAGCAAAGAAAAGAGACAACACCCCAGAGCTCTCCAGCTCCTTCCTATGTAAAATGCAGGCCTGTTGTGACAGGTCTCTCCCAGATATAGCCTCAAGAGGGCTCTTTTGCTGAAGCCTTCAGGTGTTTCTTCTTCATTTTGGCACAGTCAGGGAGATAGGAGCTGGTGTAGGCCACTTCCTTCTCCACATAATTCCCTTTCCAATCTCTGAAGAGCTCTAGCCCTCCATATCCACCTTGAAACATATTTGCTCTTTTGGAGAAAGAAGGCCCTTACTGGAATACGTACAAGGTCAGAGTGGCAGAGTCCTATCCTCTGACTCCCACCTGAATTCTTTTGAGTGTGGGGAAGATTTTGCCACAGGACTTCCTCTCAATGCATTAATGAGGTTTCAGAGGCACGTGGAACTAGACCAGGTCATTTGAAGTTGCCCAACTGAAAATAGTTTTCTGTAGGCTGGACCAGAGATTGGGGGAGGGATCTGGCCTTCTAGGCCAAGGCAAAATGAAGTAAGACATCTCCTTTCGAAGATGATCCCAATTCCCATTGGAAATGTCGAGCTCCAGCCTACCTTGGACCAATTGCCTTCCACTTGCTGCATTTCAGACTGTGTTCTCCTTCTTTTTTCACCCTTAGGAGCTGTGGGAGGCCGGGCCCCGGTGCCAGGCTAAGACCAGGTCAAGCAACGGCTCCCTGTTGACTCAGCCAACCCGGTGGTTCCCCCTCCCATTCCCCCACTTTCAAGGTCATACAAAAGCCTTGTCAAGGCTGAGAAAGTTAATTCCTGAAGCCTGTGGTCTGTGGGTGTTGGCAATAATGTTACCTCCCCTTTTTCTACCCCAGGTCAAATAGAAACAAACATGGGAACTGTGTTTTGCTAGCAATCTATCAACAAGGTCTTGCTGTGACCCGTTTAGAAAGTTCACAAGGTACACAGAACTAAATGTTTTGGCTGGCAGTGATCATGTGAAACCTGTTTATTCTTAGAAAGACCTGATCCATAAGAGTCTTATAAAAGATTGTGTACAGCAACAATAAAGCCGTCACTTGGGCCATCAGCCCAGGAGACCCTCCTGTTCCCAAACTGGCTTCTCTTCTCTTTTTTTCTTACATTCCCCTACCCTCAGGACCCTGATCTCGGTGTTTGTTGCGCCGGTCGCAACAAGTGGCGCCTGATCAGGGACCTGAGACAACAAGGAGGAAAGCGAAAGCAGACCTCGAGGCATCTAATTCAGGTAGGGGAAATGTGCCAGCAGCACAGACGATGGGAGTAAAACTATGGGACAGAAACAGTCTACGGAACAGGGATATTTTGTAACTGCCTTGCAGGCTCTTATGAAGGAGAAGGGAATTAAGGTTTCTCAGTCAACCCTTAGGGAATTTTTTGACATAGTGCATGATTATTGCCCACGGTTTCCAGACGGGGGTACAGTTGATTTAAAAGTTTGGCAGCGAGTTGGTCAGGAACTTAAAAATCAAATGAAGATTCGTGGGGCTGCAGTTCCAGGGACTTTGTGGTCTACTTGGACCTGTATTAAGGAGGTCCTTGATCCGCAGGATTCTATTGAAATAGTTTCTCTTAGCTCGGAAGTAGCCCAACCCTGAGTGACTTTAGATGCTCCTCTCCCTCCAGAAACTACTTTCAATGCCCTTTCGGGACAGTCACGCGTGCCTTCACCTTTACCTCCTCTCCTCCTCCTAGAACAGTTATCTGTGCAAGATCCAGAAAATAATGACTCTCCTTTTGGGGATCAGGGGGATGATGGGCCGTATTTGGGAGACCAGAGGAAGCCTGCCTTCTAGTCCCCCCTGGTCCAGAAGGTACCTTTAAAATGACCTTCTTTTCAGGAACAAGATAGAGGCTTACCTCAGCTGGCTTTCCCTATTACTCAAAATCAACAGTCCACTGAACCTTACCCCATTATGGGAGCTACTCCTTTGCAGTGGACTCTGTATCAAACAACACAGTATGGGGAAGATACTTCTGCTTTTCATGCTTACCTTGTTATTCAGCAGGGGGGACAGAGAGTGTACCCCACCCTAAGTTTTAGATTGCTGAAAGATTTGAAAGCCTCTACAGCGAGTATGGTCCAACAGCTCCTTTTACCCTGTCTATGCTTGATAATTTGAGCAGGAAGGCGTTGTGCCCAGGAGATTGGAAGGTCATTGCTCAGGCTTGTTTGAGTGTGGGAGATAACCTCTTGTGGAAAGCAGAATTTGCAGAGAATGCTGAAAAACAGGCTATGTATAATAAAAGAACTAACATACCAGTGGATTTCAACATGCTCACAGGTACAGGACAATATTATGATGTGGGCTTCCAGCTGAATTATCCTGAAATTGCGTATAATCAAATTAATACCTGTGCCATTACAGCTTGGAAAAAACTCCCCTCCACAGGGGGCAGAACTGAGGAATTGTCTAAAATTAGGCAAGGGCCAGATGAGAAATACCAGGATTTCGGTGGGCGCCTTTTGACTACAGTCAGTCATATCGTTACTGATGGGGAGGCAGGTACCATTATTGTAAAACAACTGGCTTATGAAAATGCTAATTATGCATGTCAGGCAGCCATTCGTCCTTGGAAAAATCAGGGTACCTTGGAGGATTATGTCAGACTATGTGCTGAGAAAAAAGTCAAATAAATGGAGGTTGTTGCAAGATTTGAGAGCAATTAATGCTGTCATGAAGCCCATGGGGGCTTTGCAACCCGGCCTCCCTTCTTCATTGGCCATTCCTTTACAATATCAATTACTAGTTTTGGACTTAAAAGATTGTTTTTTTTACCATTCCGTTAGCACCTGGCGACGGAGAACATTTTGCATTCTCCCTGCCTTCCACTAACTTACAGGAGCCTGCTAAGCGGTATCAGTGAAAGGTCTTACCGCAAGGCATGGCTAACAGTCCAACTTTATGTCAAGAATTTGTGGACAGAGCAATTACCCCTTTTAGACAGAGTTTTCCCCATGTATATTGTATCCATTATACGGATGACTTACTTTTGGCTGCTAAAACTGAGGAATTATTACATAAGACTTATTTCTCTTCAAAGATGCCTTAAAAGCGTATAATTTGATTGTTGCCCCTGAGAAAGTTCAAAGGGAAGCACCTTTTGAATACCTAGGGTATCTCATCTCCAAATCAACTGTCCGACCTCCGAAAGTATCAATTAGAACTGGACATTTGACTGCTCTAAATGATTTTCAGAAATTATTAGGAGATATAAATTGGATTAGAAATACACTAGGGGTCACCACAGAACAATTACTGCCTTTGTTTAATATTCTAAAAGGAGATAGTTCTCCAGCATCCCCGCGAAGTCTCACTCAAGAAGCTAAAGAAGCTACAAGACATATAGAACAGGCCATTCAGCAGGCCCAAGTCACTAGAATTGACCCTTCTCAGCCTTTGTATCTAATAATATTAAAACCTCAGGTCATCCCCTTTGCAATTCTGTGGCAATCTCATGGCCCACTTGAATGGCTACATTTAGCCTTACACTCTCTGCATGTCATTAATCCTTTGCTATCTATGGTTTGTCTTATCATTAGAGGAAGATCCCAAGCTGTTCAGCTCTTTGGACACGATCCAGAATTTATTGCCTGTGCCTTTCTGACACAGAAGCTGGCCCAGTCCATTGAATGACAACTTGCCTTGGCTAATTTTACAGGTCAAATTAAATTTCATTTACCTTCTGATTCTTTATCAAATATATACTGACAGCTTTAGTTTTCAAGAATATTATGTTTCTCCAGTTCTGCAATTGCATGCCTGTGTTGCTCCACCCTACTATCTGATTGTTGGAGATGGGACCATTACTCCAGTGAAAGATGGTCATCAGTTATACTGGCTGACGTGTCCTGCTTGTGTTTTGACCAATTGTCTACCAGTAGATGGGCCCTCTAGAAGTGAAATGAAGGTTTATCTGGTCTTACAACCTCCTTATTGGATGTTGCCAGTAATGTTACAGGACCCTTAGAAATCAGTAAACAGCTGCACAGGACCAGACGGTTTCTTGGACTCTTGATTGCTGGACTCATAGCAGCAGTGACTGTAATTGTCTCTACAACTGTATCTGTAATATCCTTACATGAAAGTGCCCAAACAGCATCCCATATAAATGAATTGGCTCGTAATGTATCCAAGGTGTTTGCCACTCAAGAACGAATAGACTGTAAACTGGAAGCCCAATTAGAGGCACTACAAGAAGAATTAATGTATCTTGGTGATCAGTTTGCTGTTTTGCGTACCAGACTTTCTTTAATTTGTCATGATACATATAAGCATATCTGTGTTACCCCTTTAGAGTATACCAATATGACATGGGGACAAGTGCGTCATCATTTACAAGGGGTTTGGCATGATGCTAACACTAGCTTAGACCTCTTACAGCTGCAAGAAGAGATAAATGCTATTGCAAGTAGCTCACTCAGTTTCACTGACCCTGGAGATCTCGCTGGAACCATACTGCACCAACCTAATGGGTTTAATCCATTTAATAGTCTCCAGCATTCCTTTTGGATCTTTATTGGAATTGTTTCCGTAATATCTGTTATACTTGTCTTGCTGTGTTGTTTCTGGAGATGGGGTCTTACTGCCTTTACCACATACCAAGCCAGGATGCACATGTTGCAATTACAAACAATAGGGGGAAATGTGGGAGGCTGGGCCCTGGTGCCAGGCTGGGACCGGGTCGAGCAACGGCTCCCTGTTGACTCAGCCAACCCGGTGGTTCCCCCTCCCATTCCCCCACTTTCAAGGGCATACAAAAGCCTTGTCAAGGCTGAGAAAGTTAATTCCTGAAGCCTGTGGTCTGTGGGTGTTGGCAATAATGTTACCTCCCCTTTTTCTACCCCAGGTCAAATAGAAACAAACATGGGAACTGTGTTTTGCTAGCAATCTATCAACAAGGTCTTGCTGTGACCCGTTTAGAAAGTTCACAAGGTACACAGAACTAAATGTTTTGGCTGGCAGTGATCATGTGAAACCTGTTTATTCTTAGAATGACCTGATCCATAAGAGTCTTATATTATAAAAGATTGTGTACAGCAACAATAAGGCCATCACTTGGGCCATCAGCCCAGGGGACCCTCCTGTTCCCAAACTGGCTTCTCTTCTCTTTTTTTCTTACATTCCCCTACCCTCAGGACCCTGATCTCGGTGTTTGTTGCGCCAGTCACAACAAGGAGCCAGCACTCATTCAGTTGGCAATCCTGTGTAGGTCACAAAATCCCACTGTTGTCCTATGCTGCGTGGAAGCCATCAGTGTCTGCTACAGGAATGGAGAGGTGGTCTTTACTTCCTGATTGCTTGGTGCTTGGCCTGTTGTGGTATGGAAGCTGAAGGGAAGCCAGCTTACTTCACTGACTTGGATGAGTTAGTGGGCTTCATTCTGAGAAGCAGACAGTTTGCACATGGGCAGTATGGACCACAAGGTGGTCGGCACTGAAGGGCAAAGGAAGGAAAGGAAATGAAGTCCTTGTCTCAGATCCTGAGCAAGAGACAGCAGAACCCAATAGCTACAGCTTATGTATTGCTGCCTCCATCATTACATGGAAAGTTTGCCAGAAATTTCTGGCTCCTAAAGACAGAATGCAGGCTTCTTGCTTACAGGTCTTCCATGTGGGAGGCATTTGTGATTCTAGATAACACCAAGTTAACAGCAGGGTGTGCTGGGTCCTTCATTCTCAACATTTCCCAAACTCACGTGCAGTGAAGAACGCTGGCACTCTGTGTCTCCATTGGCACCACTTAAACCTTTTTTTTGGAAATTGGTTCTGCATGGAATCTATTCAGAGCCAGGGCCTTAGAGTCATATCCTCTTTTTTCAGCTTGAGTTCGATGGTGTTTTTGTCAGGGTGGGTAGGTATTGCATTAGGCCATTCTCATGTTTGTGTGAAAATGATGTGGCCATCCCCACACTTAGGGTGAGTGAAGTTTTCCAGCAAGAATGCTTTGTTTGGGCTTAGAGAATAGGGAAAGTTCCTGCCCCCATGTTCAACAAGAGTAAGGGGAGATAAATCCTTCCTTGACTTGACCCATGTACATATTAGTGCAGAACTTAGAATCACTGTGTGGCCTTCCTATTTGCTGCTTTTCTCACTTGGTCTCAATTTACATTCCAAGACCATGGGGGCTGTACCATTCACAACCAAACTCCAAAGACTGAGGCAAAGTTCCAGTTTCTGAACCCATGCAGGACTCTCAGGTTTTGATACCCCAGAAGACAGCTAGCATGTATATCTACCTCAATGTCCTTGCTGCATGTGTAAGACCAGTCCTTACCCATACCTCTGGGACCACCTACACACATGCATACATACACAGCTTAACACCTTCATATGCCCTAGGCCTCTCACTGTGAACAGAGTTCTAATGGGAAGTTACAAGAGGTCCTGTTGCCAATCTATGCCAGAGTCACCAGGATTCAGCCAGAGTCCCTACTTTAAAGTGGAAGATAAATGGGACAGAGGAGTTGATCCCATTTACAGTTACACCAAGAACCATAAAATACCTAGGAATAAACCTAATCAAAGAGGTAAAAGATTTGTATGCTGTAAACTATAGGAAGCTTGTGAAAGAAATTGAAGAAGGCACAAAGAATGGGAAAGGCTTCCATGCTCATGTACTGGAAGAAAAAATATTATTCAAATGTAGATACTCCCCAAGCAATCTACACATTCAATTCAATCCCAAAGTAGCACAGCATTCTTCTCAAAGCTAGAACAAACAATCCTAAAATTTGTATGGAACCACAAAAACCCCAAACAGCCAAAATAATGTTGAAAAAACTATTCCAAAGCTGTAGGCGTCACAGTTCCATACTTTAACCTGTACTACAAAGCTGTCATCATCAAGCCAGTATGGTATTGGCACAAAAACAGACACAGACCAATGGAATGGAGAGTCCAGAATGGACTGACAAATGTATGGCCAAGTACTCTTGGACAAAGTAGGAAAGAGTATCCAGGGGTAAAAAACAAAAAAACAAAACAGTCTCTTTAACAAATGGTGCTGGAGAACTGGACAGCAACAGGCAGAAGAATGAAACTGGACTACTGTCTTACACTGTACCCAAAAATAAATTCAAAAGGGATGAAAGACCTAAATGTGAGACAGGAAACCATCAAAATTTGAGAGTAGAAAAGAGGCAACAACCTCTTTGAATTTGGCCTCAGCAACTTCTTACTTGACATGTCTCCAGAGTTGAGGGAAATAAAAGCAAGAATGAACTATTGGGGCCTCATCAAGGTAAAAAGCTGCTCAGCAAAGGAAACAATCAACAAAACTAAAAGGCAACCAATGGAATTGGAGAAGATATTTGCAAATGACATATCAGATAAAGGGTTAGTATCCAAAATCTATAAAGAACTTACCAAACTCAACATCTGAAAAGCAAATAATCTAGTGAAGAAATGGGCAAAGAAGACATCCAGATGGCTAAGAGTCACATGAAAAGATGCTCCACCTCACTCATCATCATGGAAATACAAATCAAAACCCCACTGAGTTACCACCTCACACTGCTCAGAGTGGCTAAAATCAAACTCTCAGGAAACAACAGATGTTGGTGAGGATGTCAAGAAAGGGGAGCCCTCTTGCACTGTTAGAGGGAATGCAAACTGGTGCAGCCACTTTGGAAAACAGTTTGGTTACTCAAAAAATTAAAAATGGAATTACCCTACAACCCAGCGATAGCACTACTTGGAATGTATCCAAGGATACAGGAGTGCTGATTCATAGGGGCACATGTACCCCAATGTTTATAGTAGTGCTATCAACAATAACCAAATTATGGAGACAGCCAAATGTCCATCAACTGATGAATGGATATAGATGTGGTATATATACACAATGAGATACTACTCAGCAATGAAAAAGAATGAAATCTTGCCATTTCCAACAATGGACTGGTACTGGAGAGTATTATGCTAAGTGAAATAAGCCAGTCAGAAAAAGATATCATATTTTTTCACTCATATGTGGAATTTGGAAAACTTGACAGAAGACCATAGGGGAAGGGAAGGAATAACTTACAAACAGAGGGGGAGGCAAACCATAACAGACCCTTAAATACAGAAAACAAACTGTATACAGAGGGTTGATGAGGGTGGGGGATTGGGGGAGGGTGAAGAAAATGGGAGATGGGCATTGAGGAGGGCATTTGTTGGGATGATTACTGGGTGTTGTGTGACAGTGATGAATCACGGGGATCTACTTCTGAAACCAAAACTGCACTGTATACTTGACAACAAATTAATTTTAAAAAGGAAATATAAATCTGAAATTTAAAAAAACCACATAAATCGTAGGATATTGCTCTGAGACTGTGAGTGGATTTCAGTGAGAGCCTAGTGTGAACACAGAGCAAATGGATGGAAATAAATAAAAAGAGGGCCAAATTACTTCATTACAAATGAGAGTGGGATGAATCTAAGAATTAAGTGCCTAGCACAATCTCCTGAGAAGTTAATGGTTATCTACAGTAAGAAACACCTGTGGGCTGGGGCAAAGGGAAACATCCATTGCCTACACCTGGGTGCCCAGGTGGCACGTGCCCTCCACTTTTCTTTCAGAAAGAGAAGGAAGGCTTCTGACCTTGGGTCCTTTGTATGCCCTACACCTCAGGGCATAGAAAGAAGTGATTCAGTGTTCTAAGGAGTTGGTGCTCTAGTTTTTGTAACCAAGTCATGGTGCAGTATTCCTTGCAAGGGCTTTTTTTGGGCTGAATAGTCCTGCAATTCATCTGCCTGAGAGAATGAAGACATTACAATCAGCCAGGAGAGGGAGGCAAGCTGGCTATTCATCACAGAGATTACCAGTGCCAGTCAAGCAACAAACACTCATGGACAAGAAGGTCGTTTTTCTTTGGGATAAAGTAACTGATTGCTCTCACATAGCACAGGACCAGAATGGAAGCTCATCACAAATCCTGGGTGTTGGCTTTGTGGCTGACAGACTAACTCCTCTTGGTTGTGACCCATGACCTAGTTATGAAAACAGAAAATGGATGCGAAGGGCTATAAGGAAGGCCAAGGTTCAACATTAGAGCTTTATTAAGCTTTATTAAGATAAAGCTGGGAATGACATGTCTAACATAGTTTCTCCTTCAGCCAGAAGTAAGGCCAGCTCCGTCCCAAACCCTGATATTGCCTACACATGGGCAATCTGCTGGGCACTTTCAAATGTCCTATGCCTTCCATTGTCAACATAGTCTGAAAGGTAAATAATGAGGGGTCCTGTGTCCTTACCTATGCCAGAGACATAAGGAGTTGGCCAGATTCCCCCAACTTAAAGGAAAGGATATTTCTCTGAGACACTAAATGCTCTGAATGGCACCCAGGGAGAAACTACTTTGAAAGAAGAATAGGGACGCCTGGGTGGCTAAGTTCATTGGGCGTCGGACTTCGGCTCAGGTCATGATCTCATGGCTTGTGGGTTTGAGCCCCATATCGGGCTTTGTGTTGACAGCTTGGAGCCTGGAGCCTGCTTTGGATAGTGTGTTTCCCCCCATCTTTGTCCCCCTATGTCCCTACTTGCACTCTGTCTCTCAAAAATGAATAAACATTAAAATTTTTTTAATAAAAAGAAAGAAGAAAGAGGTTTTGAAGTGAAAATGAGGAAGGCCAAGGGCTTCATTATAGATGAGAATGGGACAAATATTAACATGAAGTGTCTAGTACAATTTCCTGGCAAAGTCCTGTCTAAGGGTAAGAAACACCTGTGGCTGGAGACAAACTAAACCTCTAAAGGTAAAGGGAAACCTCCCCGAAAGACCAGCCTGCAAAATGTCTGCATATATCCTTCAGAGAGAGAGGAAAAGCATCTGGCCTTGGCTCTTTTTCCTGCCTTTCCATCAGGGGATAGAGGCCGCAGGGATTCAGGGTTAGTGGGTCCATGCTCCAAGCTGTTGTTCAAGTGTCTGGAACCATTTTTGTGGCATAATAGTTTTTGAATGGCCACATTTGGCACTGACAAGGTCCTGGAACATACCTCATATGCGTGGATTGTGTGCTCTTCAGAATGAAGTCATCTAAATCTACCAGGTGGGGAAGTAAACCTGTCTAACCGTCACTGCTCTTACACCAGCTGGCCAAGCACTAAGTGCTCTCTGACAGTAGGGCAAACTTTCTTTTGGGTTTTCAGAAATGAATTACCTGAATGAATTGTCTCTTTCTGTGCTAACCAGGTCCTTCAGAAATGGTTACCACAGAACCAGAGAGCTCACCACCAATCCCTGGGAGTTCATTGTGAGATTGACATCCTCACAGCCCCAGCCTGCAACCCAAGTTCTAGTTAGCAAATAGCAATAAAATGGGAAGATTTCTATGGACAGCCAAAATTTTCATTTTAGATGAGGATGGAATAAAGCTGAGAGTGTAATATCTCTCTTTAATTGCCCTTGCCCCAGAAGTGAGGAAAGCTCTCTCCCAACACCTTTGGCCCCAAAACCTTTGGCTTGACACACAAATACTCTGTGCTGGGTACTTTCCACTGACCAACATCTAACTTTGTCAATATAGATCTGAAAGGCAAGTTCCCAGGGCTGCTAGGGCCTATTCTTTTGTCAGAAGAACTTAACCAGAATCCCCACCTAAAATCAGAGGGAATTTCTCTGAACCACTGGCCCTGATGGCCCATTGGAGATTCCAGTTTTAAAAAGAGTAAAAGGATGGGGTACCTGGGTGGCTCAGTCGGTTAAGCATCCAATTTTGTTTCAGGTCATGATCTCCTGGTTCGCAAGTTCGAACCCTAGGTTGTCTGATGCCAGCGCAAAGCCTGCTTCAGATCCTCTGTCCCACTCTCTCTGCCCCTCACCTGTTTGCTCTTTCTCTCTCTCTCTCTTGCACACACACACACACAAACTAAAAGGAAACATTAATAAAAAGAGTAAAAGGATTGAAATAGATACACAGAGAGACAATGTTTCTTATGAGAGATGAGAATGGGATAAATCTCAAGATGAAAAGACTAATACAATCTCCTGGCAAACTCACTGTCTCAGGAATAAGAAACACATATGGGCCAGGGTAAAGGGAAACCTCCACCATCTACAGTGTAAAGATGCCTGTAATCTTACTTCAGAAAGAGAGGGAAGGCTTCTGAAGTTCACTGTTTTCCCTTCCTATTCTATCAGTGGATAGAGGCAGCAGTGATTCATGGGAAGTGGGTTTGTGCTCCAGGCTAATGTGCAAGTGTTTAGAACTGGGATATGGTTCAACAGTTCTTGAATTGTCTGTTTCTGTGCTAAGCAGGTCCTCAAGAACCTGGGTGAACCAACTGCCCTTCAGAGTGAAAGCCAGGGAGGAAAACAAGTTAGCTAACCATCATTTGTTATATCAGCTAGCCAAACACCAAGTGCTCACAGGAATGCAGTCTTTCCTTTGGGATATGAGAAACTGATTGCTCTTGGTTAGCACAGACCAGAGTCAGAGCCCATTAGTAATAGCTGGGCACTGGCCATGTAAGTGACAGTCTCATCACCCTTGCCTGTGACCCAAGACATAGATATCAAATAAAAGGGAATTAGAATGACTACACACAGGGCCGATTTTCATTTCAGCTGAGAATGGGATCAAGCTGAGAAGGAAATGTCTAGCTCCATGTTCCTCTTGTCCCATAAGTGAAGATGGCTCCCTCCCAATATCTCTGACCCTGACTACACATGGGCATTCCTGCTGGGTACCTTGAAATGCCCTGGGCTGACCTTTGTCAATATCATACTGAAAGGCAAATTTTGAGGGACCTTGTGGCCTAAGGTATCCTCGAGTGACAAGAAGTTGGCCAGACTCCCTAGTTAAAAGTAGAGAAAATGGCTCTGAGACACTGTCCCTGAATGGACAACAGGGATAACTTAGCTTGAAAAAGAGCAACAGGATGGAGAAGGATACACAGAAGGCCAAAGTTCTTTATTACAGAAAAGAATGGAATATAGCAAAAAAAAAAAAAAAATGAAGCAACTAGCACAGTCTCCTGGAAAGATGGATGTCTCAGGAGTAAGAACAATATGTGGGCTAAAACAAAGGGAAACCTCCTGCATTGTTCCTTCAGAAAGACATGGAAAGTTGTTGGCATTGACTGTTTTTTTTTTTAATTTTTTTTTCAATGTTTATTTGTTTTTGGGACAGAAAGAGACAGAGCATGAACAGGGGAGGGGCAGAGAGAGAGGGAGACACAGAATCGGAAACAGGCTCCAGGCTCTGAGCAGTCAGCACAGAGCCCGACGCGGGGCTCGAACTCCCGGACCGCGAGATCGTGACCTGGCTGAAGTCGGACGCTTAACCGACTGCGCCACCCAGGCGCCCCGGCATTGACTGTTTTTTCCCTGTCCATTGAGGCAGTAATGATTCATAGTAGGATCTGTCTTGTGGCTGACCCTCAAGTATTTGGAATGTGGCTCTGGTGACTGGTCCTTGAATGGACTGTTTCTGCACATAGCAGGTCTGAAGAATACTGCAAATGGGTGAACTGTCTGCTCTTCAGAATGAAGGTATCTGTAGCAGCCAGTGTTTGGAGTTTTGCTATCTATTACCATACCAATTCCAGCCTTTCAGGCACCAAGTCATCAGTGACAGGAGATCAATAGATCCTTTTGTATATCAGAAACTGCTTTCATTTAACATGGGAGCAAAGTGGGAGCTCTCCACAAATCCATGGATTATCACTGAATTATTGACAGGCCCACTGTGCCTGGTGGGAACCAAGATAGAAATATAAAAACAGCAAGGGAGGGGGTGCCTGGGTGGCTCAGTCAGTTAAGTGTCTGACTTTTGATTTCAGCTCTTGGATGATCTCATGATTCAAGTTCAAGCCCTGCCTCATGCTTTTGCACCCCCAGCCTGGAGCCTGCTTCAGATCCTCTGTCTCCCTCTTTCTGTCCCTATACCACTCAAACTCTCTCTATGTCTCTCTCTCAAAGCTACATAAATAAAACAATTTTAAAAAATGAAAAACAGAAAACAGCAAGGGCATGGGAATGGACACACGGAGGGCCAAAGTTCTTCATTTCCTATGAGAGTGGAATCAAGCAGAGAATAAAGTGACAGGTATAATCTATTTGAAGCTCACTGTCTTCAGAATATAAAGCACCTCTGCACTGGGGAAAGGGAGAGACACCACTGATTCTAGTTGGGAGCCCTGTCCAGAGGAAGCCTTCATCTGATATTCAAATGGGAACGGGATAATACTGAAAATGTAATGGATAGCTCAGTGTTTCCTTGTTCCAGAAACAGGACTGGATTTCTTCCAACTCCTTCTGGGCTTGCCTACACGCATTCTCTGCTGGACACCTTCACATGCCCTAGGTTTCCTGATGTACACATAGTTCTAAAATACAGGTGGTGAGACACCCCATAGTCCAATGTATTCCAGAGTCTAGAGAACTTGACCCAATTACTCAATTAAAATGAAGGTGAATTGGTCTTAAAATCTGGCCCTGAATGCCTACCAGAGTAAACCTAGTTTGAAAAAAAGACTGAAAAGATGGACATGGATACACAGAGGCCCAAACTTCTTTCTTACAGATGAGAATAGGATAAAGCAAAGAATAAAGTGACTAGAATAATCTCAAGAGTAAGAAACACCAATGGTTTGGGTGAAGGAAAACTTACCCTGACTACACCAGATGCCCCTATTGCAAAAACTGTTCATCCAGAACATTGGCAAGACAGGAATTCCTCTGGCCATTGCTTTTTTTCTTGTCCTTTCCATCAATTATAGATGCAACATTAATTCAGTGGTTCGAGGTCAGTCTCCATGTTGACTTTCAAGTGTTTGGATCCAGGCTGTGGTGCCAGAGTCCTTGAATGGGCTCTTTATGCACTGAGCCATTTCTGGGAGCAAACTGCCCATCTGAGAAACTTCTCCTTTCCAGAATGAAGGCAGCTCAATTTGCCGGTTGAAGAACATGTCATCTGCAACCTGCTAAGCACCACATTTTCAGTAAAAGAAGAGCAATGTTCTCTTTGGGATATCAGAAACTGACTGCATTTGGTTAGCACAGGAAGTGAGGGGGAGCTCTCCATTAATCCCTGAGTGCTTTTTATGTGGGTGACGACCCCATTTCTCCTGAGTGTGACTCAAAACCTAGTTAGAAAATCCACAAGAGGGGCGCCTGGGTGGCTCGGTTGGTTCAGCGTCCGACTTCGGCTCAGGTCATGATCTCACTGTCCGTGAGTTCGAGCCCCACGTCGGGCTCTGTGCTGACAGCTCAGAGCCTGGAGCCTGTTTCAGATTCTGTGTCTCCCTCTCTCTCTGCCCCTCCCCTGTTCATGCTCTGTCTCTCTCTGTCTCGAAAATAAATAAACGTTAAAAAAAATTAAAAAAAAAAGAAAATCCACAAGAGGTTGGGAATATATGGAGGACAAGAGTTCTTTATTTTAAGAGAGAATGGGATATAATATAGAATGCGGTGCCCAGCTTCATTTCTCCTTGCTGCAGAATTGAGGCTGGCTCCAAACATTGCTCTGTCCCTGCCTACATGCAAACATTCTGTACTGGGCACCATCAAATGTTCTACGTCTTCTGTGGCCAACATAAGGCTGTGAGGCAAGCCCTATGGGCCAATATTGCTTAACTTTTCTCAAAGTTGGGAGAACATGGCCTGACTCCCCAGTTGATATGAGAGGAAATTGCTCATACATTCTGGCCTGAATACCCGCAGTGAATGCTTAGGTAGAAAAAGTACAAGGGGGGTGGGAATGGATTCGTCAATGGTTCAGGTTCTTGACTGCAGAAGAAGACAGCATAAAGCTGAAAATTAATGAGTAGCTAAGGTTCTTCTACCCCTGGAAGTTAGGCAAGCTCCCTCCCATCTCCTCTGAATTGCCTATATGCAGAAATTCTGTTCTGGCTTCACTGCACCTTCCATACCACAGCAGGCCAAGCACCAAGCAATCATGAAGGAAAGTCCATCTTTTGGTTGCTATAGCAGACATTGATGGCTTTCACTGAGCACAGGACCACAGTGGGATTTTGTGGCCTACACAGGGTTGCCATCTGAGTGAGTGATGGCTCCAAGGCACATTAGGGTGAAAAAAAACATATTCAGAAATGCAGCAAGGGGAAGGCAATGGGTGCAAGATAGGCTGAAGATTGACATTTGCAAAAAGAAATGGGATCACCTTTGAAAGCAGATGTCTTACTTCATTATATTCAGCTCAGAGGGAGGCCAGATCCCTCTGCAAACTCTATCCACCCTAATATGTAGCCAACATGAGCTAATAACATGTGTCCAACGTGAGCTCATGGCAATCTGGCTATGCAAAGAAGAAACACACCTGAGGGCTTAGGCAGAAAAAGCCCTCTGGGGGCTACATCTGAGAGTCAGGTCAGCAGCAGCCCTGCCTTTTGCATAAGAAAAACATAGAGAACCCCAGGGCTTTGTTTCTTTTCATTGATATTCCCATCAGGGAATGGAGTGTGTAGTGACTGTGCTGTAGCTAGGAGGAGCCCCCAGATGTTGCTGAAAAGTGTGGAAACAGGCATTGGAGCAATTTCTATCAAGTGTTCTTTCTGTTCTGAAACTCTTTCAGGGTTAGGAAGGCTATTCTCCTTCTGGATAGCCAATGCTGATGGTCTTCACTGAACATGGGACAGAGTGGGAACCTGACACCTACCCCTTAGGGCTTGCTGAGTGAGGGCCAACTCTTTGGTTTCTCAGGGTGAACAATTACATCATCAGAAATACAGAAAGGGAAAGTGAATGGCTGCAGGGGCATCTAAGTTCATTCAATATTTCCATCCCATGGCAAGGTGCTCAATGTGGAAAGGAGATGTTTCACCTCATGGCCTCTGGGTCCAGCAAGGAGGCCAGCTCCCTACTAATACCTCTGGCCCAGCCTCCACACAACATTTCTCTGCTTCACCCTGCCAATGACCTAGGGCCATGGATGTCCATTTAGTGGTGGAACAAATTTCCAGGGCATCTTTGGCTCAACCTGTCCCACAGTCACAAGGCCTTGTCCACCTTGGACCTTTGCAAGCCAGAGACAGTACTGCATTTGTGTGCATTCCAAAAGGAACCTTGGTGGATAAGAAAGCAATGTGCTGGAAATTGAGAAATGGAGAGCCACAGTGCCTCCCTAAAGATGAGAATTGGATAAGGCTTAGGTGTGTTGACTGGCACAATATGGCAACCAGCTGGCTTGCTCAGGAATCAGAAGAACCTTTTGGGGGCTTGGGCTACAGGACTACACCAAAGGATGTAGCTTGGAGCTCTGTGAGCAAGAGACCCACACTCTACCTTAAAAATGGAGGAAAATTTTGGCTCCCGATGAGCTTCTGCTCATGGGAGCAGGAGATAGGGACATCAGTGGCATCACCTCCCCAATTCTCTGGCTGAGCCTACCCACAGCATTTGCCCTGCAAACCTTCACACACCCTACATTTGGTGATGGCCTCTTTGACCTCAGCTGCAGCAACTTCTTACTATACATGTCTCTGGAGGCCAGACAAACAAAAGCAAAAATAAACCATTAGGACCATATCAAGATAAAAATCTTCTGCATGCTGAAGGAAACAGTCAACAAAACTAAAAGGCGACCAACATAATGGAAGAAGATATTTGCAGCTGACATATCAGATAAAGGGTTAGTATGCAAAATCTATAAAGAACTTATCAACCTCAACACCCAAAAATAATCCAGTGAAAAAATGGGCAGAAGAGATGAACAGACACTTTTCCAAAGAAGACGTCCAGATGGCTAATAGACATGTGAAAAGATTATCAACGTTACTCATCATCAAAGAAATACAAATCAAAACCACAATGAGATACCACCTCAGAGAAGGCTAAAATTAATAACTCAAGAAACAACAGTTGTTGGCAGGGATAAGGAGAAATGGGAATGCTTTTGCACTGTTGGTGGGAATGCAAACTGGTGCAGCCACTCTGGAAAACAGTATAGAAGTTCCTCAGAAAATTAAAAATAGAACTTCTCTACAACTCAGCAATTGCACTACTAGGTATTTATCCAAAGGATACAAAATTGCTGATTTGAAGGAACACATGGACCCTAATGTTTATAGCAGTGCTATCAAAGCACCTAGGTGGCTCAGTCCATTAAGCGTCCCAAGTTTAGCTTAGGTCATGATTTCATGGTTCATGGGTTCGAGCCCCACATTGAGCTCTATTCTGTCAGTTCAGAGCTTGGAGCCTGCTTTGGATTTTCTGTCTCGCTCTCTCTCTGCCCCTCCCTTGCACTCTCTCTCTCTCTTAAAAATGAATAAACATTAAAATAATTTATAACAGTGCTATCAACAGTCAAATTATGGAAAGAGCCAAATGTCCATCAACTGATGGATGGATAAAGAAACTGTTCTGTGTGTTTGTATATACATATATACAAATGGATTACTACTTGGCGATCAAATGGAATGAAATCCTGCCATTTTCAACAACATTGATGGAAGTAGAGTGTATTATGCAAGTGAAATAAGTCAGTCAGAGAACAACAAATATGATTTCACTCATATGTGGAATTTAAGAAACACAACAGATTAACATAGGGAAAGGGAAGGAAAAATAAGATAAAAACAGAGAGGAAGGCAAACCATAAAAGACCCAAATACATAGAACAAACTGAGGGTTGCTGGAGGGGAGGTAGTAGATGAGGGGATGGGCTAAGTGGGTGATGGGCATTAAGGTGGGCACTTGATGGGATGAGCACTGGGTGTTGTATGTAAGTGATGAATCACTGGGTTCTATTCCTAAAACCAATACTACAGTGTATGTTAACTAAATTGAATTAAATAAATAAATAAAATGTACTCTAAAATAAAAAGAAGATACTATATATAATATATATAAAGTATATATATTAATATATATTATATATATCGGAATATTTCTCAGCTATCAAAAAGAATGAAATCTTGCAATATGCAATGACATGGATGGAGCTAGAATGTACTATCTAACTGAAATAAGTCAATCAGAGAAAGACAAATATCATATGATTTCACTCATGTGGAATTTAAGAAAACAACAGATGAATGTATGGGAAGGGGCAAAAAAGAAGAGAGAGAGAGAGAGAGAGGAAACAAGCGATAGTAAACTCTTAATGATCGAGAACTGAGGGTTTATGGAGGGAGGTTGGTGGTAGATGGTCTAGATGGGTAATGAGTATTAAGGAGGGCACTTATGATGAGCACTGGGTGTTGTAATGTAAGCGATGAATCACTGAAGTCTACTCTTGAAACCAATATTGCACTGCATGTTAACTAGGTAAAATATAAATAAATTTAAAAAATTAGAAATTCTGTGGCTGACAGTAACTAAATATTGGTAAGCACTGGAAGAGCACATGATTCTCTTGTCTCTGAATTTAATGCCTCACTTTAAATTCATCAGTTTCTCTATTCAGTATGTGTGCTGTGAAGCTAACTTAGCAGGTATGGAGCACTCAACCCTTGCACACTACAAAGAAACTGGCCTTTAATCTTCATGTGAGAGATAATTTCTCAGCCTTTGGAATATCCTACCTAATAAAATAATCTCTGTATACATGGGGCTTGAGCCACAGCAGATAATTTATGCTAACAATGCAAATTTGGTGAGGACCTTGGGCCATACCATATCAGCTTCACCTCCAGAGGGGCTGGAGACTGATCAACTAAGGTTAACCACACACTCTCTGCACATATGACTGACTCTTAATAAACCCCTGGATGCTAGTGCTCTAGTAAGCTTCCCTGGATGGTAGTACTTCACCTGTTTTTCACACATTGTGTCTTGGAAGATAAGCCCTCTGCACACCTCCACTGGGAGTGAGCAAATGGAAGCTTGTAGGTGGTCCCTCCTGCACCCTGCTATATGTGCCTTTCATCTTTATTGATTTTAACTTGTTTCCTTTCACTATAATAAACCATAATTGGTAGTACAACTTAAAAAATATTGCACAAAATCTTAATGGTAATTATCACTACAGGATCTCTATAAATGACTGTGTACATTTGGAAGTGGTGGGGAGGTGGGAGTGGGGACAAGAGAGGAAAGTTTTCACTTTATACAAATATTTAACATCACTCTAATCTCAGGAAGAAATGTGGGGCTCTGTCCATAGCCTCCTCTAACGCTGTTTTTTTCTCCTTTGGTTGATGACTTGGAGAAGCTCTTTATTTCATGTAATTTGAAGGGCACCATATTATGAAGCCCACCAAAGTTTTATGTTGATGAGTATGTTGTACCTACTAACAATGTGGAATGAGGTGTAGGACCCCAGGGAAAAGGATAGAAGTTGGATAATTTCTCATGTTCCAGTGAAAGTGGGAGGTTGAGTGCTAATGGATAGGATGTGAGGACTGGGAACACTGAAAAGAGGAGACATGGCTGACTGGCCTCTAGAGCTTACAAGGCTTGACTAGCTAGTCATAGGTTGTTACCATATATTATGAGAAGTCCCCTTCTTCTCACCCAGGATTGTGACAAATGTATGTCTTTTTTTTTTCAGAAGTAAAATTTTATTTTATTTTTTTAATATATATATATGAAATTTATTGACAACTTGGTTTCCATACAACACCCAGTGCTCATCCCAAAAGGTGCCCTCCTCAATACCCATCACCCACCCTCCCTTCCCTCCCACCCCCCATCAACCCTCAGTTTGTTCTCAGTTTTTAACAGTCTCATGCTTTGGCTCTCTCCCACTCTAACCTTTTTTTTTCCTTCCCCTCCCCCGTGGGTTCCTGTTAAGTTTTTCAGGATCCACATAAGAGTGAAACCATATGGTATCTGTCTTTCTCTGTATGGCTTATTTCACTTAGCATTACACTCTCCAGTTCCATCCACGTTGCTACAAAAGGCCATATTTCATTTTTTCTCATTGCCACATAGTATTCCATTGTGTATATAAACCACAATTTCTTTATCCATTCATCAGTTGATGGACATTTAGGCTCTTTCCATAATTTGGCTATCGTTGAGAGTGCTGCTATGAACATTGGGGTACAAGTGCCCCTATGCATCAGTACTCCTGTATCCCTTGGATAAATTCCTAGCAGTGCTATTGCTGGGTCATAGGGTAGGTCTATTTTTAATTTTCTGAGGAACCTCCACACTGCTTTCCAGAGCGGCTGCACCAATTTGCATTCCCACCAACAGTGCAATAGGGTTCCCGTTTCTCCACATCCTCTCCAGCATCTATAGTCTCCTGATTAGTTCATTTTAGCCACTCTGACTGGCGTGAGGTGATACCTGAGTATGGTTTTGATTTGTATTTCCCTGATAAGGAGCGATGCTGAACATCTTTTCATGTGGCCATCTGGATGTCTTCTTTAGAGAAGTGTCTATTCATGTTTTCTGCCCATTTCTTCACTGGGTTATTTGTTTTTCGGGTGTGGAGTTTGGTGAGCTCTTTATACATTTTAGATACTAGCCCTTTGTCCGATATGTCATTTGCAAATATCTTTTCCCATTCCGTTGGTTGCCTTTTAGTTTTGTTGGTTGTTTCCTTGGCTGTGCAGAAGCTTTTTATCTTCATAAGGTCCCAGTAATTCACTTTTGCTTTTAATTCCCTTGCCTTTGGGGATGTGTCGAGTAAGAGATTGCTACGGCTGAGGTCAGAGAGGTCTTTTCCTGCTTTCTCCTCTAAGGTTTTGATGGTTTCCTGTCTCACATTTAGGTCCTTTATCCATTTTGAGTTTATTTTTGTAAATGGTGTGAGAAAGTGGTCTAGTTTCAACCTTCTGCATGTTGCTGTCCAGTTCTCCCAGCACCATTTGTTAAAGAGGCTGTCTTTTTTCCATTGGATGTTCTTTCCTGCTTTGTCAAAGATGAGTTGACCATACGTTTGTGGGTCTAGTTCTGGGGTTTCTATTCTATTCCACACAGTCTGTGTGCCTGTTTTTGTGCCAATACCATGCTGTCTTGATGATTACAGCTTTGTAGTAGAGGCTAAAGTCTGGGATTGTGATGCCTCCCGCTTTGGTCTTCTTCTTCAAAATTACTTTGGCTATTCGGGGCCTTTTGTGGTTCCATATGAATTTTAGGATGGCTTGTTCTAGTTTCGAGAACAATGCTGGTGCAATTTTGATTGGGATTGCATTGAATGTGTAGATAGCTTTGGGTAGTATTGACATTTTGACAATATTTATTTTTCCAATCCATGAGCAGGGAATGTCTTTCCATTTCTTTAAATCTTCTTCAATTACCTTCATAAGCTTTCTATAGTTTTCAGCATACAGATCCTTTACATCTTTGGTTAGATTTATTCCTAGGTATTTTATGCTTCTTGGTGCAATTGTGAATGGGATCAGTTTCTTTATTTGTCTTTCTGTTGCTTCGTTGTTAGTGTATAAGAATGCAACTGATTTCTGTACATTGATTTTGTATCCTGCAACTTTGCTGAATTCATGTATCAGTTCTAGCAGACTTTTGGTGGAGTCTATCGGATTTTCCATGTATAATATCATGTCATCTGCAAAAAGCGAAAGCTTGACTTCATCTTTGCCAATTTTGATGCCTTTGATTTCCTTTTGTTGTCTGATTGCTGATGCTAGAACTTCCAGCACTATGTTAAACAACAGCGGTGAGAGTGGGCATCCCTGTCGTGTTCCTGATCTCAGGGAAAAAGCTCTCAGTTTTTCCCCGTTGAGGATGATGTTAGCTGTGGGCTTTTCATAAATGGCTTTTATGATCTTTAAGTATGTTCCTTCTATCCCGACTTTCTCAAGGGTTTTTATTAAGAAACGGTGATGGATTTTGTCAAAGGCCTTTTCTGCATCGATTGACAGGATCATATGGTTCTTCTCTTTTTTTTTGTTAATGTGATGTATCACGTTGATTGATTTGCAAATGTTGAACCAGCCCTGCATCCCAGGAATGAATCCCACTTGATCATGGTGAATCATTCTTTTTATATGCTGTTGAATTCGATTTGCTAGTATCTTATTGAGAATTTTGGCATCCATATTCATCAGGGATATTGGCCTGTAGTTCTCTTTTTTGACTGGGTCTCTGTCTGGTTTAGGAATCAAAGTAATACTGGCTTCATAGAATGAGTCTGGAAGTTTTCCTTCCCTTTCTATTTCTTGGAATAGCTTGAGAAGGATAGGTATTATCTCTGCTTTAAACATCTGGTAGAACTCCCCTGGGAAGCCATCTGGTCCTGGACTCTTATTTGTTGGGAGATTTTTGATAACCGATTCAATTTCTTTGCTGGTTATGGGTCTGTTCAAGCTTTCTATTTCCTCCTGATTGAGTTTTGGAAGCGTGTGGGTGTTTAGGAATTTGTCCATTTCTTCCAGGTTGTCCAATTTGTTGGCATATAATTTTTCATAGTATTCCATGATAATTGCTTGTATCTCTGAGGGATTGGTTGTAATAATTCCATTTTCATTCATGATTTTATCTATTTGGGTCATCTCCCTTTTCTTTTTGAGAAGCCTGGCTAGAGGTTTGTCAATTTTGTTTATTTTTTCAAAAAACCAACTCTTGGTTTCGTTGATCTGCTCTACAGTTTTTTTAGATTCTATATTGTTTATTTCTGCTCTGATCTTTGTTATTTCTCTTCTTCTGCTGGGTTTAGGCTGCCTTTGCTGTTCTGCTTCTATTTCCTTGAGGTGTGCTGTTAGATTATGTATTTGGGGTTTTTCTTGTTTCTTGAGATAGGCCTGGATTGCAATGTATTTTCCTCTCAGGACTGCCTTCGCTGCATCCCAAAGCGTTCGGATTGTTGTATTTTCATTTTCATTTGTTTCCATATATTTTTTGATTTCTTCTCTAATTGCCTGGTTGACCCACTCATTCGTTAGTAGGGTGTTCTTTAACCTCCATGCTTTTGGAGGTTGTCTGGACTTTTTCCTGTGGTTGATTTCAAGCTTCATAGCATTGTGGTCTGAAAGTATGCATGGTATAATTTCAATTCTTGTAAACTTATGAAGGGCTGTTTTGTGACCCAGTATATGATCTATCTTGGAGAATGTTCCATGTGCACTCGAGAAGAAAGTATATTCTGTTGCTTTGGGATGCAGAGTTCTAAATATATCTGTCAAGTCCATCTGATCCAATGTCTCATTCAGGGCCCTTGTTTCTTTATTGACCGTGTGTCTAGATGATCTATCCATTTCTGTAAGTGGAGTGTTAAAGTCCCCAGCAATTACCACATTCTTATCAATAAGGTTGCTTATGTTTGTGAGTAACTGTTTTATATATTTGGGGGCTCCGGTATTCGGCGCATAGACATTTATAATTGTTAGCTCTTCCTGATGGACAGACCCTGTAACTATTATATAATGTCCTTCTTCATCTCTTGTTACAGCCTTTAATTTAAAATCTAGTTTGTCTGATATAAGTATGGCTACTCCAGCTTTCTTCTGGCTTCCAGTAGCATGATAAATAGTTCTCCATCCCCTCACTCTCATTCTAAAGGTGTCCTCAGGTCTAAAATGAGTCTCTTGTAGACAGCAAATAGATGGGTCTTGTTTTTTTATCCATTCTGATACCCTATGTCTTTTGGTTGGCGCATTTAATCCATTTACATTCAGTGTTATTATAGAAAGATACGGGTTTAGAGTCATTGTGATGTCTGTATGTTTTATGCTTGTAGTGATGTCTCTGGTACTTTGTCTCACAGGGTCCCCCTTAGGATCTCTTGTAGGGCTGGTTTAGTGGTGACAAATTCCTTCAGTTTTTGTTTGTTTGGGAAGACCTTTATCTCTCCTTCTATTCTAAATGACAGACTTGCTGGATAAAGGATTCTCGGCTGCATATTTTTGCTGTCTAGCACCCTGAAAATCTCGTGCCAATTCTTTCTGGCCTGCCAAGTTTCAAAAGAGAGATCAGTCACGAGTCTTATAGGTCTCCCTTTATATGTGAGGGCACGTTTACCCCTTGCTGCTTTCAGAATTTTCTCTTTATCCTTGTATTTTGCCAGTTTCACTATGATATGTCGTGCAGATCGATTCAAGTTACGTCTGAAGGGAGTTCTCTGTGCCTCTTGGATTTCAATGCCTTTTTCCTTCCCCAGTTCAGGGAAGTTCTCAGCTATTATTTCTTCAAGTACCCCTTCAGCACCTTTCCCTCTCTCTTCCTCCTCTGGGATACCTATTATGCGTATATTATTTCTTTTTAGTGTATCACTTAGTTCTCTAATTTTCCCCTCATACTCCTGGATTTATCTCTCTTTCTCTCAGCTTCCTCTTTTTCCATAACTTTATCTTCTAGTTCACCTATTCTCTCCTTTGCCTCTTCCATCCGAGCCGTGGTGGTTTCCATTTTGTTTTGTATTTCATTTAAAGCGTTTTTCAGCTCCTCGTGACTGTTCCTTAGTCCCTTGATCTCTGTTGCAAGAGATTCTCTGCTGTCCTGTATACTGTTTTCAAACCCAGAGATTAATTTTATGACTATTATTCTAAATTCACTTTCTGTTATATTATTTAAATCCTTTTTGATCAGCTCATTAGCTGTTGTTATTTCCTGGAGATTCTTCTGAGGGGAATTCTTCCGCTTGGTCATTTTGGATAGTCCCTGGTGTGGTGAGGACCTGCAGGGCCCTTCCCCTGTGCTGTGGTGTATAACTGGAGTTGGTGGGCGGGGCCGCAGTCAGGCCTGATGTCTGCCCCCAGCCCACCGCTGGGGCCACAGTCAGACTGGTGTGTGCTTTCTCTTCCCCTCTCCTAGGGGCGGGATTCACTGTGGGGTGGCGTGGCCCGTCTGGGCTACTTGCACAATGCCAGGCTTGTGATGCTGGGGATCTGGCGTATTAGCTGGGGTGGGTAGGCAAGGTGCACGGCGGCAGGGGGGGCAGGCGGGGCAGGCTTAGCTTGCTTCTCCTTAGGTGATCCACTTCAGGAGGGGCCCTGTGGCAGCGGGAGGGAGTCAGATCCGCTGCCAGAGGTTTGGCTCCGCAGAAGCACAGAGTTGGGTGTTTGCGCGGAGGGAGCAATTTCCCTGGCAGGAACCGGTTCCCTTTGGGATTTTGGCTGGGGATGGGCAGGGGAGATGGCGCTGGCGAGTGCCTTTGTTCCCCACCAAACTGAGCTCTGTCGTCCGGGGGCTCCGCAGCTCTCCCTCCCTTTGTCCTCCAGCCTTCCCGCTTATCGAGCAGAGCTGTTAACTTAGGACCTCCCAGACGCTAAGTCGCACTTGCTGTCGGAACACAGTCCATCAGGCCCCTCCGCTTTTGCAAGCCAGACTCAGGGACTCTGCTTGGCCGGCGAGCTGCCCCTCCGCCCCGGTCCCTCCCGCCAGTCCGTGGAGCACGCACCGCCTCTCCGCCCTTCCTACCCTCTTCCGTGGGTCTCTCGTCTGCGCTTGGGTCTGGCGACTCCGTTCTGCTAATCCTCTGGCGGTTTTCTGGGTTATTTAGGCAGGTGTAGGTGGAATCTAAGTGATCAGCAGGACGCGCGGTGAGCCCAGCGTCCTCCTACGCCACCATCTTCCCCTCTAGAAGTCTGTATGTCTTACTCAAAATATACACCAGTGGAAAAATGGGCTTTCTTTAAAGTTGATTTTTGCTAGCTACATCTGCACAGAGGCAGCCTATCCTCTTCTGAGTGACCAGACCACAGGCAGAGGAATTGGCATATTACCATGCAAAGCAGCCCTTTCAGTGGGACTTGTATCAGCTGTAATTCCAGCAGGAAAGAACACACTCAAATTAGGATCAGTTGAGGTAGTTTCACGTGAGGGAAACACAAGGGCAATACAGGAACTGAGCTAGCTGGTGCAGAGTAGTCCACAGCCTTAGGCTGAAAGGGACAAGAAGAGAGGGGTTACAGAGCCTAGGAGCACAGGTCCCCTTGAAGCGGGCACAATCGTTCCTCAGAGGGCAGAGCCAGACCAAGGTGAGTCTACAGGAGTGAAGTGTACTCTTCTCATAACTTCCCATTTTCTGAGTTCCTTGTTGGCCCAACCCAAGGTTCAGGGCCTGTTTGTGTATTAGACACACACCCTGCCTCCTGGCACAGGGACAGTGTGGAGAATAGTAGAGAGGGAGCATGGAAGTGTGAATAGAAGGCAACATAGAATGGTTTCTGATAGGAGGCTAGCACCTTACATCTCTTCTAGGTGTGTCACATAAATACATAGAGGAGTTTATGTGCAGCAAGAGGAAAACAGCCACTCTGGATATGGAGCCATTACTCATGCTGTGAGAAAAACCCACACAGATTCCATTTTCAGTGGTATGGGGTTCCTTGATGTCTGAGGAAGGAGGGCAGGTAGATTCAGAGAGAAAAATAGCTGTTCACACTTTCATCAGCTCTTGCACTCCCCAGGTGCCTGAAGACAGATCTTTCATTTCATAAGCACTCAGAAACAGAAAATCAGATTTGTGATTGCCTCCTGGATTTTTTATTTTCTGCAGGGCTCTGAAAAGACCTTTCTTTACTCATATCTTCTCTCCAAAGATGCCCTTCTTTCTTTCTCATTCTTATATTCCTTCTCTCTTCTCCCTTTCTCTTATATTTATTTTTACTCTTCCATCTCTCAGTCTGATGGTTGTGAGAATATTTCTTTTCTTTTTCTTTAAAAATTTTTAATTAATTTATTTAAATTCAATTTAGTTAACAGTGTAATATTTTATTCATGAGTAGAACCCAGTGAATCATTACTTACATATAAAACCCCGTGCTCATCCCAACAAGTGCCCTTCTTAATGTCCATTACCCATTTGACCCATCTCTTCACCCACTTCCCCCCCAGGAACCTTCAGTTTGTTCTCTGTATTTAAAAGTTTCTTATGGTTTGCTTCTGTCTCTGTTTTTATCTTATTTTTCTTTCCCTTCCCCTATGTTCATCTGTTGTGTTTCTTAAATTCCACATATGAGTGAAATCATATGATATCTTTCTCTGACTTAGTTCACTTAGCATAATACACTCTAGTTCCATCCACATTGCTGCAAAGGGCAAGATTACATTCTTTTTGATCTGCTGGTGCCTCCCCCTACTTCTTTCACTCTACGCTGGACAGCAATTCAGCAGCATCTAGTATGTTGCAAATGCAAACTACACATCACAATACCTCCCATTGGCCCCTAAGGAACAAGTAGAGATACTTCTGTGGGACACTGAAAAAACCCCTTCTCTCACTGGTTTCTGACCCTCTTTCTAGTCTCCTTCTCCACCACCATGTCTTCTCTGTACACAATAGACACCTTCAACCATCCTGTAGTCCCCAAATACATCTTTTATTTTCACCCCTGCATGCTTTTGCCCATGTGTTTCCTTCCATGGAATTCCTTTTCCCCAATATTTCTCCAGAAGCTTTACTTAGTATTGATCTCATCCTTCAAACTCAGCCCAAATGCTATTTCCTCTATGAAATCTTCACTTAAATCTTTTCTTGGCATTTTCTGAGCATGCTGTATTAATAATTTTCCCCTCCATATTTACAATTATTTCCACATTTCCTATAATGGTTATGGGTACCACCATCTTCCCCAAATTTTTAACTGGAGAAAAAAAAGCAGGGAGCTATGTTTGCCATCCAGACCTTGCTGATTTAGCCTGAAAAATATTTCTCAAACTCATCCCCCTCTTCTTCCACACTGCCATAGCCTTACTGCAGACGTTTGTCATTTCTCTCGCAGACCATTTCAGCAGTCTTATAATTGGTTTCCATGCCTCCAGTCCTTCTTCTCTCCAATCTATTTCCCACTCTGCAGTCACTCTGTACTCTTCCAATCCGTCTAAAACACACACCTGACCTGCCCACCCCTACCCCCATTAAAAAATCCTTTTCCTGTAGGATAAAGCCCAAACTCCCTAGTATGGAGATGGCTGTAGCACTTCCAGCCTCATGGTTTGACATTCTCTTCCATGTCTGTCTCCTGGGCATGTGGTATTCACTGAAATCCATAATACACTACATGTCTATCTCTCTGTCTCCTAGCATATGCAGTTCTCTTGTAAAATACCTGCCATTTCCTATCTCCCCCTCCCAACATGCATGCACACACACACACCAAACACTTAGTGAACTTTTTCTCAGTCTCTAAAACCCACTTCTACTCACACTCCACTTTCCACTTTTATTTGGCAGCATCTAGTACAGGGATCTACAAGCTACAGCCCACAGGCCAAGTCTAGGCTAACTGCTTGAGTTTTGTAAGCGAAGTTTAATTGAAAGAGAGCCATAATATTCATTATATATTGTCTACAGCTACTTTTGTTCTACAATGGCAGAGTTGAGTGGTTGCAACAGAAACAATAAATATTTACTGGAAATCTTTGCCAACCCCGATTGCAATGTACATTGCAAATGCACATAATGCACATAATTTGCAATAACGCAAATGCACATAATTTTCTCATTTATTCATTTTCTTTCTCTCTATAGATAGATAGGTATGGACATTTTAGGAATATAATATTGAGTGAAAAGCCAGTTGCACACTGAAAATTATAGTATGGATGCTACTTATGTATATTTAAAATCACACACAAATCAATACTTCTATATATAAATATATATATCATATAGAATATCACAAATAGGCTGGAAAGATACACATTAAATATATGACAATGATTTCCTCTAGAGAGGGGGAAGGAAAGGGTCTTGGGTTACTTGTCACAAGGCTTTAGCTTTATTTTTACTTTTTAAATAAAACCTATGCACATATGATAAAATATTAATATCTGATAATTCTGGATGTTGGAATTAAGGATGCATATTACTTTAATTTTTTCAAATTTCTTTAAAACATTTTTTACATTATTTATTTTTGAGAGACAGAGACAGACAGAACACAAATGGGGGAGGGGCAAGAGAGAGAGAGGGAGACACAAAATCTGAAGCAGGCTCCAGGCTCTGAGCTGTCAGCACAGAGCCCGACACGGGGATCGAACTCACAAACGGTGAGGTCATGACTTAGCCGAAGTTGGATGCTTTTTTTTTCTTCAATATATGAAGTTTATTGTCAAATTGGTTTCCATACAACACCCAGTGCTCATCCCAAAAGGTGCCCTCCTCAATATCCATCACCCACCCTCCCTTCCCTCCCACCCCCCATCAGCCCTCAGTTTGTTCTCAGTTTTTAAGAGTCTCTTATGCTTTGGCTCTCTCCCACTCTAACCTCTTTTTTTTCCTTCCCCTTCCCCATCGGTTTCTGTTAAGTTTCTCAGGATCCACATAAGAGTGAAACCATATGATATCTGTCTTTCTCTGTATGGCTTATCTCACTTAGCATAACACTCTCCAGTTCCATCCATGTTGCTACAAAGGGCCATATTTCATTCTTTCTCATTGCTTAACCGATGGAGCCACC
This sequence comes from Lynx rufus, assembly GCF_022079265.1. Classification (NCBI taxonomy): domain Eukaryota; kingdom Metazoa; phylum Chordata; class Mammalia; order Carnivora; family Felidae; genus Lynx; species Lynx rufus. The sequence continues at coordinate 19,851,234 of NW_025814830.1, read as the reverse complement.
CAGGTGCCCCAATATTTTCAAATGTCTTAATGTAGAAAAAATCTCCTCTTCAGTTATGACTTCCCCATAGCCCTTTCCTACTCCATTTCCTTGTAGAGATAACAGGTGCTGCTGGCACTGCCTCTGTTCCTTCCATGCACATTTAAATACAATATATGATGAAAGCAATTGCCAACAAACAAATTATGTTTAAAAATACATAAATAAATAAATAAAATAAGTAAAAAAAATTGCCAACATAGTCACCTATGTGTTTGTCTTCTTCAGTGGGATATAAGATCCCTGAGGACAAATATACCTTTGAATTCATGCCATAATGAGGGTCTAAATATTTTTTGTGATGAACTGTATTTACTCTTTTAATGGCAAGAAGTAAGTTTTATTTTGTTTAATTGGTAATTAATTTTCTTTCATCTCCTGAATGAGCCAAGAGCTCCTTGAGGCCAGGGATTGTATTGTACTTGTCTCTGGATACCTGTAGCATGGCATCTAGCCATAACTCAGGGAAGGTATAGTTGAGAAATGAGGGCCCAGGGCTCAGGACAGCCATCCTGAGCATAGAAAGGGACCCAGTTTTAATTTAATTGACCCAGCTGAGGATGGACAGAAGGTCCAAAGTGATTAATTGCCTGGAAAACAAGGAACTTGGAGAAAAGATTAAAAGAGATCAGATTGTTTTTACCCAAAGTGGAGCCTGAGAGGGGAATGCATAAGTCTGCCACACTCCTTATTTTCCCCCTACTCTCTGGCTATTGTTTACTTTGTTTACTGGCTCGGCTTCCTTCAGTGTCCATTAGCATAAAGAGGTGGTTCTCACAGTGTGGTGCCCAGATCAACAGCAGCGGCAGCAGCAACAGCAAAACCTGGAAGCTTGGTAGAAATCAAATGCTTGGGACCCACCTCAGGCCTGCTGAGCCAGAAGATTTATGTCTGGTGCCCCAGCACTGATTTTGCAGAGCCTCCTGCAGGCAACTGAGATGCAACCCCAAGTCTGAGAACCACTGCTACACTGACTCTACCCTTTCCACTTACTACTCTGGTCCCTTACCTGAGCAAGTTCATGGTTTCCTAAAGAATCCATTACCACCTACAAACCAGACCTCTAGCAAAGACTCATCCCCAAACACTAGCCTGTGCCTGCTGCTTCCCAATTAGCATCTGCTTAGATTTGCCAAAGGCCCTGCTTACCACTATGTCCTGGATGTGCTCTTTCTCCAACTCTGGCCCTTGATGTATGATGCCACCCATTTATATGACTAATCTGGAAACCTCTACTGTTTTCTCACTCTGCTCCCTTCCCTTATGTAATCCAATACCAATCCAATGCTGCTGACAGAGGTATAGTTATTTCTTTAAGTTTTTTTTTTTTGATGTGTCAATGAGCTTTTATTTATTTATTTATTTTTATATGAAATTTATTGACAAATTGGTTTCCATACAACACCCAGTGCTCATCCCAAAAGGTGCCCTCCTCAATACCCATCACCCACCCTCCCCTCTCTCCCACCCCCCATCAACCCTCAGTTTGTTCTCAGTTTTTTAACAGTCTCTTATGCTTTGGCTCTCTCCCACTCTAACCTCTTTTTTTTTTCCTTCCCCTCCCCCATGGGTTCCTGTTAAGTTTCTCAGGATCCACATAAGAGTGAAACCATATGGTATCTGTCTTTCTCTGTATGGCTTATTTCACTTAGCATCACACTCTCCAGTTCCATCCACGTTGCTACAAAAGGCCATATTTCATTTTTTCTCATTGCCACATAGTATTCCATTGTGTATATATACCACAATTTCTTTATCCATTCATCAGTTGATGGACATTTAGGCTCTTTCCATAATTTGGCTATCGTTGAGAGTGCTGCTATGAACATTGGGGTACAAGTGCCCCTATGCATCAGTACTCCTGTATCCCTTGGATAAATTCCTAGCAGTGCTATTGCTGGGTCATAGGGTAGGTCTATTTTTAATTTTCTGAGGAACCTCCACACTGCTTTCCAGAGCGGCTGCACCAATTTGCATTCCCACCAACAGTGCAATAGGGTTCCCGTTTCTCCACATCCTCTCCAGCATCTATAGTCTCCTGATTAGTTCATTTTAGCCACTCTGACTGGCGTGAGGTGATACCTGAGTAAGGTTTTGATTTGTATTTCCCTGATAAGGAGCGACGCTGAACATCTTTTCATGTGCCTGTTGGCCATCTGGATGTCTTCTTTAGAGAAGTGTCTATTCATGTTTTCTGCCCATTCCTTCACTGGGTTATTTGTTTTTCGGGTGTGGAGTTTGGTGAGCTCTTTATAGATTTTAGATACTAGCCCTTTGTCCGATATGTCATTTGCAAATATCTTTTCCCATTCCGTTGGTTGCCTTTTAGTTTTGTTGGTTGTTTCCTTTGCTGTGCAGAAGCTTTTTATCTTCATAAGGTCCCAGTAATTCACTTTTGCTTTTAATTCCCTTGCCTTTGGGGATGTGTCGAGTAAGAGATTGCTACGGCTGAGTAAGTTTTTATTTTAATTCCAGTATAGTTAACATACAGTGTTATATTCGTTTCTGGTATACAATATAGTGATTCAACAATTCCATATGTCACCTGGAGCTCATCATGACAAGTGCACTCTTTAATCCTCATCACCTATTTCACCCATCTCCCATCCACCTCCCTTCTATTAACCATCAGTTTGTTTGACAGAAAGTTCTTTAGACATACACATAGATCCTGTCCTCCCACATAGTGTTACTCTACCAGACCTTGCACAGTCTGGCCCTGCTACCTCTGACTTCACCTGATTAGTCTCTCTCTTCATCTTTGAAACCCAGACACACTGCTCACTTTCTCAAACAAGCTAACTTATGTCCATTACAAGGTCTCTGTGCATGCCGTTTCCTCCCTGGAATTATCTCCTTACCGCTGTCTTACCTTTGCCTACTTTTACTTCTTTTTACCTTTCATATCTCAGTTTTAGGATCATCTTTTTGGGGAGACTTACTGTTATTAGTTTTCTATTAGTTTTTATTAGTTTTCTATTGTTGCATAACACGTTACCACAAACTTAGAAGACAATACCCATGCATTAGCTCACTCATTTCTTAGTTCTGAAGTGGGGGCACTGTGTGGTGGTATTCTCTGCCCAGAGTCTTACAGTGCTAAATCAAGATGTTGGCCAGCTGTTTGGTTCTGGAGACTCTAAGAAAGAATCTGCTTCCAAGCTCCTTCAGGTGATGGTTGAATTCAGTTCACTGTAGTTGCAAGGCTGAGACCTCTGTTTTCTTCTAGCTTTTAGCCATGGAGTGCCCTCTAATCCAAAACTATCCACATTCGTTGCCACCTCATCCCCACTGTCTTCATATCTGACAACAAAGAATTTCCTCACATCAAATTCCTTTTGTTCCTCCCATGTCTATCTCCAGGAAGAACCCAGTTCCTTTTAAGGGTTTGCTTGATTAGGTCAGACCCACTCAGGATAATCCTTATATTTTAAGATGAATGATTTGGGACTTAAATTACACCTACAAAACCCTTCACAACAGTACATATATTCCTATTTGATAAATTAGTTGGAGAAGGTACATACACTAGAGGGGAGGGTCTTAGTGCCATCTTAGAATTCTGCTGACCACACAATCTTGACATTCGATTTATGCCAGTCCCCTTCCATGAGCTTTCTAACTTTATCTCCTACTGAGCAAACCTTGACCCACATTGCGCCTGACATTCCTGTCTCTGTGTCTTAGTCCACTCTATACCTCTGCCTAGAATGCCCCTGCCATCTTTGCATGTTGTCCCTATAGCTGGTGTCAATTCAATCACCTTTATGTCCTTAAAAGCTGTTCTTATCTAGGACAGCAAACTGACACTGCTCAGGGTGAAGACATTGATTCTGAGCTCATCAGCTCTCCTTAATCTGGTAGCAGGTGGAGTACAGGGAGCACAGCTCATTCTTTGCTGCCTGAACCCATAGCACCCAGGTCATGGTAGGGTACAGATTAGATTTTCATTAAACTTGCAAAGTAAACTGAACAGATTTAAATCCAGAAACATTCAGACTGACTACTGAGAGGATATGAGAGACCAAGTAGGGTAAGAAAGATTGAAGAAATGGGGGGCTGATTAAGGAAGAGGTGCCCACCTGGGGGGCTCCAGGGTCTCCCAAACTCATCCACATGGCTTTTCCTCCACTCACAAAAGTGGCTGCAGTTGCGTTACCTCACCCTGGGCCACTGAAAATATTGATGTGGACAAAATACCTAGGGTGGGGGCAAAGGGCCACTCTTAATGTAGAGACCAGCCCATCCTCTTCTGTGACATTTGTTAATCATCTTGCAAAGCGCTTTGGCAGTCAGCAGAAAGTGAGGTTTAGGTTCTAAAAATTTTCATGCACAATAAAATCCAAACCTTTAAAAATAAGTATATATCTTAGCTGAAGTTTAAGCTGTGAGGGCAGAGAGAAAAGAGGAAATGGCCCGTGACACAGAAATTACCCAAGAAAATGTGAGTGGCATTTTACATTTTTTTAATTCAGGGTGGATAGAGCAGGGAGCCCCACAGGCTCACACAGAGATGGTGGTGGCAGAGTCAGGGCAAGATTTCTGGATCTTGCCCACTGCCCCATTCTAGTGTGTATATCATATCTAAGGGAAGCAGTGTCCAAGTTAATAATCATTCCCAGGCATTCACCCTGCTTTCTTTGGGATATTATATGGTTGTGAGAACAATGTAGACTATACTATCAGACAGGAGGGCTGGGTTGTATGGAGAAGGCAGTGCTGGCAGGAGAGGGGCCCTGGATGAGAAGGCGGAAAGTGGAGGCTTATTCTTGACTGAGAAATTCCAGGTGACTAATTAATAAAATAATGGAGACAGAGTCAAAACCAAATTAGGCATTTCATTGCCCTGAACCATTTCTATTGCTATGGGGTAGTGTCCTTAAATTTTAAATTTTTTATTGCAAAAAAAGAAGAAAATCCTAGTAGAAAAGGTACAGAACTACTGAATGTCTAATTTTGGTAATAGAAATTCAGTGTGGTAATAGCAATAGCCCCTTGAATCACTGTGCATTCACTTTACAAAGAGCACACGGTCATCCTGGGCAGCTCCTGGCCTTCACACATGCCTAGCAGACACTTATCTGGAGTGCCTATTGCCCTATTTAGTTGTCCAGCCACAGCAGAACTCATTAGTCAGGAAAAATTGCTTCTCATACTCCAATGTGCCTTGTTGGCATCCATGGGGACCTATACCCCAAACACTGTTTAAAACTGACCATGAAATATTTATAGCTGGAGATATTGCTTTGAGAATGCTTCAGAATATAGAACTTTATCCAGAAAAGGGTTCTGTGCATACTCATTAGAGCAGTTAGTAGGGTTTCCGTTATACAGTATTTACACTGTAGTGATCAGTTGCCACCAATAAATTAAGATATAAATTAAGCTTTTGTGGGGAAGAAGAAAGGTAAGTTTGAAATCAATTAGTTCAGGACGTATATAAATATATTTTTTAAAGTAGTGGCTCAAGGTTTTCAAAGACAAACCTGGCATGTCTAGAAGCAGGACCTGCTAAGTAGCATTGACTTTAGGGCTGGTATGATTTTTTTATGTTTGTTTTGATAAAACTGGTGTAATGATTATAATAATAACTGGAATTACTGAATGCTTCTCTGTGCCAGGAACTATACTGAATTATTTATGGGAATTAACTTGCTCAACTGTAAAAACAAACTTATAAGGTGAGTCCTGTTGACACACAAGGTAACTGAGGCAAAAAGCCAAAACCTTTCTTTTACTCCAACTCTCACAGCCCAGCAGCCCAGACCATAGACATTTTTAAAATTTTTGCCAAAATAACAACGTGTGTGTGTGTGTGTGTGTTATTTCTTTTCAACGCCTTTGGGCAGGACATGGAAGGTCCAGTTTGTCACAGGTCCCACCTGTCTTTACTGTCTCACACTTTGCCCACTGCACACAGTTCTAATTGACTGGTCCCTGAAGATAAATGTGTTGTTACTCTGACTCTGTAACTTGGTCAACCAGGGTGGGTGTCAGGGTAAGTGCAATTCAGCTCTGTCACAGCAGGAGACCTGCCTCTCCTCCAGCATCCTCCTTTCCTCCAGTCCTGTCTCTCAGAGGTGTCTCAGCAGGTTCTCCAAAGCAGATGCTGAGATGGAAGCTTTAAGAGTGAAGATTTGTATTAGAGGTCCACAACTGAAGGGAAGAAGAGGAAGCATGATTGGACAGAGAAGGTCTTCAAACTGCAGCTCAACCCCGAGAATCTCAGCCAGCCTGACAGGAGGTACCACAGGCTTCAGAGTTGTCCTTTTGCAGGCTGAAATTTACCAGATCTGTATATGCTTGACCAGCTAAGTCATTGGAAGTGGAAAGCTCCAAGAGGGACATGACTTGAAAGGGCCAGCATCTGAAAGCTACTCACTGACCACACTCCTGGCACAGCAAGCCTTCCCTTGAAGGGGTATCTGGGCCGATCATGTCCATGCCAAGCACAGAAAGGCATTTCCAACTAAAATTTTAGTTGGTATTCCTTCTAAATCATCTCTCTGGTGCTGTGTGCTAGCAAGAGCAGGCTGACTCATTTTAGTCTGAGTGTTCTGGATCAAGGAGCATACCTAGAAGAGGCTAAAATGTGGAGAAAAAAACCCACATTTTACATGACAACCAGGGCTCTTAGAGTGAATTTCCTTTCCAGATGATCTTTCTGTCTGTAAAAGATGCCCACCACCACACACACACACACACATTCATTATCTATTCCAGAGCCCTGCCATTGATCACAATGGTCAACCACCTTTCTATAGTACTGAAATGAAGAGGATGGAGGATTTGTTGAGTATGTTAGGACAAGTCAGATAGTGTCTGTAGTGCTACTCCTGAGTAGCACACAAAGCCTGGTGGAGAAGCATCATCAGAACAGAGTACATTGTAGTCAGCTGTTTGTTCTCAGAATTTCTAATAAAATGTCTATTTTGACTATCATTATACCAATTCTTCCTAGTGAGGTCAGTGGGACCAAAGAGCCCTTAAAAAAGGAGAAAAAAGCAGTCTATATTTGTGCAGAAATCATTGTAGATACAATTCTATTTACAATGTAAATCAAACAAAAAAGGAGAATAAGGAGTGGGGGGAGAAAATAGAAACATTTAAAATGTGCCCCTAAATTCTGGGTCATGGAAGAGGCTGAAGGCATCTTGATCTCTAGAAGACAAAACGGAGCTGAAACAGAATTAGGAAAAGACACGAGGCTGAAAGGGACAGTCCAAAGTTCACTTCACCAGCCCTCCTTTTCGCCACTAGAAGGCAGGGGTTTCAAGGTCTCCTGAAGAAACTGCCCACAGAAAAAACCCTATTTTTGTGGAGGCTAGGATGCTTAGTGTCTATTTCTTCTATTTTGTGACAAGGTAACCCCAAATTTCTTTGGGAAACTCCCTTCTCCCCATTCTTAGTAGCATATTTTGTATGGTTTCATCCTACCCCCAATGCCTGTAGAGGGACTTGATCACTTATACTAACTGGCTGTCTCCATATGCCCAGACATAGCACAACGAGTGCAGAGGGCAATCATGACCTAAGCTGGTCCAGTTAAAGGTACCTCACCATCTTTTCTGAGAATGCCAGGTCACTGACCTCTCTTCTACTTCTAGACAAGGAAGGCACTGGCCTTTAGAGCATGGCAGCAAACTTGCACTCACACACAAAAAAGTCATCCTTCAGATGAAGTTGGCAACATGGGTAGCAGGAGAGAAAAACTGAGTTCTTGCTGAATTCCTGGATCAAGCTTACTTGAAGGCTTTACCACTATACTTTCTGTTACACAACCTAAATAATGCCTTTATTGTTTATGCCAGTTTGAGCTGAGTGTTTGAAACTTCTGATTACTACAACTAAAAGCCATCACAAGACCTCTACTGTGTAGCAGCAGCTAGCATTTTGGGTATGTGCAAGCCAGTCTCCTTGCCATCCTGACAAGGACCCTTTTATATTTGACGGTAAACACTACCAGTTCTTTTAGGGATACTTGATCCCATCTTTATATTATTACTGCTGATGGCATCTCCTTTGAAGTGCCAGTTTCTTCTTGTTCGGGTTCCTTTTCTTGTTTTCTGCTTCCACAGGTGGACTTGGCTACAATTGTCTAGTTTTCCATAGTTGATTCTGAGAGAGACAAAGTATAGACACACATATATGGCAGTGGAGTTTGCCTTCCAGTTGACACATTATGGACACAAGGCTAGGTCTGGGTTTTGACCTAGAAATCTGGGAAGGCTTATCTACCATGTGAACACCTGGCAGTGTGTGTGCAAGGGGTGTCTTTGCTTAGTATTAGGGGTTGTAAGATGTTGCAGGGTGAAAGTCTCCAACTGCTGTGCAGAAAGTTCTGGGAGAAGTCTCTCTTCATGTGTCATTGCACAAAGAGATCACTCTTGACCACACCTGGCATAGGCTTGGGAAAGCACTCTGGCAAATGTCACCACTCTTTGAGAATCAGTAGTGTCTCAGCTAGATGCAGGCATATTTTTCTGCACATTGAAACAATAGCTATGCATTTCCAAGCTCTGCTCCTGTCTGCTCCATTCGTGTACTCTCCCGCATGCTATAGATTCCATATACAGGCCCTCAGTAGCTGCAGAAGGGCCAGGCCTTCTCTCACTCTCTCAGCTTTTACCACCACCTGACTCTTCTCATGTCATGCCCTGGCCCATCTGGTTTCTGCCCTTAGTGGGCTTTCAGACTTAAACAGTCCCTGCCTTTGCCCCAAACACATAGGCCAACTAGTTGAGTTTAGGATCAAACCCCTGTCCACCCCAATGCATGCCTTGACTACTCAGCTTCTCTGAGCCCTTCTGTTATCTGATGTCTTCTTCTGATGCTGTCTTGCCACACCCTGAGCCACTTGTGTTCTCAGCCCTGTGGCAAAGGATGCCAGAGCTGCAACCCTGTTATCACTTGGAGCATCTATGTCAAGGCCAGGACAGCACAGGTCCGGAGGTCCAAAGGTCATATCCCTAGTGAAAGAGGGTGTCACTGGCAAAGTGTCATTCCTGATATTTTCTTAAGGTTGTGTATATATCGTGTGTTATTTTATTCTACAGGAACTTGGGACACTATGGGTGAGCTATGGGGAAGCCAGGCAGGATTTGTATCATTTCCAAATTGTTCTCAAGTACACTAGTTCTACTAGATACTCCAAAAATAGAGGAAGGTGAGAGGTGAGAGTGAGTTATTTAATACATTTGAAAACATTTAATAGTCTATTCCCTCTTTGAAATTTTTACAGTAAAGATACAAAGTTAACTTTAACTCAGAGTTTCATAAACTTAATTGGTCATTAAACCCTCCCTTTGGTGAAATATTTGTCACTATCCCACAGATGTATTTGTGAAATGTAGTTTGGGAAACAGTGGTCTGGTTTCTTCTTTAGGAGATCATACCCATTCCATAGATATCATCAGAAACCCATGTTGTCAATTGGTATGTCTTTCAATTCAATTTGATAAACTTTTATTAAGCACCTACTGGGTACAGATATTGTCATGGATGGTGTGAGGGAAGATAGGTAAAAAAAAAAAAAAAAAAAAGCTTCCATGAGATTTGGAGGCCATAACAGAAGATAAGACAAGAAGAAAAAAAATAGCTCTAAAACAAGGTACACTGTTTGTATTATTAGATTAAGATAGTGCCATAAAATAGATATAGACAGAATGTCATGGAATTTTAAAGAGAAAAGAATTATTTCACTTGGAATAAACAGAGTAAGCTACCACACTGAGAACCAAACCCATCCATTCAATGCCTGTTAGACATCTCTGCTTTGGTATCTCAAACCAAATTCATGAGACCCGTCTCCATAAATCTAGTGTTTCTCCCACATCCCAGCTCTCAGAAAACTACCACATGCCACCTGCCATAAAGGGCAGATACCCTTTATGCGTGTCTCCTCTTGCTGGCCCACAGATAAATGTTTATAAATTATTTTATTTCATATTATTTTATTTCATGTCCTTTTACTTTTGTTTCCAGCACTTGTCTCAGTTTATAATTTCACATATATTTATGTGTTTAGCTAATTGGTGTCAATCTTCCCCACTATTTCAGAATGCATAAGTAATGTTCTTGTTCATCCATGTAGTCTCAAAATTGGTTTATTTGGCACCTAGTAGGGCTCAAATAAGTAATGTTTCATGAATGCCTGAAGGAACAAATGAATGAATATGTAGGCTGGCTTTACAGCTCACTCCTGATTGACAGAACTACATGTACAAATGGAGGAAAAGCACATTCAGAGTGGAAAGAATCAAATGAGAAAAACAGGCTTACTAAGCCTGGTAAGTCTTTCAGTATTAAAATGAACTTTCTCCTAGAGGCAATGTGGTATCCATGATTGGGGCTAGAACAGAAAATGGGCATCAGTGGGAAAATTAGAGAAATCCAAATAAAAGATTTAGTTTATTTAATCATAATGTGCTAATGTCATAGTAATATAAGATGTTAACATTATAGAAAGCTGGGTAGCAGTACATGGGAAATGTGGACTAACTTTGCAACTTTTCTGTAACCTAAAATTATTATAAAAGTGAAATTTTTATTTAAAAATTCAAATGTTTCTTTGCCCTATATGTAAAAGAGATCATTCCAGTCTAATTAAAGTAAGTCTTATTAATTATTACCAATATTAAGGCTACACTTGTCCTACAGCTCCTTGTAATTAATAAAAGTAACAAGTTGAAGGGTATTTTGTAAGTGGAGGAATGAGATTCGTGGTAGGCCACAAAGGAACAGTGGAATATTTGGAGCATGTCTCTGATAGGTAAGGTTCAGTGCAGTGAGGCTCATTTGCCCTTCCCAAGACTTATCCCAGCTCTGCCCTTGCCAAATTCAGGGCTTAGGGAAACTGATCTCGAGGTCATTTTCAGCTGAGAGCTAGCTCAAAGTTCTAGTCCTATAATTTCTGATCCAGGATTTTTCTCTCCCCAACCTTACTCTTTCCCTTTAGCACACTGATTGTGTCCGGAACAGATCTTCAGAACCCTGTCAGTGACTGTGCTCTCTATCCTGTGCTTTGCTGGACCTTCCTCACGGGACTGCATTTGGGTGCTGAGGTTGCCTGTCATGGGAAAGGCTCTCTTTCCCCACTTCAAGGTGGCTCACAGCTGATGATTAACTGGTGTGAGACTACAAAACTCAGTTCCTTCCCTTTTTTTTTTTAATTTTTTTTCAACGTTTATTTATTTTTGGGACAGAGACAGAGCATGAACGGGGGAGGGGCAGAGAGAGAGGGAGACACAGAATCAGAAACAGGCTCCAGTCTCTGAGCCATCAGCCCAGAGCCTGACGCGGGGCTCGAACTCACGGACCTAGAGATCGTGACCTGGCTGAAGTCGGACGCTTAACCGACTGCACCACCCAGGCGCCCCAGTTCCTTCCCTTTAACAGAAACAAACCCTGGGGTGCCTGGGTGGCTCAGTTGGTTAAGCACCCGACTTCAGCCTGGTTCATGATCTCACAGTTTGTGGGTTAGAGCCCCATGTCTGGCTGTGTGCTGACAGCTCAGAGCCTGGAGCCTTTTTCAGATTCTGTGTCTCCCTCTCTCTCTGCCCCTCCACCACTCACGCTAGCGCTCACTCTCTCTCTCTCAAAAATAAATAAACATTCAAAAAAATTAACAAGGACAAACTCTGAGGTGTAATTTCCGGAGTTGATCCTCCTGGGATCAATCTGGCTAAAATTTCACCTGAAATCACATTCTTGCTTGACTTTTTCATTCCCTGTCTTGCTTCCTCCATACCCTTACTAGTGTGTTATTGTTTGCTTATTTTTTTAAGCATCTCCTTAATCAATCATTGGTTTAGGGTCTTCATCTAGGAAAACCAGATCCTAGATAGTGAGGTAGTATGGCTAAAAGAATAGGTATCAGAAGAGTTGCCCTCAAACCCTAGGTCAATACTTACCAGCAGTGTGGCCTTGAAGAAAAGTTCCCTTTCTCAGTGAAGTAGGGGTAATCACACTTGCTTCATCTCTGATCACCAAGCATACATGAGATAATGAGTGCCAAGGGCCTGTCATCCCTTTCCTGGGTCTCAGAGTAGTGCAGCTTCCAAGCAGCCTGGGCCCCTTTTCTATTACAAGGCTGTGCTCATGGACTTCAGACAAACTTCCTGTCAATGGTCAATAGAAGATATTAGCAAATGCTTAGCCAAGTGCTCTGACTGCATTTACTCCCACATTCACCATCATAAAAATAAACAGCAGAATAAATTGCCCATCTGCTGCCATCAATCACAAATACAATCTTAACTTGCTGTAACACAAGACAAATACAGTAATGACAAAATCCATAGCTTGGGAGATAATAGAGTGTTGGCCAGGACTTTCCTCTCTCCATAGTCTACAATCTATTATCTAAATGCACAGTGACCAGAGCAATCAATATGTTGCTTGCCTTTTCTGCCATTGGCAGGTTGGTTGCTTTGAGCCTTAATTCTCAGAGCCTCTGGATGGTATGTGCTGGACCATTCTAGGGGTAGAGGGCCATGAAAGGAATGACAGTGGGGTCTACTTTATGAAAAAAGTTTCATGTACCATTTGGAGCCCAAAAGTGGAACCCTGAAAGGATGGAGAGAGCCACTAGTGGAATATGACAAAATATATCATGATGGTTCAGTATTTTGTTTGCCAAATACTGACCCATATATAAAATAAGTTTAAATAACTTTGTTCTGGAGGCACCTGGGCGGATCAGTCTGTTAAGTGTCTGACTCTTGGTTTCAGCTCAGGTCGTGATCTCATGGTTCATGAGTTAGAGCTCCGTGTTGGACTCTGTGATGACAGCATGGGGTCTGATTGGGATTCTCTCTCTCCCTCTCTCTCTGCCCCTTATCAGCTCTCTCTCCCTCTCAAAATAAATAAACATTAAAAAATAAAATAATTTTTTTCTGGTTCCAGAGCACATAGACATTTTAGCCAATAAAAAAGCTCAAAAAGAACACTCAACGTGTGTGATTTTATTGTTCAAACAACAGCCACTATTAAAATATTGCTCTGTATCGCTTTTCTGACGTTTTCTCTTTGATATAGCTATATGCACACACATATACAAAATAAGTTATGCTATGTTATCCAATTGTATTTTTATTTCTGTGTGTGTATCTTATGTGTTGATATAGGTGTGGTTATAAAATATATACAACCTTGTTAATAGTACATGTTAAGCAAAAAAGAATGAAATCTTGCCATTTGCAACTACATGGATGGAACTAGAGGGTATTATGCTAAGCAAAATTCGTCAAAGACTAATACCATATGATATCATTCGTATGAGGACTTTAAGATACAAAACAGATGAACATAAGAGAAGAAAAGCAAAAATAATAGAAAAACAGGGAGGGTGGCAAAACATAAGAGACACACAAATATGGAGAACAAACAGAGGGTTACTGTAGGGGTTGTGAGAGGGGGGATGGGCTAAATGGGTAAGGGGCATTAAGGAATCTACTCCTGAAATCATTGTTGCGCTATATGCCAACTAACTTGGATGTAAATTAAAAAAAATAATAAATTAAAAACAAATCAAAAACAAAACAAAACAAAATTAAAAAAATACATGTTAAGCCATTATTTGAGTTTTATGCTATTTTATTATGTAAACGTGTCTTGACTTATTTAAGTACTTCCCTATTGTTGGACATTGAGTTGTTTCAACTTTATGTAACTATAAATAGCACTTTAAAAAATAAGGTTGTTGGGTTGCCTGGTGTTTCAGTCAGTTAAGTCTCTGACTTTGACTCAGGTCATGATCTCATGGCTCATGAGTTTGAGCCCCGCATCGGGCTCTGTGCTGGCAGCTCAGAGCTTGGAGCCTGCTTCAGATTCTGTGTTTCCCTCTCTCTCTGCCCCTCCCTGACTCAAACGCTGTCTGTCTGTTTCTCTGTCTCTCTTTCTCAAAAATAAATAAAAACATTAAAAAAAAGATCTGTATGCTGAAAACTATAAAAGCTTATGAAGGAAATCGAAGAAGAAACAAAGAAATGGAAAAATATTCCATGCTCATTGATTGGAAGAATAAATATTGTTAAAATGTCAATACTACCCAAAGCTATCTACACATTCTATGCAATCCCAATCAAAATTGCACCAGCATTCTTCTTGAAGCTAGAACAAGCAATCCCACAATTTGTATGTAACCACAAGAGACCCCAAATAGCCAAAGTTATATTGAAGAAGAAGACCAAAGCAGGAGGCATCACAATCCCAGACTTTAGCCTCTACTATGAAGCTGTAATCAACAAAACAGCATGGTTTTGGCACAAAAACAGACACATAGACCAATGGAATAGAATAGAAACTCCAGAATTGAACCCACAAAAGTATGGCCAACTAATCTTTGACAAAGCAGGAAAGAATATCCAATGGAAAAAAGACAGTCTCCTTAACAAATGGTGCTGGGAGAACTGGACAGCCACATGCAGAAGAATGAAACTAGACCACTTTCTCACACCATACACAAAAATAAACTCAAAATGGATGAAGGACCTGAATGTGAGACAGGAAACCATCAAAATCCTCAAGGAAAAAGCAGGAAAAAACCTCTTTGATCTTGGCTGCAGCAACTTCTTACTCAACAGATCTCCAGAGGCAAGGAAAGCAAAGGAAAAATGAACTTTTGGGACCTCATGAAGATAAAAAGCTTCTGCACTGCAAAGGAAACAATCAATAAAACTAAAAGGCAACCAACGGAATGGGAAAAGATATTTGCAAATGACATATCAGACAAAGGGCTAGTATCCAAAATCTATAAAGAACTCACCAAACTCCACACCCTAAAAACAATCCATTGAAGAAATGGGCAGAAGACATGAATAGATACTTCTCCGAAGAAGACACCCAGATGGCCAATAGGCACCTGAAAAGATGCTCGATGTCACTCCTCATCAGGGAGGAGTGACAAACCACACTGAGATATCACCTCACGCCAGTCAGAGTGGCTAAAATGAACAAGTCAGGAGACTATAGATGCTGGCGAGGATGTGGAGAAACAGAAACCTTTTTGCACTGTTGGTGGGAATGCGAACTGGTGCAGCCACTCTGGAAAACAGTGTGGAGGTTCCTCAAAAAATTAAAAATAGATCTACGCTATGACCCAGCAATAGCATTGCTAGGAATTTACCCAAGGGATACAAGAGTGCTGATGCATAGAAGCACTTGTACCCCAATGTTTATAGCAGCAGTTTCAACAATAGCTAAATTATGGAAAGAGCTTAAATGTCCATCAACTGATGAATGGATACATTGTGGCTTATACACACAATGGAATACTACTTGGCAATGAGAAAGAATGAAATATGGCCTTTTGTAGCAACGTGGATGGAACTGGAGAGTGTTATGCTAAATGAAATAAGTCATACAGAGAATGACAGATACCATATGTTTCACTCTTATGTGAATCCTGAGAAACTTAACAGAAGACCATGCTGGAGGGGAAGGGGAAAAAAAAGTTATAGAGAGGGAAGGAGGTAAACCACAAGAGACTCTTAAAAACTGAGAATAGGGGCGCCTGGGTGGCGCAGTCGGCTAAGCGTCCGACTTCAGCCAGGTCACGATCACGCGGTCCGTGAGTTCGAGCCCCGCGTCGGGCTCTGGGCTGATGGCTCAGAGCCTGGAGCCTGTTTCCGATTCTGTGTCTCCCTCTCTCTCTGCCCCTCCCCCGTTCATGCTCTGTCTCTCTCTGTCCCAAAAATAAATAAACGTTGAAAAAAAATTAAAAAAAAAACAAAACTGAGAATAAACTGAGCATTGATGGGGAGTGGAGGAGAGGGGAGAGTGGGTGATGGGCATTGAGGGGCACACTTGTTGGGATGAGCACTGGGTGTTTTATGGAAACCAATTTGACAATAAATTTCATGACTATTTCATGACAAAAAGTTTTATGACTATTATTCTAAATTCTTGTTCCGTTATATTGCTTAAATCATTTTTGATTTAAGTAGCCATTGCTACTTCCTGGAGTTTCTTTTGAGGAGAATTCTTCCATTTTGTCGTTTTGGATAGTCCCTGGGGTGGCGCAGAACTGCAAGGCACTTCCCCTATGCTATCTGGAGTAAATTGTGTTTGTGGGCGGGGCCGCAGTCAGACCTGTTGTGTGTCCCCAGCCCACCGCTGGAACCACAGACTGGTGCGTACCTTATCTTCCCCTCTCCCAGGGGCAGGACTCGCTATAGAGTGGTGTGGCCCCTGTCTGGGCTACTTGCACACTGTCAAGCTTGTGGTGCTGCTTTGATGGGATTTGGCGTATTAGCTGGGGTGTATCTTCAAGGTGCACAGGGGTGGAAGGGGCAGGCTAAGCTGCTTTGCCATTAGCAGTCCCCTGTGGGAGGGGCCCTACAGCACCCGGAGGGAGGCAGACCCAACGGAGTGATGGGTCCACAGAAGCACAGCATTGGGTGTTTGCATGGTGCAAGCAAGTTCGGTGAACTGGTTCCCTTTGGGGTCAAACTGGGGGATGGGAGAGGGAGATGGCACTGGCCAGCACCTTTGTTCCCCGCAGAGCTGAGCTCTGTCTTCCAGAGCTCAACACCTCTCCCTCCCGGTGTCCTCTTGCCCTCCTGCTCTCTGAGCAGAGCTGTTGACTTATAACATTCTAGACATTAAGTCCCGCTGGCTGTCAGAACTCATGCAGTCTGGCCCCTCCACTTTTGCAAGCCAGACTCGGGGCCTCTGCCTTGCCCGGTGGGCTGCCCCTCCACCGCCCTAGCGCCCTCCCCGCCAGTCCGTGTAGTGTGCACCACCTCTCCACCCTTCCTACCCTCTTCTGTGGGCCTCTTGTCTATGCTTGGCTCTGGAGAGTCCATTCTGCTAGTCTTCTGGCGGTTTTCTGGGTTATTTAGGCAGGTGTGGGTGGAATCTAAGTGATCAGCAGGACGAGGTGAGCCCAGCGTCCTCCTACGCCACCATCTTCTTCCCTCAAAAAAAATATTTTAGTAACAGTTTGACAAAATGATAATACAAGTGTAGCCACAAGAATATGCTCTTCTGGTCTTACTCAGTTAAAAAGAACCTTTCTTGTTCTGGGAGGGAGGATGTATGCAACTGTGCATGCACACGCGTGTGTGTGTGTGTGTGTGAGTGTGTGTTTGTGTAGGAGGCCGTGGTGTGAGCTAGAACCACAAGAAAAGACTTATTCCTTCCCCTACTGCTAATAGGTATTTCTGTTCATAATTATAAGACAGAGCCTTCTATGCCACATAGAAGACTAGACCTAGAACAGCCAAATATCCCCAGTGGTATTCATTTCAGAAATGTTTCTGAAATAACTATTTGCCACTGGGATAAAATTGTGAAAACAATAGAAATAGTCCCTTCCCTCACTGAGCTTCTGTCTAGTTGAGTGGATCAGGAAGGCCACGTATATCATCATTGTGTATACAATCCTGGGTAATCAGTAAAGGTTCAATGACATGGAGGAAACTTTACATGAAGCAAATGTAAGTAGGCCAAAGAACCATCTAAGGAGGATGTCCACATTATCCATTAGTATACTCAAGGTAACCAAGAGTGAGAAACCAATATATCTCTTATGTTGAATTCAGCAAAGTCTTTTAAGGTCACAGGTAAAATTAGCAAATAAATTCATGGTTTATTCCCTGTTTACTATTCAAACAAACTTGACTTTGCTGATTTACACAGCAGGTTGGACCCTGATTAGAAATTGTTAAGTGGTCATTGATAAATAACATTAACTACGTTAACTTCCCAACTTATGTTTGAATATCACAGCAAGGAATTGAGATCAGTCAACATACATTTGCATATCCCTAGAAAGCAAGATACAAAGGAGAATGACTATGTGCTTTGAAGTTGGAAATACTGAAGAGAAAGCTTATCTGAGTTTACACTGGAACCCCAATAATCATCCCCTATCACCAGTGCTTGGCAAAAACAAACAAACAAACAAACACCATGAAAAATGTAGGGAGGTTGTTGGATTGAGCTGAGTCTCTAGTCTTTCAGATATGGATGAGTAACAAAGACTTCATGTATAACTCCTATCATATACGGGCAATCACAGCCATCCTTGCACAGATGTAAGAGATCTGCTGTGAACCTATTGTATAACACTGAAATCCTTGTCAATTCTCATAGGTAAGATTTTTTTTTTTTGATGGTGACCAGTTCCTGATGACACTGCTTTGTCTTCTGGCCATTTCAACTCAGAAGGCTCTTATTTATGCACATATCTCCTCTCTGCCTTTTTTCACCTCACTCCTTACACCTTTCTTCCTTCCTACTACATCCTGTCTATCTTTCAGAACTTCCCTGTGGGGTTCTGTTAACAGCTTCACCAAGTTGGAGCCCTGAGGGTCAACTCAACAACAAAGGGGCTTTCAGGATTGACAGGAAAGGGGTATGTGAGACCTGGAAAGAAGTCCCTTTTGCCCCCAAATTAGCCCAATGTTCAGTTTTTCCTGTCAAAGCAGCTACATTTAGGAAAGATCCTTGCCACACTTGTTTGCTCCCAGAGTCAGGCAGGCACTTGATGATTTTTCCACCATTGTATCTCTCCCAGACTTGCATAAGTCCTGTCACATGCAGTAGTAATTCAGTGTATTTCTGGTGAATGAGTGAATGCTCAAATGAATGAAAGAATGTGTTGCTCTGTTCCACTCTAGGACTCCCCACATACAATGTCGTCATTGCCCTTCTGGCCTCTTTAGTAAGTACCTTGATTTGGAAGCAATGGGAAGCCAAGCTTCTAGTGAAGATGATAATTTAAGATTAAAGAAGTGATTCACTTGCTGAAGAGACCTGCCATCTCTGAAACCCAGTTTGAAAGGTTGAAGTGCCCTTAAAAATTTGAAGCACTCACAGTAATTTCCAGCTGGGTCCTACTTCACTTCTCAGACTCAGTCACCCCCCTCCCATCATGCCTGAGCATTTAAACAACAAAATAATGTATCTCAAACTGATCTGAGACATCATGAGAAAGGCAAGGAGAAGACATGGAGTATTGAATGTTTCATGAAGATGAAACAAGTTGTCACATTTGTCCAGAGAATGCACAATTTCCTCTGCTCTCCAGCTTCTAAATGCAAAGAGAAAATACCTGGATCACCAAAATGAAAAAGACTACAACTTCAAGTTCACAGACTTGAGCAGGAAAGGAAGCACCTGTCCTCAGTTTGTGTACTCCCCATTCCTCCAAGCTGAGTACTTGGGATGTTTTGTCTAATCGAGGAGTCAAGTGATGGGGTGGAGGAAGTGCACAAGCTGTAAAGAACCCTGGTTCTGCCATTTATCAGCCACTTGATTTGAGAAAACTATTCCTCTTTCTGAGTAATATGTTCTTACTTTAAACTTTTTTAAAATTTATTTTGAGATAGAGTCTCTGTGCAAGCATGGGAGGGTCAGAGAAAGGGAGAGAGAGAATCCCAAGTAGGCTCCACACTGTCAGTGCAGAGCCCAACATGGGGTTTGGTCTCACAAACTGTGAGATCATGACCAGAGCCAAAATCAAGAATCAGATTCTCACCAGACTGAGCCACCCAGGTGCTCCTGATTAATATGTTCTTTATCCATCAGTTGTAGATATGAATACTGATCTCTTCTTGTTGTAAATGATCTGACATGTTAAAAGATATGGCATATGGAAGGCTTTCAAAATTTCACTATTTCAGCTGAAAGGTCACTTCCTCTAGGAAGGGTTCCTGCCCCTCACACGTTCCCAAAACCACTTAATGCAATAGGTCTCATTGGCCCCGTTCTTGAACTCCCACCCACAGCCAGACTGTGAGCTTCAGAAAGTAAGGAAAGAGCCCATGTCTGCTGGCACATAGCCCAATGTTGGCAGAGATGGACACTCACTGAATATTTAATCAGTGACTGCCTCAGCAAATCTGAAAGTCTAAAGACCAGCACCAGAGCATGGCATCGACCCTCTTTCTTCCTGCAGAAACCTGGTACTCCTTTTTATGCTGTTCCTTTGGCATTCATAAACTTCTGGTAATGAAGTGAAGATTATTTCATTTCTACCTGGTTTCGTTCTATCTTTAAATACTATAATTTCTCTGTAAGAAAAAGAGACTTTATTTTGAATTCAGATTATAATTCCACAAAAACATTAAAAAGTGGAAATTAAAAAAAAATGGTTTTGAACCCATCAGGTCGTATTTGTTTTTGTGATGTGTGCCTCCTGACCCTATCCCAGGCGTTCTACAAGAACATGATCCTCTTCAACACAACTGAAGCCTCCCTCCTTCAGCCCTACACAAGTAAGGTCTGCTCTTACAGCAAAATAATAATTACCTGCCAACAGTTCTACATTTATAACTTCCTTCTTACATTTACTTAATATGGAGGTATTTGATCAAAGGAACCAGAATCCCTGGAATCCTTTCTTCTCACCTGTTCAACCCTTAATGTACTCATGAAAGCAATTTCTTTTTATTATTATTATTATTATTTATTTTTATTTTTAAATTTACCTCCAAGTTAGTTAGCATATACTGCAATAATGATTTCAGAAGTAGATTTCATCCCCCACATAAAACAT
This sequence comes from Lynx rufus, assembly GCF_022079265.1. Classification (NCBI taxonomy): domain Eukaryota; kingdom Metazoa; phylum Chordata; class Mammalia; order Carnivora; family Felidae; genus Lynx; species Lynx rufus. Next base: position 19,830,689 of record NW_025814830.1, on the reverse strand, counting down.
CTAGTGCTCATTCCTCAATGCCCCTTGCCCGTTTAGCCACCCGCTGATGCACAACCCATCCAGCAATTTTCAGTTTATCTATATTTAATTATATTTAACTATATTTAATAATTTTTGTCCTCCTGCTTGTTTTTATATTACTTTTGCTTCCCTTTCCCTATGTTCATCTGTTTTGCATCTTAAATTGAGTGAAGTGGTATGGTATTTGTATTTCTCTAATTTCGCCTAGCATAATACCATCTACTTCCATCCACATTGTTGAAAATGAAAATATTTCATTCTTTGACTGCCAGTTATATTCCTTTGTATATTCATACCACGTCTCCTTTATCCATTCATCCATTGATGGACATTTGGGCTCTTTCCATACTTTGGCTATTGTCGATAGAGCTGCTATAAACATTGGGGTACCTGTTCCCCTTTGACACAGCACACCTTTATCCCTGGGATAAATACCTAGTAGTGCAATTTCTGGGACCTAGGGTAGTTCTATTTTTAATTTTTTGAGGAACCTCCATACTTTTTTCCAGCATGGCTGCACCAGCTTGCCTTCCCACCAACAATGCAAAAGAGATCCTCTTCCTCCGCATCCTCACCGACATCTGTCATTGCCTGAGTTGTAAATGTTAGCCATTCTGACAGGTGTGAGGTGATATCTCATTGTGGTTTTGATTTCTGTTTCCCTGATAATGAGTGATGTTGAGCATTTTTTCATGTGTCTGTTCGCCATCTGGATGTCTTCTTTGGAGAATTGTCTATTCATGTCTTTTGCCCATTTCTTCACCGCATTATTTGTTTTCTGGGTGTTGAGTTTGATAGGTTCTTTATAGATTTTGGATACCAGCCCTGTATCTATGTCATTTGCAAATATCTTCTCCCATTCCATCGGCTGTCTTTTAGTTTTGCTGACTGTTTCCTTTGCTGTGCAGAAGCTTTTTATTGTGATTAGGTCCCAATAGTTCATTTTTGCTTTTGTTTCCCTTGCTTCCGGAGACGTGTTGAGTAAGAAGTTGCTGTGGCCAAGGTCAAAGAGGTTTTTGCTTGTTTTCTCCTCTAGGATTTTGATGGCTTCCTTGTCTTATGCTTAGGTCTTTTATCCATTTTGAGTTTATTTTGTGTATGGTGTAAGAAAATGGTCCAGGTTGATTTTTCTGCATGTTGCTGTTCAGTTTTCCCAGCACCATTTGCTGAAGAGACTGTCTTTATTCCATTGGCTATTATTTCCTGCTTTGTCAAATATCAGTTGGCCATATGTCTGTGGGTTTATTTCTGGGTTCTCTATTCTGCTCCATTGATCTGAGTGTCTGTTTTTGTGCCAGTACCATACTGTCTTGATGATTACAGCTTTGTAATACATTTTGAAGTCTGGGATTGTGATGCCTCCAACTTTGGTTTTCCTTTTCAAGACTGCTTTGGCTATTCGGGGTCTTTTCTGGTTCCATACAAATTTTATGATTGTTTGTTCTATCTCTGTGAAGAATGCTGGTGTTATTTTAATAGGGATTGCATTAAATATGCAGATTTCATTGGGTAGTATTGATATTTTAACAATATTTGTTCTTCCGATCCATGAGCATGAAATACTTTTTCCATTTTTTTTGTGTCTTCATTTTCTTTCATAAGCTTTCTGTAGTTTTCAGTGTATAGGTTTTCACCTCTTTGGTTATATTTTTTCTTAGATATTTTATGGGTTTTAGTCCAATTGTAAATGGGATCAATTCCTTGATTTCTCTTTCTGTTGCTTCATTATTGGTGTATAGGAATGCAACTAATTTCTGTGCCTTGATTTTATATCCTGCTACTTTGCTGAATTCCTGGATCAGTTCTAGCAGTTTTTTGGTGGAATCTTTTGGGTTTTCCAGATAGAGTATCATGTCATCTGTGAAGAGTGAAAGTTTGACTTCCTTGTTGCCAATTTGTATGCCTTCTATTCCTTTGTGTTGTCTGATTGCTGAGAATAGGACTTCCAATACTATGTTGAATAACAGGGGAGAGACTGGACATCGCTGTCGTGTTCCTGACCTTAGTGGGAAAGCTCTCAGTTATTGCCCATTGAGGATGATATTAGTGGTGGATCTTTCATATATGGCTTTTATGATCTTGAGGTACAATCCTTCTATCCCTACATTCTTGAGGGTTTTTTTATCAAGAAAGGATGTGTATTTTGTCAAATGCTTTGCATCTATTAAGAGGATCATATGGTTTTTGTCCTTTCTTTTATTGATGTGATGTATCACATTGATTTTTTTTCTGGATAATGAACTAGCTGTGCATCCCAGGTATAAATCCCATTTGGTCGAGGTGAATAATTATTTTAATGTATTGTTGGATCTGGTTGGCTATTATCCTGTTCAGGATTTTTGGATCGATGTTCATCAGGGAAATTTGTCTGTAGCTCTCCTTTTTAGTGGGGTCTTTGGTTTTGGAATCAAGGTAATGCTGGCCTCATAGAATGATTTTGGAAGTATTCCTTCCATTTCAGTTTTTTGGAACAGCTTTAAAAGAATAGACGTTAAGTCCTCTTTAAATGTTTGGTAGAATTCCCCTGGAAAGCTATTTTGCCCTGGACTCTAGTTTTTTGGGAGGTTTTTTACTAAAGTTCAATTTCTTTACTGGTTATGGGTCTGTTCAGATTTTCTATTTCTTCCTATTTCAGTTTTGGTAGTTTATATGTTTCTAGGAATCTGTCCATTTCTTCCAGATAGCCCAATTTATTGGCATATAATTGCTCACAATACTCTCTTATTATTGTTTGTATTTCTGCTGTGTTGGTTGTGATCTTTCCTCTTTCATTCTTGATTTTGTTTATTTGAGTCCTTTCCTTTTTCTCTTTGGTCACTGGTTAGGGGTTTATTAAACTTGTTAATTCTTTCAAGGACAAGCTCCTGGTTTCATTGATCTGTTCTACTGTTTGCTTGTTTGATCAATAGCATTGGTTTCCACTTTAACCTTTATTATTTCTTGTCTTCTGCTGGTTTTGGGTTTTATTTGCTGTTCCTTTTCCAGTTCTTTAAGGTTTTAGGTTAGGTTGTGTACCTGAGACCTTTCTTTCTTCTTTTGGAAGGCTTGGATTGCCATATACTTCTCTCTTGTTATCATATTCATTGGCTTCTGTGTAATTTTTAATTACCTCTTTAAATTCTTGTTTAACCCATTCATCTTTAGTAGGATCTTCTATAACCTCCATGTATTTGGGGGCTTTCCAATTTTTTTTCCTGTGTTTGATTTTGAGTTTCAGAGCATTGTGGTCTGAAAATATGCATGGGATGATCTTGATTTTTTGTGCTTATTGAGCACTGATTTGTGTCCCAGTATGTGATAATTTCTGGAGAATGTTTCATGTGCACTCGAAAAGAATGTATATTCTCCTGCTTTGCTGTGAAATGTTCTGAATATATCTAAGTCCATCTGGTCCAGTGTGTCATTCAAAGCCATTGTTTCCTTGTTGATTTTCTGTTAGATGATCTGTCCATTGTTGGGAGTGGGGTGTGGAAGTCCTCTACTATTATGGTAATATTATCAATGAGTTTCTTGGTGTTTCTGATTAATTGATTTATACATTTGTGTGCCTCCACGTTTGGAGCATAAATGTTTACAATTGTTAAATCTTGGTGGATAGACTCTTAATTATGATATAATGCCCTTCCTTGTCTCTTGTTACAGTCTTTATTTTAAAATCTAGATTATCTGATATAAGTAAGGCTACTCTGGCTTTATTTGGTGAGTATTAGCATGATAGATGGTTCTCCATCTCCTGACTTTCAATCTAAAGGTGCCTTAGCTGGATTGTTTGTTTTTTGGGTGTTGAATTTGAAAGACATGAGTAGACACTTCTCCAACGAAGACAACCAGATGGCCAACTGACACATAATAAAATGCTCAACATCACTCATCATCAGGGAAATACAAATCAAAACCACAATGAGATACTACCTCACACCTGTCAGAATGACTAACATTAACAACTCAGGCAACAACAGATGTTGACGATGATGCAGAGAAAGAGGATCTCTTGTGCGCTGCAAGGAATGCAAATTGGTGCAGCCACCCTGGAAAACAGTGTGGAGGTTTCTCAAAAAATTAAAAATAGAACTACCCTAGGTCCCAGCAATTGCACTACTAGGTATTTATCCAAGGGATACAAGTATGCTGTTTTGAAGGCGCACATGCACCCCCATGTTTTTTTTAAATATATGAAATTTATTGTCAAATTGGTTTCCATACAACACCCAGTGCTCATACCAAAAGGTGTCCTCCTCAATACCCATCACCCACCCTCCCTTCCCTCCCACCCCCCATCAGCTCTCAGTTTGTTCTCAGTTTTTAAGAGTCTCTTATGCTTTGGCTCTCTCCCACTCTAACCTCTTTTTTTTTTCCTTCCCCTCCCCCATGGGTTTCTGTTAAGTTTCTCAGGATCCACATAAGTGTGAAACCATATGGTATCTGTCTTTCTCTGTATGGCTTATTTCACTTAGCATAACACTCTCCAGTTCCATCCACGTTGCTACAAAGGGCCATATTTCATTCTTTCTCATTGCCATGTAGTACTCCATTGTGTATATAAACCACAATTTCTTTATCCATTCATCAGTTGATGGACATTTAAGCTCTTTCCATAATTTGGCTATTGTTGAAAGTGCTGCTATAAACATTGGGGTACAAGTGCCCCTATACATCAGTACTCCTGTATCCCTTGGGTAAATTCCTAGCAGTGCTATTGCTGGGTCATAGGGTAGATTTATTTTTAATTTTTTGAGGAACCTCCACACTGTTTTCCAGAGTGGCTGCACCAGTTCGCATTCCCACCAACAGTGCAAAAAGGTTTCTGTTTCTCCACATCCTCGCCAGCATCTATAGTCTCCTGATTTGTTCATTTTAGCCACTCTGACTGGCGTGAGGTGATATCTCAGTGTGGTTTGTCACTCCTCCCTGATGAGGAGTGACATCGAGCATCTTTTCAGGTGCCTGTTGGCTATCTGGATGTCTTCTTTAGAGAAGTATCTATTCATGTCTTCTGCCCATTTCTTCACTGGGTTATTTGTTTTTCGGGTGTGGAGTTTGGTGAGTTCTTTATAGATTTTGGATACTAGCCCTTTGTCTGATATGTCATTTGCAAATATCTTTTCCCATTCCGTTGGTTGCCTTTTAGTTTTGTTGATTGTTTCCCTTGAAGTGCAGAAGATTTTATCTTCATGAGGTCCCAATAGTTCATTTTTGCTTTTAATTACCTTGCCTTTGGGGATGTGTCACATAAGAAATTGCTACGAATGAGGTCAGAGAGGTCTTTTCCTGTTTTCTCCTCTAAGGTTTTGATGGTTTCCTGTCTCACATTCAGGTCCTTTATCCCTTTTGAGTTTATTTTTGTGTATGGTGTGAGAAAGTGGTCTAGTTTCATTCTTCTGCATGTTGCTGTCCAGTTCTCCCAGCACCATTTGTTAAGGAGACTGTCTTTTTTCCATTGGATATTCTTTCCTGCTTTGTCAAAGATTAGTTGGACATACTTTTGTGGGTCTAGTTCTGGGGTTTCTATTCTATTCCATTGGTGTATGTGTCTGTTTTTGTGCCAATACCATGCTGTCTTGTTGATTACAGCTTTGTAGTAGAGGCTAAAGTCTGGGATTGATGCACCCCCATGTTTATAGCAGCACTATCAACAATAGCCAAAGTATGGAAAAAGCCCAAATGTCCATCGATGGATGAATGGATAAAGAAGATGTGGTACATATATACAATGGAGTATTAGTCGTCAATCAAAAAGAATGAAATCTTGCCATTTGCAATAATGTGGATGGAACTAGAGGGTATTATTCTCAGTGAAATTAGTCAGAGACACACAAATATCATATGACTTCACTCATATGAGGACTTTAAGACACAGAACAGATGAATACAAGGGAAGGGAAGCAAAAATAATATAAAAACAGGGAGGGGGAAAAAACATAAGAGACTCAAATATGGAGAACAAATAAAGGGTTACTGGAGGGGTTGTGGGAGGGATGATGGGATAAATGGGTAAGGAGCATCAAGGGAAATCATTGTTGCACTACATGCTAACAAACTTGGATGTAAATTTAAATAAATAAATAAATAAATAAAGGTGTTTTTAGGTCTAAAATGGGTTTCTTGTAAACAGCATATAGATGGATCTTGTTTTCTTATCCATTCTGTTACCTATGTCTTTTGATCAGAGCATTTAGTCCATTGACATTTAGAGTGAGTACTAAAAGATTTGACATTGTGTTGCCTGTAGAGTTGGAGTTTCTGGTGGTGTTCTCTGGCCCTTCATGAAAGCAATTTCAGTCATAAAGATCATAATGGTTAAGGTGTCAAGCTACCAGGTCATCAGCTACAATCCCTGATGTTATGCAAAGTTGAGGTACAAGGATTCTCCCAAGTCAGTCTAGAAAAATGCTGTGTATGTGTGGAGAGAGGGAACCTGGAGAAGGAAGATCTTATCCTGGCATTCAGAGCTTCCACAACAGCCACCCACCTCTCACTCACTGAGAGAGATCAAGGTCTCGGAGCATTAAGAAAAAATGAGGTATTTACATGAGCAGATTTCTCCTGGCTGACTTTCCTGTTAAAGTCTGATCTCAAATCCAGGTCTGAACCACTTCTATCTATCATCTATCTATCATCTATCTATCTATCTACTATCTATCATCTATATCCTTCTGTTTATCAATAGGCTTGAGCCCTCTGAACACAGGAGCTCCTCTGCTTTTCCAGTCTCCCTGAACCTAGCAGAGGACATGTTCACAGAATAGGTGCCCCACCACTTACTGGCTATAGGACCTAAACTATGCAAAAGATCTTTAGGAACTTTAGGCTCAATATCTGTGAAGAAAGAACAATAAAATATATGGCACATGTGATTTCTTTGAGGGTTAAATTGAAATAATGCACACAGATATATTCTGAAAGTGTGCAATGAGATTTATAAGGATGTCAACTGCCATTTGTTTTAGTATTGTTTTTATGTGCCAAAAATTGGAAACAAAGCAAAAATGTCACCAACAGGGGCACCTGGGTGGCTCAGTTGGTTAGGTGTCCGACTTCAGCTCAGGTCATGATCTCACATTCGTGGCTTTGTGCCCCATGTCAGGCTCTGAGCTGAGAGCTTAGTGTCTGGAGCCTGCTTCAATTCTGTTTCCCCCTCTCTCTATGTCCCTGCCCTGTTTGTTCTCTCTTTCTCAAAAGTAAATAAAAAACATTAAAAAAGTGTCACCAACACAAAATAGTTTAAATGAATTTTGATTAAATCTTAGAGTGGAATATTATGCAGCCATTAAAAAGAAATGATGTTCCTTCCCAGTTTTCCCCATGGTACAAACTTCATTGCATTTCACAAAAGTGAAAACAGTGATTGACAAGACAATGTTGGTCTTAAAAATAGGAGGAGAGTAGGGATTTACAATGTTTTCTAAATTTCAACCCATTATGAGAAATTCTAAGTTTATATGTGCTATGTATAAGTCTGTAATATGTGATGCAAACAGTTGACAAATGATTCAGTCATACATTTATCAAATCCTGCAGAGAAAACACCTCAAAACCCAAATGAGTAGAAGGTTACAAATTGTAGTATCTCTTCATATTTATGATGTTCATGATTAAGAAAATATTCTGCTCCCTGTAACCCCTGTGAGCTTCCCAGATAACCTGGGGGACAGGAAGAGAAGAATTTTTATCTCAGAGGTTTCTTCATTAGTGAGTGATCTAGCTCTCTCTCTCTAGCTCATCTTTATCTATTTTCTCATCTCTCTCTTTATCCTATGAACCTCTACAGCTTTCACAGATGGTTGCCCATCATACACTGAGCTCAACTAAATTGTTGAACTAATCCAGATTCCTTCTCTTTGCCAAAGCCCAGGCAGCCAGTAAATATAACTTCCTGTCTTGAGCTTTGGTGTCGGCCCTATCCTTAGCTCCATTCCAAGTCCCTACCCTTGTTTTGCTTTCTCTTTCTTGACAATGTCTAAGTCATGTCATCTTGCTATGTCATCTATAATCTTCTGAGCCTCTTAGATACTTTTAGGGTAAATAGGTACAACTTCAGCATGTTTACTTATTTATCTATTTATTCATTCAAGGACGAAAGGAATTTCTGTGGCTGGAATGACAGAACACCTGTTGGGAAGAGCTTTGGAGCTCTGAACTGAGAACAAAATACAGAAGCAGAGGTGACAGGGCAATTTCTTCAGACGCTGTCACACTCCACCACTGGAAAAACCTCCCCTAGGAATTATATTGTCTGGAGAGAAGATTCCAGACACAGAACTGTTAGACACCTCACTGGCTAAAGATATGTACCTGGGGGGGAGGGGCAACAGTTTTAAATAAAAAATAAATTTTATTTTATTTTATTTTATTTTTGTTCATTTTATTATTTTTTTCAATATATGAAGTTTAGTGCTCATCCCAAAAGGTGTCCTCCTCAATACCCATCACCCACCCTCCCCTCCCTCCCACCCCCCATCAACCCTCAGTTTGTTCTCAGTTTTTAAGAGTCTCTTATGCTTTGGCTGTCTTCCACTCTAACCTCTTTTTTTTTCCTTCCCCTCCCCATGGGTTTCTGTTAAGTTTCTCAGGATCCACATAAGTGTGAAACCATATGGTATCTGTCTTTCTCTGTATGGCTTATTTCACTTAGCATAACACTCTCCAGTTCCATCCACGTTGCTACAAAGGGCCATATTTCATTCTTTCTCATTGCCACGTAGTACTCCATTGTGTATATAAACCACAATTTCTTTATCCACTCATCAGTTGATGGACATTTAGGCTCTTTCCATAATTTGGTTATTGTTGAGAGTGCTGCTGTAAACATTGGGGTACAAGTGCCCCTATGCATCAGCATCCCTGTATCCCTTGGGTAAATTCCTAGCAGTGCTATTGCTGGGTCATAGGGTAGATTTATTTTTAATTTTTTGAGGAACCTCCACACTGCTTTCCAGAGTGGCTGCACCAATTTGCATTCCCACCAACAGTGCAAGAGGGTTCCCGTTTCTCCACATCCTCGCCAGCATCTATAGTCTCCTGATTTGTTTATTTTGGCCACTCTAGTGTGAGGTGATATCTGAGTGTGGTTTTGATTTGTATTTCCCTGATGAGGAGCGACGTTGAGCATCTTTTCATGTGCCCGTTGGCCATCCGGATTTCTTCTTTAGAGAAGTGTCTATTCATGTTTTCTGCCCATTTCTTCACTGGGTTATTTGTTTTTTGGGTGTGGAGTTTGGTGAGCTCTTTATAGATTTTGGATACTAGCCCTTTGTCCGATATGTCATTTGCAAATATCTTTTCCCATTCCATTGGTTACCTTTTAGTTTTGTTGGTTGTTTCCTTTGCTGTGCAGAAGCTTTTTATCTTCATAAGGTCCCAGTAGTTCATTTTTGCTTTTAATTCCCTTGCCCTTGGGGATGTGTCACATAAGAAATTGCTACAGCTGAGGTAAGAGAGGTCTTTTCCTGCTTTCTCCTCTAGGGTTTTGATGGTTTCCTGTCTCACATTCAGGTCCTTTATCCATTTTGAGTTTATTTTTGTGAATGGTGTGAGAAAGTGGTCTAGTTTCATTCTTCTGCATGTTGCTGTCCAGTTCTCCCAGCACCATTTGTTAAAGAGGCTGTCTTTGTTCCATTGGATATTCTTTCCTGCTTTGTAAAAGATTAGTTGGCCATACGTTTGTGGGTCTAGTTCTGGGGTTTCTATTCTATTCCATTGGTGTATGTGTCTGTTTTTGTGCCAATACCATGCTGTCTTGTTGATTACAGCTTTGTAGTAGAGGCTAAAGTCTGGGATTGTGATGCCTCCTGCTTTGGTCTTCTTCTTGAAAATTACTTTGGCTATTCGGGGCCTTTTGTGGTTCTATATGAATTTTAGGATTGCTTGTTCTAGTTTCGAGAAGAATGCTGGTGCAATTTTGATTGGGATTGCATAGAATGTGTAGATAGCTTTGGGTAGTATTGACATTTTAACAATATTTATTCTTCCAATCCATGAGCACGGAATGTTTTTCCATTTCTTTATATCTTCTTCAATTTCCTTCATAAGCTTTCTATAAATTTCAGCATACAGATCTTGTACATCTTTGGTTAGATTTATTCCTAGATTTTATGCTTCTTGGTGCAGTTGTGAATGGGATCAGTTTCTTTATTTGTCTTTCTGTTGCTTCATTATTAGTGTATAAGAATGCAACTGATTTCTGTACATTGATTTTGTATCCTGCAACTTTGCTGAATTCATGTATCAGTTCTAGCAGACTTCTGGTGGAGTCTACCGGACTTTCCATGTATAGTATCATGTCATCTGCAAAAAGTGAAAGCTTGACTTCATCTTTGCCAATTTTGATGCCTTTGATTTCCTTTTGTTGTCTTATTGCTGATGCTAGCACTTCCAACACTATGCTAAACAACAGCGGTGAGAGTGGGCATCCCTGTCGTGTTCCTGATCTCAGGGAAAAAGCTCTCAGTTTTTCCCCGTTGAGGATGATGGTAGCTGTGGGCTTTTCATAAATGGCTTTTATGATCTTTAAGTATGTTCCTTCTATCCCGACTTTCTCAAGGGTTTTTATTAAGAAACGTTGTTGAATTTTGTCAAAGGCCTTTCTGCATCAATTGACAGGATCATATGGTTCTTATCTTTTCTTTTATTAATGTGATGTATCACATTGATTGGTGAATGTTGAACCCGCCCTGCATCCCAGGAATGAATCCCACTTGATCATGGTGAATAATTCTTTTTATATGCTGTTGAATTCTATTTGCTAGTATCTTATTGAGAATTTTTGCATCCATATTCATCAGGGATATTGGCCTGTAGTTCTCTTTTTTTACTGGGTCTCTGTCTGGTTTAGGAATCAAAGTAATACTGGCTTCATAGAATGAGTCTGGAAGTTTTCCTTCCCTTTCTATTTCTTGGAATAGCTTGAGAAGGATAGGTATTATCTCTGCTTTAAACGTCTGGTAGAACTCCCCTGGGAAGCCATCTGGTCCTGGACTCTTATTTGTTGGGAGATTTTTGATAACTGATTCAATTTCTTCGCTGGTTATGGGTCTGTTCAAGCTTTCTATTTCCTCCTGATTGAGTTTTGGAAGAGTGTGGGTGTTCAGGAATTTGTCCATTTCTTCCAGGTTGTCCAATTTGTTGGCATATAATTTTTCATAGTATTCACTGATAATTGTTTGTATCTCTGAGGGATTGGTTGTAATAATTCCATTTTCATTCATGATTTTATCTATTTGGGTCATCTCCCTTTTCTTTTTGAGAAGCCTGGCTAGAGGTTTGTCAATTTTGTTTATTTTTTCAAAAAACCAACTCTTGGTTTCGTTGATCTGCTCTACAGTTTTTTTAGATTCTATATTGTTTATTTCTGCTCTGATCTTTATTATTTCTCTTCTTCTGCTGGGTTTGGGGTGTCTTTGCTGTTCTGCTTCTATTTCCTTTAGGTGTGCTGTTAGATTTTGTATTTGGGATTTTTCTTGTTTCTTGAGATAGGCCTGGATTGCAATGTATTTTCCTCTCAGGACTGCCTTCGCTGCGTCCCAAAGCGTTTGGATTGTTGTATTTTCATTTTCGTTTGTTTCCATATATTTTTAAATTTCTTCTCTAATTGCCTGGTTGACCCATTCATTCTTTAGTAGGGTGTTCTTTAATCTCCATGCTTTTGGAGGTTTTCCAGACTTTTTCCTGCAGTTGATTTCAAGTTTCATAGCATTGTGGTCTAAAAGTATGCATGGTATGATTTCAATTCTTGTATACTTATGAAGGGCTGTTTTCTGACCCCCGTATGTGATCTATCTTGGAGAATGTTCCATATGCATTCGAGAAGAAAGTATATTCTGTTGCTTTGGGATGCAGAGTTCTAAATATATCTGTCAAGTCCATCTGATCCAATGTATCATTCAGGGCCCTTGTTTCTTTTTTGACCATGTGTCTAGATGATCTATCCATTTCTGTAGGTGGAGTGTTAAAGTCCCCTGCAATTACCACATTCTTATCAATAAGGTTGCTTATGTTTGTGAGTAATTGTTTTATATATTTGGGGTCTCCTGTATTCAGCGCATAGACATTTATAATTGTCAGCTCTTCCTGATGGATAAACCCTGTGATTATTATGTAATGCCCTTCTTCATCTCTTGTTACAGCCTTTAAAGTCTAGTTTTTCTGATATAAGTATGGCTACTCCAGCTTTCTTTTGGCTTCCGGTGGCATGATAAATAGTTCTCCATCCCCTAACTCTCAATCTGAAGGTGTCCTCAGGTCTAAAATGAGTCTCTTGTAGACAGATGGGTAGCAAATAGATGGGTCTTGTTTTTTTATCCATTCTGATACCCTATGTCTTTTGGTTGGTGCACTTAGTCCATTTACATTCAGTGTTATTATAGAAAGATATGGGTTTAGAGTCATTGTGATGTCCATAGGTTTCATGCTTGTAGCGATGTCTCTGGTAGTTTGTCTCACAGGATCCCCCCTTAGGATCTCTTGTAGGACTGGTTTTAGTGGTGATGAAATCCTTCAGTTTTTGTTTGGGAAGACCTTTATCTCTCCTTCTATTCTAAATGACAGACTTGCTGGATAAAGGAGTCTTTGCTGCATATTTTTTTTCTGTTCATCACATTGAAGATCTCCTGCCATTCCTTTCTGGCCTGCCAAGTTTCAGTAGAGAGATCGGTCACGAGTCTTATAGGTCTCCCTTTATATGTTAGAGCACGTTTGTCTCTAGCTGCTTTCAGAATTTTCTCTTTATCCTTGTATTTTGCCAGTTTCACTATATGTCATGCAGAAGATCAATTCAAGTTACGTCTGAAGGGAGTTCTCTGTGCCTCTTGGATTTCAATGCCTTTTTCCTTCCCCAGATCTGGGAAGTTCTCAGCTATTATTTCTTCAAGTACACCTTCAGCACCTCTCCCTCTCTCTTCCTCCTCTGGAATCCAATTATGTGTAGATTATTTCTCTTTAGTGCATCACTTAGTTCTCTAATTTTCCCCTCATACTCCTGGATTTTTTTTATTTCTCTTTTTCTCAGCTTCTTCTTTTTCCATAATTTTATCTTCTAGTTCACCTATTCTCTCCTCTGCCTCTTCAATCTGAGCCGTAAATTTCTCCATTTTATTTTGCAGTTCATTGATAGCATATTTTAGCTCCTCCTGGCTGTTCCTTAGTCCCTTGATCTCTGTAGCAAGAGATTCTCTGCTGTCCTTTATACTGTTTTCAAGCCCAGTGATTAAAATTATCACTATTATTCTAAATTCACTTTCTGTTATATTATTTAAATCGTTTTTGATCAGTTCATTAGCTGTTGTTATTTCCTGGATGTTTTTCTGAGGGGAATTCTTCCGTTTCATCACTTTGGATAGTCCTGGAGTGGTGCGGGACTGCGGGGCACTTCCCCTGTGCTGTCTTGAATAACTTGCATTGGTGGGCGGGGCCGCAGTCAGACCTGATGTCTGCCCCCAGCCCACCGCTGGGGACACAGTCAGACTGGTGTGTGCCTTCTCTTCTCCTCTCCTAGGGGCGGGATTCACTATAGGGTGGTTTGGCCCGTCTGGGCTACTTGCACACTGCCAGGCTTGTGGTGCTGGGGATCTGGCGTATTAGCTGGGGTGGATTGGCAAGGTGCACAAGGGTGGGAAGGGGAGGCTCAGCTCACTTTTCCTTCAGATATCTGCCTCAGGAGGGGCCCTGTGGCACCGGGAAGGAGTCAGACCTGCAGGAGGGATGGATCCGCAGAAGCACAGCATTGGGTTTTTGCGCGGTGCAAGCAAGTTCCCTGGCAAGAACTGGTTCCCTTTGGGATTTTGGCTGGGGGATGGGCGAGGGAGATGGCGCTGGTGAGTGCCTTTGTTCCCCGCCAAGCTGAGCTCTGTCGTCCTGGGCTCAACAACTCTCCCTCCCGTTGTCATCCAGCCCTCCCATTCTCTGAGCAGAGCTGTTAGCTTATAACCTTCCAGATGTCAAGTCCTGCTTGCTGTCGGAACACACTCCATCCTGCCCCTCCACTTTTGCAAGCCAGACTCAGGGGCTCTGCTTGGCCAGTGGGCCACCCCTCCATCCCGGCTCCCTCCCGCCAGTCCGTGTAGTGCGCAGCACCTCTCCGCCCTTCCTATCCTCTTCCGTGGGCCTCTCATCTGTGCTTGGCTCGGGAGACTCCATTCTGCTAGTCTTCTGGCGGTTTTCTGGGTTATTTAGGCAGGTGTAGGTGGAATCTAAGTGATCAGCAGGACGCGCGGTGAGCCCAGCGTCCTCCTACGCCGCCCTCTTCCCAGGATCCCTAAAAAATAAATTTTAATACAGTTGTGTTTGTATCTAGTCTGTCTCAATTGTGCCAGAAGAATGTGAAACCAGCTTCTTCCCTGGATAAGTTAGCTTTAGAAACAAACAGGCAAACTCTTTCTAGGTAGAATGAGGTTATCAGAAAGGCAAACAGAGCCTCCATCTTCAAGACCCCCTCAACTGAAACACTCCCTCAGTGGCAAGCCATGTTGCCTAAACTGGAAATTCTCCAAGAGACAGGGGTTCTTTTGCCTTAAGGTAATTATCCTTAAATGCTTACATATCAAAATTCTCTAGGAGGCTAATTAAGAAGACAGATGCACAAACTTCATACCCCACAGATATGATTAGCCAGTCTTAGGTGTAATTCAGGAATCTGTATTTTAATAAGTACCTCAAATAATGCTGGGGACCACATTCTCAGAAAACCTTCCTGAGACATTTTGTGAGAAGTCATTAGTCAATAGTCATTCTTCTAAGAAAGGGAGAAGATTGTAAGATGCCCACTACATATATGGCTTTCAAATCTTATCCTAGGTGCTCAAGAACTGCTGGTATCCCCAGAAAACTGTCTCAGGAGATCCTAGCTAGACATAGCCAAACACTGATTTCATTTGTGAAATTCATCCCAAAGCCCACTTTTATCTTTGACCTCCAAATTGCTCCATACTTTTCAACCTCTATTAATGTTTCCCCAGGTACATTCAAGGACTTCCCGTTCACATAGATATTTGCCATTTATAGATGGAATATTTGCTGTGCTAATTGCAATTCCATTGCAAATGGATCCAAGATAGAAAAAAACTAAAGAATGTGTTCAGAGTCAACTGCATTGTGCAGAATCATCAAATGCCAGCTTGCAGCAGTGTAGGAACATTGTATTCGGTTTGGTGAAAACAATTTATTTGTCTTGTGTTTCACTGTCACCTATGAAAGCATTGTGGAGCATCTCCCTCCTGACCACAAACATATCTCATGCTCCTGATTACTCCCCTTAACTTATTTCAGGTTTGGAGAACCAAGCCCTTTTGAATTCCATATAAACGCTGATGAAATAGAACCCAAGTGAAGGCTCAAGGGGCCTTTTCTGTGAGTAAAGAAATTCAGATTTAGTGCTCTGACTTTGTGGAATTTCAGGCAATATACTAAGGTGGCAATATCACCAGCTCTGCAGACTATCTGAATGCAAACTCTGACCCTCTGACTCTCCATTTGCTCATTTATAGAATGGGTGTTACTGCACCCATCTCCTTGGCTTGTTATGAACATTAAAGGAAATGAGATATGTGAAGCCCTTGGCATATAGGGAGTTCTCCTAAGGAGGTATTCCACTAGTTGCTGGGAAAACATCTGAGCCTGGATGGAACTGCTGGTGGCTGGAGTAACTGAGAGGTACATAGCCAAATCCCAGAAGAAGAACTAGAGTCCCATATTGTTAGCCTGCTTGGAAGCCTTAGCCTTACAGATGCAGGGTGACTCCGTGATTCAAAGCTCCACCTCTTCTTAGCTGTGTATCCCTGGACAAGTCTCTTTGGGGACTCTAAGGTTGCTCCACCAACACCATCCCACCCCCATTGTGTAGCACCTATGTGGCTCAAGAACAAGGCTGGCTTCATGAGCATGTGACTTTTTGAAGGTGCATAGGATACTCTGCTGTTGCCATCTTGAAATTATTTACATTTTTATCTTTGAACTTCTGTTTTGTAAGTGAAGTTCAGTGGGACAATGGAGGAGATACTACAGGCAGCAGCAGTGTGGGCTCAGAGTGGCTGACACCAGAGGCAGTCAATATATATATACACATATATATATGTATATATATATATATTGATTATGGTGGGGATAAAATCTTATCCTTGAAGTCAGAGCCTGAACTAGTTGCTTCTGAAGAATCCTATGAACATAGCCGCCAAGTATGACCTTGGTGAGCCCTTGGACCTCTCCTTCACAAAGCCTCTTACTATCTTCCATACTTCTCCAACCTCTCCTTCACCTAGAATTCTATGAAGTATTATTCCCCAGAAATTTCCATCTGTTGTCAGGAAGTCTAAAGCTAAAGGCCTGTCCTTTGCCTAGGACTTTGCCCTTTGGTAGGAGACTATGACAGCCAGCAGCATTCACTGCTTCATTGGATTATGACTATTACAGCTGAATAGGATCTTGGAGGGACCAGATTGTGTGGTTCCAAAGTATGTTCCCTAGACACACCATGGTGTAGAAGGATTCCATGGTGTGAGTAATTAAGGAAAACTTGTATAACATGGTGCTGTTTTAGAATTTGCAATGATCAGTAGCACATTAAATGTCCTGCGAAACTAAAGGAATCCAGTGGTTCCCAATGTTATTTGGCCTTTATCCTCAGACCTCCTAACAGCCTTTGCAACTAAGGCTCCACTTTTTAAGTAATAGTGTTTAATCCTGTCATTTTAAACATGGGGCAGCCAAGACTGATAGAGGGAAAACAAATAATCTGGTGAAGAAATGGGCAAAAGACATGAATAGACACTTCTCCAAAAAAGACATCCAGATGGCCAATCGACACATGAAACAGTGCTCAACATCACTCATTATCAGGGAAACAGAAATCAAAACCACAATGAGATACCAACTCACACCTGTCAGAATGGCTAACATTAACAACTCAGGCAATGAGAGATGTCAGCAAGGATGTGGAGAAAGAGGATCCCTTTTGTGCTGCTGATGGGAATGCAAACTGGTGCAGCCACAATGGAAAACAGTATGGAGGTTCCTCAAAAAATTAAAAAGTAGAACTACCCTAGGTCCCAGCAATTGCACTACTCTCCCAGGGATACAGGTGTGCTGTTTCAAAGGGGCACAGGTACCCCAATGTTTATAGCAGCTTTATTTACAATAGCCAAAGTATGGAAAGAGCCCAAATGTCTATCGATGGATGAATGGATAAAGGAGAAGTGGTATGAATATACAATGGAGTATTACTCAGCAATCAAAAACAATGAAATCTTGCCATTTGCAACTACATGGATGGAACTAGAGGGTATTATGCTAAGCAAAATCAGTGAAAGAAAGACAAATATCATATGACTTCACTCATATGAGGAATTTAGGATACAAAACAAATGAACAAAATGTAAGGGAAGCAAAAATAATATAAAACCAGGGAAGGGGAGGAAATATAAGAGACTCTTATAGAGAACAAATAGAAGGTTGCTGGAGGGGTGTGGGAGGGGAGATAGGTAAATTGGTGAGGGACATTAAGGAATCTACTGAAATCTTTGTTGCACTATATGCTAACTAAATAGCATATTGGATGTAAGTAAGTAAGTAAATAAATAAATAAGACAAACTTCTGCTACGTTAAGCCTCTATATTTAGAGACATTTGTTACAACAGCAAAACTTAGAATGACCTGACTGATGCAATAAGTAAATAATATAGTTCTTAGAAGTCTTTATTTGCACCCTTGAAGTGCATCTTCCTCCTACGTCTCGTTTCTCTACAAGGCCAGGCAACCTAGCAACTGGTACCAATATCCATTGGTTTTCTTTGTAAAAATCTTAGAAAGAGAAATCTACAGCTCTGTCTAGACTTGCTCTTCTACCTCTGCCCCTGCATCCCTAGTTGAGATCCAGTCAAACATTTGTCTAGTATGCTCTGGATCTATGTGACTATGCATTTCCTCTCTTTTTCCACCCACTTTGGACCAGAGGGAGCTTTTCCAAGACTATTTCAGCTTTTCAGTCTCATGTCAGATTTTTCATTGTATATTTTTCCAATTAAGTTAATTAAAATGCAAATCTCTTTGTATGAATAAGAGACCTCTATTTTCCATAACTGCTCAATAACTTTCAACTAAAAAGGTACTTTATTCCTCTTTTATTTGACTTCAAACATTCTTTGCTAAGCATTTTTAATTCTAACATAAAAGCAATGCAACCGGTTTCCCATACCATGAAAACATTTAGAACCTGTTTTTATGTGTATGTGTGTGTGCACGTGTGTTTATATATTTGTAATTTTTTAAGCTCTAGCAACAACCTTATCTTTCCCCCCTAAAATCACTTTAAAGTCTTCAGCCTGGCTGAGCAAAACTAGCTGCAATTCTAATTAAAATAGTTACTTGTAATTACCTTCAAGTACAAAAAAAAATTCTAATGCTTCGAATTCTTTTTCCACTGTATTGAAGTAAATAGAAGTAATTTATTATTGAAAGTGCTGCTGCTCTGCCAGTTTGGTGGGTGGGAATTGACATTTGGGGTATTGTGTAATGTATAATGAGTATGAAATGAGTGGTCTGATCCAGTCAGCATCAAAGGCAATTTCCCTTGTAGGGTAAAATGCTTGCAAATTAAGTTGCATATCTTCACGAAGGCAGGGAATGGCATAGACTGTGGAAATATTGATTTTGATTCTGCTTTTCTTAGAAATTGTTTTGGATGTGAATTCAGAAACATATTTTCCCTGAAACAGAACCCTATATTTTCTGCCAGAGAGATGTTTGAAAGACGTCTTTGGTAAGGATTGTTTTTCAGATGCTATGGAAATAAAATCAATAGGGGCTAATTTCTACTTGTCACTTTCTATGAATATTGCCTGATGGGGCTGCAGACAAGCTACAAAATGAGGCTGGGGATTGCTGCTCCCTGCCTCTCCATCTTTTCCTGTCCAGCCTAGGATATGCAGAAAGGTTTTGCCTAAAGGGAGGCCCAAGGTGGGACTTGCTCAGAAATGACAAGCTGGGAAAGTTACTGCTTGGCCATGTGGTGGAGAGGAAATAGCTGAGAAGAGGAATGGTATATGCAGGCTGCCAGGAGAAGATGGAAGAGATAGTTGCTGCTTATAAAAAAGCAAAGTTATTGAGTTGGAGGGTTCCAACTTTAAGATGAAGGAATGTGTGAATTTACATGGAAATCACACTGAAATGGGGCCAGTTTCTCACATCACTTCAGGAACTATCACATGCTCTCTTGCTTCAGTATCTCATTCTCCTTTTGACTCTTTTCCTGCCTCAATTGCTTTCAGAAATTATATTCCAGACCATGATAAGTAAATTATTCAAAGTTGTTGTCTATGGAATCTTCTCTTCCTTCTGACAAAACAACTGGTTTTCACAAATTCATTTAAGCCTGTTACAAATGTCAATCATTTTGGAGTGCTCTTTTGCTAAACTTCCCACACACTAGATAGGGAAAGTGAGGTTTTGCAGACTTATAGCGGGATACCTGTTCTTCCTACCATAGATTCAATCTTTGGGACTAAGTCACTGTCTTCATAAGTCCTCAGGAATACACCAGTTGCTTACTCCCTTGAGGTACCATACAAAGTCTGCGACCAAACTAGTAGGAGGTTAGGCCTCAATACACTGCTGGATATCCTCTGTAACCTGCCCTGTGACCTGTAACTGCCTGACAAAATCTGGCTTCCATCCTTCTCTGACCTGTTCTGTACCGACAGGCCCATCACTGCTGGCTACAGCACGTGGACTCCTTTCCTCTGGTTCCCTATTAAGTTTTAACAATAAAAGACACTGGCAAGTGATGCAAGGATAGGAGGAGAGATTAAGGTATTTCCTTTCCCTAATCCATTCCTGCTTTAGATCCAGGCTTCTGGCAGTGGCTGATATTTCCATGATTGCAACTTATATTGAAAAGTGTTTCAAACTCTCCCTGGACCCCAGTAATGCCATTCCTCCCTTTAAGCCTTCATCCCTAGGGATGAAGAATAGTTTGTTGGGATGAAGAGGAGTTTGTTGCTCATATCTGGATGCTTCAACATGTCTTGTTTGCTCTCTTAGCCCTACCCACAATGCTATAAGTGATCAGTTCGTTAAATTCTCTTAATTTGAACCACCCAAGGTTCATTTTGTTTCCTGCTTGTACTTTGATAGAAAAATGTAGTCTAAGAGCAGTAGAAATAAGAAAACCTGGAGGTTTTAGTAGTCAGAGAAGACTTCCAGGGAAGGATAAATCTTGAGTTATACCTTGAAGACATTGATTAGGGTATAAAGAATTATAGATAATGTGAAGGTTGAAAAAGGAATAGCTTGTATCTATCTGGATTCAGTGTTATGCTATTTACAACTAAACATGTGACTGGACAAAAGAAATTATTGATTTTTATAACAAAATATCCAGGGGTTTTAGGCATGGTTGGATCCAGGAAGTTAAACAAAATGGTAGGAATCAGTCTTGTTTCACATTTTAGCTCTGTTTCTTCCTTATTGGGGTTATTCCATGGCAGGATTTGTCTTTTTGGTACAAAATTGGCCCCAGGGATCTCCAGACATATTTCATCTTGTTAGCTCATGGTTTCAGAAGAAACACAATGGTTTTTCTTCCAATACTCAGTGTGATGTTTCTGAAAATACCCCATCAGCCCTG
This sequence comes from Lynx rufus, assembly GCF_022079265.1. NCBI lineage: Eukaryota > Metazoa > Chordata > Mammalia > Carnivora > Felidae > Lynx > Lynx rufus. The sequence continues at coordinate 19,810,059 of NW_025814830.1, read as the reverse complement.
TTTGGGTCACACATGAACACACATATGCACACACACATGTATGCATGCATGCATGCATGTGACCAATAACTATGTCCAGGAAACTGGGGCAGCTAATGTTCTCATGCCTATGGTCAGGCAGTAGAGGTTTTTAGATTAAGTAAGCCACTGTGCTGAAAAGGGGTAGCTTCCAAAAGGAAAGGACATGGGGAAAATCACAGATGTTCTCTCAGATCTTAACTTCCTTACCTACCTGGGCTCAAAACCAACCCAAGCCCAGTGGAATGGTGAAAGCCATTCTCCAGAAAATAAGCAGATCCTGAGCCCAAACATGGTCCTCTAAGTCTATCAGAAGGGCTTGCATGAGATGTCATGACTTGGGAGAAACATTTTGCTGAGTAAAAACATCCTCTGTCTCCTGAGACTATCTCTAAAACCTCTAGTCTATATTCCTATTTGACACAAAGGTCCACAATTCAATTCTGAAGGTCAGAGAATTGAAAGGGAAGATAGAAGAAAGAACATTTTTTCCATCCCCCATCCCCATTCTGATAGCCATGTTCACCTAGAGGGAGATAAGTTTAATGGCAGTCTTTTTTCTCCAACAATTTTAAAACTTGTGTTAGCATTTGGTCTAGAACCCTGGCTGATGAATCCAAGATTCATCTCAATTTTATTTTAATCACCTCTGTTCTTAAGCAATCATCTAGTGACTTCCAAGGAAGTAGACTGTGACTTCCTGGAACATTCATATTTTTACCAATTTAATGTATTGGTAGCTTTGAAAGCAAAGCAACTGCCTGAAAGCAGTAGACCATTCAGCCAACCCTACTGAAAAGGACAATGCCAACTTCTGTTGAATTTCACCTAGAAAATTTTCAAATGTGGAAAATGCATGTGTGTTGTGCTGCAGGGAGAAGTGGGGAGTGGCAAAGGAGCAAAGAGGCACACATTTGAGGGAACAAGAATCTGTTTCTAAGATGCTGTAGCTTCAAAGGCAGTTTTCTAGGTAATCTTAAGAGATAATAGGCCTTAGAGCCATATATGTCCAACTATTTGCTTAATATCTGGTTTTATAAGCTAGTATTCATCTTTGATTTTTTCTTGGTCAATTCAACATCATTACTCCCCCATAAAACAAGAATACTACCATTTGCCAGTTAATGGTGTTGTGTGTGTCCAGATCCAATCAGGAATCCCAGGCTGAAGTGTTTTTCCTAAGCCATGAACGTTTACTGCCATCATGGAGTGCCCCTTTCCAGTTACTCCGACAATCCAAAAAAGTTACCACACACCAGAGATATGGTGGCATGCTTAACTTGAAACCCATGACCCTCAGAATTCCCAGGATGGTTCAGAGTGAGGGTCTTATTCTCGAAAGAAGAGTGGCAGTGATTTTCAGGGCACCAGAGAATCAGCCAAGAGATTTCTGCATACTGGCCCTAGGCCAGCCTCACACTAGGCCTTCAAGAGGAAGGACTTGGAGAAGATAAAATCAAGTTGATGTTGGACATGAAGTGCTGCCAGGAGCTCCCATTTACTTGAATCCTCCCCAGGCCATTTGAAGCAAGGTCTATTCTTATCTCTGTTTTACAGTGGAGAAAACTGGGGCTTGGAGAGGTGAAGGAATTTGAGGCTAAACTGAAGATTAGTGGAGCATCAGGATTGGAACCCAGGCTCTGCTCCTACAAATCCTGAAAGTCTGACCACTCTGAGTCCTGTTACAATCTACTGAATAAGGCAACTTTCAAGCAAGGCTACCTTTTCCTAACAGATAGAATGCTGGCGGTGGGTATGAAACATTTGATTACCCAGAATATTTACCAAATAGCATTTCTGGTTAATGAAGACATTCTTTGAAGGAGAATGGGGGCAAGAGGGAGGATAGAAGTGCTAAGCACAATTACCAACTTCTGTGAGGGTGTACTAGGCTCAATGATGGCCCTCAAAAGATGTCCATGTCCTAATTCCTAGAAAGTGTGAATATGCTATATTAAATGGTGAAAGAAACTTCGTAGGCATGATTAAGTAAACAGGTATGATTAAGTTAATGCTCTTGAGATGGAAAATTATCCTGAATTATTTTGGGTTAGCACAATTCAATCATAAGAGTCCTTAGAAGAGGGAAACTGAGGCTATGCTTGTTGCTGGCTTTAAGATGGAGGAAGGATCCAGGAGCCAAGGAGTGCAGGTGGCCTTGAGAACCTGGCCCAGGAGTAGACAGGTTCTCCCCTAGAGCCTCCAGAAGGAACCAGACCTGCTGACACTGTGACTTTAGATCAATGAGACTGATTTGGGATGTCTAATCTTCATAACTAATACAATACTTTTGTGTTATTTTAAGCCAGTTAACTTGTGGTCATTTTTATAGTGGAAGTAGAAACCAATACAATGCACTTCCAAACTCTAAGTGCAAATGAACCATCTAGGATATTGTTAAAATGCATATTCTTATGCAGCAGATCTGGGTTGGGGTCTTAGATCCTGCATTTCTCACAAGCTCCCAGCAATGCTGAAGGTGCTGCTCCATGGATCATGCTTTTGAGAAAGAGGGATTTACATCTCCCTTAATCATCATAGTGACCATGAAATGATCTTTAGTTTTCATTTTACACTTGAGGAAATTGAGACTGAGAATTTAAGTAACTGGTTTAAGGCCAAACAGGTAGTAAACTGCAAAGTATGGAACTGAATTTGATCTTGTCAGGGTTTAACACTGATGCTCTCTCTACTAAGTTCCCTAAAACAAGGGTAATGTAGGCCATGGAGGACCAGGCAGCAGATTGTCCTTATTTTCACATGACATTAAGAAACTCTGTCTTCACTGGGGCAAAACTGAAAGAAGGTTTGAGGGGCGCTTGAGTGGCTCAGTTGATTAAGTGTCCAACTTCGGCTCAGGTCATGATCTCACAGTCCGTGAGTTTAAGCCCCACGTCGGGCTCTGTGCTGACAGCTCAGAGCCTGGAGCCTGCTTCAGATTCTGTGTCTCCCTCTCTCTCTGGCCCTCCATCCATTCATGCTCTGTCTCTGTCTCAAAAATAAACATTTAAAAAAATTTTTTAAAAAGAAAGAAGGTTTGGAATCTGGGTAGAAGTTATTGGATGGTAACAGTGGGTCAGGATGTGATCAGTGTGTGTTCTTGGTCTCATAGATATAATTAGTCCCTTCACATAGGATGGCAATTGAGGCTCAATGCATTTTATTTGCCTCCAGTAAAGGCAATGTCTAGTTTTTAACAGAATGTAAGCAAAGTCAGCCTTTCAGTTTGGGAGATTACATTAGTTATGAAGAACACCATGGGATTTTTCATCCTGTAATACCTTGCTTGTCCTCGGTTTGCACTGGAACTTTCTTCAGCTAGAAAGCCCTTCTTTAATGTTTTTCTTTAACCCTTTTGAAAAATACTCATTTGCCTTTGAACAAACATCTGGTGATTTGTCTCTGATGCCTATCACACTTATACTAACTAGCATCTCACACTTCTTTAACAGATCATTAGCTGTGTGAGACAGGAACTGTGTGGATTTCCTCACTGCTGCCTTCCCATGGGGAGTTTGTACCCACCTGGCACGTAATAAGAAAATATGTGCATGGCTGGATGGGTGTATAGGTAGGATTTTCCCCTCGTGCTAGGTCAAAATTTCCTTGAAAGTGGAGACAAATTCTCAAATTTATGTCATCTATACCTAGGTTTTCCATACATACAATCAAACATGAACCATAATTTGGGTTTAGAGCATAGTCACTGTTTTTCATGTTTTTGTGATCTGCTTTGGGAAACAGCAAATGTAAACATCTGTATTTCCCATCAGAAGTCCAGAGTTCAACCCTTGGGCCTGCCACGTCTTTGCAGAATAACGATGGTAATGTGGTTGTGCTTCTCTGAACCTTCATTTTCTCTGCCATCAAACACAGAGTTGCAAATGTGTGGATGATATAAAAGTACTATGAAAGCTCTAGAGCCCAAGTAGAAACTCCCTCTAGTGTTTTGTCTGCAGTAAAGCAGCATCAAATGTTGCTTGATTTAAAGTTTGTAGCTGGGTTAACATTCCTGATTCTTTATCTAACACTGGCATCTATTACTACGACCTCAGAGTTGCTGAGAATAGCAGTTTTTCAGGCCCTGAATTGAAGAAGAAGAAGAAGGGGAAGGGGAAGGGGAGGGGGGAGGGGAAGGAGGAGAAGGAGAAGGAGAAGGAGAAGGAGAAGGAGAAGGAGGAGGAGAAGGGGAAGGAGGAGGAGAAGGAGGAGGAGAAGGAGGAGGGGCAGGGGGAGACAAGGAGGAGGAGGGAGAAGGGGAGAATAGGCAACATTCCAGAGGCAGAATCAGGCCACTCTGGTTTACATACCCATTTGGCCTTACAAATATTGTGACCATGGGAAAAATCACCCATACTCTGAGCCTCTGTCTTACCATAAATTTCGTGGGATAATATCAGTACCAGTCTCACAACACCATTTACATGCACCACAGATAGATCAGCCAACAGTCAGTGAACCATATTTATTAGTTGGCTTGAGGAATCCAGTGATTCTAACTTGATGGATTGAGGTCTAGCTTTGTTTGTTTCTACTTTCCTGTTTGCTGGTTTCCACATGTGATCTGAGCTCAGCTGCCTTAAGAAAATCCAAGGCCTAGTATCTTCTAGAATTTCCTAGCTCTTTACCCAATTTAATAATTTTTTTTTTTGGGAAAGAAGTAGACAAAAACATTTCCTTTTATTTCTATCTCAGTAGAACTGATGATGGAAAGTAGAAAAACAGCCTTACTTATTTATTAACACAGAAAATCAAAACATTAAAACCCAACACTACAGGAAGTTTACAAACAGAATAGAAATGAGCTCTCCATGGACACCTGGCTGGCTCACTTGGTTAAGTATCTGACTCTTGATCTCAGTTCAGGTCTTGAACTCAGGGTTGTGAATTCAAGCCCTGCATTGGGTTCCATGCTGGGTGGGGGGCGTACTTAAAATAAATTTTTAAAAAGCTCCCTGGAAACAGTGTGGTGTCCTTTTCCTGAAACAAAAAAAATGTGTTTCCCCTTTGCAATTAATACCCTGTTAGCAAAAAACATATGAAAAGAGATGGCTAGGTGAGTCCTGAACATTAATTGCCTCCCATTTCATTGAAAGGGGAAAAAAAAACACCTTAGATTTTGTTGTTGTTGTTGTTTGATACTTACAACTGGACTTCTATGCAATTGCAACCTCCCCAAGTGGTTAAAACCCACAACACCCCATGTCTAAAGCAAACTTTGTTCTTCTGCAAAGGGTTCGAAGAGGCATGTTTATTGTCCAGGTCAATTATCTTCTGCCCTGACTTCCCCTTGCCAAAACACACTTGTAAAATATCAGATCTGACACTTTGTTGTAGCATTTGCAATTTAACAGTCTTGCTGCTTTCATCCATGGACTGTTAGATTCATGGTTTTATTTTGTGTTTTATCTTTTTTCCAATCAATAAAGCTATATAACTAATGTTTAAGATACTACAGTAGATACTGAGGTCAGCAGACAGTATATGCTAATCAATTTTTAATTATGAATTTAATTTTATATGATGCCATTTAATTTTATTAGATGTATTAAAGTGAAGCTGTCAGATCACAGGCTCTACTCCTGGGGCCAGGGCAAGAAATGTCCCAGGGGCTGCATGCAGGTGTATGACATCATTAAAAAGACCATAAACGAGTATGTAGAGTATGTATTGCAACGTGCATATTGTTGCATATTGTGCACATAAACGTTACATATGCCTCAGTGGCTGGAAAGAATTCCTCACTGGCAACGTCTGACTAGCAGAGCTGCTGTGCTCATTGTAGCTCAGAGACCGCATGGGGCAATGGGCTGTGAGCTGACTGCAGACCCAGCATTGCTACAGACTTGTCCATGGCCTTGGTTTTTTTAAGTATGTTATTTTGATTCTCTGAGCCCCAGATTCTTCATTGGTAAAATTAGGATCATGGCAGTTAGAGTTTTTGAATAAAAACAAAAAGCAATACAAACTCAGGCCTATTAGCATTAACCTCCCTGCTCTTGGAAATCTAAAAAGAAAGGAAGAAAGAAAGAAAAGAAAAGGAGAAAAATGAGCAGTGTAAGGGATACTGTTGGTGCTTTGCCTGCATTCCCTCAGATTCCTCCCCCTGGTTTCCTTTTCTTTCGCTTCCACCAGCCTGAACCCTGCCTCAGGCTAGGGCCCCTTTACCTTGGACAGCAGAGACTGGAAGCATGTTTATGCCACACCAACAAACTCCCAGGGGTTACTTGTATTCCAGAGCCCTCCTTAGGATCCTCCCTTTCCAGGTCTCACTTCCCCTACTTCCTATGAGGTTCTTCAGAGTGTACTTTCTTAGTAAATCCCTTGCATACAAATCCTGGATTTGGTAAATGAGAAAACCAGACCTAAGACAGGGAAAAGGAGCTGGGAGACAGATTGTGTTACCAGCCAAGAGAAATCTTGATCCAAATACAGTTTGAAGGGCAGAGATATTTTACTGCAAGAGTTCTTCATCAGGGATCATGTGCAGGTGTGCCTGTGTGAATGTGTGTACAGAATGTTAAAGGTTGTTTCTCTAGTAGCAGGCTTTGAGACTCGTGAAAAAGGAACCAAGTGGGATAGAATGGCATTAAGATAACATCCAATTGTCTCAGAAACAGCATTGTCAGAGGGAATCTATATTCCTGTGTAAGAATGACTTGCCTGAATTTCCAGAACTGACCACAAATGCCACCTGTAGTCAACCATCAATCAAATGGAAAGGTCTCACTGCATAGAAAATAGAATGTGGAGCTTCCTAAAGTGGAATATAAATCAATTGAGCAGAGCAATGTAATAACCAATGGCACAAAACTGTATCAAATATGTTTCAGAATGTCAGAGAAATGTACAAAGTTGCTTAATGTCTTATTTTCTACTTTGTTTTCATTACCATGAGGCAAAAGGAACACTCTTTGGACTCATGGAATTTTGAAGACCTTCTTTCAAGGTATTTTTTTAACCAGTGTCTTTGAGCAGACTTAAGTCTACTTGAGTAACATTAATCCAAGGTTTGGTTTGCTGTCTTGTCTCCAGACAACATGCTATTTCATCTAGGAAGCCTCTGTTCTCTTGGAAAGAACAACAAAATGCTGTCATGCTCCCTTCCATCCTTATTTTCCCTTTCCTTGTGGCACTTCCTTACATTAACTGGCTGGATACATGTGTGTCTCCCAAATGAAACTCTTCAATTTTTTCATTCATTCAGTACATGGTTACTGAGCACCTTCAACATGCAGACTCTTCTTCTAAACCTGTAACCTTGTTTACTGAGCAAGTACCTCCAACATGTCCACACTTTTCTAAGCACAGGGTGATCAGAAATGAACAAGGAATCAAAGTCCTGTCTGGGAGATGAAGTCTACTGAGGGGAGAATGTCAGTAAATGAAACAACTCCTGGTAGTGGTAAGCACCTCACAGGAAATGAAACTGATGTGTTGGGAAGTGGAGATGAGGGTTCAGGGACATTTTGAGGAGTGGGCATTTTACCTGAAAAGGAGCCAGCCATGAAAAGGAGAGGGGAGTCTGAGCCATGAATAAAGAGAAGTAATTGAGCTGGAGACAAGGTCAGTATGGCTGATGCATGGTGGGCAAGGTGGAAGCTGGTAGAAAGTAACGTTGGAAGATGGGCAGGAGCCAGACTGGCAGGGCCTTGTGGCTGTTGTGGAGAGGGGGCTTCCATTTCATTTAGCTTGTCACATGAAGCCCTGTGCCCAATCATCTGGCATGCCCTACATGATCTCTCCTCAGAAGACTCGAGTGTGTCTAAGTACTCTAAATGGTTTTAGGTTCTGTAAATTAGCAGGTAAGGGATGTGTCAGAGAATAGACCATTCCCTTCAAGTTAGCAACATCCTCTTGGCTAGAACTTTAGGCTGAGACCTGTGACTTCTATCATCAGAAGATCTACCAGACAGAGAGTCTCTGTCCGAACCTCAGCCTGGAGTACCCCATTCTCCTTTCATGGCAACTCATCTTGGATCACATTCTCTATATGCATATTCTAACCTACTTTTCTCTTGTTATTTCACTTCAAAAGTAGGGACTGTGCCTTGCCATTTTCTATGCTAGGTGCACAGTAAGCACACACTAAATCTGAAGGTGCAGACTCAAAGTCCAATGCAAAACCAGGTAGGCAGAATGGATGAGCAAAGAGGCCCAGGCAGGTCCTCTGCAGTGTGGGAGGTGAGATCTTGGCAAAAGAAGTCAGCTGCCGGCCATTTGGACATATCTACCTGGCATTGTCAAAACAACTGATTTTTCATGAAAAACTGGAAATCCATCTTATTACATGAATTCTTTTGATTTGTGAGTATTGATAGGTATTTCACATTTTAACATTGTGTGGGGGAGGTATGTCTATCAGCCAAATAATTATAGCAAACACTTACAAAGTGATGAAAGGCACTTGTACGAACATTGCCACGTGTGTTAACTTACATAATTCTAACAAGTCTGTGAAGTAGTCACCATTTTTACCCCATCTTATAGATCAGAAAACTGTAGTGCAGAGAGGTCATGTAACTTGTCTAAAGCCATTCAGCAAGTAACTTATGGGTGGGGACCTGAAGCAAAGATGTGTGGCTCAGAAACCAAATGCTATCTGCAGGCCAGGCATATATGACTTCTGCTTGGAGTCTCCCAGGCCTGCCTGGCCCTGGCCCTGTACAGCAGCTCTGATACTTCTCTATGCCTCTACCACCTGCTTGGGAAATCAGCCTGAAGACCAAAACAAGCTAACTGAAATTGAGCCAGGAGTGTCTCCTGGAAGGAGAGCAGCTTCACTTTGAGTGTTCTGGGTTCTTCAGGGGCTGAAGTCAAATAGTAACCCATTTACCTGGCATGAGTGCTCTGACAGCAAGGAAGCATGTGGCAGAAGGGGCCCTGAGGTGGTCCTTTGTTCCATCATGCACCAGCAGTATGATCTTAGGCTGTATGGTGGTAGAAACACAGGACTGGGGGCCCAGTCTCAGGCTCTGCATACTTTGTGCCCTTCCAGTAAGTTAAGTCACATCTCTGAAACTCACCAACAAATGAGCAAAATAATCTTTACCTTGCAGGATTGTTTTCTGTGGAAGGTAAGTTACCAAGGTGAAACAGAAGAGATGCTGCCTAGGGTGTAGAAATGAATGTGGCCAACCATGTACTTGCAAGACCCTGACAGTGAGATTCTCCAATTTTGCACCCTAGGTGGCACTCTTGCCTCACCCGAACTTGGTTCTGAAGAAGGTAATGCAAGTAGAGGGCTTAGCATCAGGCCAGGCCTCTAGGCTCCTTGATAACTGTAAGCTGTTGTTATCTACTGGTTAGATTGTCTAGGATGTTTTCTTATCTGCAAAATGAGAATGAGAGAGTGGAACAACTCTCTCACAGGCTTACAATGATTGTGTGGGACACATGAGACAGTCCATGGGGCATGGTGTCCTGCACACAGTAGGAACACAAAAAGGGCATTCTCAGGCCTTTGGGCAGCCCAAACCTTCTGCCTCACAGGCAGGGCCCAAGCTCAGTCAGGCATTGTGAGTACCTGAAAATGTGTGGCACAGATGGTTTCTTTACCAGTGCAGTGACAGCCCTGACAATACTATTTGGATGTGTCTTTCAGTCTGAAAAATAGCTCTGAGTGATAAGCATTTCTGCCCAATTTCTTGTGGGTAGCACACTATGAGGATTGAATATAGCTAATTTTGAAAGAAGATTATACAAGAGTGTGTTTCCTCTCTCAGAGCATTCTTGGGAAAGCCATGACCCTACAGCTTTCCTAACAGGTTGAGACAACATAGAATATGAGGGAGAGGGCAGGAGCATATCTGTAATCATTGTGGCAAATCTCCAGCTGCTGGGCCTGACTTCACCTGAACCAGCATGCACAGTGTGTGGTGCTGTGCCTTGAGGAGAGGTATCCACATATACCATTCCTCATCCATTCAGCCCGTTTCTCCTAAGTGTAAGCTCTGTGCTGGCACTGTGTTGGAAACTGGGTGAGGGAACAGAATGGCACAGACTTTGTCCTTGGTCATCTCACAGAGGAAGAAGGCATTTAGTCAGTAAAGTCAAGGCGGTAGCAGCAAAACTCTCTGATATAAGGGAAAGGAGAAGCCAGGTACACCACATGGGCTGCCCTGCCATATTGTAAACTCTTCAAAACACGTATTTTATACATCTTCACAGGAGTAACCAGAGCCGAGGGCTCTGTGTCCAATGAATATCTGTTGATTAACAATTCACATATACAACAATGCAAAGGTATTTTAAATTTAGAAATTCCAACACACAAAATTACCAGAATAAAGACACTTTATAAAAGTACACTTCACTTGCTCAGAATATTTGCCACACAGTAAGTCACCATCACTCACATGTTAAAAAAAATGGGTGGTGGCCATGAAGGCTTTCAGGACCCTGAAAATGGGCAAATGATGTTGCCCTTCCAAACATGGGGCATTAAAGCCAGTCTTGGATTTAATAAATATGTATACAAATTCTTCTGGGGGGAGCTGTGCCTCCTGAGGGGCTTTGTGTTCAGAATGGCCAGAAAAGTGGTAATAGCCAAGTAATTCTGGCAGAAATCATGGCCCCAAAGTGCAGGGAAGGGAAACCTGCAGGACTCAGCATAGGTCACTCATGTTTTCAGCAAATTTCCCAAACTGGGCTATGCTTGGATGCTTAGGAAAGCAGTTTCTTGGGCATCCTCAATCAACACAGGGTTGTAAAATGAGTCTGCTAGTTTCATAGTGGGATGGGAAAATGGAGAGTGTGAAACCTGAAAAAAAAATTAAGTGCTCTAAAGAATGCTGAAGAATTGAGCAATTAGGAACACATGAATGGATGCTTTAGAAATGACAGTAATAATTATTCCTTGAATTTATACAACTTATATAACTTTGCATTTCACACATATTATCTCATTAATCCTCATTTTTAATCATTTAAAATTGAGTTTGTGTGCGTGTGACTTTTCAGTGAAGCTTCATAACCACACTGGGCTACTTTCACAGGACCACAGAGGCCTTTGCAGAGACATTTTAAAGATTTATCATAAATCATGAAGCAAAGAAATAACATAGATGTGAAAAAAATAAGCCACTAGTCTCTGCCTCCCTCATTAAATACCAGGAATCCATCTTGCCCACTGAGCTCCTGCAGCTTGACTTAAATTTGCCTTTCCCCAAGTCTTTGGACTCCAGTGGTAGCTTTGTGTGCATGTTTCTCACATCCTCTGGGACCCCTGAAAGATATGGGGCCATGTCATTCATTTCTGAGTTTTTGGTGCTAAGTTGGATACTAAATAAAAGCATAAAAATGAATACTAATGTAAGTAGTGCCTACTAATATTTCTGTACTGGGAAGTTGTTTCTTCTCTTAGGTGCATAAGCCACATATTCCCAGCTTGGCTTTATTTTCCTGAAAGCAGGGACTATGTGTCATTCTTTCCTTTTTGCCTCTTTCTACATTTGATAAGGTACTGACAGATGTCAGATGCTCAATAAATGTCTGTTGGATTAACTGAAATTTGTCTCCTGATTTGAAGAGCAACCATGAAAGACCAGGAGAAAAAGACACATTTAGGACCTCCATCTTCCTTTTGGACCTAAGGTGGTCTTGGTTTAGATGTCCTTCCCAAATAGAAATTGAGACAAGAGTGTGTACAGGTAGCTTAAGTGGACAAAATTAGGGAAGGGATGGCAACCAGTAAGGCGTGTGTCCGTGGGCAACTGGAACTGAATCCACTGGGGGACTTGGAGAAAAAGCATAGAACACACACTCGAGTTGTCCCACCTTAGGGACCAGGCTGCTGAGATATTCATCCACCACTTCCTGTCAGTAATTTTTAGGCTGCTTCTAGTTCATTGCCTAGCACTTTGAACCTGATACCATCCTGGCAGCCAGAGGGAGTTTTCAGGGAAAAGAATTCTGGTCCTGGCTGTTGGGAGTGAGTCCAGAGTACACAGAAATGGTGAGCACTGTGGAGAGACAGACAAGCACTGATGGCATCTGCTATAATTGCCCTTCACATTTGGAGCCACATGACATATGGGGCCCAGAGCTTGACCATGAGTCTTGGATTCCAGTTCTGGGTCAGAGGTCTCAGGATTTGACTTTCTCTCTGCTTTCCCAAAACAGAATGCTCCCCATCATTCTGTGGATTGAGAGCTTCATGGCATGGGGGGAATTTGAAACACTGGTTCAGGGTCCAGGATCCTGGCTTTCATCTGGGTTCTGCCTTTAATTAGCTGTGTGGCTAAATAAATGGCTGGTCCTCTCTGGGTTTCTATTGAGGACAGTCTGCACGGCATATAAAAATCCTCTCTCCTTGCTCTGGTTTGCTCAGCAGACTATATAACTCTCCCCTCTGGATGAGTTCCACCCCCCCCCCCAACCATTGGCACTTTTTGAGTAATTATATAAGTAATACATAATATACATTAATTGTACATGAGCCATTAGAAAAATGTAGGTAAGTAAACATCCCATAATCTGATGGCACAGAGAAAACAACTATACAGTTTTTGATGCACATCCTTCATAGACACACACCATACAAACACACACACACACACACACACACACTCTCTCAACATTATTGATATGCTACAATGTTTTAAAACCTAACCTCTTGAGACACCAAGGTGAACAAAACAAACAAGCTTGCTGGAATTTCATTGGAGGCCACAGAAAATAAGCACAAAAATAACAATTTCAAATAATTATAGTACCAAAAGTGATATGATGAAAGAGATACAAATTCCAGTTAAATACAAAGTGGTATTCTGCTATTCTCCTTAGAAAAGTTGGCAGGATAAGCTGAAAATAAGACAAGTCTACCAAGATTTAAATAGTCTTTGTCATTCAGGGCTTCTTATAGTCGTATTTAAAAATATTTTTATTCCTTTTCTCAAATACACTAAAAAATAGAGATCAGTGTGTTGTTTGCCAAAATGCTCCTGAATATAAACATAAACCAAACTAAGGGGACATTTTACCACTTAAGGCCAGAAACCACCCTAGATTAAAACAGCAGGAATATATGAAATATGATCTGCATACTTTAATTGAGTGACCTTGATCTGTTGTTCCCAAAGTACCTCCCACCCCCACCACCAACCATGAGTACCAAGCTCTTAGCTATTTTTTTTTCCTATAATTATTTGGTGGTTCTCTCTGCATGAAGCACTCTCTCCCTCATTATTTCAGGTCTTGGTTCAAATATCACCTTGTCAGAAAGGCCTTTCCTGACAAGAAAAATAAAAGAGCCCCACTCTCCCTACCACCACACACACACACACATTACATTGTTTTTCAAAGCCTTATTTGTTTGTTTGCCCCATGCCCCAATCTGTAAACCCCATGATTGCCAAATCTTAGGGAACTAGAACATCCCTAACACATGGTAAACAATAATGATTTTTATTGTTATCATTTGGTGAGAGTGGGTGTTTCAAGTCAGCAGGAGGAGGTCACTTTAAGTTGAAGGAGGTTAAGAAAGACCTGTGTAGGATGTCAACATATGAGCTAAAATCTGAATGACAAGAAGACACCCACACAAAGGTCTAGCTTGGGGATTGGTAAACTATTTCTACAAAGTGCAACATAGTAAATATTTTTGCTTTTGGGTGCTACATAGTATTTCTGTCACTTCTCCTTAAAAAAAAGTGAAAAACGGGGCACCTGGCTGGCTCAGTTGGTTGAGTGTTTGACTTCAGCTCAGGACATGATCTCACAGTTTGTGAGTTTGAGCCCCGTGTCAAGCTCTGTGCTGACAGTTCAGGGCCTGGAGCCTACTTCAGATTCTGTGTCTCCCTCTCTCTCTGTCCCTCCCCTCCTCACTCTCTGTCCCTCTCTCTCTCTCTCTCTCTCTCAAAAAATAAACAGTAAAAAAATTTTTTTTAAATAAAAAAAGTGAAAATTTTTAAATGAATGTTCTTAGCTCATGGGCTGTACAAAAGCGGGTTGTGGATCATAGTTTACAGACTCTTATCCACAGGGGAAGCATTCTATGGGGGAGGGAGACAGCTAATGAAAAGATGGTGTGCACTTGGAATATTTAACAGAGAGAAAGAAGGCCAGTGTGGCTAGAACATAGCCACCAGGACCCAGCCAGGGAGTGGAAAGAAAGCAGTCCAAGGAGGTAGGAGGGTCCAGAGGAATAGGGCCTTGCAGGACCTAGGAAGACATTCTATTTGATTGTAAATGCAACAGGAAGCCACTGAAGGAATTTAAGCACAGGGCTAAGATGATGCGATTTATGTTTCACAAAAGATCTCTCTGGCATCTGTTTGGAAAAAGCATATGATGGGAGGAGGAAGTGCAGTGAGCCCAAGTAGTGGTGGAACAGGAGGCCACTGAGAGTGAAGGAGCCATCGTGAGGAAGAGTCTTAGACTTGGGACACAGTTGGCACTACACAGGTTTTCAACATGCTTCTTTGCATTTCGCAAAAATAGTTTCCCGTGACGCTTAATATCCTTTTCCACATTCTTTTAAAAATCTGCAGAATATCACATGGTATTATTATTTAGTTCAGCCATCTCTAAAAGGCAGGCATTGAGGTTGTTTCCAAATATTTTGTATTAGGAATAATCTCCCCACAGTGTTTGATTTGCTCAATCTCTCAGACTCACCAAGATAGTCTCATTAAAATGGTCTCTAGTGGCCTCTGAGGGCTCCCATATTTTCTCCATTTTAGGAAGAGCTGGAAGAGGAAGTAAATAATGCTTTCTGTCTGGATCTCTCCCAGAAGTCTTGTAGTGGTCCACAGTCCAGATTAGCCTCCCTTTCATGTCAGCATGTGCTTTCCTCTTCACCCCTGAACCTTCCTGCTACCTTTTGCTACTCCCTATTTTTCCCTAGAACAATTCCCTTGGACTGCATCTCCTTCTAAATTCTTATCTTCCTCAATCAACTTCATTTTGTTGCCTGGGGATCATTTTCTCCCCAAGTCTGCAATAACAGTGAACTAGAGAACAAATGGCTTAGGTTGACGCACAGTGTGGCCCTCGCTGGCAGTTGACTCCTCCCTCTACCCTCTCAAATGATGCTTCCCAGTGATGGCTCTCCACTGCCTGGTGGCCCAGACCTCTTCCCATAACTGATCCCATTCTGTGACTCGGTTTCCTTCCCTGGTGACTGGTCTTCCTCTGTGATTTGTCAGCCCCAATGACCGACCCTTCCCATCTGAACTTTACAGTCAGAGTCTGTGAGTACCTCAGAGAGGGTCCTTATCCTACTTCAGGTAGGAAACTATGACAGTTTCACATGTTGCACAGCTGGAACAAACTGTGGTGGAAGGAAACCCAAGCTTCAGTCCCCCGGCGCTGCCTGCTTGTAAAAACTGCACTGCATGGGGCATTCTAGTCATAATTCCAGGAAGTAAAGTCCCCATTCAGAGGCAGCAACTGAGAAAAGAAGGAAACCCAGGTGTTTCTGGGCAGGCTAATGTTGATTCTCTTTCACATTCCCCTCTTCTTTTGCTTTGTTTTTTTTCCCCTTGTTCCCCTTCTCTTCATTCAAACTAATTTTACATTCACTGTTCTTAATAGAGAATAGTGGTCTGGGCTGAGCTGGAGAGTTGAAAGAGGAAAAGGGAAAGCAAGAGACATGGGCATTTTAAAGGTCTCTGAGATGGGATTATGAACCTCTAGTACTCCCAGAATGGAAATGGAAACCCCAGAAAAGTTGGACAATCTGGACTCAAGACCTATGCTAATTTCTATGTGGACACACACATCTCTGGTATGGAATCTCCCCAAATGCAGAAAATGATAGTCTGGAACATTGGGGCAGAGATTCTGGGGGTAGGGTAGTCCCCCAAAGCCCAGGGTGGGCAGAAACTGCCATCTCTGATTGCCCACAGTGAGCACACAATACAATCTCTACAGCTCTGGACTGACAGACACTGTCTCTCCTGCCTAGACACAATAGTCCTATGGTGGTCCAGGACAGGTCTGATATATTCACTCCTCATACTGCACAACTGGGCAGACACCTTTGTCCTTCACAAGACAGGATTGTGCACACACTATATTCCCTACAACCTAGGTCTATGCAAACAATGCCTCCCCTCACAGCCCATCATGGGACAAAGTAGTCCCTCATAGCTCATAAGTGAGAAGACACTGAAGTATCTCACAGCTCAAGATTGGAGCCCGGAGGACTGAGAGGGTGGCTAAAAGAGGCCTTGTTAACACAACCATGGGTATTCAGAATGTATGCACCATGACTGATGATCAGTAAGAACCAGGTAACTCTGCAGATGTCAGTGTGGACAGAGGCTGCCCCAAGGATAAAACCCCCTCCTCCTCAAAACTAATGTTTCAAAGTCAGGTGAGCCTGGCATATTTAGATATTATTCTGGGGACAAGAATATTTTGGGCTCAATTCATCTGGATTTAACTGTGGTGATCACTTCTGCAATGGTTATGTTATAGAAAAAATACATTAGCACGTTTGTGCACACTTGGATTTTAGAGAATTAAAATAAGCAGCCTTCCACATTCTCCTAGGTTTCATAATCTTTTGCCTCCATATTAGAAGATCACTTTGGGAACATATGGAGAAGGATGCTCTGAATTTGCCTGTGTGCTGCCCTCTCACAGGACTGCTCCCATTGCCAGGAAATTTGGGATGTTTGGTCCTCAGTACCCAAAGAAAAACCTTTCACAGAAATCAACTTCACTATTCCCCCCTCCAGCATCCTTAACATGTTTTCATGGAGTACTTCAGGTAGTGTGGGGTACATGTGATACTGAAGCTTGATTCCCCCCAAAGATGTTTCTTCAGCCACCTGTTTCTACCAGGAAACAGTCCTTATCTCTGTCTTTGACAAGAGAGACCTTCATTCTGAGTGCTGCTCTCTTGTTGCTCCTTTCTCTCTGTGTTTAGACAGAGACAGTATATTTGTGTTTTATTAAACTGTGGTAGACCTAGCAAAATCAATTAGCAAGCAGAATGATCAACAGTAATCATGATCACTACCATTTACAAAGCTCATATTATGTGCCAGGCACCACACAAGTACCTTATGTACATTATCTCACTTTATCTTGACACAACGAGATGAGAATTATCTTTTGCACTTTACAAATAAGGAAGAGACAGAGAGAGGTTAACTGGCATGCCCAGCCACAGAACGGCTAGTGTCAGATAAGGATTTAAAAGCAGGTTTTATGCAATTCTGTAGATATTGCACAAAGCTGCTGTGGAGCTGTAGCTAGGTCTTGCACATCACACCTCAGGCGACTTCAAGGAGTTTCCAGGAACCCCAGTGAGTCCAAAATTTGTCCTAGAATGGAGGTAGAAGGGGAAATGTGGGCTGTGAACAACCTGGGAGGGGACCCTGTGAATGATTTGTGTGTCTTCCTTTCCACAAGTGGGTAATTTGGTCTCCTTTCTCATTTTGCTTCCTGCTTTTGTTTTTTAATTTGAAATAGCACCATCCAGTTGGCAAAGCCTGTGGGGAAAACCATTTTATTACTTTTTCTAAATATAATGTGAAAAAGTTGCTGACCCAGAGCTCTGTAGCAGGAACAAATTGTGCAAGGTCTTTTAAGAAGAGGATAGATGGCCATCTGGGATCATAGAGACAGGGCTCTCCAGAACAGGCTTCTGTAGAGAAGTTAATGCCCACATTTTTGTTCTTTTCTTGATATAGTCATCATGTTAGAGAAAGAAGGAGCATATTTCACTAACTGTGTTTGAACTTTGTGATACTATTTGCAAGGACAGCCTCTGAGCCCAGTCTCATCTGCCAAAGGGACAGACATTCTGCATTTTGTGGCATCATTGTATGCTGTCTTGACTGTTTCCATTTTTTTTTGGTCTATATTTGTCTTTGTTTTCTGGGGAGGCAGGAGCTGGGTCTCACTCTTTTTTTCCCCACTCCCTGAGTTTCTACCAGTGATTAGCATGTGGTCAGTTCTCAGTAGTCATTTATTGTTTGATAATGCCTGAGTCCCAAATCCACTCTTTAAATAGGAGCAATGATACATGTATATCCCTTATGGGTGTCGGAAGTATTAAAGATAACGTTCGTAAAGCATTCATCACATTGCCTGCTATGCAGTAGACAATTAATTAATGGTGACTATAATAATGTGTTTCAGAAATAAATAGTTGCAAATGGAACTCAAGTTGTTCTCCTTCAGGGAGTGGGATTATGTCTCCTGAAACTCGTCGGCGGTCAGTCATCTGTGTCTTCATTTAACTTTCTTATCGATCCTAAACCACTCACTGATGAGACCTTCTGGTGATGCTGCCCTGGAAGGTGTAATTAAAATTAAAGCAAAGCAAATGAAAACAAAACAAATACATCAGAGAGTTGAGAAGTGAGGACCAGAAGCAGCCAGGAAAAAGGTTGGGAATACAAAAGAGGTTCTGCTAAATAGTCTCCATACCCAAGAGAAAGGAGAAATTCATAGGAACTATAGGTTTTCTAGGAAATGGTAAAATCAATGATGGGGGGAGCTCCTGGGGAAGAACCAAGTCAGGTCTGTCAGGAAGTTTCAAGATGTCATCAAGCCCTCTCATTATTTATACAGGCCAAGAGGGTATCAGAGAGGTGACAGGGCTTGTCCAGAACCCCAGAAGAGATTCCAGCTATTCTTTGGTGTTGTGTTGCCCTGCCTTCCAGGATACATTTTTATTCTGGGAAGTCTCTACCACCTTGCAGTTAGTGTATGTGCCCTAATTAGGCCCAGGACCCTCTGGTTCCAGGGGCATTGCATATGGCTCAAGCCTGGCTAGTCAACCTATCAATGCCCTAGAGGTGTTAATTAATTCATGGCCTATGATGTGGCCCAAACTGGTTCAATGAAAATGGCACCCAAGGTGAATGTAGGAGCTATGAGGAGTAATAAGTTTCTTTACCATTAGATTTAATTCTGGGAGGGAGAATAAAACATTTGGAACTCATTTTACCACTAGGTGGAGCCTGAGAATAAAACATCAAGGAAGAAAGCCTAGCCAAGAGAGAGACTGTGTTCCGCGAGATATATATATATATATATATACAAGTTTTTGAGTGTCTGGATCACACCATACCTGAAGATAGCATAGTTGTTGGGTTTCTCAGTTATATGAGGCAATGAAAATTTCTTCCATTCTTAGTCAGTTAGTGGTGATTTTCTTTCCATTTCAACACTGAGTTCTGAGATACAGGTCTCAGTGGGGGAGATACAACAGACCAGTTCACTCAACACCTGTTCCAGTCTTTTTATATTGTATGTCTCTTTACTTCAGGATTTGGGGAAAGCTCTAATTCCAAGATATTGGGATAGTCCTCATAGCTGAGACTCTATGTGCTTAAGGTTCTGCCAGTCAGATGCATTTTGATGTGATTTGCTTTGCAACCAAGTTCTATGGGGAATAAAAGATGCATCCATTTTGCTTGTTTTGATATAGCAGGTGTATTGGGTGCTTCTTTATGCCCATATCACTGCCACAGAGGTAGGATCTGGAGTTTATGCTTAACACAGAGACATGCTGATTTACCCTCTGCCTGACTGTGGCAAAAATAGCAAGCAATTCCTTTGATGGGCCACTTCTCTAGTGATGCTCTAGGTCTTAGTCCTGTACAGACTGCTCTGCTAGGCCTTCCATGAATTTTGTAAGCACCTTATTTCTGGCATTAAAGCCCTTTCTGCTTGAAATAGTTAGAAAGGTTTCTGTGTCCTGCAAAGGAACGCTTTCTGATAAGCCAGAAAGCCTGCCTCTGGACATGGCACTTGTTTTCCATGTGAGGCAGCAGTGTTCCAGCTCTCCCTGACCCAGGGCATCTTGGTGCTGTCAGGTGGCAGGAGGCTGGTGACTGCCACCTGGACTCCCAGAAGTACTGGTTAACTACTGGTGATGCTCGGCTCCCAGCTGACCCAGATTTGGGGAAGAAGGAAAAGAGAGGAGGTGTGGAGAGTGGTGCAAGGGGTAAACAGACTGAACTGGAAGAGAGACAATGCAGTGATAAGCATTGCACTCTATTCCAGAGAAGGCTTCCTTAGGGTTTGAGAAGAACAGCAGTTGAGTCTCTGCACATTCCACATGAAGTATCTTAAAGGCAGATTTATGCAGTGTCTTTGATTATGATGCAGCCTAGTCCCACTCCCAGGGAGTGAGATGGATTATTGGTCGCTTCTCAAAAGTCACACGTTGGGATCACTGCTATAAAAACAGTGAACTTGTGATTTTTACATTAAGCAGTTGTGGCCACCTGCCTCCAATATCATATAGATATGAGCACAGCTCGAGGTATTCTCCAGGTTTCTGAATCTTAAGTCTTCTCAAATGTATGGATTGTTCCCTGAGATTAAGGATAATGTACTGAGTTTTCACTTAGTAGTTGAGCTCTAGTATCTAGCACTGTATTTACATTTGAGTTCAAGCCCCAAGTAAGATCCCCTACACATAAACATTGTACACATTCACTGACTCAACACCACATCTAACTGCCCACTAGCATTCTAGAGCAAAGGGCCCAGTGTGTGGCCCTTGTACTGGTAGTATCAGCACCACCAAGGCACTTATTAAAAATATAAATTATCAAGCTCTACCCCAGATCCACAAAATGTAGCTTTTTCATAGGATTATTATTGTGATTAAATAGAAACCAAGTGTGTAACACATCTAGTCAAGTCACATGGCTGACACTCCCTGGGTTTGTATATGTCCCATACTGTCACCTCTGATGGCATTGACTCATTCTCCTTCAGCCTGATGGACTTATACTCATCTTTCACATTCTAATTCAAGCATCCCTTTGCATATTTGTCTCTGACCTCTTTTTTTATCTTCTACCCTCCTGGTACTAACCTTGCCCTCTGTTGAGCTTCCACTTATTTTTGAGAGAGAGAGAGAGAGCAGGGGAGGGGCAGAGGGAGAAGGAAACAGATAATCCCAAACAGGCTCCACACTGTCAGCACAGAGCTCGATGTGGCGTTCAAACTCACAAATCGTGATATCATAACCTGAGCCCAAACCAAGAGTCAGATGCTTAACTGACTGAGCCACACAGACACCCCATCAGCTCATGTAATTTTGATGGAATTGACCCTACTCACCCACCAACATCTTGCCAAACTTATTTCACTTCATGGCCACAGTAGTTGATTCACGGGTGGACATATGACATAAATGAGTCCAAGAAATGTTGGTCCATAAAGTTTGATTTGAAATATTGGGAAATAATGGGCTCATTTTTGGCTGGGGGTGTAATAGGTATAAGTTGGTGTCATAGAAGAAATCCTGTTCAACACAAAGCCAACTCACAATCAAGCAGAGAACAGCAATGGAAACAAATTCCTGAATTTTTTGAACACCTGAATCTGTCGGTGCCTGATGCAATCAGACACTGTGAAATGGCAATTTAGTGCATGAACCAAGACTTTTTGGGTTATTTTTGTTTATTTTTTTCCCACACCACTGTGACTTTTGTTTTTACTATTTACAAAAGAAAAAGCACTTGGCTTCTATGACCCAATTACCACTGCTTTGTTCAGGCAAGTTGCTTGGTCCATGGTAGGCTCCCAAGAAGTGTTGAATAACCAGATGAATACCTACAAGGAGCAAAGGGCTGAATTACCATCCTCTGTGCACCTGCCCTTGAGTCCTTTCTTCATCCCCTCAGTATGCATTCACTGGGCACTTCCCATGTGCCAAATATTTCCCCATTCTGCGGTTTGCCTTGCAGAGCCTTCCTTCCTCTGACCACCCAGGCCCTCACAATACCTATGAGATCTCCTCGTAGAATAGGCACAAATGTCTGTACTCTTACAGCCAGACAAAGGCCTCTCCCTGACTCCCTTGGCTAGAAGCCTTTCAGCTCAGATGATCATGCCAAGCAGCTGCCTACTGACCATGCCTCGCAGTGGGGGACGCCTTCGTCAAACTCCCTTTGAAACTGGCTTTCTATGTCCCCAATATGAATTAATTCTCTCTTTAAATGACACTAACTAGCCCATCATCCAAAGGATATTTGTCAGTCAGGTGGCCGAGTGACTGGTGGCCCACCTGCTGGGGGATGTTTAGAGGAGAAAATTCCACAGAAAACAAGCTCTTCTCTCTATTCATTTTTTTTAGAATTATGACTCTCTTCCATCCAGAAAACTTGGGCTCAAGCTTTCAGGCAGCTTCAAGATTACAGCTTGGGGGCAAGAAATCTACCTGGAAAGGTGTATTGGTAACTCCCAGGGGGAGGACATGAATGGACCTGTTCCTGCCTGGGAAAGGCTGCAGTCCTCAGACTGGGTTGGAGAGTTTTCCATGATGCTTTCATAAGGCAGTTAGAAGCCCTCCTAGGAATCACTTGCCCAATTGGTCTCACTGTCAGATCAAGCTCTGAAACCCTGAGCAGTGCCCTCCAATCCACTGTCATATGGGGGAAGAATGGAATGTGGGAGGAGATAAGGTGAGACTGAGGGAAGGAGGACAAGGTAGGAAAAATGACATCAGTGAAACTCCAGACCCTTTAAAAAACATGGGTTAAGTTGTTTATCCTCAGTGCCATGGTCTGTCCTTAGAAACAGCTCTCAAGCCCACTGGAGCAAACAGTACTTGGAGACTCAGGTCAGGAGGCCCTCCTCTCTCTACATGCTGATGGACATAGTTCTACCTTCAGCATCAAGGGTAGGATCTTACATCAGGAAAAACTTAGGCATGATTTTAGTTCAACCCTCTCCTTTTACCTGTGAGAACCCAGGATCGGGGGGATTAAAAGATGTCCTGAAATAAACAGAAATGTAAGAGTTAAATTGGAACAAGAATCTCTCTCTCTCTGGACTTTTAGAGCTGTTAGTTAGCATTGACATTTACTGCCCTGGGCCTCCTGTTGGTTTTTACCCCACCCAGAAATCTAAGGTATCCATTAAATGTACAAATCCAGGGTGCAGGCTCCAGAGTGCTGAACAATAAGTTATCCTGTAGCTCCATCTGGTGGATCTTTGGACTATATTCTTATTAAATCTCTAGGAAGGACTGCAGTGGCAGGATCCTCCCTTTCCTTACTGACATAACCCCATTTCCTCCATGGTTGTGAGATGGTTGGCTCCAACTACCTTTCCCACAACCTTTCGTGAGCTCGTGTCCTCTCTTCCTCAGGCTGGATGTGATTATTATCCCAGCCTCAGTTTTCTTTCTTGAACTCTCAATGTTTTTTTCTGTTCCAGCAAAGAACAGAGAGCTGTTGATGTAGAGTGTTTGTCAGGTCTCCCCACAACATGGAATCCTCCTGAAGGAGGGGATTTGGCTCTTTGTTGTATCCTGATCACTAGATAGCTATACCAGGCACAGGGCCTAGAATAGAGTAGGGACTCAAATGTTCCTTACAAGAAGAGAAGGAGGGTGGAAGTTAGACAAGAACAGTCCACTTTATATATCTTTGTACACCTACCATCTCTGAAGTACAGCTTGACACAGAGTAGCATTAATCCTGGATGGAAAAGTGGATAGAAGGAATACCTCTTCCAAAGACCCTCCTCTTGTCAGACTCATACTTTTGATCCCCAGCAGTGTAATTCTGCATACAGTCCCAGCTACTGTCCAGGTTTAATGTGAACAGGATAATAAGAGCCCTATTTACCCTTTGTTATTCTCCTGTGGTACTGATTTCAGATTCATCCAATTTTACTTTATCATAATTAATTCACTATTTTTCAAATATTTAGGTATTTATACCTTTGAATAGGTGATGTTCATACCAAGATAAATAAAATACAGTGCCTGCACTCACAGAGCTGCAATCTCTGAGGAGAGGGAGCAAGAATAGAGGCAAAGAAATTCTTGTAAACAAATATTTGCAGGCCAGGAGGATCATGGCAAATTTTTTAAATCAAGTGGGTGGTAGAAGCAAAGTTGAGGCTGAATTTGCTATATTACTGTTAGGGAAAACTGGGATTCCATTGTATGTGGATTTCCAATGGCATTTTTTGTCTCTTACCATAGGCAAATGGAGCCTAGAGATTGGGCATCCTATTCATTATTATGCAACCACAGTTGCTCTGATTGCAATGGAGAGAGTTCCTAAGAGTCCATGAGAAATGACATATTCTGGCTGCATCAAGATGCAACTAACTTGAACTGGACATTTTGGTAACTGTATCTGTTACAAGAAAAGTTTCAAAGGAGGAGAGGCGGGGGGCAAGGGTGATGTTCATTTGCTTTCTAAGCAAATGCATCAGAGAGTGTTCTAACAGGGAAAGAAAGTATAACTAATGAAATTAAATTCAGAGAAGAAAGATGAGCTCTGCTAATGATTAATGTTCAACTTAATAGATCAGCAGGACATGCTGAGAAGTTGCCCAGAGGGTTCCAGTCTGATGCCCATGTAAAGGAAGAACAATGAAAGAAACAATTTCAGCTCCCCTGCCTCCTCCCACAGCTTGTCTCTGGGGAAACACAATTATTAATTGCTCTGAAATGTCAGCTGCTTTGCTTCAAAGTAGTCATGTCCTCAGTTACTTTCTGATCCACCCCCTACCAAAAAAAAAAAAATGACTTGAAATGTGAAAATCAACCCTTGATTTGTTTGAAATCAGATTCGAGGTCTGCCACCCACCCCTATAGGCAGCAGCTTTTGACAAAGGGACAAGTTAGTCCAATTCGACACAAGTGGACAGAGATCCCACTGCTCCCTGCATCTCCCTTCATGGAAGGCACAGACAAGCACAGAAGTGGGACCAGGCAGGGTCTGCAGGGAGCATCTGGAGAAGACAGAACTAGCAGAGGTTTCAGCTGAGGCAGTGCCTGTGGGCCAAAGGAAGCAGGGATATCTTCCTGGTGGGACAAGATCTGGGATCAGAGCATAGGGTAAGGGGTAGTTGGAGTCTCTTTCTTTTCCAGACACAAGAGGCAGGTAGGAAAAGACTTCTCCCTGCTGGCTCCCACTTTGGGATGTATGGCTTCCTTCCTTCCCCGTCTTCCTTCTTTGGGTTTCATGGAGCCCTATATGTGTGCCAAGCTCTGGAATAGACAGGAAGAGGAGTATCTGATGATGTTAGGCTCCCTGTGTGTCTGCAAAGTGGACAGCTGAAGTAAAATACCAGGAGAAGTCAGAGAAGGCTGACATAATGGAGTGGCAGTGGGGAGGGGACACCTGTATGACAGGCAAATAATCACCCTATTTTGGACTCTGTTGTATTTAACTCTGCAGCCTTTAAAATAATGTAATCTCTAGGACTCTGAGGCCTTCCTAAATCCTATTGACCCGAGAGTCAGATAAGAACTGATCTCATTTGTGTCTGAATGAATGAATGTTGCCTGTGCAAGGAGCAGACGTCAGGGCCAGGTTGGTATCCAGCATAATAAAAGGAAATGCATGCTTTGTAGTTACAGATGGGCATGCAAGAAGCCTGGCTTCCTTCTCTTATGGGGCCTGCAAGAGTCTGAGGGTGAGGGGAGTGCATGCCTGAGGCCTGTCTCAGTGCTTGTGTGCCAAGTACCTCGTGGCCTTGCTGGCAGTGTCTCTGATCAGCCATTTCCCCTGTGACTAAATATTTGGTCATGGCAGTAGGAGAGAATTCCATCAGTGGACAGCTCTATTTTTAAGGCTCAGGTTTTGTTTTCTTTTTCCCATGAGGCAGCCCCTCTGGCAGGCCTAAGCATCTCTAACTGATAGCCACCCTTGCATAATGTTAAGCAGGTGTCTGATACTTGCTGGAAGGCAAGAAAATGCAACGAAAATGGATGGGGTTAAGAAGCTGTGTTCCTTGGGATGAAGATAGTTTCTGTACTATTAGGTATGTATTTGCCATCCCAAGGTGATGCTTGCTTGCATGTTCCCTATGGTGTGTGTGTGTGGTGTGTGTGTGTGTGTGTGTGTGTGCATGCGCATGCGTGTGCATGTGCATGTATCATACACCCTAAAAATATTATCCTGGACTCCCATTACCAGCCCAAAACACTCCCTTCTCCAACCAGCTAACCCCCTGATTCACTCACTCCCTTTATGGGAGGGATGGCCTGCCCACTTCTAGGCTTCCTCTTCATTCTTTTTACTGGATTCCTTCAAAACTTAATGGAATGAGTCCCTCTTGCAGCTCAGTCCTAGCTCTCCTATTATATGGCACTGTGGTCTTGGGCAGGAGGCTTGATTAGCCCTGGACTGTTTCTTTATCTGTGGCAATATTCCCCCTTATAGGGATGTGGTGGGAGATGCTGTGTGGCCAGAGCTGCTGCTCAAGAGAATTTGCTGCTCTTGCTCTACAGCCTATTTTGAAGCATTATGACTCTTCTATTATAAATCTGTTATTCGTGGCTTCTGGGGGAAGAAAACTGGCCCATTTTGATACCCTTCACAAACCACTACCATACAACTTGTGTCCTTTTAGGACAGGGGCAGAGAAACACAGCTGGAAGTCAACCCGGTAGAAATTAATTCATCATCTGAATGCCTTATGGAAACATTTCCTTTCAACTGTGTGCCTTGAGGAGGACTTCCAGTTATAGGCTCCCACAGTTTAAGGATACAACCCAAATTAAAACTGTATTACCAGACTACTCCTTGACAAAGAAGTTGGTCCACAGATGAGCACTTGAGGCATCTGGGCCAATTAGAGAACTTCTTTGGGATATTTTGGATGGAGTTGCTGGTAAAGAACATGATGCTTAAGTGCCAATCAACATGCTTATGTTAAGGCAAGAGCCAGCCTGGGAGAACTGGGCTGTCCTACAGACAAGCAGAGAGGAGAAACAAGGAGAGTGCCTCCATCATGCCTAAATATCCAAGCCCTTCTCCACTGCTATTTGTTTTTGTGGACCTGTCCATGTCCCTTTTGGACCAAACAGACCAGGAGGAGTTAAGGCCCAGACTCTGTGGGAAGCATATAAGTGGGGCATAGTTGGAAAAATCTACAAGATTTGGTAACATGCTTTGATATTGATCCCAAAAGAAATTGAACTTAAAAAAAAACAATAACAAAAAAAAAGAAAAAGAAAAAAAGAAATAAATAAAAAGAAAATGGGAAGGAAAAGAAAGAATATGCCCTTTGACACTGCTCTGGTTGAAATGGAAAACCAGGAAAGCAAACCTGACAGAGAGGCCCCCACATCCATGAGTACACCCTCTGAGGTGTTTAGAATACTGACCTGTGTTTGTCCTCTGTGGGTTCCTCAGTAAGCCAGAAAAGGAAATGACAAAGCACGTTCATGTTAACTTGGAAAATGTCATTATCCTCCAAGAGCCAAGACACCAACTGGGAGAGAATCAGGCTTTTCTAGCCCACCTCCAAGGAGAGCATTTAGACCCAGATTTCTATGGGTCCCAGGAAGTTCCTCTACACAAAGTTCAGCGAGAAGAAAAGCCTTTAATGTACTTTCATTCTGGGTTCAAGAACTCTTTCTGACACTGGGTTAAATGTCACCTCTGTTTTTCTACTGCCTCAGACTTCCTGGACCCCCTCACCTTCAGGGGTCCCAAAATTTAACTTTGACATGCAGGAAGTAATGTGGTCTTTTGAGGGCTCAAAACAAAAACAAAAACAAGCAATAAACCTTAAGAATCAGCAAAATATAAGCAAAGCAGGGTGAATTCAGTCTCATAGCATCAAAAGAAGGAGAAAGAGAAGAAGGAGGAGGAGGAGGGGAAGGGGAAGGGGAAGGGGAAGGGGAAGGGGAAGGGAAAGGAGGAGATGGAGAATGTCTTGAATGAATGAGGCAGTTGACTTTAATCCTACTCACACCACACTGCTCCCTAAGGTCTCAGCTCAGTAACTACACTCAGTTGTATTTCCTTTTGGCTCCACAGACATTTGAATATGAGAGTGTTGGATTCTGGGCCACTGAAAGGAATAAACAAAAATCAAAATATAATATTTAGTATTTAATTCAATGCTTAAATAAATAGTGTAATATTTAGGAGTGGATGTGGGGTGGGAGACAATTCTACCACATTCCTCTTTACCTTCAAAGTTCTTTCAATTGAATTTATTTTTATTTATTTATTTATTCAATATATGAAGTTTATTGTCAAACTGGTTTCCATACAACACCCAGTGCTCATCCCAAAAGGTGCCCTCCTCAATACCCATCACCCACCCTCCGCTCCCTCCCACCCCCCATCAACCCTCAGTTTGTTCTCAGTTTTAAGAGTCTCTTACGCTTTGGCTCTCTTCCACTCAAACCTATGATAGATGTTTCTTATGCAATTTTTTAAAAACATTTTAGGGGCACCTGGGTGGCTCAGTTGGTTAAGCGGCCGACTTCGGCTCAGGTCATGATCTCGCGGTCCGTGAGTTCGAGCCCCGCGTCGGGCTCTGTGCTGACAGCTCAGAGCCTGGAGCCTGTTTCAGATTCTGTGTCTCCCTCTCTCTGACCCTCCCCCGTTCATGCTTTGTCTCTCTCTGTCTCAAAAATAAATAAATGTTAAAAAAAAATTAAAAAAAAAAACATTTTAATGTGCTGATTTACTTCTAAATAGGTGTGTTTTAAAACTACATGTAATCCTACAAAAAGATAACTGTCATTCAGAATGTCAAAATAACACAGAAATATAGAGAAATATATATTCCCAAATAACAATGTCAATAAACAAATTAATGTTAGTATATGAAATTAGATTGTGGTAATTGTTGAATAACTCTGTGAATATTCTAAAATACACTGAATTGTACTCTGTAAGTAGGTGCATTTTTTTTTAATATATGAAATTTATTGTCAAATTGGTTTCCATACAACACCCAGTGCTCATCCCAAAAGGTGCCATCACTCACCCTCCCCTCCCTCCCACCCCCCATCAACCCTCAGTTTGTTCTCAGGTTTTTTTTTTTTTTTTCAACGTTTATTAATTTTTGGGACAGAGAGAGACAGAGCACGAACGGGGGAGGGGCAGAGAGAGAGGGAGACACAGAATCGGAAACAGGCTCCAGGCTCTGAGCCATCAGCCCAGAGCCCCACGCGGGGCTCGAACTCACGGACCGCGAGATCGTGACCTGGCTGAAGTCGGACGCTTAACCGACTGCGCCACCCAGGCGCCCCTGTTCTCAGTTTTTAACAGTCTCTTATGCTTTGGCTCTCTCCCACTCTAACCTCTTTTTTTTTTTCCTTCCCCTCCCCCATGGGTTTCTGTGAAGTTTCTCAGGATCCACATAAGAGTGAAACCATATGGTATCTGTCTTTCTCTGTATGGCTTATTTCACTTAGCATCACACTCTCCAGTTCCATCCACGTTGCTACAAAAGGCCATATTTCATTCTTTCTCATTGCCACGTAGTATTCCATTGTGTATATAAACCACAATTTCTTTATCCATTCATCAGTTGATGGACATTTAGGCTCTTTCCATAATTTGGCTATTGGTGAGAGTGCTGCTATAAACATTGGGGTACAAGTGACCCTATGCATCAGTACTCCTGTATCCCTTGGATAAATTCCTAGCATTGCTATTGCTGGGTCATAGGGTAGGTCTATTTTTAATTTTCTGAGGAACCTCCACACTGCTTTCCAGAGCGGCTGCACCAATTTGCATTCCCACCAACAGTGCAAGAGGGTTCCCGTTTCTCCACATCCTCTCCAGCATCTATAGTCTCCTGATTTGTTCATTTTGGCCACTCTGACTGGCATGAGGTGATATCTGAGTGTGGTTTTGATTTGTATTTCCCTGATAAGGAGCGACGTTGAGCATCTTTTCATGTGCCCGTTGGCCATCCGGATTTCTTCTTTAGAGAAGTGTCTATTCATGTTTTCTGCCCATTTCTTCACTGGGTTATTTGTTTTTCGGGTGTGGAGTTTGGTGAGCTCTTTATAGATTTTGGATACTAGCCCTTTGTCTGATATGTCATTTGCAAATATCTTTTCCCATTCCGTTGGTTGCCTTTTAGTTTTGTTGGTTGTTTCCTTGGCTGTGCAGAAGCTTTTTATCTTCATAAGGTCCCAGTAATTCACTTTTGCTTTTAATTCCCTTGCCTTTGGGGATGTGTTGAGTAAGAGATTGCTATGGCTGAGGTCAGAGAGGTCTTTTCCTGCTTTCTCCTCTAGGGTTTTGATGGTTTCCTGTCTCACATTCAGGTCCTTTATCCATTTTGAGTTTATTTTTGTGAATGGTGTGAGAAAGTGGTCTAGTTTCATTCTGCATGTTGCTGTCCAGTTCTCCCAGCACCATTTGTTAAAGAGGCTGTCTTTTTTCCATTGGATGTTCTTTCCTGCTTTGTCAAAGATGAGTTGGCCATACGTTTGTGGGTCTAGTTCTGGGGTTTCTATTCTATTCCATTGGTCTATGTGTCTGTTTTTGTGCCAATACCATGCTGTCTTGATGATTACAGCTTTGTAGTAGAGGCTAAAGTCTGGGATTGTGATGCCTCCTGCTTTGGTCTTCTTCTTCAAAATTACTTTGGCTATTCGGGGCCTTTTGTGGTTCCATATGAATTTTGTGATTGCTTGTTCTAGTTTTGAGAAGAATGCTGGTGCAATTTTGATTGGGATTGCATTGAATGTGTAGATAGCTTTGGGTAGTATTGACATTTTGACAATATTTATTCTTCCAATCCATGAGCAGGGAATGTCTTTCCATTTCTTTAAATCTTCTTCAATTACCTTCATAAGTTTTCTATAGTTTTCAGCATACAGATCTTTTACATCTTTGGTTAGATTTATTCCTAGGTATTTTATGCTTCTTGGTGCAATTGTGAATGGGATCAGTTTCTTTACTTGTCTTTCTGTTGCTTCATTGTTAGTGTATAAGAATGCAACTGATCTGTACATTGATTTTGTATCCTGCAACTTTGCTGAATTCATGTATCAGTTCTAGCAGACTTTTGGTGGAGTCTATCGGATTTCCCATGTATAATATCATGTCATCTGCCAAAAGCGAAAGCTTGACTTCATCTTTGCCAATTTTGATGCCTTTGTTGTCTGATTGCTGATGCTAGCACTTCCAGCACTATGTTAAACAACAGCGGCGAGAGTGGGCATCCTGTCATGTTCCTGATCTCAGGGAAAAAGCTCTCAGTTTTTCCCCGTTGAGGATGATGGTAGCTGTGGGCTTTTCATAAATGGCTTTTATGATCTTTAAGTATGTTCCTTCTATCCCGACTTTCTCAAGGGTTTTTATTAAGAAAGGGTGCTGGATTTTGTCAAAGGCCTTTTCTGCATCGATTGACAGGATCATATGGTTCTTCTCTTTTTTTTTGTTAATGTGATGTATCACGTTGATTGATTTGCGAATGTTGAACCAGCCCTGCATCCCAGGAATGAATCCCACTTGGTCATGGAGAATAATTCTTTTTATATGCTGTTGAATTCGATTTGCTGTATCTTATTGAGAATTTTTGCATCCATATTCATCAGGGATATTGGCCTGTAGTTCTCTTTTTTTACTGGGTCTCTGTCTGGTTTAGGAATCAAAGTAATACTGGCTTCATAGAATGAGTCTGGAAGTTTTCCTTCCCTTTCTATTTCTTGGAATAGCTTGAGAAGGATAGGTATTATCTCTGCTTTAAACGTCTGGTAGAACTCCCCTGGGAAGCCATCTGGTCCTGGACTCTTATTTGTTGGGAGATTTTTGATAACCGATTCAATTTCTTTGCTGGTTATGGGTCTGTTCAAGCTTTCTATTTCCTCCTGATTGAGTTTTGGAAGCGTGTGGGTGTTTAGGAATTTGTCCATTTCTTCCAGGTTGTCCAATTTGTTGGCATATAATTTTTCATAGTATTCCCTAATTGTTTGTATCTCTGAGGGATTGGTTGTAATAATTCCATTTTCATTCATGATTTTATCTATTTGGGTCATCTCCCTTTTCTTTTTGAGAAGCCTGGCTAGAGGTTTGTCAATTTTGTTTATTTTTTCAAAAAACCAACTCTTGGTTTCGTTGATCTGCTCTACAGTTTTTTTAGATTCTATATTGTTTATTTCTGCTCTGATCTTTATTATTTCTCTTCTTCTGCTGGGTTTAGGCTGCCTTTGCTGTTCTGCTTCTATTTCCTTTAGGTGTGCTGTTAGATTATGTATTTGGGATTTTTCTTGTTTCTTGAAATAGGCCTGGATTACAATGTATTTTCCTCTCAGGACTGCCTTCGCCATGTCCCAAAGCGTTTGGATTGTTGTATTTTCATTTTCATTTGTTTCCATATATTTTTAAATTTCTTCTCTAATTGCCTGGTTGACCCACTCATTCGTTAGTAGGGTGTTCTTTAACCTCCATGCTTTTGGAGGTTTTCCAGACTTTTTCCTGTGGTTGATTTCAAGCTTCATAGCATTGTGGTCTGAAAGTATGCATGGTATAATTTCAATTCTTGTATACTTATGAAGGCCTTTTTGTGACCCAGTATATGATCTATCTTGGAGAATGTTCCATGTGCACTCAAGAAGAAAGTATATTCTGTTGCTTTGGGATGCAGAGTTCTAAATATATCTGTCAAGTCCATCTGATCCAATGTATCATTCAGGGCCCTTGTTTCTTTATTGACCGTGTGTCTAGATGGTCTATCCATTTCTGTAAGTGGAGTGTTAAAGTCCCCAGCAATTACCACATTCTTATCAATAAGGTTGCTTATGTTTATGAGTAATTGTTTTATATATTTGGGGGCTCCGGTATTTGGCGCATAGACATTTATAATTGTTAGCTCTTCCTGATGGATAGACCCTGTAATTATTATATAATGACCTTCTTCATCTCTTGTTCCAGCCTTTAATTTAAAATCTAGTTTGTCTGATATAAGTATGGCTACTCCAGCTTTCTTTTGGCTTCCAGTAGCATGATAAATAGTTCTCCATCCCCTCATTCTCAATCTAAAGGTGTCCTCAGGTCTAAAATGAGTCTCTTGTAGACAGCAAATAGATGGGTCTTGTTTTTTTATCCATCCTGATACCCTATGTCTTTTGGTTGGTGCATTTAATCCATTTACATTTAGTGTTATTATAGAAAGATACGGGTTTAGAGTCATTGTGATGTCTGTATGTTTTATGCTTGTAGTGATGTCTCTGGTACTTTGTCTCACAGGGTCCCCCTTAGGATCTCTTGTAGGGCTGGTTTAGTGGTGACAAATTCCTTCAGTTTTTGTTTGTTTGGGAAGACCTTTATCTCTCCTTCTATTCTAAATGACAGACTTGCTGGATAAAGGATTCTCGGCTGCATATTTTTTCTGTTTAGCACACTGAAGATCTCGTGCCAATTCTTTCTGGCCTGCCAAGTTTCAAAAGATCAGTCACAAGTCTTATAGGTCTCCCTTTATATGTGAGGGCACGTTTATCCCTTGCTGCTTTCAGAATTTTCTCTTTATCCTTGTATTTTGCCAGTTTCACTATGATATGTCATGCAGACTGATTCAAGTTAAGTCTGAAGGGAGTTCTCTGTGCCTCTTGGATTTCAATGCCTTTTTCCTTCCCCAGTTCAGGGAAGTTCTCAGCTATAATTTCTTCAAGTACCTCTTCAGCACCTTTCCCTCTCTCTTCCTCCTCTGGGATACCAATTATGCGTATATTATTTCTTTTTAGTGTATCACTTAGTTCTCTAATTTTCCCCTCATACTCCTGGATTTTTTTTATCTCTCTTTCTCTCAGCTTCCTCTTTTTCCATAATTTTATCTTCTAGTTCACCTATTCTCCCTTCTGCCTCTTCAATCTGAGCTGTCATTGTTTCCATTTTGTTTTGCATTTCGTTTAAAGCACTTTTCAGCTCCTCGTGACTGTTCCTTAGTTCCTTGATCTCTGTAGCAAGAGATTCTCTGCTGTCCTCTATACTGTTTTCAAGCTCAGCGATTAATTTTATGACTATTATTCTAAATTCACTTTCTGTTATATTATTTAAATCCTTTTTGATCAGCTCATTAGCTGTTGTTATTTCCTGGAGATTCTTCTGAGGGGAATTCTTCCGCTTGGTCATTTTGGATAGTCCCTGGAGTGGTGAGGACCTGCAGGGCACTTCCCCTGTGCTGTGGTGTATAACTGGAGTTGGTGGGCAGGGCCGCAGTCCGACCTGATGTCTGCCCCCAGCCCACCGCTGGGGCCACAGTCAGACTGGTGTGTGTCTTCTCTTCCCCTCTCCTAGGGGCGGGATTCACTGTGGGGTGGCGTGGCCCATCTGAGCTACTTGCACACTGCCAGGCTTGTGATGCTGGGGATCTGGCGTATTAGCTGGGGTGGATCGGCAAGTTGCACGCGGGCAGGAGGGGCAGGCTTAGCTCGCTTCTCCTTAGGTGATCCACTTCAGGAGGGGCCCTGTGGCAGCGGGAGGGAGTCAGATCCGCTGCCGGAGGTTTGGCTCCGCAGAAGCACAGAGTTGGGTGTTTGCGCGGAGCGAGCAAGTTCCCTGGCAGGAACTGGTTCCCTTTGGGATTTTGGCTGGGGGATGGGCGGGGGAGATGGCGCTGGCGAGTGCCTTTGTTCCCCACCAAACTGAGCTCTGTTATCCGGGGGCTCAGCAGCTCTCCCTCCCTTCGTCTTCCAGCCTTCCCACTTTCCGAGCAGAGCTGTTAACTTATGACCTCCCAGACGCTAAGTCACGCTTGCTGTCGGAACACAGTCCGTCAGGCCCCTCCGCTTTTGCCAGCCAGACTCAGGGGCTCTGCTTGGCCGGTGAGCCGCCCCTCCGCCCCGGCTCCTTCCCGCCAGTCCGTGGAGCCCGCACCGCCTCGCCGTCTTTCCTACCCTCTTCCGTGGGCCTCTCGTCTGCGCTTGGCTCCGGAGACTCTGTTCTGCTAATCCTCTGGTGGTTTTCTGGGTTGTTTAGGCAGGTGTAGGTGGAATCTAAGTGATCAGCAGGACGTGAGGTGAGCCCAGCATCCTCCTACGCTGCCATCTTCCCTCTCAATTGAATTTAAACATTAGCCTTTATAATACTAATTCATGGGAGCAACTCCCATCTTACAGGTAAGGAAAACCAAGGCTCCAAGTTGTTGAAAACATCAGGCTGGAAATGGCCATCCCACTTCTATTTTAGTGTTCTTCTATTGGTGGAAGATTGTCTCAAAGAGGCATTGAGATCCATTTGCACAAAGTGGCTTTAAAAAAAAAAGGTCATTAGAATACAATGTAAACTCCAGGGAATTAAAAAAAAAATGACTCGACAACATATTCGCATCAAGGTGAGGAAGCAGCAAGCTGTTTACTGTATTATACAACAATTATACAACAACAATATACAATTATACAAGAAATTATACAACTTCTGAAAATAAATTGTGTTCCTCTAATGGGGCTTAGCAATGAATCGATCTGATTCAATTCTCCCTTTGGCTGGCTGTGAGCATTAGCCTGCTAGGTGAATTGCCACAGAAAAACATATGACCCCCACACCTCCCTCTGGCCTGCTGCTTGGTGAATTACTGGATATTTTGGATCCATAACCTGGATCAAGTAAAAGCTGCCATGGAGAAGCAGGAAGAGTTGAGCTCCAAGAAAGTGAAGATGCCCCATTGTGGGTTTGCTTCAAAATAGTGGTGCAGACAGGCAGCAGCTGTCTAGCTGTCAGGTTTGCAGGCTCCACCATCTCCTCAGGAAAAACATCCAAGTCCCTACTGGAACTTCTCTACACTGAGCTCTAATTGGCAATAGATTCTTCCTGTGACTTAGAGCAGGAGCTAGAGACTTAGATAGGAAGGGGTGCTCTCGGAGCATAGAGACAAATGTGGCTAACTTCATAATCTGACTGAGAGCTCTCAGAGCAGAGGGGGCTGAGACAAGGAAGAGGTATGGCAACTGCTCACCAACTGTGATATCCACAGGAAAGATCTGGTAGGAGAGAAGAGGTAAGGAGTTAATCAGAGTGGCCAAGCCTCTGGGGATGACAAAGAAGACTCCAAGAGGAACAATATTGCAGACTTGTGGCTTTCTTAGCAGCCCTACTGAGTATCTGCATAGACGCCCAGTAGGAGCAGCAGAATGTCCAGGTTCCTGCTACCCAAGGAGTCTGGAGGGCCAAACGTCTCCTTTGGGGTGGGGAATTGTCCCTGAAACCCTGGTACATGACTCAGATATGCCTCTAGTCCAAGAAGATTCTGACAGATACAAGCCAAAAGCCAGAGGAAAATTCTATTAGTGGCCAATGGATGGCTTAACTGGCTTTCAAGGAGCAGCACTGATGTGCTTAATAAAGCCTCTTTCTTGGTACTGACTTAGGGAGCACTGAAGTGTGTGCCAGGTATTCACTAAGTCTGTCTTGTCTTCCAAGGAGGACACTGGAACCAGACTTAGGCAATGGACAGGTAACCTGTGCTTAGGGGATGCCTGATAACTACTGTTGGAATTGAAGAGGATGCAATCCAATCTACCAATGTGGCAAACAGCTCTGCTTCTAAATCAATCATGTCTCAAATGAGTTTTTCCAGCAGAACATACAGAGGCCATTCCTAAATAAGTACTTAATTTATACAATAGACCCTATTACTGTTTTCTAAAGTAAAATCAGATTGGGAAAACTGATGGGCTTCTATGTATTTAGCATCTGGCTGGACATTCAGGGAGCATGGGCTTTCTGCGTCTGGTTACTCTCTGTCTAGTGGTTCTTGATAGAATATTCACCTAAAAAAAGGGAAGAGAAACCATAAAGGGTAGGATTCAGAGGGCAAGTCTTCAACAGGGTGGAGGAGTCAGATGGTGGAGTGAAGGTGCTCTTTGAGCAGGGGCTGAAAGGACACAAGGAACACTGTCTTCAGCTATACAGAAAGAAGGACTGCAGCAGCTCTCAGAACCTTGTTGGCTTTCTGAGTCAAATACTTAGGCTTCTGTAAGACCCATCTTTTGGGTGGGAAGACAATGGAAATAAGTAAGGATGGAGAGTCAGTGGGATAATGAGGTCAGACTATTACAGATTTGGGTCCTTCAACCCAGCGATGGTAGAAACAAGGCTGGACCCAAAATTTCAAGGCACAGGCAAAGCTTTATTGGGGCAACAGCTATAGCTGAAGGGAGACACTGTCATGACAAAGGTGTCAGACTCCCTCTCTGAACAGTAGCCAGAGAAAGGAAAGGAGGCAGGAAAGAAGTGACATCTAAGCATGCAGGGGTAGGGAACACAGGGAATTGGTTACACAGGGACAGTTGACAGAATATGCTTCTTCACACATCACTTTTCATTTGCATTTTAATTCTCCATCCGTGGGTGTGAGTTTCAATATTATGATGAGGGGAAAAGCCAAATTTGGTGGCCATTGTATCTCGGGCTAGTTTGAACTGGTGTAGGCTTGCTCCTTGGTTGGTGATTGCTCTCCTAGAATAGTGGTATCAGCCAGCAAGAAGTGTCATCGGTGCACAGGGGCTTGTACTCAAGGCCCCTGACTGTCAGAAGAGCATAGGAGAGACAAATTGGCCATCTGTACTGTTTTGTCAGAGAAGACTTGAGAAAGATTTGAGTTAATACATTTTATTTACTTTTTATTTTTTAAGCATTTATTTACTTTTGAAAGACAGAGACAGAACACAAGCAGGGAGGGGCAGAGAGAGAGACACACACACAGAATGTGAGGCAGATTCCAGGCTCTAAGCTGTCAGCATAGAGCCCGACATGGGCTTGAACTTATGAACTGTGAGATCATGACCTAAGTTGAAGTTGGACACTCAATGGGCACAGCCACCCATGTGCCCTTGAGTTAATATATTTTAAACAATGAGCTTTATTTTCCTTTTTTTTTCTTCCAAATTTTTATTTAAATTCTAGTTAGTTAACATATAGTGCGATATTGGTTTCAGGAGTAGAATTTAGTGATTCATCACTTGCATATAACACCTAGTACTCATCACAAGTACCCTCCTAAATCCCCATCACCCTTTTAGCTCATCTTCAACCCACTTCCCTCCATCAACCCTCTGTTCTCTATAGTTAAGAGTCTCTTATGGTTTGTTTCCCTTTCTCTTTTTTTCCCCTTTCCATATGTTCACCTGTTTTGTTTCCTAAATTTCACATATGAGTGAAATCATATGGTATTTGTCTTTCTCTGACTGACCTACTTCACTTAGCATAATACATTCTAGCTCCATCCACATCATTGTAAATGGCAAGATTTTATTCTTTTTGATGGCTGAGTAATATTCCATTGTGTATATATGCCACATTGTCTTTATCCATTCATCAGTTGATGGACATTTGAGCTCTTTCCATAGTTTGGCTATTGTTGATAATGCTCTTATAAACATCAAAAGGCATGCATCTTGTTGAATCTGTATTTTTCAAAGATTGTTCCAGGAAGTCTCTGTTGATTCTTCTCATGGGAGGAAGACATCTCCAACCACATTTCAGGAAACAGGCTGCAACTTTGTCTACATCAACAGCTTAAATAAGTTTCAGGCAACAAATGTGCAAAGATGTTTGTGGAGATGCTTTGGGGATTCAATCCTTTGGATTTGGCCTCCAGATCATCACACTGGAAAGTTCTGTTGTGCTCTGCTGAACTTTTGTAGACATTTCCTGAGAGCAGAGCACAAGGTTCCACATTATCTGTCACAACTTGAATTTCGTTTCAGTGGCTGTAGTTGTTTGCCTCCACTGAGGGAACCCAGTGCAGAAAGCCCTGCCGCATGGCTCTGTCTCTAAGCACCTCTTTCCTGTAACAAGCCTTCAGAACAAATCTAGAGAGTTTGCAACTAAGACTACACAGCCTGATATTTGTAAGCAAAAAAAAAAAAAAAAAAAAAGACATGTATTAAATAGTGGCTATTTGAGGAAATGATAATAAATATATTTGGCAGTGTAAGGCTGATTGGTGATTGCTTCAGTTTTGATAGCTGAGACTCTGTCAGCCTTTCCATTATGAACCCAATTTTTCAGAGTTTGGTCTTAAAAATGTGCTCCCGGCAGAAACCTGGCATACGAGGTCTTTGCCCAGAGAGAGGGCCTTGAGCAGATTTGTTCAGTTTTAATTTGAGAGATGTAAAGGGAAACTGTCCTGTGAGTGTGGATGGGTCTGATGCAAGGACAAATTGTCCATATTTGGCTGCAAGAAACCTAACAGGGGGCAGGGGAGGAGAGGAAGGGGAGGGGTAACTTTGTCCAGAAAGCCCCTGCCTGATTCTATCTACCTGGCAGCCCTGAAAAGTGAGTTGAATCCTGAGGGCAAAGAGCATTTGCCCAATGGTTGTTGAAGAGTAAGGGACAGGGTGTCTTCCCCACTGGAAGGAGCTCAAAAGCCATCTGAACCTAGGACATGTGCCCAACTTCCTCACTGGAGGAAATTCTTCAAGCCTGGTTTCTAAGGGCTGTTCAGTGCTGACTGTCCTTTGGATGTTATGAGTCAAATTCATTCTTCTAAGTCATTTCAGCCCCCAAAAGAATCATTTAACATAATAAATGGGCACCCAAATGGCGAACCCTAGTTCTCCTTCATCAGATGTCTCCACTCTATTTCCCAAAGACCTTGATAACAAGGTTAGCTAGATTCCTGTCCAAATGTAATTTTAAAGGTCTAGAAAATAATCAAATGGAATGAAATCTCATCCTCTTTAATAAGACCATCAGTATTGCTAATAGGCCAGCAGTGTCTTTCTGATAGAACTGTTGATTCAACAGTGGATGTGAATGCCATTCTCATCGATTGTTTATAATTAGAGGTTGGAGAGATAAATGGCAGTGAGCTGAGGCAGCATTGATCCTTCCAGGGAAGTCTCAGTTCCAGGAGACATATCCAAACTCTTAGTAGGTTTGCATCTACTAGATGCATCCCAGGAATCAGTTTAGTTGCTTAAAACAATTTTTCTTATTGTTTTTCTGTGGGAAGTTTAGAAAATATATGGAAAAGCATAAGAAAATAAAAAGTACTCAGAGTACATCATCTGTTCATCATTATATCTAACCAGTGTTCCCATTCTTAAAGCTTCCATCCAATCATTTCTCAATGATGCATATCCAAATGTTATACAAAATTGGGATTATATTGTGTATTTCTAAATTCTGCTTTGTTTATTTAGCATTACATTGTGTTTTTCTATCTCATTAGATATCTTTAGAAAGTATCATTTACAAATTAAGTCTATAACACTTGAATAGATTTAAATATTAAATTTCTAGACATTTTCTTATATTTTGCTGTTCTAAAAATACACTGATGAACATCTTCATCTTTTTGATTATTTCCTAAAAACAGTCTCCTGGAAACTTCTATAAGTAACTGTAGGCATTGGCGCCACA
Organism: Lynx rufus; assembly: GCF_022079265.1. NCBI lineage: Eukaryota > Metazoa > Chordata > Mammalia > Carnivora > Felidae > Lynx > Lynx rufus. Next base: position 19,770,016 of record NW_025814830.1, on the reverse strand, counting down.
TGCAGCATAAAATACTTATGTTCCCTCCTGCAGAAGCTCTGTCAAAGAAGAGATGAAGTTCTTGGGTAGGTTAATGTAGTTAGTGCCCCTTTTTGCCTTTCTGTTATGGAAGTGAGAATGCCAAAATAATATTTTTAGTTTACTTTATTGAGTACTTACTATGTACCAGGTACTAAACTAAGCACTTTTTCTAATGTTCTAATGTTCACAACCTCATGAGGAAAGCACTATTTTTTCTAGGTTAGTTGGCAATATTTGTTCACAATTCTCCCTTCCCTCCCTTTCCCTGCCTTAGTTTGTTGAATACAAAGCATACACTCCCACCCCACTGACTGTGGCCTTGACTATGACTTGCTTGACTAACATTATACAGACAGATATACACCAGAGGCTTTAAATATGTTGTGGGTTTTTTTTCTCTCTTTTCCCACAAATTATTATTATTGAGTTTATTTGGAGTCTGAAAGGAAAAACAAACCCTCCATTATTGTTTTATGATGAAAAGCTACCGCTCTTCGTTGTTTGAGATGTTACTGGCCTCGTCTCTAATTTTACCTACCCAAGAACATTTGTAGTATTTGTATTTGCTTCTCTTAGGACTGCCTGACCATCCATGATCCACAGGTCATCCATCTCTTGAAGGTGGTCTTACATAGATAACAGATTCTATTGGCAGATATGGGAGCATTAGCAATAGTAACAGTTATCTCTGGGAGGCTTAGAAAGACAGCTGTCCTTTACTCCAGATAAATCTTCACCAAGGATTAAAAAATTCTTTAAGTATGTAATTGTGAAAACTAGGTGGGTCATGGTAAGTGTAGGGAGGGAGACCTGATTTTTCTCTTGAATAAGTCGCCATTTATTTGAAAGACACCACAATAGTTTGCTAGATTTTTTTTTGATGTGTTCTTTGAGGAAGCATCTGCTTTGCTTGGTCTTATCTGTTGTCTGTTTATTTGTTTGCTTGCTTGTTTTTTGGTTTGCTTTTTGTTATTTTTTGGTGGAGTTCCTGTTCATTTTCTTCCACTTCTGCACTAAGCCATGAAAAGAGTATGCCCCAGCTAGTCATTAGTCCTCAAATAAGGAGACATGAGCCATAACCAAGCTCAAATTTCTCTCTGGAACTAAGTCAGCAAATACCAATCAAGCCATAACTGAACTACAAACCCATGAGTGAGACTTAAGTGATTCTTGTTGTAAGCCACTGAGATTTAGGGGATGTTTGTTACACAGCACTATTACATCAAAGCCTAATTAGAGCAGCTTTGTTTGTCAATAAGGAAAATGAACTTCAGAAGATGAATTATGTCAAAGTCACACAGAAATAAATGGAAGAGCTCTGATTCAAACTCAAGTCTTAGTTCTGGAGGCAGTATTTCACAGAGGTTAGTGCACATGAGCATGTTATTGTCATTGTGTATGTTGTCTGGAGTTCCAGGTAGCTGTGAACCTAAGATTCTGATCCATTGTAGACAGATATCTGCTATCACAGACAAGGTAGTAGGCTTAGAGCAGAGACTGAGAAAAGTCGTACCAAAACACCATGTTTGAAATGACTAGCCCATTTAAATAATTTATTACAGTGACCAATTCATTTAGAATTTGCAAAAACTAATGCCAAAGTTTGATGCTTCATGCAAAAAAAAAATCGTATTTATGAGCATGAGATAAGGAATTACACTGCTTGGTTTTGCATTCTACCTCCATCACTTACTTGTTTTTTGACTTTAGGTAATTTAGGAAACATCCCTTTGTCTCAATTCCTTCATCTGTAAAATGAGATACCAAGACTATCTTTCTCATACAAATGATATGAAGATTAAATGAAATAATGTTTCTAAATACACTGAAGAGTGTTTGGCATGCATTAAGTACTCAACAAATATTAACTACTTACTAACTTTATTATCCATCTTGGCCTATTTTTTCTGCTAATTGAACCAATTAACAGTTTCATGGTTAATGTATGAGAGTTTCTGAATATAAATAAGCTATGTTTCTTTAAAATGGAATTCCTTTGGTTGAACATTGGACATTGGACAATGGATTGGACATTGGACACTGGTAATTAGTAGAGCTAGAGATTCTGTCAATAAGATGTTTAAAATCATATTTCAATCTTATCTTAAATTTTGCCTTTATCAAAAATCTCTTATTTCAATCAGTTGCACACAGTGTGCATTGATTCACAGTGTGAATATTGATTCACATTAGGATTTCCATCTACCCTTTTCTTGAACTCCACCTGTGAAAACATTCCATTTACATATCTTGAAAAATTTTTGTATTGAAAATGTCATGGCCTTAAAACGGGGTACACAAAGAAATGAACAAGAAAGGAAGAAATGCATTTGGGCCTGGAGATTCTAAGTGATATGGACTTATGGATGTAACCAGATTGCCAGAATCATCTAAGAGTTATCAGGGTTGTCAGCAAAAGTTTAGCTCAGAGTCTTTGGGAATCTGGGGTCCAGCTGAGGTTTAGAATGTTCTGTTGGGAGAAAGAGTTGGGGAAATTGGCTAGTTTTGCTGACTGGGTCAGAGGTTTGGTCTTGCTGTGAGTTAGTTTTTGAGTTATTGTGAATGAATAATGCCACTTCCTGCTGACATGAGCTTGGCTTGGTGCCTTGCTTCCCCCTTGCTGCCTGCTCCATCAACTGCTGGGTGCTGGAGCATGGTACCCTCCTTGAAATAACCCTGGGTGTGTTTCTGGTGACACATTAAGTAAAAGCAGTGGAAGGGAGATGCAATAAGTAAAGGCCCTAGAAGTCAGGAAGAGGGTTAGTGCCCACTACCTGCTTATAAAGAGGAAAAGAAAATCTTCCAGTTGGTTGCCATCCCCCTGAAGCCTGAGGCTCTGTAGTTGTCATCTGTGTTTCTATTTCCCCTGCCTGTGCCTACCACAGTGCTTGTTTATCATACAATAGGTCCTCAATCAATGTTTGCCTTTATCTCTATCCAAGACAGATTAGTGTGTTGCATTCAGTGCTGCTTAGAAAGAATCAAATAATTACAGAATCTCTGAGTAGAAAAAGACCTCAGGTGGTAGCTGTTGCAGGCCTTCCAAAATGTATTTAACTAGACTCTGTTTGCACACTCCTCATGTGAAAGAGCTCACAATATGCTGATGCAATTAATTCCATTGCTGGACAGCACTACATATTTAAAAGTTTTTTTTAATTTTACTGAGTAGGGATTTGCCTATTTAACAAAGTGAAGGGAAGAAGGTGTCTGTGGCTCTATAGATGGACATGTCCCTTACTCCCTTCCCCATTCATTCTCATTACAGATGAGTCCTTGGCACAATAAAATGTACCGAGGTAGGACTTGGAATTGATGAAAAGATGCTGCTTCCAGCTTTGGTAGGTGGAAGAAGTTTGGTCTCCAATTATATCACCTTGAGGTCAAGGGTATCTGAAGCTAGAGTAGTTATAAAAATGACCCAATGTAGTAACATCACCAAATGCAAAGTTTTGAATAAATATTTAAAATCCTCCCATTATAAATCATTTATTATGATCACCCTCTGGGTGGTCATGGAACAAGATGATGAGCTTTTCTTAATGATGTATTTCATATAAATATCTTTCCATTTATCTTAGTGTTGGCTGATATGTGAACTGAATGGCAAATGAGGTAATTGATGTGTATATATAGGATGTACCTGTCTCCTCATGTCAGAGGGCAGGAGAGCAAAGAAGAATTTCCCCTATTGGCTTTAGAGGCCTCAACTCTGAGCAGTGCCTCCCGATTCTGACCCCGTATATTCAGGATGGCATTTGACTTTGGTTGTACCAGGTTTCCAGAGCCCCTTATTCAAGAAGTTTGGTGGGAGCTGGGGGAAGAATTCATTAACTGGTGAGATGAAAAGTGACAAACATTCAAACGCAATCTGAACTTTAACTTTTAGGCTTGTGAGTTAATCTATATCAGTTTCCAGAAAAGGTCATGGTCTGGGACGGGTGCTCCAATGAAAATAAATGTGTTTTGGAGATGACAGTAACATAGCAAGGCTGGGGCTCTTCAAGGGCCCCCTCCACACCCTTTTAATCATCAAACATATTAGGTCTTAGAAATTGGATCACCAGGTTCACGACAGCTTTATATAAAATGTGTATCTCAGGTCAGGCTGATCTAATCTAAATATCTTGGTGTTTGGCATTTTCCACTTGACATTGTTAAGACAAATGTAATGGGACCAAGATTAAAGTACCAGAATGACAGGGAATGATTTCACCTTGAATATATTAAAAATCACATGTGTTCTGGGGTTGCACGTTTAATTTGAAACATCTGTATTCCCTGTACATAGCATCTCTGCAGCTTGCTGCTCTACTATATTTATATTAAATAAATAAATTTAAAAGAGTCAAAGTGCTCATTTGCCTTCCACAGAATATCAGTGTTCTTTTGTTTTGTTTGTTTTTGTTTTAAGACCCTACTGTCACCAAAAAGGAAATTTGTATAAGATGTGGAGGAAATTGTTCTTTTCAGCTAGGTTCCTAAACCCACCTAAGATGGCAGCATCATGTTCCATCAGATCCCAGCTCTGTAGAAAACAGTGGATGAGGAAGTTCTCTTCCCATACTCAAGGGCTCAAGGAGACAGAAAAGTGTGACATTTTCCTTGGAATTCTGCCAACTTCAAAGAAGGCCACCCAAGGGGCCATATGATGTGTGCTGCATCTAGCGAATGCTGCCCCACCTTCTACCTACCATGTGTGGGACTAACACTTCTCAACTGAGGGATATTTACACAGCCAGGCTGACCACCAAGTAGCCCACTATTCAGAGAATAACCTCATTCATTCCCAGCCACCAGTAGGATGCAACAAAACACCAGAAGCTAAAACCATATAGTAGTTTCCTTTTTTATTCCTCTTCTCTTTTGTCCCTATATCCCAATCAGCTACATCTCCCTAAGCCACTATTCTGATCAAACTCCTCCTCTGTCTCAGATCCTTCAGAAGCTCCACTTTGTGCCTGCAATGAACTGGAGCATCCTCCCTGCTAAGACTGACCCTCTTCTCTCATGCCATGCTACCTCATCGCATGGTTCTCTCTGTGCATGCGGGCCTGCCCTAGCCTCAGCATGGCACACACTCCCCAGCCTCAGAGAGCTCCACATGTGCCATTCTCTTCATCTGGAAGCTACTTTCTCACTCTTGGCTTCCCTAGTTCCAGTTCACCCTTTAGGCCTCTGCTTATGTGAGTTTTGTAGTCAGCAAACACTTCTGTAGCATTCTGTGCCAGGCCCCCTTCTAAGCACTTCACCACTATTAAGTCATTAATGCTCCTAATAAGCTGGGAAGAGGGAACTATTATTATCACAGCCTGTTTTACAGATAAAGGAAACCATCCAAGATCATGCAGGGAATAAGCAGCCAGCCAGCATTCCAGCTCAGGCAGTCACTTTACTGGGCTGCCTCTCTTGCCAATTTCATGGAAATTGGAATTGATGACCTTTACACACCTTCACACCCTCCGCTGGCCTAGGGCCCCCACTGCACTCCCCACAGACCCTGTTCTTTTTACTTCATAACACTTATCACAGTTGGTAATTTTACAGTCATCATTGTGATTATTATTTCAAGTGTGTCTCTCCTGCTAAGTGGTCTGGTTCCTGTGGAGAGAGCCTCATCTGTTTTGCTCCCTGCTGTGTGTCACTGTTCTCTGTCAGAGTCTCTGGTCTGTAGTTAGTGACTGAGCTCAGTGTTTGTTTGTTCTTCTATTGGGCGAGTACTTCAGCCATCTTGCTAGTTGTGGGCATGGTGAGGCAGTGATACTTCCAGATGTCTTGTCTGCACTTTTAATGGTTTCTTTGCCAGAGTTCTGTGTACCATGGCTCACCTGGTCTGAGCCAAGGAGCTGGGAGAGACAGAGGAGACAAGACTCTTGGCCTTCATGTTCTCATGGTCTGGAGCTAGAGGTGAGCCAATCTAGCACAGTAGGTGCCAGAGACAGAAGCAGTCACCACCCAAGGGGCCCTCCATTTGCTCATCTAACTGCTGAATCTTCCCTTTGAGCATAACAGAAATTAGTGGGGCAATGGGGAGACACAGAGAAAGAGGGGGACAGTGGGCTCCTTCCAAAATTCTTTACTGCCACAGTGTTTGTTTTTAAAAGCAATCATGGACTGCACTCTCCTGGCCTGCTAATGGAGAGTAAAGCTGTTTCACCACAATATGGGCCATCAGGGGAAAAATAAGCCATTTCTACTTGCTGACACTAAGGGAAACCTTCCTGCAAAGAATGTGCTAATGCCAGTATGCAACTACCTGGGGTATAGATGCAGTTGTGACTGACAGCAGTTTTGCGAAGGGTATGTTGAGTAAGCTGTTGGGCCCCCAGGAGCTGGCAGCAATCTCCCCATGCAGATATCTCATTGCAGCTCTCCAGAGATGCCCTAGGTTCAAATCTACCAAAGACCAGCTCTGTGAGCATAGGGCTCACCTTTAGTCTCTATGTCTTCACAAACTAATGTTGAGAGGTGACACTTTCCTCCCAGAAATGGTGGACAGGTTAAAGGGACTGAGCTTGGGAAACTATTTAATACAGACTTCACTCTCTGACTCACTGTCAACAACCTAGCTGAGCATTGTATATATACTTGGTAGACAGAAAACAAATTGTATTTTATAGAGGACAGTCTAGACATCTGTGAAGCCATATTCTACTTTCTCGCTTGTATAAGCCAACTATTGAATTTGACAATTTTCTGGGTCTAAGCTTCAGTCTCTCCTCTTGTGGAATAGTAGGGCATTTTGCCTGGCTAATATACATCCTCCCTTCTGATAACGCTTACTGACTGCTTGTGGCTGAATGGCATTTCCCTTGTTCTAACTCCTTGAGGTCAGGCAGGGTGTGGTCACCTCCTAGTTCTAAGGGGAGCTGAAGCCCATACCTGGCCAGTGGTGACCTACATCTCCAAGATTCTGTGATTGACTTATCCTTGGACAAGTGACTGAGTCAGACACACCAAATTGAACCACTAGAAAATATTTTCTCTCTTTTTGTCTTAAATTTGCTTAGCTGGTAAAACAGCATCCTGGAGCTGCTGGAGGCTAGTATGTCACTAGAACAAACCTGCAAAAAAGCCACACTAAGGAAGTAGAGGGATGAGAGAGACAACATTTGAGGTTCTGGAGTTAGACTTTTTCAACCTGATAATTACATGAGAACATGGATTCTCTTCTTTGGTTAGATGGTAATACATCTTTTCTGCTGATTTGTTACTTAATCAGTAGGTTTTATTGTCTGAAGGAGTTTATCCTGGGTGTATGCCAAAGGGAGAATGAAGACACTGCCCCTGCCCTTGAGGAACTAACACTCTAGTGGAAGTGGTATGAGTGGGCTTTGATCAATATGGTAGAAGGCACTGGGTGGTAAATGTGTTAGGCTGAGTTTGAGGAATCAGATACATGAGATGCCAAAGAGTTTCACTTGCTAAGAGCCTTTCACACCATTTGGGTGAATGAGGATTTTCTGGAGGAAGTCATATGTGAGCTGGAACTCCTTCCAAAACCATATGCTGGGCCAATTCCAGGCCTTTGCAAGAATTGGCTGGGGTGCTACCACATCCTCTTTCTTCCACCCTGGGCTCCATGGATCCAACCCCATGGACACTGGATTGTCAAGGAATCACTCAGCTCCAGGAATAGGCAACAGCAGGAGGAAGATAGGTTATTTGGATAGCAAGTTAAACCTTTATGGTTCTGAATGTTCTTTCCCCCACCCCCTAGACAAGAGTGCAACCAAGGTCATATGGAGCTGATTTTGAATTAAACTGTAAGAAACAGAGTTAATACCTTCTTCTTTTTCTCCTATGGTGGCTTCTCCTTTACACACACACACACACACACACACACACTATTTTTAATAAAGATTCACTGACTTCTTGTTTTTAAACTCTGTGACATTTCTCAAAAGACTGAAACATGCCATAAAGAGGCAGAGGAAAAGGAAAATAAAATTTCAGTGTTTTTCAGATGTGGATTATTATTAAGAGAGACTGTATAACATAGTGGTTAAGTCTGTTGCCCAGTGCTCTGAATTTAAATTCTTACCTCTTCACTTACTTGCTATGTGAGCTTAGGCCAGCTACTTCAACTCTCTGCCTCAGTTTCCCCATCTCCAACCTGGGGTCAATCATAGTACTTATCTCATAGAATGTTGGTGTGGATTAAATAAGGAAATGCATGTTGTGTTAATAGTGGTGCCAGTCGCATGGTAAGTATCATGGATATGTCAACTGTTGCTATTACTATTAGTATTAAAGAAAGAGAGGAGGAATGCCATGAAAGATGGAGCCTGGAAATACCAAGGTACTTCAGTCTTAAATGATGAGTGTCATTGACTTAGGGAAACATTAATTTATAGAATGGAACTAGAAGAAAATCTCTCATCAACTTTTAATAGTCAAGAAACTGAGACACAGAAAGGGGAAATGTCTTACCCAAAGTCACACAGCAAGATATTTGCTGACCATAGAAAATACCAACTCTTCTGACTTCCAGTCTAGAGTTCTCCTTCTCCATCTCTGGGTTCCTAGCATTCATGTCTATCAACCAAATCTTCCTGGATGTCAAAACTAGATTCTCTCAACCAAAATCTGGACCCAAATCTTGCCACAGATTTCCCTCTAGTAGGACAACAATCTATGTACAAGAGGCAGATTAAGAGGAATGGTGGGGCTGCCTTAAGAAGGCAAGAGTAATTTTCAACAGCACATAAATCTGCCAATTGCCAAGGCTTGTTTCCCTGTTCCCCTGGAAAATGTGCACTTTGTGTTTATGCAGCTTTGAAGCAATTATTTCACAAGAAAGAAAATTTCTTGATCACGTTCCTTAATGTTTTCTAAGTGAACATTTGGTATTTAGTGGCTAAGCAAATTTACTTTTCTATAACGAACCGAGTGGATGATTAGAAAACATTTAATATACTTAGGTATGGGTGCCCGCTGTCCAAAGGATTGCTTAACTCACAGTTTAAATTCTCATTTTTTTAAAAAAGGCAAACAGATTTCCATTATACTACAGAGTTTGGGATTAACTGTTTTGTTCCCACTAAAATCTAACTAAATAATGTGAATTGTGTGCTTTTGCATATATGTTCTATGAGGATATGTAGATATACTTTTTAAAAAGTGTTGAATGTCCTTGCCTTTTTGCCAGGATTTCCCTTTTGGATGGTGATCTCTCTGCATTGATGCACATTTGCTGGGTGGGATTAAGTGGAGATTTGATCCATAAATGCCACTGAGTTAGATAAAATCCTGGAGCCCTGCTACTGCATTCACGTTATCAAGGCTTTTGAAATTGAGCCCACATAAATTCATCTTAATATTGTCTTGATAACAAACAACATAAGAACCTTGACTGCCTTGACAAAGTAACCAGAAAAAAAAAGAGTATTTATTAGAAGAGTATGTAGAACAGGAAAAAGAGTTTGAACAACCAGACCTTAGGCAGGTGGCAAGGTGAAGGTGGGGTGGGGGCAAGACATCTGTGGGGTTCTCACCAAAGTTTATGGATTTTCTACAGGATCCATGTGTAGCAACTGTAGGTCCTTAAGTCTCTTTGTTTCATGTTTCAGATTCCCAGGAGACAAAATCTGAGTGGTCCATCTTGAGGAAGATACCTGTCACTGGATTGATCAGCTAAGACCAGGGAGGAAGTGACATGCAACAAAGGTGTGACCACTGGGAACATTCCCAAAGGAAGGGAGATTATTGTGAGCTAAGCAGCTACCCCAAATGCATCAATTGATCCAAGATGGAAATGTAACCAAAACCCTTTTTCTAATATTAAGCTGTTTGCCCTCTGTAACAGACACTGGCAGTGGTCTGCCAACCCTCCCCCTCTGTACTCCCTATTCCAGGGTATGTGCCTGACTCTCCACCACCCTTTCAGCTGCAATGACTCTTAGTGGCTTCTGTGTCCCAGAATTTCCCAGCTAGTTGTTCCTAGCTGTCACCTGCTTTTTTGCTCATTCTGTTAGCCTCTTCCCTTTTCTTGATCACTTTCCCATTCCCCTATCAGTGCATTGTGGGCTCACCTCCTAAGCAAACCATTTCCCCTGAAATCTTTGTTTCAGGGTTTACTCTTGGGAGAACCCAGCCTAAGGGACATTTCCTTTCAAGAAACACACCAATCTGCTTTTGATTGATGGCCATCATCCTTTAATGAACTGGACAGCTGTCTCACCCTAAAGGTAGTCTAGCAGTCTCTTGCTTTATCTACCTCTAGATAAAGGGGAAAGGATGCCTGGGAAAGGATCTGGTGGCTGAAGAAAAGCCCTTGCACCATGGCTAGACACAAAGATGGTCACATTTCCCTCTGCTTGGAGAGAGGCTGTCTGCAGTGCTCACAGTCAGCTCTGCAGCTTAGTGTCCGCGGTATTGTTTCAGGTTTGTGGATGTTGCTTCTCCAATTGCATGATGAGCTGCTGGAAGCCAGGCATCCCAGCTTTCCTTTCTTTTGTCACCCTCAGGGTACAAAACAGAGGGATAGGTACATTTAATGTATTCAAAGAAGATGTGCTGCTGCCAGGGGATGGACAGGCATAACAATTTCCAGTTTTCCATAGGCCAAAGGGATTTCTGCTCTACATGTGCAATGATAATCTAGATAGTTTTGAGGGGGGTGTTGCAGGCACTGTCAGAGCCCTGACACATCCCCTTGGCATTTACTATTTCTATGTAAACCAAAGACTTCTTACTGCCACTACCTGGGACTTTTGCCTTCTCTGGAAGCAGAGGCATGTTTAATTCTACACATGGGGCAGACCAAAAGGGCCAGAGAATAAGTGCCCAAGAGAACAGCCCTCCACAGTGACAGGATATGATGAATAAACCCTCTGACCTCCCTGCCCCTTGGGTAGAGAAGATCTGAGGTGTTCCACAGCATCTGCAAAGGAATGCAACAGGGCTGAACCCCAGTTTTCCATAAAGGCTGCTCTTGGAAACACCCTTTATTGGCTTTCTCCCTTCCTGACTTCTCAAGTTCCTCCTCATCAGTTGGTACTTCCTGAATTTACTGCTAGCACTCATGGACCTGCTGTTGGGTTCATCTAAGACAAAGGAGGACTGGTTTCTTTATATAAAAAAAGTTCTTTTAGAGTCTAAGAAATGATAAAGGGAAATTTCCTGTCAATATACATTTACATTGGATTAAATTTATCTCCTATATGGACTAGCTTCTGTTTTCTTGTTCTTTTTTTCTTCTTCCAGTACATGTGTGCCTCCATTCATGCAGAACATTATTTTACAAGACAGAAAATATTTTCCCAGGATGGTGTAAATTACGACTGAACAATGGAACCCCTTCTGTAGCCATCATTGCCATGCCACTTGGCCAGGCTCAGATAAATGGCCTATTCAGAGGTGCGTGGACCTGGATGAATTATGATGTTATCCCAAGGATGTGGCAGCCCTAGGGCATGGGTGATGGAATATCTGTAAGTGTGGCCTTGTGATGAGCTCCTAGAGGGTAGGACTTAGCTCTTATTGAAGCCTATCCTGCTGGCAAGTCTGGGGAACTCTGTGGGCACAGACCCAGTTGCCCAGGGCTGGGTTTAGATGATAACATTTTCTTCTTGGTCTCTTTCTACTTGCATGGGGAACCAGCTGTATAAAATACAGCTGGTGGAAGAATGAGTAGCATAAATGTCCTAATTTTACTTTCTGTCTGTGGGGTTTAAGATTCATTTGCTGAAGTGGACTTGGCTGCTATTAACCCCTTTCTCAAGATTAGATGAGCTTACAATGGAGGATCTGCTTCGAGATGGTCTTGGTGTGTTTTATTTATTTTTCAGATGCAAAGCCTTGAATCACTGTACTCAACAGCAGTTCTCAAATTTTTGGAATCACTTTGAGATTTGATAAATGTCCTATAACCTTCTCCCAGACAAATGTACTTACACCTACACTTAACATTATGCATACAACATTAGAAGGTGACTAGACTCAAAAAACTTATTCATGGACTCATCAGTGGCCCACAGATCTCTGGCTGAGACCCCTGTGTTTGTCACTGTTAGTAGCTGTGGTAGTTTTGAGGGTGGAGATTCACCCTGAATCATCTTATGATGAGTAGGATGCACAGTCTGATGACAAGCAGTGCATTTAGGAGGAGACTGTGCAAAGAATATAACACCTACCCATAGAAAAACTCACTGCTATGTGTTTGGAGGTGGATGGCAAACTTAAGCAGTAAGTCCAATGTCCCCCTTTTGGCCAAGTTTCAAAAACTTTAAATTCAAGAAAAAGAATTTTAAATTCAAGAACTGTAGGTATTAATGTTCTTCCAAGTTAGAAAGATGTTGGCATCACTGATTATATTTGCTTGCCTTTTGTTATTGTTATAATGTATATGTATTTTCTTCCAAATTTTTAACATTCTTCCTTCTCATTTCCTATGCATATATTCATATTATTTTTATAAATTTACTTAATATATTGTTTTTCACATGTCATCAGATATTGTTTATACAAATATATTTGAGGATTACAGGATTTTTTCTTATTGTATTTAAACATTCTATTATTAGGGGCACCTGGGTGGCTCAGTCGGTTGAGTGTCCAACTTTGGCTCAGGTCATGACCTCACTGTCCGTGAGTTTGAGCTGCACTTCGGGCTCTGTGCTAACAGCTGGGAGCCTGGAGCCTGTTTCAGATTCTGTGTCTCCCTCTCTCTCTGCCCCTCTCCCACTCATGCTCTGTCTCTCTCTGTGTGTCAAAAATAAATAAGCATTAAAAAAATTTAGACATTCTATTATTAGAAGCCACAGAATATTCATAATTTCTTATTCTTTATATTGCTCTTGATGCTCAAACTCTCATGAGAGTTATTCCATGACACTCTGACCTGATCTTGAGCTTCCTGGAATCACCTCCCAAGCAAATTACTTGCCTTTGATCCCTGGGCTCTCAGGTGGCTTATCAGAAAACATTTTTTTTTCCCAAACAAATGTGCTCTTTCTCCAGAATGGAATGCTGGTCAGGTGACTTTCTGTTGCTGGTTACAAACTTTCTGTCTCACTTAATTCTCATAGTAGCCCCATGAGGCAGGCATCACTTTCTCCATTTGTCAGATGAAGAAGCTGAGATTCACAAAGGTTATGTCCCTTTACCAAGGCTACATGGAGAGTTTGTGGGATCAGATTTCAGCTCTGCTTTGCTCCACATCCTGTGTTCTCACCAGCTTTTCTCTGCCACCTTGCCCAGAGTGCTCCACTCATTACCCCTGTGTGTTCTTGGGCATGCTACTCTTTGTCCTGGCTCTGCCTTCCCACTATCCCACATACACACAGTTTTAGGAACGTGGTCACCTCAGGTAAAGAGCAGTCGGTTGACTGCTCACTGCCTGAAGGGCAAAGCCCCTTTTCTGGATTAAGATGATCAATTCCTGTAAAATGAATTCTGCATGTACCCTGCTGTATAATTAATGAAACATTATCTGTGTAGGAGGAAATGTATCCTTTGGAACTAAACCCAGATACATATATCTACTCCTGGGCTTCCTTGATGAAACTCAGTGGGGCCAAGTGGAGAACATTGGCATTTGAAAGCCAATTTTCATTCTTTGGACTGATCGATCAGGAATCTGTCTCTGTGCTGTGCTTGTTCATTAGATTCCAACACAGACACAGACACACACACACACACACACACACATGCACACACAGGATGTTCACCTTGGAACTGCTACAATTCAGAAGGCCATGGTGCAGGGCATTAGCATTTGATGCAGCAACCTATCTAAACAGTGTAGCTGAGGAGACTTACATCATGGAGCACATTTCAGATCCAGGTAATGAAAGAGGAAACATGTCAACTCATGTCAAAATTATTACTTATGTAGGTTTTCCAACTTCTGTGTATTTCCAGTACTTTGCTTTCTGACTTTGGCTCTGCCCACACCAATAGAGCAGGACAAGAAAGAGAGTAGAGTTTTGGGAATGACTCACTGTCCCACCCTCTGCTCAGGATCCACAACGAGAGCTCTAGAACTCAGTTCCATTAGGATTGGGACAGAGATGCCAAGACTCTACTGCTTTAATATTAACAAAATTTGTAATTACTGGATTCCTACTGTGTTCCAGGCACTGTTACAAGAACTTTTGCAGATATTAACTTATTTAATCCTCTTTGAGTATGTACTGTATCCATGATTTATGGATGAGGAAACAGGTATAGTTAAGTGACGTGCCTGTGTCACCTAGCTTGGATGAAGCAGGTGTTCAGTGAGTATATTGTTGTCCACCTGGGAATAGACATGAGGAGTTTCCTGAGATCCCTCTTGCCACCAACACCCTTCCATCACCAACCAACTTTGGAGGATCCATTTTTCCAACTGACATCTTATGACACAGTTTGAGAATCCTTTGGAAAGTCAGATTATGGTGCCTTGCTCAAATAAAAAGCAGTAAAACTCAACTTTTGCTAGATGCTTCTTCAAATCTAGCTTCATAGCTCTTGTAACAATGCAGCAATAAGGGGAAAGAATGCTTATTGAGCAAACAGAATGTGCGAAGCATTCTACCTCAGGTAAATTAACTCTGGTCTAAGCCAGGGATTGGTAAACTACAGCATATGGGTCAAGTCAGGCCTGCTACTTGCTTTTGTAAAGTCCTATTGGAACTCAGCCACACCCACTCATTTACTTGCTGTCTATGGCTGCTTTCATGTTACAGAAGAAAAGTTGAGTAACTGAGATAAAGACTGTGTGACTAACAAAATCTAAAACATTTACTCTCTGGTCCTTTATGAAAATTTCTGCCCAACCCTGATCCTTGTAATAACCTGTACAGTGGGTTTTATTTTTATAAATGAGAAAGCTGAAGTTCAGAGAACTTAAAAGTTAGCTCAAGGTAACCCAGACCATGGCAAAGTCATGATTTATACTTCAAGTGGCTGCATCTCTGGCAATGATATGGCAGTCCTGGTGTTTCTCAAGGTTTCAGGGGATACCTCCCTCTACCCTCCAACTGTTTCAGGAAGAATGAGCAACCACAGGTTTGTTTCTCTAGTCCATCACCTTGTTTGCATTGAGCATCCTGGTAGCTGCTGGACTCTGTTCTGTATGTCTCCTCCTCTTTGCTGTCCTGGCCACTGTGTCTTGCTTCCTATTACCAAGAATATAACTGCTCTTCCACATGGTTGTCTTGTTAACCAATGGGCACAGAAACACATTCGATCATTTTCAGTATGAGAAATGATAGTGTATACAATTGCTTCAGAAATTACCAAGAAGAAAAGCAGTGATTAAAGTTTTGGCTTCTTTTTTTTCTTCCTTAGAGACAATAGTGTTGATTTCAGGCTGTCTCCATGAACAGCACATTTGTAGGAAATTCAGCAAGCTAATTTGAAGAACAATGATTGCAAGCATAATAGAGTCCTTGCTCCTCACTGACACCTCACATATGACTTCCTAATACTCAAATGTGGTCACAGGGGATCCTTATATCACCACTGACAAGAGTAACAAAGCCCACCTACTCACCAATACCACCTCATCTTTCCTGGACTCCAAACCACCACTCCCCAAGCTGTGCTTCCTCTCTCCAGTCTCACAGTCTCACACCTTCCACCTTCTCTGATACAGTTTTTACTTAGCTGAGTAGTGCAATTATGAGGTGTATTGATATAATTTTGTATTAAAAACAGTATCAGAATATAGACATTTACAAATTATTTACTTGTTTCCTTTAGTTGTGCACTTTTCCTTGAATACAACATATATACATAAAAATGCACAAATAACAAGTATATAGCTTGATGAATTTTCACAGACTGAACAATATCTGTATTACCAGAATCCAGACTAAGGAATGGAATATCATCAGCCTTTAGTAGTCTGTCTTGTGTCTTCCAGTCCCTACTCTCAAGAGTAATAGCTATCCTGACTTTTATCACCATCAGTTAGTTTTGCTGCTCTTCATCTCCATGGGAGTGGTGTCATTAAATGCTCTTGTGTCTGGCTTCTTTCCCTCAACATAAGGTTGGTGAGGTTCATCCAGACCCTGGTGTATAATTATAGATCATTGATTTTCATTGTTGTCCAGTGTGAATATACTACAATTTACTTATCCATTCTATGGTTGATGGGAATTTGAATAGTTTTTTAGATTTTGTTATTATAGATTGTGCTGTTTATAAATGTTTTTATACATTGCTTTTGGTGTACATAATTACACATTTCTTTCAGGCATATACCTAAAAATGTAATAACTAAGAATAGTATAAGCATACATTCAACTGTAGAAAATAATGACAAATGGGGGACACTTGGGTGGCTCAGTCGGTTAGGCATCCGACTTTGGCTCAGGTCATGATCTCACTGCTCGTGAGTTTGAGCCATGCGTCGGACTCTGTGCTGACAGCTGGGGGCCTGGAGCCTGCTTCAGATTCTGTGTCTCCCCCTGTCTCTGCCCCTCCCATGCTTGTGCTCTGTCTCTCTCTGTCTCTCAATAATTAATAAATGTTAAAAAAATTTAAATGCTTAAAAAATAATTACAATTGTTTTCTAAGGTGATTGTACCAATGTGGATGGTGGCGCACTGCTGCCACCAACAGTGGATGAGAGTTCCAGTGTGTTCCACATTCTTGCCAAATTTGGTAATTTGATCTTTCAAAATTATTATTTTAGAAAGATTCAAGATTTTCCTTATTATAACACCTCTTTTACTAATTTTACCTATCTAATTTTTAGAAGAGAAAGTTGCAATTAGATAAGGTTTTTCAGGTCATGATTTGAGGGTGCTGTCTTTCATGTCCAGAAAACCCCATACCCATTTGTTCCAATTAACAAAGTAACAGGTCTTGGCTGTGTTCTCTCTCCTGGAAAAAACCTTTGCATATCATCAAAACACAACATATTAGTCTTCTAGGGAAGACAGATCCTGTTAAATAGAACATCTTTTTGTTTGGTTTAGTAATGTGATGGATTTTGATCTGCACAGGTGAGCCTGAAGTCAAAGTTGGAACTAGCGCACTCAGAGCAGGTACCTGAGACTGGGTTACCCTAGGTACCAGCAGATACTACTGGGGGCTTAGAAATGAGAAAGAAGAGGAGAGGGAGTCAAGGAAAGGTGTGTATCAATCAGTACACTGGCATGGCACATGTGCTCAATCCCACTGGAGAATTTGGGGGCCAGTATAGAACAGGCCACAGGTGAGGGGCTGGAGCATTCACCCACCAGCTTTCCTGCATCATCAGTTCAAAGATACTTCCCACTTGCACAGGAATGGTCAGAAACAAAAAGCCCTCAGACAGGGAGTCGTGGGGGTTGTCCCCCAACAGACTTTACCTTCACAGAGGCACAGTGGGGCACCAACAGCCTCTGCTTCATTAGGCCTCCACCACCACTATTACTGTTTTATGCTGAACACATAGTTTAGCAAGGTAGAATCCTGCCTCTCAGAAGCCATTCTGACTACTAAAGGAACAAATATACGCATTCAGGGGACAGATGCTTCCCTGCCTGATGTTGACAGGACCACCTAAAAGACATGAAATACCTTCCTGGCTTCAGACAGGCCCATAAGTCTATCACTGCATGTGTCCAAAGTCCTTCCTTCAGCTCCAGAGAACTTCCTCTGGAGCACCAAGGCCTAGCCTCTCTACCTCATGTGTGTATTTACTCATTTCTGGGAGAGAAAAACCATCCTGCTCATCTTGAAGCCCAAATAGCACCCATCAGAGGCCCAGTGGAATAGATAAGGCTGTTGTCACTGTCTGCACAGCTGCTCTACTCTGCTGGGCTGTGTGTTGATGGGTGATAGACTGATGAATCTCCTCCCTGCCATTGGGAAACAGAAATTCATTCCATCTCCAGGCCTAACGCTCGTTCACCCAGACTGAAAACTGAAACACCCTACCAGGACTCTTAAGTCAGGATTTCATTTCAACAGGAATGTCAAAGTCCTGACCTAGCTCCTGAAACACATCAATTGCCTTCTCTCAGGAGGGGAGAGCAAGGTCTCCAGAGGCCAGAAACAGAGCTCTGATGCACAAAGGTTTGAGAATCTGGGGTTTCTGTGGGATATTTGGGGAAAACAATTTATATTTGCATAGCTTCAGAGGTTGCCATTTTATATGACAATCACTGTGTTGGGGCTGAAATGGAGTCCCCATCCTTTCTTTTTCTTTTTTTCAATTTTTAAAATGTTTATTTATTTATTTTGAGAGAGGGAGGGAGGGGAAGGGCACTGAGGGAGAGAGAATCCCAAGAAAGCTCTGTGCTGACATCTCAGAGCCTGACACAGGGCTTGATCCCATGAACCATGAGATCATGGTCTGAGCCAAGATCAAGAGTCAAACACTTAACCAACTGAGCCACCTAGGCACTTCTAGAGTCCCCATCATTTTTTAACTACAGATGGTCAGGATGACACTTTCTATAGAACTAGTTTTCTCCTTTCTTCTCAGGCTGTATGAACCCTATTCTTAGACTCCACCTCCAGGATGCCAGAAATAATTAGGCATTCTGTTGAGGATATATGGCACAGGTATAGCAACTCACTCCACTTTACCCCAGGGCAGACATTATTAGTCAGTCCTAAGCCTGGAAACAGACTCTTCCCTCATCTTTCTTCAACACACCATCTAGGCAGCTATGACCAATCAATTAAGTTGTGCATATAAGTTATTTTCCCGGTTTATTCTCCTGTTGAATCTGGCACCTGTAAAAAGCATCATGGGACCTGGATAATATTCTGCCCTTCATGGCCTCTTTCCCATATATGCTATATACATGTATTAACAAGAGGAATTCATCCATCCTGAATATTCAACATTCATTGGATAAATGTATTTTATTAAACATTTACTGTATTCTAAGGACTGTGCTAACATTATGAGTATTCAAAAGGAGCAGAATTCAAGGTCAAAGCTGCTCACTGAGAGAATCTTACTAAGATCAGATTTATTACTGGAACTGCAGAAAACACTGTATTTATAGGACTAGGGTTCCCCAGTGTATGTCACAGCCACTTTCCACACAGGGAGTTTTCCTTTTGGAAAAGTAGAAGTCTAGCAGAGGAGAGGAAGAATGGGTACAGGTAGGAAGAAAGAGGAAGCCAACCAGAGACTGATAGAGTCAGATTGTGAGTTCATTATTACCTCTTGTTTCTCAGTCATTTCCCAGGGAAGATCCAAGATTGTGACGAGGATAGAAATTAGTTGGACATTGTTGGGAAAAATGAGCAGGCTAGTCATACCTATTTCCCCAGTAAACCACCCTCACTCTTGGGGAAAAGACAAATCTATTCATACACATGGTAAGTTCACTGGATAAGGAAATGATACCAGCACCAATGGCAGCCATCCAGAAACTTACCAGCAGCCTAGGAAAAAGCTACCACAAGAGATTCTACACAAGCAGGGGAAGAAATATTTAACCAAACCAAGCAGTCCATTGCTGTGGGACCTGAACCTGAGTATACAGAAAAGAATGGCCAGTTGGGCCATGAGAAGAACGTGCAAGCTATAAGAAGAGGGAGAATCTGGTTCCTGAAGTCTCAGAAGGTATTCTGGGTGCTACTCCAGTCTGCCTGTGACTTCTAGATTACTCCCTCATCCTTTAAAAAAAGTTTATTTATTTATTTAGATTGAGAGAGTGTGCAGGGAAGGAGCAGAGAGAGAGGGAGACAGAGAGAATCCCAAGAAGGCTCCCCATTGGCATTATGGAGCCTGATGCAAGGCTGGAACTCATGAACCATGAGGTCATGACTCAATTGAAATCAAGAGTCGTATGCTTAACTGACTGGGTCATGCAGGCACCCCACTCCCTCCTCCTTCTTAAAGTAGCTTATTCTTTGTTACCAAAGGAGTTTCCCAAATACAAGGATGATGAGTCTAGGAACCAATTCACATGAGCCATCATTGAAGGAGCCGAAGACTTTCACTCAGAACCTGAGGGTTGCCATCTAACACGTTGCAGGCTGTCTGAGAAAGAAACAAAATGGAGAGAGAGAAGTGGGTCTGACAATGTATAAACCACACACTGTGCAGGACTCTCGAAATCCATCAGTTGTAGTATCCTGATAACAGTCTTATAAAATATGTGTAAATAAGTGCTGCTCTGCTACCTCAAAAAATGGGCTTAGGGAATCACATCACTATTCTGTACACATGGCTGATCCAGGATTCAAATTATGTTGATGGTTCCATATCAGAAAGAAATGCAGATGTCATCAAGTTACATGCTCTCACTGGGTCCTATGTAATTCGTTCAGCATCTTTTTGCACCCACAGTGCCTGATGCCAAGTCTTATATCTAGAAAATACCCAATAAATGTTCAAAGAAAGGAAGAAGGAAAAAGAAGGTAAAAACTTGGGGTATGGAAAAGTTGGAAGGAAAAAAGAACAGAACAGTCACATATATGGCACACATTCTGGTGACAAGAGTGATCTCCTGACAAGCTTTCCCTTACATTGGAATGAAGCCTACTGTCAATGTTCCCTCCATTTTTCTTGGATCCTGTCACTGATGCACACCAGCTCTATGTATGTGGTCACTCCCCACAGCCTGCACCTGAGTCTCTATGCCATGACTGAACTTATTTGTTTGTCCTGAGAGCTGGAAATACCTCAATGTATTGCCCCCAGGATAAGACCTTAACTAATGATAGTTGCAGAACTACATAAATGCTTTCTGCACCTGATCTGCTCAACTCTTTGGTGTATCCCCAGAATTCCCTTTTGGAACGGAGCTTAAGTTTCCAGGAACCTTTTTTGATACTGCATCCTTGTTTGTCCTTTTACCCCCTGCCCCACTTTCCTACTCCCTTTCCAATTTTTCCTTGGATCATTTCCAAAAAAATAATGTTTCTACAGATCCTCTTTTAAGGTGTTCTTGGGAACCCAACATAAACGAACCTCATTCCAAACTTCCCTTTGAGAACTAAAGCCTTCCAGTAACTTCTCTTCTTGGCTGTGCCTCAGCTTTAATAGAGCTTGATACTCAAGTTCAATTCTTAAGCAAGTGTTTAAGAATTTCTGTTTATCCTTCTCTAGTCTTCAGCCCCATGTATGTGAGCACTGGGGGTAAGGCTTGAATTTTTAAGTCCTTTGTTCAAAACTTCCTTAGGAAGTTGCCAAATGTTCCCTTTTAAAATAGTTCATCACCTGCCTTTAAAGGTTCTAATCAGGAAAATCCAGAATAAAGTAGACATTAAAATAGAACACGTAAGGTAGGTAGAAGAATTATAATGAATGTTGACTTAGTCTAACCAAAATACCAGATACTCTTTTAAGTTCTATTTGTAAGCTGCCATGTTTATTCCTGCAACAACACTACAAAGGATGTATTACCGACACACCTCCTTCTTAATAGATGAGGAGGAGACTAGAATCTCATCACTAAGGAATCCATCACAGGACACATGGAGTCCAACAAAAAAGGCATTGCGGCTGGCAAAACCCATATCCTAGGAGTGGGAAATTGCCATGTTTAAGCAGATACAGAAGTCAGTAAGTTTCCCCAAGGTTGGCTGATTCTGATGCCTTGCATTTTAGGACAGATTGAAGCAGGGGACAGAAACATCAGTTAGTGAGAAGACAGGAGTCACCTTTTACCTATTCACATGAGTCATTGTTGAAGGATCCCTATGTGCTCAAAAGTCCCTCTGAGATCCCTCCTTCCACCCCAATGAAGAAAGAAGGATAAACTTACCTATTCACAACCAGTAGAGCAATTTTAATCGAAGCTAAGAAGACCACACTAGTGGGGTGAAAAATAAACACAAACCAACACAGAATGGACTTCAACAGCATGCAGTAAGACTTGCCTACCTACTGTTTATTGGGCACTGACTCTATACCAGACATTGTGCTCAGTCCTTTCTTCCATTTAATCCTCACAGCGGCCCCATGCATATATTCTATTCCTATTTCCTTGTAGAGAAATGGAATACAAATAAGGTTTAGGTAATTTAAGATCTATGTTCAAGGTCACTCAGCTCTTAATAAGGGAATCTCAAATAGGAACTGGGCTCTTCATGACTGTGCACTTAACTACTACACTGTAGTACAGTGGAGGAGGAAGGTTTCCAGGAGGCTACGGAGCTCGAGCTGGTTCAGGGGACTCTCCTGGTGCACCCTGCTCTTGACTCTGTCTGGGGAGCACAGGGGAGGGAAGAAGTCATGACTCAGCACTTGATAATTTGGCCCTCTCTCTCTCTCTCTCCCCAACCCCTCCCTCCTTCTCCCTCAGGATGGTCCTGTGTCATGGTGTCATGATTACTATCTGCTTGTCGTCATCACTACTGCTATTAACAACACATGAATAATTCAAAAAGTAAACTTTGAGGCACCCAGCTCCTTCCTGCCTTGGGGAAGCTGCCAAATATAGCTTATCCTCAGGGAGCCCACGGAGCTGTTTGAGGAGAGGAAGAGGTGCATATGGAAGATTTCATTTCTCCAAACTGGTTACATTTTATGGCTCCAATGAATTCAGAGTCCCCTTCTTACCTGTGAAAGTCTCAAACTGAAAGACAGTGAATAAAAAGAACAGTATTGGATGATGCTGACCTCCACTTTAAGGGATATCTGCTGGTTTCTTTTTCTCTTTTTCCCCATATGAGATTTTCCCAGGACCTGATGGGCCTGAAATAAGTTGCTGGGTGGTAAAGACCTAACGCCCACAGGACAGAGAAGATTCTGGAAAGCAATTCTGTGTGGTAATGGGTCATCTCCCGAGGCTTCTCCTGCCCAGCTCTGAAGTGGAATCATTCAACAGAAGGTATGCCCTGTGGATCAAAAGGCCTTGAGAAGAAGCAGGGGGATTTATGCACCCCAGTAATGAGCCCAGTAGGGAGACTAACCAGCCTGGTTTTCCCAGGACTGTTTGAGTCTTAACCCTGGAAGCTTCATATTTCAGGAAGTCCCCAGATACAGGCAGACCAGGATGGAGAGCCCAGGATCAGTGAGGGCTCATGGAAAAACAAATGTTCAGAAGGGAAGTTTATTCTTCAGGGGAGATTTCAATTTTAAATCTTAAAACATGGCACAAAAATAGACACTCAGATCAATGGAACAGAATAAAGAACCTAGAAATGGACCCACAAACATATAGCCAACTAATCTTTGACAAAGCAGGAAAGAATATCCAATGGAATAAAGACAGTCTCTTCAGCAAATGGTGCTGGGAAAACTGGACAGCAACATGCAGAAAAATCAACTCCCACGTCTTTGGAATGGGCCTTCCCCTTGCCTTCCTCATTCCCAGAAGCTGCCCCAGGGATACAGCCTGGAAATAGTGGTGTAGTGTTGAGGCCATCTGGTCAGAACCCAGTTAAAACCTCCGTATAAACTTTTAAGAATTGCCTTGCAGCTACCCAGAATAATCCTTGTAGGTATGCTGCCTACCCATCTGCCTACCCATTCTTACACCATACACAGAAATAAACTCAAAATGGATGAAAGACCTAAATGTAAATCAGGAAGCCATCAAAATCCTCAAGTAGAAAGCAGGCAAAAACCTCTTTGACCTTGGCCGCAGCAACTTCTTACTCAGCACGTCTCCAGAAGCAAGGGAAACAAAAGCAAAAGTGAACTATTGGGACCTCATCACAATAAAAAGCTTCTACACGGAGAAAGAAACAATCAGCAAAACTAAAAGGCAACCAATGGAATAGGAGAAGATATTTGCAAATGACATATCAGATAAAGGGTTAGTATCCAAAATCTATAAAGAACTTAAACTCAACACCCAAAAAACAAATAATCCAGTGAAGAAATGGGCAAAAGACATGAATAGACACTTCTCCAAAGAAGACATCCAGATGGCCAACCAACACATAATAAAATGCTCAACATCACTCATCATCAGGGAAATACAAATCAAAACCACAATGAGATACCACATCACATCTGTCAGAATGGCTAAGGTTAACAACTCAGGCAAAAACAGATGTTGGTGAGGATGCAGAGAAAGAGGATCTCTTTTGCAATGTTGGTGGGAATGCAAGCTGGTGCAGCCACTCTGGAAAACAGTATGGAGGTTCCTCAAAAAACTAAAAATAGAACTACCCTATGAGCCAGCAATTGCACTACTAGGTATTTATCCAAGGGATACAGGTATGCTGTCTTGAAGGGGCACATGCACCCCAATGTTTATAGAAGCACTATCAACAATAGTATGGAAAGAACCCAAATGTCCGTTGATGGATGAATGGATAAAAGAGATGTGGTATGTATGTATGCATACACACACACACACACACACAACACACACACACACACACACTGGAGTATTACTCGGCAAACAAAAAGAATGAAATCTTGCCATTTGCAACTACATGGATGGAACTAGGGAGTATTATGCTAAGCGAAATTAGTCAATCAAATAAAGGCAAATATTATATGACTTCACTCATATGAGGACATTAAGATACAAAATAGATGAACATAAGGGAAGGGAAGCAAAAATAATATAAAAACAGGGAGGGGGAACAAAACATAAGAGACTCTTAAATATGGAGAACAAACAGAGGGTTAACTGGAGGGGGGATGGGCTAAATGGGTAAGGGACATTAAGGAATCTACTCCTCAAATTATTGTTGCACTATATGCTAATTAACTTGGATATAAATTTTAAAAATTAAAAATAAAACAAAAACAAAAACTAATTAAAGGTAAAATAAAATCTTAAAACCAAACCCACCCATTTTCAATGCGTGTGAGTGTGTGTGAGGTAGAACCTCACACCGTTGCTAGGTATGCAATTTATATGTCCCAGGTATCTTTTATTTAATTATTTATTTTAATGTTTATTTATTTTTGAGACAGAGAGAGACAGAGCATGAATGGGGGAGGGTCAGAGAGAGGGAGACACAGAATCTGAAACAGGCTCCAGGCTCCGAGCTGTCAGCATAGAGCCCGATGTGGGGCTCGAACTCACGAACCGTGAGATCATGACCTGAGCCAAAGTCGGCCGCTTAACCGACTGAGTCACCCAGGCGCCCCTCTTTTATTTCTTAAAGTTTATTTATTCATCTTGAGAGAGAGAGAGAGAGAGAGAGAACAAGTGGGGGAGGGGCAGAGAGAGAGTAGAAGAGAGAGAATCGCAAGCAGCCTCTACGCTAACTCAACTTGGAGCTTGATTTCATGTACTGTGAGATCAAGACCCAAACTAAAATCAAGAGACTCAAATCAAGAGGCTCAACAGACTGAGCCACCCAAGCACCCCTGTCCTAATCATCTTTTAAAAAGTTTGAACTTTTTCCTGAGAGACTTTCTTTTATGGTTTTCTTAAGAAGTTGATAGAAACTGGCACAAATCACGGTATTATAATTTTCTCCTTTTTTTCAAAATACTATAAAAACCAGAAAGAAAACAGATCATTGATCAAAATGCAGAATGATTACAATCATAGTCATAAGCATTGTTTCATTCATAAGCAATGTTTTTCAGCTAATAAACATGTTTTTTTCTATTTATAACTTGTCTTTTTCTCCTGTTGCTGAATAAACTGTAAGTATAGACCCAAATTTGTAACACAGATATTGCAAATGCACACACATACATGTTAATATGTTAGAAAAAGACCAGAATAAAATACACCCAAAACAGAAGCTTGAAAGACCACTTTCTCAAGATGACTTTGATGTTTTAGAAGAAACTGTGCCTTTCTCTATTATGTAAGTGATATTGAAATTCCAGTGGAAAAAATTCTCAATTTAATGTTGAGAAATGCTTTAACTAAATCAAACTCTGAAACCTATTAATAAAAAATAACAATACCACCATGTTTCTGAAACAACTATAGTTTTTGGAAGGCCATCACTCACATAACTATATGAAGGGATGGGATAGGTATTATTATCTCCAAATCACAAGCAAGGAAAGCACAGCTCAGTCAAGTGGCCTGTCCCAGGTGGCAGCAGCTCACAGGTGAGACCTCATGAGGGCAGACCTCAGGTTCCCTGACACCAAGCCCTTATGCACTCTGGTCCAGGTTGCCTTTCCAGACTTTGAGGACAGACACCCCTTCTTTAAAAACCAGCTAGGAGGCACCTACGTGGCTCAGTTAAGCATCCAACTTCTGGTTTTGCTTCAGGTCCTGATCTCACAGTTTGTAAGTTTGAGCCCCACATCAAGCTCTCTGCTGACAACTCAGAGCCTACTTGGGATTCTTTCTCTCTGCCACACACACACTCTCTCTCTGTCTCTCTCGGTTTCTCTCAAAAATAAATAAGCAAAAGAAAAATAAATAGACAAACAAACAAATAAAAACCAGCTAGGATTGTGAAGCGCCTGGGTGGCTGACTGGATTGAACATATGACTCTTGGTTTTGGATCAGGTCGTGATCTCACGGTTCGTGAGGTTCTGCACT
Organism: Lynx rufus; assembly: GCF_022079265.1. Taxonomy (NCBI): domain Eukaryota; kingdom Metazoa; phylum Chordata; class Mammalia; order Carnivora; family Felidae; genus Lynx; species Lynx rufus. Next base: position 19,743,676 of record NW_025814830.1, on the reverse strand, counting down.
GACAATGCAGAGCCTGCTTGGGATTCTCTCTCTCCCTCCCTTTCTGCCTCTCCCTGGCTCACTTGCTCACATGCTCTCTCTCTCCCTCCCAAAATAAATGAACATTAAAAACAACAACTAAGACCTTTCCCTAAGAGACGATGTGTCCTATTTGTCCAGGACACTCCCCACTCTTGTCTACTCTTCCAGCATAATTAGTAGCACACTTTCTACTCTCAGGAGTAGTCTATTAGAAAATAAGATATCTTGCCTCCTTTTAGGGGAAATCAGTCTTCTTCAAATTTCTGATGGGATTTCACAAAATCACCCTTATGGTGAAGGGTGAATGGGCAAGTGACTTCCTGGCTTCATGCCAGGTGGATGTGATCTCAAACTTTGCGCCCTGATTGTTATTCTGAGCATATTTTCTCCCTTCAGCTATGTCACTGTAAAAAGAAAAACTGTAAAGAGTAGAACTCTCAGGAACTCAGATAAACTGTGACTGAGGGCAGCTCCACCCAGCCTACATCTCTTGTGTTGGGAGGCTTAACAGGGCCCAACAGGAGGCCTGCTTTAGGCTAAAAGATCCCAAATGGGTCCTGAATTTTCACTGATTTTTTTTCAACAATCACACATTTAACATATGGTTATTGAGGACCAGCTGTCAGGCATGGCACAGAGCAAGGAAACAGAAGAAAATGTCCCTGTGCTGATGGGACTAACACTCTAGTGGACACACAGATAACAGAAGAATAATGCACAAATAAATACAAAAATTGACATAAATAGATGTTGTACTAGTATATATAATGGAGGCAGGTCTAATTCAAATTGGGTTGTCAGGGTAGGATTCTCTGAGGAGGAAGTTTTACGATGAAACCCCCAAAATGAAGAGGAGCCAGGCAGAGAAAGATGTGGGCCCAAAAGGAATCTACACACACAGGAATATCAAGAACACAGGCTCTGGGGTGATGAAACCCTAGTATAATTGAAGTAAGAGAGAAAGTTGGTATGGCTGGACCGTAGTGAGCAAAGTAGACAGTGACAAGAGAGGGGGCTGTGAAGTCAACCAGAGAAGCTCACACCAGGGTTGGTGGGGATCTGGTACTTGGCTCTCAAGGCAATGACAAATCCTGGAGGTGCTGAGTTACATAAACAGGCCACTCTAGAGACTCTGAGGAGGATGTACTGGAGAAATAAAAGTGTGGATGCAGCAGAAGAGACAGGAGGCAGAGGGATGCAGAAGACCAGGTGAAAGAGGATGGTGCCATAGGCAAAATGTATTACATTAAGATAGAGAAGTTCAAACAGTTCCAAGGCTAAATTTCAATACAGCTTGAACATTAAAACAAAATGATGAACATTGTGGGGGGAGAAGAAGAAAATAAGTAACCAAAGATTTCATGTAAATTTCTAGCTTGACTAAGTAGTAGATGGGGTGTCATTATCTGAGATGTGACAGAAAGGGGAGGGAAAGTTTGGGGGTTGGGGAGAGAAAGTGAGGGAATCAAGTTGTGCTTGAGACATGATATTTTGAGGTACCTCTGAAATAACCAAATGGAGATGTCAAAGAGAGGGTTGGCTAGACATAAATGTAGGAAGTATTGACCTATTTTGAAGACAATTTGGTAAAACAAAAACAAAAACTAAAAAGAATGAGCAAACAAAAAACCCAAAACAAAAACTCCTCAAGAAAAAGCAAGTGGTCACTTGTGTTGAAAACTTACAGAGAGGATGAAAAGATAAGGATAAGAAATTTTAATAGATTTGGCAAAAATTAGACCTCACTGGTCTAATTAGACCTTGATAAAAGCAGTTTTCAAGGATTTTTAGGGCAAAGTTCACAATGAGGAAAGTTGAAGAGTGGATGGGGAACACTTTTCTAGAAGTATGGCAGACCAAGACAAACCTTTTGGTAATGATGGCTGAGTATAGCAAACACCTTTTTAAATGCATAGCTTAGCTCACAAAAATAAGACAAATACCTAAATAAATAAACAAATAAACTAAAAATTAAAATTATAACTATGCCCTTCCAGGTTTCCTGGACAGAATGTTTGAGTTTTCATGTCTACAAGTAAATGAAGCCCTGAGCCTGTAGGAGGTAGGAAGTTGGAACTGAGACTTACCCCTGCCCCCTCTACCACACACTCCAATAAAGCCCAGAGCTCTGAAGAGCTTCATCCCCAGGTAAAGTATAAGTTAGAACACTTGACCATTGCCCAAGGAGACAGCAGACACATTCATGCTCTTTGACTTAGGCTCTGGGATGCATACTCATTTAAAAATGTTATTCAATACACCCTTGAGAGAAATTTCCACTGACTCTGAATCCCAACACCATGCAACTTTTATGTCTTCTTTCTATATTCCTACCATACCAGCTTTCCTCCTCTTCCTCTCCCTGTCAGACTGTCTCTAGGAGCTAAGAATTCTTCTCCCTTCTAAAACTGTTATGTCAAAGGTCAATGTGTCTCCAACATTAAAACCTAGGCCTACCTTCCTCTTCAAGATGCCCAGCTGAACAAACAGGCTCACTGCTCCAAAATTCTCATCTTAAACCATGGCATTCTTGATTATAAATACTGAAACCAAAAGAAAAACAAAAAACAACAGAAAATAAAACCATACATATTACCTTCTTCCTTTTTTGGTTACCATCTACTAAAAAGACTCCGTAATGCTATTTTCGTCAAAAAACTTAAAGTGTTTATAGTGAAATCCATTGGTCTCAAATATGAGTCTCTAAGGAGCTGAGCTGGAAGATGTTCTAGATGTTCTAGGTCCATCTCGGTTCTAGATGAACAAGTGGCACATAGCATTCAGAATTTCCTTTCTATCAGAAAATCAAGAACATGAAGCTTTTTTCCTGCAATGGCGTTTTCATGCCTGGCCTCCTTTCCCTAAGGTATACACAACCAGATAGCAACTTGGTGCTTGAAAAATGGTCTTCAGGGGAGCCCACCCTGCCAGTTTACTTGTTGGACCTGGATTATAGCTGTGGAAACTGCCTAAATTCAGGTTCCAGTTTTACTAAAATCCTTTTATGTAGATCAAATGTGCATTTAAGTTTACTTATTTTGTGTAAATAATATAAATATAAACATGTAACTATATATAAATATATATTAATACATGAGTACATATATTTGATGTATATTTATATATAAATATGTAAATATTTATATAAATATAAATAATTATATACATTTATAATTGGTTTTTTACTTATTTTTTAAAATATGAGATTAATTCAAGTACATATACGGAAATGATTTCAATTTTAATTACACTTTTAAATATATTTTATCTCTCCAACTAATAACAGGTATATATGTACTTGGTTCAGAAGATCCAATATCTAATAGACGCCCCAGGAGAGGAAAGCAGGGAAAATGGATGGGAGGAAATTACCAGATAAATACTGGGAGAGAGTTTCCTCGAGCAGAATGGATTGAGTTTGAGATTAAAAAGGCCTATTGCAAGTCCACCAAGATCCCATGCCTGGACACCTTTTTATGAAAGATAAGGAGAGTATCCTAAATGTTCCCAGAGGGACAAAAACAAATTCACCTATAAAGTGTGTGGATGAAAAATAAATATTTCTTCTGAGTAACCTTGGATATTAGAAAACTGAAAAAGCAAAGCAGGGCAAAACCAGTATATATTTTGAAAGGATATATAGAAATACAGTAGTTATATCTTAACAACATTAAAATGTTTTTTGAGGGACAAAGGGGAACAAAAATGCAGAACAAAATGCAGAATGATAAATGGAAGAAATGAAGTGGCAGAAAGAGGGAGAAAAAAGGAAGAAGGAAAAAAAGGAATTAAACGAAGGGAGAGAGGGAACCAAGAAGAAAGACATTTTCATATGTCTTTCAGCAAAACAAAATGAAAAAAGAGTAACCACTATGGAGAAAGACATGGGGCTACTAGGTCTAGTGGATTCCACACAGGAGAACAAGAAAAGAAGCTCTTTGCTTCGTGTTTTCTTCCTTCTTCCATAGCCACGTAATAATTTATTGTGATGTTCTATAAATTCTTTTGTTGTTTGAGATTTAAGTTGTTTCTACCTTTTCACTGCCTAAGATTGTACTGCAATGAAACTATTTGTGAATGCAGCTCTTCTCCTGACTTACTCCAGAAAAATTCACAAGATCGGCATAATTGGGTCAAAGGATATACATATTATAGAGTTTTGGAACATCACTTGTTACATTGCTTTCCAAAAAAGTTGTGTCAACATACTGTTTTCCTAGTCCTCTTTAAGCCTCAATTTCTTGATTCATAAAATGGAAACAATAATAGTTCCTATCCCATAGAGTTGTGAGGACCAAATGAAATAAGTATATTTAGTATTTAGCACTTAGTAACTGTTTAATAGATGCTGGATATTTATTAGCCCTGGAAGGTTTGCAACAGAACCACAGAGGGCCCTGGAAGGGAAAAGTGTAAAAAACACCAAAACACGATGCTAGAAAAAAATAACAACAATAGAATAGAGATTTTATTGATATTATTAGTTTTTCTTTGCGTTTTTGTCTTGTTAAAAAATATATCATATGACTTTAAGCTCAAATATGAAACAAATGAAAATGGAACAAGATTTCAAGCAATTAACAAAAAACAATAAAAGAAAGCAAATCCATTTGACCTTACCATGAGGAACCTTCTCTTCTGGCACAGGAGTAATGTAATGAGATGCCTGGAGATGACAATCTTACTCTTAGTGCTACAATATTTGATTGAACAATTAAATTATTCACTTATCTTTCACTTGCTATCTTCAACCCTACCCTGAGAGGACTTTATCTGTCTTGTCAATCACTGTAACTTCCATACCAAGAGCACTGCCTAGCACTTTTGAGTGAATAAATGAATAAATGAACACTTATTTGGCCTTAATAATATAAACATTTTTTATTAAATTTTAATAAATACTCTTGGTCAAAGAATAGAAGACTTATATGTCATGGAAAGATGTAATAAAATATTAATAGCCTTCAGAGGTGAAAGGAGAAATGTAGCTGACAGAGGAAAAACATGGAGGGTTGAAGATGGAGTAAATGAAGAGGCAGAGGAAAAGTTAGGGTTCCTAAGATTCTCATCTGTAAAGTGTTACCAGGAGAGCTACTAGAAGAAATAATGAATATTAAATATACTATTTAAATCACTTCAAGTTATTGTCTAACATGAATGATGCTGCTATAAATTTTTGTGTGCACGTTTTTGTTTTAATTTCATTGGTGGGTACCTGGGTGGCTCAGTTGGTTGAGTGTCCGACTTCAGCTCATGTCATGATGTCATGGCTCTTTTGTTTGAGCCCCACATCTGGCTCTTTGCTGTCAGCATGGAGCCTGTTTAGGATTCTCTGCGTCCCTCCTCCCCCAACACCTCCCCTGTTTGCACTCTCTCTCTCTCTCAAAAATAAATAAACATTAAAAAAGCAAATTTATAGAGGCAGAAAACAGAGCAGTGATTAGCTATGGCTGGGGGTGGGAGTGGTTTTGACCGTAAACGGGTGTGAACATTTTTCTAGGGTGATGGAAATGTTTGAAAACTAGGTTATGGTGATGGTTACACAACTCTACAACTATACTAAAGTAACTGAATTGCACACATACAATTTTATAGTATATAGTATATAAATGATCTCAATAAAGCTGTTTTAAAAATATATTAAGTAAAGTTTCTAGAAGAAAATCTTAAGGGATAACATCATAACTAAGGTATAGGAAAACATTTCACAGAAAGAAATAATCATAAATAAAAAATTAATTTTAATCAAAATTAAAATCTTTTGCTCATCAAGAGACATAATTAAGGAAAGAAATAGGCAAGCCACAGACTGAGACAAAATATTTTCAAAATAAAAATTTGACAAATACTTTCTACAACTCAAAAATAAATAGACAAACAAACCAAATTTTTTAAACAGGCAAAGAATCTAACCACACATCTGATAAACACACACACACACACACACACACATGAACAAATAAAAAAACTACTTAACAGCATTAGTTATATGGGAAATACAAATTAAGGCTATAAGATACCACTACACACCTATCAGACTACTTAAAATTTAAAGGACTAATAATGTTAAATATTGGTAAAGATATTGAGCAACTAGTACTTTCAAACACTATTAGTAGGAATATAAAAGGGTACTTGCATTTTGGAAAAAAAAGTTTTGGTGGTTTCTTCTAAAGTTAAACATGACATATTCTATGGCCCAACAATTACACCCCTAGGTATATACCTAAGAGATATAAGAAACATATGTCCACAAAAAAAATACTTGTACATGAATGTTATATCAGTCTTATTCATGATGACCAAAAACTGTAAACAGGCTAAGAGTCTATCAATAAGAGAATAGAAAATAACCAGAAGAGATTACTGATAAAGGGATGCCATGAACCAATCTCAAAAACATTATGTTGAGACAAAAAAATAAGCTTTCAATTAAACAATATTTATTGTATGGCTTCCTTTTATATGACTTATGGAACAGGGAAAACTAATTTTTGACAGAAAAAATTTAAGCAGTAGTTGTCTTTGTGGTGGGGGAGAGACAGGGATTGACTGGGAGGAGACAAAGAATATAATGTTCTATATCTTTCTGAAAAATTTTTTAATGTTTATTTTTTAGAGACACAGAGAGAGAGACAGATCATAAGTTGGAGAGGAGCAGAGAGGAAGACACAGAATCTGTAGCAGGTTCCAGGCTCCCAGCTGTCAGCACAGAGCCTGACACAGGGCTTGAACCCCCAAACTATGAGATCATGACCTGAGCCAAAGTCGGCCATTTAACCTACTGAGCCACCCAGGTGCCCCTGTAATGTTCTATATCTTGACAGACTTGAGTTACAAAGAAATATGCATTTATTGAAACTCATAGAAGGTTACACAAAGTTTGTGCATTTTATTTGATGTAAATTTTACTTTAAAAGAAGAAAGAAAAACTTTATTTCAAAAAAAAAGGAGAACTATAAATAAATATTAAACTCTGGATCAATACTGTAAGCTGAAGTGTTGAGAGGTGGAGCATACTAATGTCTCAACTTCCTTTGAAACTCATCAGAAAATAAGATGGATGATGGATGGATATAGGTGTAAATGAATGGATAGACAAGTGATAAAGCAAATGTAGTAAAATGTTAATTACAGGATCTAAGTGATGTAAATATGAGTGTTCATTGTACACTTTTTCAACTCTTATGTATGTTTGAAAGTTATAAAATCTAGGGAAAATGTAATCAATAGAATAAATTAACTATGAAATATGGAGAAGAAGAAAATTTGGGTGGGGGGCTGTAGTTGAACTAAATCGTTATTTTTCCTTTTAGGGAGTCAATAGATATTGTCTAAATCTAATAAATCAAGAAATGGATGTTCATATTACTTAGGACAATGGAGGTAAAGAATACAGACAGCAAACAGAAACAGTCTTAAAAAATTATCTGAGACAAAAGATGAAGGTATGTATGCATTAAACTTGCCTTTTATAATAACCTATTTTTTATCTTTTGATTTTTTTTACCCTACAATGTTTTACTTTGATCAAAAGAACACACAGAAAATGTCTCTGAGCCTGCAGACACATTTATCAGCTGAAGGACTGCTGGAGATCTTAGCCCAAAGCTCTCTGCCCACTCTCTGGGGCTGGAGTGATTGATGATGCTGAGAAATGTCACTGCTGGAAGGAATTCAGAATCAGAACCACTTTCATCTTGTGTCAGGGGTTTGAACTCCATGGCTGCCTGGTATCTACCAGGTGAAGTGCACAGCTGAATATGTTCCAATTAATCCTAGAATGGACCATTGTTGGACTAAGACAGTCAAAATACACATTGATTTTTAATTGATTTACTAAGTTCTTCTTCATTTCCAAAATAAGATAGCATATACAACATGGTTATTTGGAAGTTATTAATCATGTCAATGGAAATAGATATGAATAATCAAGGTGCATAGCACCTGTCCTAAAAGTGGATTTAATGTTATTATAATGGAAAGTATTGACTCTCTTCTGAACTGTCTGCTTCTACACTTGATGGTAGTCTGTGCTGAATGACTTGCTTCCTGCCATCTGTGCTATGGCATTAATATCTGGAGACTCTTTGGTTATAAAGTCACCTAAGTTCAGTGCTTCATATTGAGGATGGCTATTTTTAGTAGAGACCAGGAATTGCACTCCTTTAGACGATCACCATTTATCCATTCATCCATCTGCCTATCCATCCATCCATCCCCTGACCCATTTATCCAACAAATACTAATTAAATGCTAAATATAGGGCTCATGCATTCTAGGAGTTAAAAAAATTCTGTAGAGAAATAGACAAGATCCCTGTCCTTGTATAGATTACCTTTATTTATTAAGAAGCAATATAATTACATGTTTGAATGCCATAAAGGAAATTATCAAGGTTACCTGAGTTGTAAATAAATGGTGACAATAGGAAGTGTCTTTAGGGAGGTAGCATTTTAAGTGGACCACATTAAGAATTCAGCTATGAGAAGGTGAGGTAGTCTATTTCATTTGGAGGAAACAGCAAAAACAAAGCTCTGAGGTTAAGAAAGTTGGTTTGTTTGAAAAACCAAATGAAGGCTGTAATGGCTAGATTTTAGACTGGCGTGAATTCAGTAGATCAGGAAGTGGGGACAGATCTTAGAGGGCCAAGTAGGTCATGGTACTTTATTTTCATGTGAATAAGAAGCTATCAAATATTTTAAGAAGTGACAACAGAATTTACATTTTCAAAAGACGATTCTAGATGGTCTGTGGAGAATAAATTTGGGAGGCTAAACAAATTAAAACCGAGGGCTTTTTAGTTACTTAGGGAGAGGCAATGGTGACCTGAAAACAGGTGGTAGAGGAAATGTATGATTCAAGATGCTATGGCCCACTAGTTTTCCAATTATTTTTGCCCAAACCTGCCACTACTATGACTTTAGGATTAAAGTTAATCTGCATGATGCTTCCTTTAGTAAAATCCCCCTCCAGAGTTCTTTGGAATCTGAAAGTAAGTTTTAGTGTGTCTTCAGCATCTTTAGTTGGCAATATAGCATGCTTGGGACTAAAACTTGGCTGGAGGAGTTTTCATCCTTATTCAGAAAGTGTCCTGATGTCTTCTATAGAAAATCCCACTTCAAAGGAGTCACCTGGGGCCTACTCCACCTCTGAACAGACCCTGACCCCTCTCTATCTATTTGCTCTTCTTTTCTCCCATCTACACACTTGGGTAGGCCTAATCTAGAGACCTCACATGGTCCGTAAGATAAGACTCATGCTTTTTCCAACATTTCTAGCAAAAGTTATGGGATTGACGCTTATTAGACTGACTTATTTAACTCCTGAAAAACCACAGACATAGTGTAGCTATTGGCTAAGCTTGAGTCAGTTGTCAACTATTCAAGCCAGGCTATGTAGGAGTGCTCAAGCCAGTGCATGTAGGATGGAATTGCACATAAACCATATTGTTGGAGACTTACAGGAAGATGATTCTTCATGGAAAACCAAAGGCTGGTACCAAAAGAAGGATAAGTAGATGCTTGGTGAGGAAAACAGTGACATTCCCCAAAGCATCTTTCAAGTATGCCTCATGAGCTCTCTCTTCTAGGAAGTATTTATCTTGCACCATAAAGAATACTTGCTCCCTTTGGGAGCCTGAATTGGTCGGTGCAGTTGACTTTCTTCTTAAGAGGAGATGTAGACAAATGTCAGTGACTTCAGATGTAATATTTCAGGGGTCTTGACAGAGGAGGAAGGTAAACTGATGTCATGGGTCTCACTACCTAAAGAGGTGGTATGAAGTTGTTTCTCCAAACATAATTTTGGGTGCCTATCCTGTGCCAGGAACCATGCTAGATGCTTGAGGTCCAATGTAAATCACGTTTATGTTGTACTTCAAAGAGCCTATGAATAGAGTACAATACGAGTGTGGATGAGTCCTCAAAGTTTTGAGTAAACATATGACAGCTTAGCACATAAAATGTCTTTCTGGGAGAGGCCATGAAGTCAGTGATAAAAAAGAAGCTTCTGCTTCCAGAGCCTTCACAACTGTTCTGTTCATTAGCTATGCTTCTGATTGGGTCATTGGATTGCTCACTGTCTTCTGTGATTTTCCATGCCTGAAGAAATAAAACCTGATCTTTTTACCAAGAGCTCCAGGCCCACTGTGATTTACTCCAGATTGAGGTCCCCCTGCATTGCTGATGCCATCCCCTCTGCCTGGAACAGATTCCTGGCCTGTCCAAATCCTACTCCCTTTTCAAGGCTCAGCCACGAGAAGTTCTAGTCTCCCAGGCTTAAACCTATTTCATTGCTTCCTGCTTTTGTGCTTTGATTATCTTTTGCTTCTACTTTCACTGTCACACACAATGAGTACTGCTTGCATTTACTGTGGAATCTGTGTCTATTCTCTCCGCAGATCATGAGCCGCTTGAGAGCAGAGGCTGGTCTCACATAACCCTGGTCAAGACTCTGAGAACACAGAGAATCCTTTCACTAAATACCCTTTGGCTTAATTTCCTTATTTTCTTCTTGAACACACCTTCCTAATGTATTAAGCTAAAGAGCCAACACGCTGAGGGAAGCAGAGGCCATGGTGTCTTTCTTTCAGGAAAGGTTTTCTTAGAAATAAACTGGGAGGTGAGGGGAAGATGGTGGCGAAGGAGGACTCTGGGCTCACCTCATCCTGCTGATCGCTTAGATTCCACCCACATCGGCCTAAATAACCCAGAAAATTGCCTGAAGGCTAGCAGAACAGACTCTCCAGAGCCAATCATACACAAGAGGCCCACAGAAAAGGGTAGGAAGGGTGGAGAAGTGGTGCATGCTACACGGACTGGTGGGAGGGAGCCCAGTGGTGGAAGGGCAGTCCGCAGGGCAAGGTAGAGCCTGTGAAGTCTGGCTTGCAAAAGCAGAAGGGCTGGACTGTGTGAGTTCTGACACCCAGCGGGACTTAACATGTGGAATTTTAAAAGTCAACAGCTCTGCTCTTGGAGAGCAGGGAGGGTGAGAGGATGCCAGGAGGGAGAGTTGTTGAGTCTCAGAAGGACAGAGGTCAGAGGGGGGGAACAAAGGTGCTGGCAAGTGCCATTTCCCTCTCCCATCCCCCAGCTGACATTCCAAAAGAAACCAGCTCCCATTACCAAAATTGCTTGCACTGAGCAACACCCAGCACTGTGCTTCTATGGATCCATCCCTCTGATGGGCCTGCCTCCCTCCCGGTGCTTCAGGGACCCTCCCGCAGGGGACAACTGAGGAGAAGCTAGCTAGGCCTGCCCCTCCCACCCCTGTGCACCTTGTGCATCCACCCCGTCTAATATGGCTTTGGCCAGATCCCATCAAAGCATCATCACAAGCCTGCGAGTGCAAACAACCCAGACAGGGGCCACACCACTCAATAGTGAATCCTGCCCCCGGGAGAAGGGAAGATAAGGTACACACCAGTCTGATTGTGGCCCCAGCAGTGGGCTGGTGGTAGACATTGGGTCTGACTGCAGCCCTGCCCACCAACACAAGTTGTTCTGGACAGTACAGGGGAAGTGCCCTGCAGTTTGGAGCTACCACAGGCACTAGCCAAAATGACAAAACAGAAGAATTTTTCTCAAGAGAAACTCCAGAAAGCAGCGACAGCTAATGAACTGATCAAAACCGATTTAAGCAATATAATGGAACAAGAATTTAGAATAATAGTCATAAAATTAATCGCTGGGCTTTAAAAAAGCATAGAGGACAGCAGAGAATCTATTGCTATAGAGATGAAGGGACTAAGAAATAGTCATGAGGAGCTAAAAAATGCTATAAAATAAAATGGAAGTGGCCATAGCATGGATTAAAGAGGCAGAGGAGAGAATAGGTGAATTGGAAGATAAAATTATGGAAAAAGAGGAAGTTGAGAAAAAGGGAAATAAAAAAAATCCAAGAGTATGAGGGGAGAATTGGAGAACTAAGTGATGCAATCAATTGGAATATCCGTATCATAAGAATTCCACAAGAAGACAGAGAGAAATGGGCTGAAGGTGTACTTGAACAAATCATAGCTGAGAACTTCCCTGATCTGGAGAAAGAAACAGGCATTGAAATCCAAGAGACACAGAGAACTCCCTTCAGACATAACTTGAATCGATCTTCTGCATGACATATAGTGAAACTGGCAAAATACAAGGATAAAGAGAAAATTCTGAAAGTAGCTAAAAATAAACAGGCTCTAACTTACAAAGGTAGACACAAAAGAATAGTAGCAGACCTATCTACTGAAACTTGGCAGGTCAGAAAGGAATGGCAGGAAATCTTCAACGTGATGAACAGAAAAAATATACAGCCAAGAATCCTTTATCTGGTAAGTCTGTCATTCAGAATAGAAGGAGAGATAAATGTTTTCTCAAACAAACAAAAACTGAAGGAATTCATCACCACTAAGCCAGCCCTACAAGAGATCCTAAGGGGGACACTGTGAGTGAAATGTTGCAAGGACCACAAAGCACGAGAGACATCACTACAAGCATGAAACCTACAGATATCACAATGACTCTAAACCCATATCTTTCAACAATAACACTGAATGTAAATGTACTAAATGCACCAACCAAAAGACATAGGGTATTAAAATGGATTAAAAAACAAAAACAAGATCCATCTATTTGCTGTCTACAAGAGATTCATTTTAGACCTGAGGACACCTTCAGATTGAAAGTGAGGGGGTGGATGGGAATGCAAGCTGGTGCAACCACTCTGGAAAACAGTATGGAGGTTCTTCAAAAAACTAAAAATAGAACTACCCTACGACCCAGCAATTGCACTACTAGGCATTTATCCACGGGATACAGGTGTGCTGTTTCAAATGGACACATGCACCCCATGTTTTTAGCAGCACTATCAACAATAGCCAAAGCATGGAAAGAGCCCAAATGTCCATCGATGGATGAATGGATAAAGAAGATGTATAGATATACAATGGAGTGTTACTCAGCAATCAAAAAGAATGAAATCTTGCCATTTGCAACTACGTAGATGGAACTGGAGGGTATTATGCTAAGTGAAATTATTCAGTCAGAGAAAGACAAAATCATATGACTTCACTCATATGAAGACTCTAAGATACAAAACAGATGAAAATAAGGGAAGGGAAACAAGAATAATATTATAAAAACTGATAGGGGGACAAAACAGAAGAGACTCATAAATATGGAGAACAAATTGAGTGTTGCTGGAGGGGTTGTGGGAGGGGGGATGGGATAAATGGATAAGGGCCACTAAAGAATCTACTCCTGAAATCATTGTTGCACTATATGCTAACTAATTTGGATGTAAATTTTAAAAAATAAAAAAATAAAATTAAAAAAAAAGAAAGTGAGGGGATGGAGAACTATCTATCATGCTACTGAAAGTCAAAAGAAAGCTGGAGTAGCCATACATATATCAGACAAACTAGACTTTAAATTAAAGGGTGTAACAAGAGATGAAGAAGGACATTATATAATAATTACAGGGTCTATCCATCAGAAAGAGCTAGCAATTATAAATGTCTATGCACCGAATATGGAAGCACTCAAATATATAAAACAATTACAAACATAAGCAACCTTATTGATAAGAATGTGGTAATTGCAGGAGACTTTAATACTCCACTTACAACAATGGATACAACATGTAGACAGAGAATAAATAAACAAGGGCCCTGAATGATACATTGGATCAGATGGACCTGACAGATATATTTAGAACTCTGCATCCCAAAGCAACAGAATATACTTTCTTCTTGAGTGCACATGGAACATTCCCCAAGATAGATCACATACTGGGTCACAACACAGCCCTTCATAAGTATACAAGAATTGAGATCATACCATGCACACTTTCAGACCACAATGCTCTAAAACTTGAAATCAACTGCAGGAAAAATTCTGGAAAACCTCCAAAAGCATGGAGGTTAAAGAACACCCTAATAAGAATGAATTGGTCAACCAGGCAATTAGAGAAGAAATTTAAAAATATATGGAAGAAAATGAAAATGAAAATACAACAATCCAAATGCTTTGGGATGCAGTGAAGGCAGTCCTGAGAGGAAAATACATTGCAATCCAGGCCTATCTCAAGAAACAAGAAAAATCCCAAATACAAAATCTAACAGCACACCTAAAGGAAATAGAAGTAGAACACCAAAGACACCCCAAACCCAGCAGAAGAAGAGAAATAATAAAGATCAGAGCAGAAATAAACAATATAGAATCTAAAAAAACTGTAGAGCAGATCAATGAAACCAAGAGTTGGTTTTTTGAAAAAATAAACAAAATTGACAAACCTCTAGCCAGGCTTCTCAAAAAGAAAAGGGAGATGAGCCAAACTGATAAAATCATGAATTAAAATGAAATTATTACAACCAATCCTTCAGAAATACAATCATTTATCATGGAATACTATGAAAAAGTATATGCCACCAAACTGAACAACGTGGAATAAATAGACAATTTCCTAAACACCCACACTCTTCCAAAACTCAAATGGGAAGAAACAGAAAATGTGAACACACCCATAACTAGTGAAGGAATTGAATCAGTTATCAAAAATCTCCCAACAAATAAGAGTCCAGTACCAGATGGCTTTTCTGGGGAATTCTAGCAGACATTTAAGCAAAGATAATACCTATCCTTCTCAAGCTGTTCTAAAAAATAGAAAGGGAAGGAAACTTCCAGACTCATTCTATGAAGCCAGCATTACTTTGATTCCCAAACCAGACAGAGACCCAGCAAAAAAAAAAAAAAAAAAAAAAAAAAAGAGAGAGAGAGAATTGCAGGCCAATATCCCTGATGAATATTGATGCAAAAATTTTCAACAAAATACTAGCAAATAGAATTAACAGCATATAAAAAGAATTATTCACCATGATCAAGTGTGATTCAGTCATGGGCTGCAGGGCTGGTTCAATATTCACAAATCAATCAATGTGATACATCACATTAGTAAAAGAAAAGATAAGAACCATATGATCCTGTCAATCGATGCAGAAAAAGCATTTGACAAAATTCAGCATCCTTTCTTAATAAAAACCCTTGAGAAAGTCGGGATAGAAGGAACATACTTAAACATCATAAAAGACATTTATGAAAAGCCCACAGCTAATAGCATCCTCAATGGGGAAAAACTGAGAGTTTTCCCCCTGAAATCAGGAACACGACAGGGATGCCCACTCTCACTGCTGTTGTTTAACATAGCGTCGGAAGTTCTAGCTTCAGCAATCAGACAACAAAAGGAAATCGAAGGCATCAAAATTGGCAAAGATGAAGTCAAGCTTTCACTTTTTGCAGATGACATACTATAAATGGAAAACCCGATAGACTCCACCAAAAGTCTGCTAGAACTGATAATATGTGAATTCACCAAAATCGCAGGATACAAAATTAATGTACAGAAATCAGTTGCATCCTTATACACTAATAATGAAGCAACAGAAAGACAAATAAAAAAACTGATCCCATTCAAAATTGCACCAAGAAGCATAAAATACCTTTGAATAAACCCAACCAAAGATGTACAAGATCTCTATGCTGAAACTATAGAAAGCTTATGAAGGAAATTGAAGAAGATACAAAGAAATGGAAAAATATTCCGTGCTCATGGATTGGAAGAATAAATATTGTCAAAATGTCAATACTACTCAAAACAATCTACACATTCAATGCAATCCCAATCAAAATTGCACCAGCATTCTTCTTGAAGCTAGAACAAGCAATCACAAAATTCATATGGAACCACAAAAGGCCCCGAATAGCCAAAGTTATACTGAAGAAGAAGACCAAAGCAGGAGGCATCACAATCCCAGACTTTAGCCTCTACTACAAAGCTGTAATCATCAAGACAGCATGGTATTGGCACAAAAACAGACACATAGACCAATGGAATAGAATAGAAACCCCAGAACTAGACCCACAAACGTATGGCCAACTAATCTTTGACAAAGCAGGAAAGAATATCCAATGGAAAAAAGACAGTCTCCTTAACAAATGGTGCTGGGAGAACTGGACAGCAACATGCAGAAGAATGAAATTAGACCACTTTCTCACACCATTCACAAAAATAAATTCAAAATGGATAAAGCACCTGAATGTGAGACAGGAAACCATCAAAATCCTCAAGGAAAAAGCAGGAAAAAACCTCTTTGACCTTGGCTGCAGCAACTTCTTACTCAACAGATCTCTAGAGGCAAGGAAAGCAAAAGCAAAAATGAACTATTTGGACCTCATGAAGATAAAATCTTCTGCACTGCAAAGGAAACAATCAATAAAACTAAAAGGCAACCGATGGATTAGGAAAGATATTTGCAAATGACATATCAGACAAAGGGCTAGTATCCAAAATCTATAAAGAACTCACCAAACTCCACACCCAAAAAACAAATAACCCAGTGAAGAAATGGGCAGAAGACATGAATAGATACTTCGCTAAAGAAGACATCCAGATGGCCAACAGGCACCTGAAAAGATGCTCGATGCCACTCCTCATCAGGGAGGAGTGACAAACCACACTGAGATATCACCTCACGCCAGTCAGGGTGGCCAAAATGAACAAATCAGGAGACTATAGATGCTGGAGAGGATGTGGAGAAACAGGAACCTTTTTGCACTGTTGGTGGGAATGTGAACTGGTGCAGCCACTCTGGAAAACAGTGTGGAGGTTCCTCAAAAAATTAAATATAGATCTACTCTATGACCCAGCAATAGCACTGCTAGGAATTGACCCAAGGGATACAGGGGTGCTGATGCATAGGGGCACTTGTACCCCAATGTTTATAGCAGCACTTTCAACAATAGCCAAATTATGGAAAGAGCTTAAATGTCCATCAACTGATGAATGGATAAAGAAATTGTGGCTTATATACACAATGGAATACTACTTGGCAATGAGAAAGAATGAAATATGGCCCTTTGTAGCAACGTGGATGGAACAGGAGAGTATTATGCTAAGTGAAATAAGTCATACAGAGAATGACAGATACCATATGTTTTCACTCTTATGTGGATCCTGAGAAACTTAACAGAAGACCATGCTGGAGGCGAAGGGGAAAAAAAAAGTTAGAGGGAAGGAGGTAAACCATAAGAGACTCTTAAAAATTGAGAATAAACTGAGCATTGATGGGGAGTGGAGGAGAGGGGAGAGTGGGTGATGGGCATTGAGGGGCACACTTGTTGGGATGAGCACTGGGTGTTGTATGGAAACCAATTTGACAATAAATTTCATAGTAAAAAGAAAAAAGAAAAGAAAGGTTTTCTTGGGCTCTTTTAAGTATGGAAAGCCATCTTGCCAAACATAGTGGAAAGCCTTTCTGCAACTACTAGTTGGTACTCAATTAATTAAACAGCAACTTGCAATCAGGTATCAGAGTGCTCCGTGGTTCTTATTGCCACGTGTGCTGAAAGTTCGCCACTAGTACCAACAGACTGATTTTAGGCAGGACAAAACTGGAGCCTGGAGCTGTTACTCTCTACAGACTAACCATTTTCATCAGCCATTGTGTGAGGTAAAGAGAGTGGAAAGCAGGAGAGGGTGTGGGACTTTCCTTTCCCCATAGCAATCCTAATAGTTTTATAATTTCTGCAGAGTTATTAGTTAATGTGGCACTGCCACACTGTACTTTAAAATGCCCAAATTAGAGTCAGTTGATGCAGTCCTCCCAAATTAAATTATACCAGATATATTGTAGCAGTCCATAGTCAGGCTTTTGATAAGACATCATTATGAGTAATATTTGTGGGAGGCTGTTCTTAATAAGTAAGGGCTGGGCTGAATGGCTCTAAAAAATGTTTGCTGGATTTCAGGGTTAAAATCCTGGTCCAGGAGTTTAGGGAGACAAAGGGAGGGTGAAAAAGAATATGCTTCAGTGATTCACTCCAACTGTTTTTTGGTCCATTAAGGTTTTAGGAGGAAAATACTTATCTTTGACAGCCAGCGCCTTCTGGAAAAAAATTTCAGATGATTGATGAATTTTTAACAAAATCACAAGCTAAGAGACAATGAGAGTAAAATGTGCATTTCTGCTTGCAGGAAGTTTAAGCTTTCACCTCACAAACCAGATCCTAATGATTGGAAATAGCTTCTTATATTCCTGTGTTGGAAAGGACTGCAAGGAATCTTCTGAATATACTGGGCAAGTATGCCATGATTACTGGCAATGTCTGCCATGGGTGTAGAAATTTGAATACTCCATTGAGCAACAAAGACTCTTAATCTACTAGGAGAACCTATGGGGAAAACAAAACAAAACAAAAACCCCTAATTATAAATTCATTGCTAAAACAAATTATTTTTGTGTGTGGGAAAGAAGCATGTGCTTTCTATTAAGATTACTCAGATGATAGGAGATAATTCTGGAGTTATTGGTAGCTATCTTGCCACCAAGATGAGAGAAGCTACCTGAAAGTGAGGACAACCTAAAGGAATCGGAGACAAGAGACAGAAACTGATTTCTGATGACATACTTTCCAAATCTGTATCTATGCCTTTGATCAGGAAGATCTACCCTTGAACTTTCGTTCCATGAGCCAATTATTTCCCCTGTTTATCTAAGTCAGTATGAGCTGAGGTTATGTTATTTGCAACCCAAAAGTGTCCTAAATAGGTTTTTAGAAAGAACATAGAGGAGTCTTTTAAGAAAGCCACGTAATTTCTTCTGATTTTGAGTCGTCTTATCTGCCAATGGAAAAAAAACACTTATCTGTATTTGTTTAATTGGATTGCTGTAGAGACTAGCTGAGATAATAGATACAAAAGTTCTTTGATAAATGTATGTGGAATTTTAAAAATTAAATTTCAGGTATGTGTATGTGGTCTGTGTGCATGCTAATGAAGAGAACTAGGTTATCTGCATATCAGATAATGAGGTAAATGATTCACTACCACCTCCCTTCTCTTCCTCCTCCTCCTCCTCCTCTTCTCCTTCTCCTTCTCCTCCTCCTCCTCCTCCTCCTCCCCCTCCCCTCCTCCTCCTCCTCCTCCTTTTCCTCCTCTTCCTATTTTGGAAAACTGTCATCCATAGAATTATGGTATGGATGTCATATGCATGTGGATGTCACCAAAGCTAGCAAATTCTTTGCTTTGTTGGAGGAGTTTTCTACATGATTGAACACTTTGATTACCTGTTCTATTACACTGTCCTGAAACTTTGTCTGAATTTAGTGATTTCTTCATGTTGCTTGCAATGCCATCCTTGTATAGCACTCTGAGATAAATTCTGTGTGGATCTGGCCCTACCATTGATTTTGAGTCTCTTATTTAAGACTTAAGTAGCTCTCTGTAACTCCACTATATTCTAAGAGAACTGTTCGAGTATCACTGCTGGAAAGCCCTCTTTAACACTCTCCATGGTTATGTATGCCCTGTTCCATTCATTATTCCTGCTGTGGGCTCTATCATTCAGCTTCTATGTGGAGTTTATCCTTTAAAGTTCTGGTACCCTTTGAGGCTGCTCACTTGACTGAGGCAGCATCTCAAGTGTGGAGTAGAGTATACTGTGTTTATGCCCAACCACCAATGCTTTTTCTGGTTCTAGTCTCAAAGATCAAGTCTGCAGTCTGCAATCTCTAGTCTCAAAGATTATGTATTGTTCAGAAAGCCAATAGCCATGTGTGGTGTTTTATTAATGTTTTTAGTTTGAATCTTATTTTTGAGAAATGGCTCCTTTGAAAAACCACCTGTCCAGGAGAATAATCCATATATGTCTTAAAGTCAATCCCTTTTTTCATTCAAATAGAAAGTGGTGTAACCTCTTTCCCAAGTAAATGCCAATTCCTCTGGTTTGAATTACATTTACTTTTACACAAAATTATGTGAGTGCTTCCTTTTGCTTACCAAATTGCCTTGCTAGGCACCATGTTGATTCTTTTGGGCAGTGGCAACTCAAAACTGGTACACTTTCTTGAAGATTCAGGCCATTGGAGGGAATTTTATTGCACCTACCACAGCAAACAATCCAAGTTTGAGGTTTAAAGTTTCTCCTTTAAAATTTTCTCAGCCAGGGACATTTGGCTAGCTCAGTCAGTACAGTATGTGACTCTTGATCTCAAGGTCATGAGTTCAAGCCCCATGCTGTGTGTAGAGATTACTTAAAAATAAAATCTTTATTTATTTTTTTTTAAATAAAATCTTTAAAAATGAGAAGAGGTGGTGGCACCTGGGTGGCTCAGTCTGTTAAGCCTCCAACTCTAGATTTCAGTTCAGGTCATGATCTCACGATTTGTGAATTGAAGCCCTCACATCAGGCTCTGCACTGACAACTGGGAGCCAGCTTGGGGTTTCCTCTGTCTCCTCTCTCTTAGCCCCTCCCCTGCTCATGTGCACTCTCTCTCTCTCTTTCTCATAAATAAACTTAAAAATAAGATGAGGAAGATTTTTTAAAAATAAAAATAAAATAAAATTCTCTCAACCATTTCTATTCCTGTAACCATTTCATATTTTATCCAGCCTTCTGCTGTATTTCTGGGCCTCCTCTCTTTCCTTTCATCTTCTACCTCTCTGTAACTGACTCATTCCAACCTCATGAATTAATATTTAAGTATTATTCAGAACAATTCTGTGTGATTATCTCTCTGTCTCTCCTTCCCTCCCTCCTCCATTCCCTTTCATTTTTTCTCTCTCATTTGCTTATATACTAATTCCTCATTTTATTCATATAGCAGCCCACCGTGTCCCATCCTGGGCTCAGTGGGCTCTCATATGATTATCAGATGGTGCTCCTAAAACAGAGAGTTCCCTATAATCGCTCTCCCCGGTCAGAGGCATTGTACACCCAGCTCTTGAAATTAGATTATTTCATTCTCACAATTACTCCCACAATGGATTTGCATCAATTTAATGGGTAACATATGAGAAAGCATCAGAGAAATGGCCTGACCTTTATTAGATCTAACAAATGCTAACTACTATTAGTATTATTGACAGAGTAGGTGCTGAGAATGAATCATTGATCATTGAATGAATGAATGAATGAATGAAAAGGAAACAAATTGACCACGGATGACATGGAGGAATTCTATAGCCAAGCGGGTTTCAGAATGATCACCATAACCTCTCTCATCTCTCCTTAGTTGCACTGACTTCTACTGGTGTTGCAGAAAGGCATCAGTATCCAAGTGAAAAAGACATTAATCCCACTTTGCAGAATGAAATTCTGAGGACTATAAGTTTAATTTTCTCAAAGACATACAGCTAGTGAGATTCTAGGAAGGCTGAGAAACGCTTGCAAAGTTGGCTCTGGAGTAAAGCTCCTTAGGTTCATATTCTAGGTGTACCACATGAATCTGCAACCCTTGACAAATTATTACACTTCTCTGAATCTCAATACCTTTATTGGCAAAATGGTGATCATAATAGCACCCACCCCTTAGAGATATTGAACACTTACATAAGAGATTCCGTGTGGAGTGCATGGCATGTCCTCTGCACAGATACCAAGCATGCCGCAATTGGTCCAACTCCTGGTTGAGGCTCTGTCATTGTAAGGACTTCTTATTAATAATGAGAAGATCCACCCTACATCATTACAGGAAATGTTCTCTCTCTCCTTAGGGGACTAGCCCAAGTGTTCCATATTCCCAGACTTGTCCAACATTCCCATCACTCATAATTATCCTCTATGAACCCAGGTTTTGAGCTCTGACAGTATTATAAGCTAGCCCTCCCCAATTTACATGTTGAAGTCTTAATACCAAGAACTTTAAAATGTGACTATATTGGGAGAAAAGGTATTTAAAGAAATGATTATATTAAGATGAGGTTGTTACAGTGGGCCCTATAATCCAATATGACTGGTGTCCTTATAAGAAGAGGAAATTTGGGCACAGACAGTACAAAGGGAAGATCATGTGAAGACACATGGTAGAGGGAGAAGATGGTATCTACAAGCTAAGCAGAGAGGCCTCAGAAGCAACAAACCCTGCTGACATGTTGATCTTGGCCTCCAGAACTGAGAAAATTATTTTGTTGTTTAACCTACTCAGTCCATGTACTTTGTTTTGACAACCTGAGCTGAGTAATACAGACAGCAAAGGACCAGACTTCCCGTTTCAAAAACTGATGCAGGAAATAGAAAAATAAATGTGGGAATGCCATTTGATGGTGAGGGTGTTATTCTGATGTTGTAATTCATAGCAGAATCTTCCATAGACCTAAAGGAATGAAAACGGAAAACTCTACAATGGTATATTTCAAAATGAGCTCTGTAGAAAACGAGTATGAAAGGTGTCCTTAAAAAAAAAAAAGATAAAATTTCCAAGAACACTGAATTTGTGAAGATTTAAATACTCTAAATGCACCCCACCCTCTTTTAAAAATCATAATGCAGGGCACCTTGGTGGCATAGTTGGTTAAGCATACGACTCTTGATTTCAGCTCAGGTCATGATCTCATGGTTTGGGAGATCAAGTCCCACGTGGGGCTCTACACTGACAGTACAGAGCCTGCTTTGGATTCTCTCTCTCCCTCTCTCTCTCTGCCCCCCATCCCTCACTCATATGCAAACATTCTGTCTCTCTCTCTTTCAAATGAATAAACTTTAAAAAAGAATAATGCATATTAAAGTCTTTGAGAAACCCTAGAGAAAAACAAACCAGAAATTTCTTATTACCAAAAGAGAAGACTGTAAATATTTTCCCCAATTAATAGTTCTTAGGCTCTAGTTGAACTCGTGTACCATGAAACATACTTTCTGAAATTCTTATATAATGGTTTCTTCAATGTGCAAAGAATCAGCTTAGAAGCAAGCTGAATTTATAATGAGAAGTGAAAGCATTTTGTTCTCCAGCAGCATGTTGAAGGACCATACTAGTCTGCATGAAAATGCAGATCAGAAGTGGTAGAACACATTTAAATAATTGTTACATGCCTTGACATCAACTCACATCTGTCATAGAAAAGGGGAATTATAAATGTTGGGTGTCAGGGCTTTGTTCATGTCTGTTAGCAGGATTAATACAGTAATTGCTTAATTATTGCTAGTTGGAAATACCTAATGCTCTACTTACACATTCAAATGTCTTACCTTACTCAGTAAGAGCTCAAAGATGGCCAAACTCATTTAACAAAGGGCATCACATGTTGGTTGGAGGGAATTAAAAGAAAGAGGCTGGAGTATTACATTCAGGCTAGACAGTGAAGAGGTCAAGATCACCCTAAGGAGGCTGGAGCTTCCTGCAGTAATGGGGAGATGACAAAGAGCACTAAGATACTGAGGTGACTTTTTTAAAGAAGTTCATTATGACATCTAGCTAAGATAATGGCTAAAAGAGAAGAAATTAGATGCAAAGAAACTAGAAAACTTTTATAATAGAGTCCCAAACAAAGGATTTGGGATAGATTTGGGAGCTGAGGAAAAATCAGAGCTGAACAGGTGCTTTGTGACTTGTTAGGAAGAAGAGAAGAATGTGATGCCTGTCACTTGGTCAGAGACACAGAGACGCAGGGTTTAGAGAAAGAAACAAATTCTGTTATATGCTGAATGCTTGTAAGTTAGAATAAAAAACCCACTTGCTGAATATGCCTTTAAAAAAATCTTGGTTATTCTACAGCATAGATTCTGTTATATAAATGACCATCAGGATTGATCTGTAATGCTCTAAGCCAGAAAGTAACTGGCAATTCCAGCCAGTGAGCACCTTTCAGCAAAGGTCTACATTGAAAGCATTCCTGCATGCACCATTCATCTGACTCAACTCTGCATTTGGACTGGGTTAGAATGGCAGAGCCTGTGTAGTTTAGTTGCTTACAAGCAGGACTCAGCACATACTCTTTCCTGGCCTCCTTGCCTGAAAGATTATGTGAACTTTGAGACACTTCTCTGGACTTAATATGTTTTAAAAGTGACTCTTCTGTGAGTGGTAGTGATGGAAAGATTCTAAGGAAGGTTTTTTTTTAGTAGCTATAATTATGGATATAGTGTAGATACTGTATTAGGAAAATACGCTGGAACATCCTGCTTGAAAAGGGTATTTAAAGAGCTCAGTTTACATTCCAAGTCCATTTGGGAATTAACTGCCCATGGCCTCTGACTTGTGCAATTTAGGAACTTAGGAAACATGAACCTAACCAGGTGAAAAATCCAGTCACTAATAACTCAGCCTTGATTGAGCTAAAGTGTGTTCTCTAAAGAAAGAGGAAAGTAACATTGTAGGAGGTATGTTTAACCTATATAAGAAAATATATGGTTTTAACACATAATATGAAAATCATTGCTGCAAATTATAGTCCCTTTTATCAGTTCATTGAAATAGGCTCAGCAGGGGCTCTATTCCTCCCACCCCCTTCACTGGCATTGCATTTCATTATTCTCTGTAGTTGAGCAAGAGCAGAATGAAACAGCACATCTTTTCAACTATTTTGTAATTTGAACTTGAGCAATCCAGACTGGCCTCCTCAGCTCCAAGCAGCCTGAGTAAAAAGTTTGACGAGTTTGTGAGAATGATGATGCCTTCCTTGAATGAGCCACAAGGAACACTTCAACTCTGTGTTTAGACAAAAAGTTTCCACATGTTCCTCTTCCATGTTTCTCTTCTACAAGGGTTTTAGAGAGGTAGCATAATGGACTTCGTTGTGCAAAATGTTTTCAAAAGTTGTTTTAATGGAGAAATTTCTTTGGGGGCTTAGGTTTCTATTTACCTTTTGTGACATGATTAAAAAAACACAACAACTCATTATCTTCCTTTCCCACAATCTCAGCAGTAGAATGGAGATAAGGCAGGTCCCAAATGATGGCTGGGTATGCTGCTGGGATATCTAATGCGCCCCTTTAACAAATATAGTCTTTAACATGCAGTAACACTCACAATCTTAGTGCCGAGTGATAAGAATAATTGTATTCATTACACAGTTGAATACAGGAACATATTTCTGAAATAATTTTCCTTGTCTAGAATTACACAGAATTCCGCTGAGTGGCACATTCAAGTGAATTTTTATTAGAAGGGTTCCAATGAACTGTTCACTGGTGGAGAGACTTCATGTTTAATTTAATTTCTCAGAACCAGGGTATTGTTGAGAAAGGCATCAGACAACCACTAGTGCTGGTTTACAGGAACATCTCACTAATCAGGGCTCATGTGTTCAAGCCCAGCAACCAACAAGCACTCATTGTGATACTGTTATTTAGGAGTGGACACTAAGGCACTTCAGAACTCCAAAAAGTATATGTTTCCTGTTTCTTGTCTCCTTTTATTTGGTTTCAGAGGTGGCATAAATTTTGTACTGCGGCAGAATAAAAATCAACTTTGGACAGATCTTCACATACTTATCTGCTTGGGTCCAGGACATGGGTGTAGAGTAGAACCAAGAGTTTTAGAACAAATTTTGCCAGTGTGGGGAATTACTGTTTTCTTATTTTGTTTTTGCATAGACAATAATCTGAAAAACAATACATTAGAAACTCTTATAAGACTACTATAAGCACCTGTGGCAGAAAGAACAATATAATTGTAAGCTCCAGTACTGATCTGTAGTAGGCTGAATAGTGGTTCCTAAAAATATATGTCAACATCCTCAGATCCTATGCATATAACCTTATTTTGAGAAAAAAAACGGTCTTGCAGATGTAATTGAGGATCACAAAATAAGGAGATCATCCTGGAATAATTGATAGACCCTAAACCCAAGGATAAGTGTCCTTTATAAGAGACATACAGAGGATAAACACAGGGAAAAGAGAAGAAAGCCATGAGAAAATGAGGCAGAGATTGCAGTGATGCTGCCACAAGCCAAGGGAAATCTGGAGCCACCAAAATATGGAAGAAGCAAAGATTCTCCCTTAGAGCCTTTGGAGATATCATGGCCCTGCCAACTCCTTACTTTTGGACTTCAACCCTCCAGAACTGTAAGAGAATATATTTCTGGTGTTTTAAGCCACACAATAATTTGTTAGAGAATCTTCAAGAAACTAATACATGATCTTATATCTAAGCATGGTATAAAGTTCTCTTGTTTCTGTTGGAAATCAGGCACATCATGACATATGAACACCACACTTTACACTCTACTCATTACCTACATCAATAGTCGTCAAGGCTAGGATGGCTGAGTCTATATATCTAATTAGAGAACCAAAGGATGTCAGGCCTGGAAGGTGCCTTAGTATTGTCATAAAGGAAGGTTGTTGAACAAGCTACTACCTTAGAACTGAATCTTAGGCCCCACCCTACTAGTCACTGGCTGTGTGATCTTTTGAGAAGCTGGGACATCTTTCCTTCCAGGTGGCCCTAACTTGGTATAGAAAGTTCTCATGATCTGACCCCAAATCACCTCCCTCTGCAACCTCACCTTCTACCTTCTATCCCCACTCTTAGCCTGCCAGTCACAGGAACACTTATGAACATGCCTTGTCCTCTGCCATTCATTTGCTGTTTACTACACTAAACTAAGAGAAGAAAAAAACATCTCTTAAACTCAGAATGCCTTTCCATAGACCTTTTCCTAACTCTCATGTAGGTATCACCTTCCACATGCCCTCTAAGTATTGTACATTGTCACTTCTAACCACATTACAAAATTGCTCACACATAATCCCATAAGACATGCAGGGTCCCTAAACTCCTCACTTTTTACTTCAGTCCTTCAAATTCACAATGGTCTCTCCTGGCAAAGGGCTTCTGTGCACACTGTTTTTTCCCTGAAGTCCTCTTTTCCTTTTTGCTTACATGAGTCCACTAAAGCCTTAAATCACAGTTCATATGGTCCACTTCTTTTATTTGTTCCACTTTCTGTGATTTTTTTTTTTGGCTGAATGCTATGTCCTTGCTGATCTGCAAGCTCTGTGGAACATAAATTATTTCTGACTGTGTTGCTAGTATAGTAGGTCTAAAAAAGAAAATATAAGTGTATGGTTAGTTTAGTCTACAAAGTTCTCTTCCAAGATTCTATAAGTTCCCCAACCATAGAAACTGTTTTGCTTTTTTTTCTTTTTTAATCTGTAGCACTTAACACAGAGCCCGTGTTCAATAACTATTTTGGGAACATTCATTGGATAAATAGGTGAATAAAATTCTCCCTTTGTGGACTACAGTTTTCTTATTTAAAACAAATGTGAGAGTTGCACTACATCAACAACTCTTATGCCTACTAAGTTATAGTGCACTTAGATGAGGCAAAAAAAAAAAAATCCCATGTTTTCTTAAGCCAGCTAGTCCCCTTACCAATGAAAATACAACAAAATATGACCAAAAAATGGGTAGTGGTATCAACATTTAAAATATTAATCCATGTTTTCTTCTTGGTTGGTAATTCCCTTTTACCTTCCCCCCACTTCTACTTCATTTGTCTCCACTAATTTCCTACTTCAAACTAGACAAGAGGTGATTGTTATGATCTTTGGGGAAGATTGTTATGGCAGAAAAGCAAATAGAAAGAAAAGTCAATGCTCACTTCTCAACTTCAGATCAAGCTATTGAAACCAATGACTGGGTGTCACCAGAGAATCTGTAGGAAGCAAACAGAGGACTGAAATTGAGAATTTCACAAAGGGACTAGTTACAAAGGTGTGGGCAATATGTAGGAAGAACACAATGTGTAAGGAGACACATGTCAAACAGCACCAGGATGCCTTTACCACTGTAGCCAGATGGGTTAAGAGGAAAGAGAAAGCCTTATAGAGAATACAGAGTGCACTACTTAGCAGGAGTGGAGATACTGTTAAGGGACCTAGACATCTTACAGTAACCTTGCAGGGGTGGATCTGGGAGTAGAAATAACCAACTCTATGTTCTTCTTTCCCTTAGATCTTTCCTGGGTTCCCCTTTGTCAAAACCCAACTAAAAACCAGAGGGCAAGGAAGCCCACTGATAAAGCCCATACAGGCAGCCTTACACAGCACAGAGGTGAAGAGCAAACAGAAGATATCCTGAACAAATACTGGTTTCAGAGAATGAAGTTTAGGAAAACTATCAGCCATAATTTTATTACATAACAATACATTTTGGGGAAAAAACTGAGTACTCTCAGGACCAGTTTTTCTTGCCTTTTCCTGTTTTAGTACCTTAAAATAAAGACTTTGGGACTATGGGGCGCCTGGGTGGCGCAGTCGGTTGAGCGTCCGACTTCAGCCAGGTCACGATCTCGCGGCCCGTGAGTTCGAGCCCCGCGTCAGACTCTGGGATGATGGCTCGGAGCCTGGAGCCTGTTTCCGATTCTGTGTCTCCCTCTCTCTCTGCCCCTTGCCCGTTCATGCTCTGTCTCTCTCTGTCCCAAAAATAAATAAATGTTAAAAAAAAAAAAAAAGACTTTGGGACTAGAGCAAAAGGAAGGTGGAAGGGAAATAAGGCAACCTGATGCTGGGAAGGGGGTGCCCATTGGAGGCTCCATCTTATCCTCTAGGGTGAATTCCATAGGATGAGAAAGTAAAGTTCCAGGAGCTGAGAGCTTAGATGGTCTGTGCTACACTTCCAGCAGACCCTGGGAAGCAGCAAGTCTCCTGGAATCTCCAGCATAAGCACCCTGTGGCAGCATTAGAGCTGAATAGCTTTCAGCAGACTTTAACTGCAAGGCCTAAGAGCTTATGTGTCCTGCAGGCCCACCCAGTACAGGGGAACTCCTTGCAGTTTTGGGTGTTCTCACTTGCAAACACCCCAAGAGGGTGCAGAAGTTGTAAGACCAGAGGACAATGGGATCATGGAGATCATCTCAGTGGATGTCAACATTCACAGATGACTTTGCTCAGAAACCAGTCTGTGCATTACGTTGGCTTCCTAAAACTTAACTGCAACCCCACGGAGGAGGAAAGGGGAAAGTGCATGAAATGATTGAGTTTAGTCTCATGTGGGCTAAAATTAAGTTTCAGGTATTGTGAAAATGGGAAGTCAAGACAGAAAATAAATTGAATTATAGGAAAATAAAGCTATATTTCTTTTATGCATACCTGAGTTATGTCTCATACAATGGAGCCCTCCCTTGTTGGATCAGGTGAATCTGTTCATCCCCCTCCAAGGCCTCAGACCACAGTTAGGAAAGCATTAAAAAGTGAGGTTTCACAAGAAACGGGACATTCTCATGGTCCCCCTATCCTTTCGACTGTTATTTAGCCTTTATTGGGAATATAGGTCAGGAGAAAATATTATAACTCCTTGAGTAATTATCACCTAGATAATAGAAAAACTCATACAACAAAATATGCCATTCAAACTATTCCATTATCTGGCCGATTTCATCAAGGATATCCTTTTCATTGCTCTGCTGGCATCTGGTTTATATCCACACCTTGGGAGCCTGGTTACTGTGCCACTTAAGTCACCTGAAAATGAAGCATGAGTCTATTGGCTTTGCATCTGAATTTCTCACTGTAAGCATCTTAGGGACTGACACTATCTTCCTACCAAATGAGCTCTCACCCCCAGTGCATTTCACTTGAGTTGTAAGGGATCAGTATTGTAAGGGATCAGAGTA
This sequence comes from Lynx rufus, assembly GCF_022079265.1. NCBI lineage: Eukaryota > Metazoa > Chordata > Mammalia > Carnivora > Felidae > Lynx > Lynx rufus. The sequence continues at coordinate 19,714,270 of NW_025814830.1, read as the reverse complement.
AAAGAATGTTAGAAATGGAAGATCACTTAGGGTTTAGAGATGAACTATTTCAGATAAGGAAAATGAGACCCATGGAGAGAAAATTATTTCCCAAACGTCACCTAAGATATTAAAGACTGAAATTGAGTTAGAAACGAGGTCTTCTGACTATAGAACTAAGGTATTTCCCTTCTGTTGCTCTGTACTCCCTCACCACCACCAGTCAGGAAGTAAAGCTGAAAACTTCCACAGATGGACTCTACACACTTTGTATGTCCCAGGCCATATGCTAGACCCTGGAGATAAAATTATGAGGAAAATAGATCTGGTCTCTGCCTTCAATGTGCATACATCTATCTACACTGGACTTGGACCCAGAGTCTTAAAACTATTTATTTGTATTTGGAGTAGTGGTGTGTTGGAGAAGCCATTTTTTCTTAGCAAACTGATACAAATTGAATGGTCAGTGGCCTAAATCCCAACCATGCAAGCATATGAAATATTGTTTGCACTTTCCACCTCCTAGTTAAAATCAGCAGACTGTTTTGTTTCCATCTGAATGAAACATTTCTTAATGAGTGGTTAGAATGATGACTACAGCCATCATAGATCTAATCTTTGACATGAGTAGCAATACAAGGAACACTTTCTTCTACTCTAGGCTGGTAAAGAATAGATTTGTCACACTGCTATTTAATAGACAATTTTAGGCATCTGATGGGAGGAAGACTTTCTCTGGACTTAAACCATGGTCCAGATAACATAAAAAGCTTTGATTACCAATGAGGACTATGTTCCGAAGACTCCCTTCACCATATTTTTCCCTCTCACATTTCCGTAGGTCCTGTGAATCCCCTGAAGTCACCAGCATAGGCAGTAAGGGCCTTGCAAAGGGAGTGGGGACCCAGATATACCAGAGCAAAATAAGGCAATTTGGGCTTTTGAGCTTCAAAATAGTCTTTTGAAATCAAGGGTGTTGATTCGTAGGAAACAGAGCTTTTGAGTTTCTATGGGGCGCCTGGGTGGCTCAGTCGGTTAAGCATTCAACTTCATCTCAGGTCATGATCTCACGGTTTATGAGTTCAAGCCCTGCATTGGTCTGTGTGCTGACAGCTCAAAGCCTGGAGATTGCTTCAGATTCTGTGTCTCCCTCTGTTTCTGCCCCTCCCCAACTCTCTCTCTCTCAAAAATAAACATTATTTAAAAAAAAAAATAACTTTTGAGTTTCTAAAGTCTGAAGAACTTATAAGTACTTATAAGTGAACTTGTACATTTCCTCCCATGAGAGGTAGATTAAGAAAAATCAATCAAGAGCCAGGCTTTCAGACAAAATAATGTTCTTGTATGTGGAGAGGGTATACAGTAAGAGGAGGGGTGTATAAAGAGGAATAGTTGGTGAGGTATTGGAGGGAAGGACCGAGGACCACATGGACAGAAGAGTTAGTGCTGACAGACTCACCACATTCATGCCCCCCAACAAAGATGCTCCAGAACCTTGTAACAGAGTTCTGTAGACCCTCCAGACACCATCTAAGCCAACCCCATATAGTGCTGTGCAGGTTTCTTGCTTTCTTTCTAGGTACTGCTCTTTAAGGAGGACAGCCCGTGAATAGGTAGACCTTCTGCTAGTGTGGATTGTCTAGCAGAAATGACACCTATCCATGCCCCAAGACTTCCTTCAGGCCTGTCTAAGCTGTATTGTATGAACAACTCTACTGTGTTTGGGAAAGGCAGGTGGGCTACAGCTGATGTTGCAGAGGCTTATTGTCAATGAGAAGCATCATGCAGCAGAACTTTGGTTAGCTTCTCCCACTTAGCCAATTCAGTTGTGTCCATGGCCTGACCGCTTACACCCAGCATATCCATTTGGGTCTTTCACTTCTCTTTGGGCACATAGAAGGTCATGTGGTGGGGAAAATAAGCTTGTCAAATATTATGATGTGTAATTCATGTGTACAATGAGTACACATTCTGGTACAGAAACTGAATATGAGGAGACCAACTAGGATTGAAAAAGCCAAGACAAGCTTTATTGACAATGAAGACAGATGTGGCCAGGTTACTAGGAGAACATTTCAGGTAAGGGCTTGGGAGTTGGAATGATCACAGAGCATAAATGTTCAGAAAAAGGTTCATTGGAAAATCTCACATGCACTAAGTTATTACTCACTTCCTCCTCTGCAAAAGGTGTGACCTCAGCTAAGGGGAATAATAAAGATTCAGCCTTGGCTAGAATAGCTGGATATTAAATAGTATTGAAAAGGACATATATTTATAGAGAAAAGAAGTAGGAAGATGAAATGTAATACCAACCGCCATGTCATTTATGCAGCAACTAGAATGACACCTTTTAAAAAAGGAGTCAGAACATTTTGTCACCATTCCTGAATGTACCCTTAAAGAGGTTCTTTTTGCAGTTTAGACTAGATACCAACTTCTTACTCACTTTATAACCATCCCCCACATCCACCCTCTTCCTTTAGTCCCTGACCTCATTTCTTGCTACTACTTCTTCCCCTTTCCCACCCAGCTTGGCAAGTTCCTTGGCACCTTTAACATGCTAACCACTAACCTCTTCCCTACATGGAGCCTTACACATGCTCTCCCCTCTCCTTGGAGGGCTTCTCTACCTCCCACCCCTTCCAGGCTTGTCCAGATTAATTCTCATCTATCTTTTAGGTCTTTGCTTGAAGGTTACTTCCTCAGAGAAAACTTACTTGACCTTCTAGTCCACTTATTACTGCTAATGAATAATTTTCCTGTGTGGCACTTATCAAATTTCATAAGCATGCTTTCACTTTGTGCTCATCTGTTTGACTGTGGCTGTCTGATTTCCAAGACCCCTACTCTCACCACTTTACCATCTACACCTGCCTGAAGAAATAGGAAGCAAAAGAAATATAAATGCAGGAGTTGCAAAGCCAGCTGAGTTGGGAGACCCATGACTTTTGCAATGTGTTAATCCCTCCTGGCCCAGGGGGAAGCACACTACCACAGGGAGCTCAGAGATGAGAGAGGGCACTGGGCTTGGGCTTTATAGTGCCCCTGGGATGTCGTTCAGCCTTTCCCCCTTGCCTCTCCACAGTTCTTGCTTGGAATACAGTTAAACATCTCCCCTATGAGGCAAGAATTCTTACCCCATTTACCCTAGAAGCAGACAAGTAAGAGGGAGAGACCTGTAACAGGAAGCACTTCCTGTGATAATGGAGCCTATGCTCTTTCCAATAGCATTGTCTTTTATAAATGAAAGCACTGATTCAAGCTGCTTCCAGCATCACAGGAAAAAGGCAGCACTGTCAGATTAAGTAGATACAGGGACAGACAGACAGACCATTTTTCCTTTGCTGCCACGCAGGATGTTGACACATCCTTTCAGCGCACTTCCCAAATCCTTCTGCTCCCCAGTTCTATCATCTTGTCATAGTGTACCTCTTCCCTGGTGTCTGCACTTTCATTAATTTCTTATCACCTATCCTTCAGCTCTAATCTCGGGCTTTGTGAGGGCAACTAATTTAAGGTTCTTAGAAAGAGATATCGACCTGAAATTCAGCCCTTTCTCTTAGCAGGATCAATCTTTAGATTACTGATCAAGAGGACATGTGTTTAAAAACATGTCCAGCTAATCAGCCCTTCAAATGTGCTCATGAAGTCCCATGAGCTGCTTGTGAATTCTAATTAAATATCCTGCTTAGTGCCTAAGAAAAGCATGCCTGACAGAAGTACACATGGGGATCACAGCTTGCCTGAAGAATTCGTTGCAGTAAGAAGAGAGAAAAAAATATGGATGGATTGATCTATCTCTATCTATCTCTATCTATCTATATCTATATCTGTATCTATATCATCGTCTATATCTAGAGAGAATCCCAGGCAGCATAAGAGAAGGGACTCATTTAAAGATGGAACAAATACCCCCAGTATATAAATTATAATAACAAGTGACACAAATTGTCTGTTATATAACCTATTTGTCTAGAAGCTTTGAGATCTTCTAGACTAACGTGCAGATAAGAAAATCAGGGCCCTGAAAAAATACATGACTTGCTCAGTTTCCATGCAACTGTTCCATTGCAGCTTGGAGACTGAACTTCAGGACCTTCAGCACCCAGGTGGGCTCTGTCCCAGATAGGCTGCCATTTGTCAGGAGTGAAGTTGAGAGAAGCCAGTCATCTTTCTGTTTGGCCTAGAACACATTAGTTCTCATCTCTCTTAAACACACACAATGGCTTCCCAATCACTCATGCAAAGAGAACAAAGAGAAATATGTAATATGCATTGAATTGATGAGTGACAGGACAGCAGGACAGAAGGAATTTGGGACTTGACAGTATCTATTACTAAAAGCAATATTCTGCTTTTATTGAGTGCTGGCTCCATCCAGGTATGATTCTTATCTCTTTACAGGTATTAACTCATTTAAAAATGAAGTCTCCGAGGCTTAGAAAGGTCAAATGGCCTGTTTGAGCTCACACAGTTGGTCAAAGTTGAAGCCAGAATTCTAGGTTTGGTCCTGTGTTGCAAAACAATTCTTATGCATTTTCTCAATAGACAATATGCAAATTAATTTGAATTAAGCTGAGTCATTCAGTTCCTGATTTACAAAGATTTATTTGAGTGCCAGCTTGTGCCCGACCTTTGCCAGAAGCTAGAGGAGATGCACATAATGGGACAAAAAGAAGAGGTGTGTACAGACTAGCAGAGTGAATAAAAGCTCTTCCTTATGTCAGGCAAATGCAAGATTGTGTTCTGCGTCATTGAGAAAATTCCTTAATCCCCTTGATCATAAGTTGTTTCATCTTTAAAACAGGGATAAAATAGTACTTCTTTTTTGTTTTGTTTTGTTTCAAATTTAAAATAGTTCCTACTTCTTAAGGTTGTGAGAAATTTGGGGTTGGTCCACTCAAATTTTCTGGAATTTCCAGGAACCTGGGGATCAGTAAAGCTCATTAATGAGATCCTCAGTCATCATGGATGGATACTGGTAGTGATGATGACTGACGAAGATCTGTGGTTTCCAATGCTAATGGTAATGGTAATGATGGTGAAGATAAAAAGCAGTGGTGGTGTTACTGCTACTGTTGCTGCTGCTGATGTGCTGATAGTGATGAAGCAGAAGAATGTGGTCCTCACAGGTTAGGAGATGGCCACAAAGGTCAGTGGTTCCTAACTGGAGATTTTTCTCAGAATGTATTTGCCAATATCTAGAGATAGTTTTGATTGGCACAACAGTGAAGGGTGGGGGCCAGGGATGCTGCTAAACACACAAAGCACAGCACGGCCCCCCCAATAAAGAATTATCAAGCACAAAGAAGACATACAAATAGCCATGAGGTATATGAAAATATGCTCAACTTCAATTATCAGCAGGGAAATGAAGATCAAAACCACAATGAGGTAAGATATCACCTCACAACTGTTTGTGGCTATTTTCATAGAAACAACAACAAAAATAAGTAAGCATTGGTAAGAATGTAGAGAAATTGGAAACTTTTATACACTATTGGTGGGAATCTAGAATAGTGCAGCCACTGTGGCAACATTATAGAGTTTCCTGGAAAAACTAAAAATAGAACTATTATATAATCTAGCAATTCCACTTCTGGGTAAATATCCAAAAGAATTGAAATCAGGATCTTGAAGAGATATTTTCACCCCCCCCATGTCCACTACAACATTATTCACAATAGCTAATATGTGGAAACAATTCAATTGCCCATCAACAGATGAATGGACAAAGAAAATGGGATAGATGCACATAATGGAATATTTTTCAGTCTTAAAAAAAAAGAAAAGAAAATACTGCCATTTGCGACAACTTGGATGAACCCAGAGGACATTATGCTCAATAAAATAAGCCAATCACAGACAAAAATACTGCATCATTCCACTTGTATGAGTTACCTAAAGTAGTCAAACTCATAGAAGCAAAGAATAGAATGGTGGTTTCCAGGAGCTGAGAGGAAAGGGGGAGTAGTTGCACAATGCATTTAAAGTTCCAGCTTTTCAAGATGAATAATCTCTAGAGATAGGCTGCCCAACATATTGCCTATAGCTAATATAGTATTGTGCACTTTAAAATATGTTTACAGCATAGATGTCATGTTGAGTGTACTTACCACACCAAAAAATTACATAAGGAAAATTTTGGAGGTGATGGATGTGTCTAGTATCTTGATTGTGGTGTATGTGTATGTCCCAAATCATCAAGATGTACACAATAATACCAATGTACATCTATTAGAATGGCCAAAATCAGTAACACTAACAATATCAAATGCTGACAAGGATGTGGACAGTGGAAACTGTTATTCATTGCTGGATATACAAAATGGTACAGCTACTTTGGAAGAAATTCAGCAGTTTCTTACAAAACTAAACATACCCTCACCATACCACCCAGCAATCGCACTTCTTGGCATTTACTCAAAGGAGTTAAAAACTTATATCCACACAAAAATCTGACACAACTGTTTACAGCAGCTTTATTCATAATTTCCCAAACCTGGAAGCAACCAAGATGTTCTACAGCAGCTAAATGGATACACGGTGGCACAACCAGATAGTGGAGTATTATTCAGTACTAAAAGGAAATGAATTATTAAGCCCTGAAAAAATATACAGGAACATTACATTCATATTACTTAAGGAAAGATGCCAATCCAAAAAGCCCATATACTGTATGATTCCAACTATATGACATTCTGGAAAAGGCAAACTATGGACACAGTAAAAGATCCATATTGTAGTGGACACGGCAAGGGGGGCGGTGAAAATATCTCTTCAAGAGCCTGGATCCAATGGTTGCCAGGGGTTGGGAGTGAGGGGAGGAGTGAATGGTGGAGCACAGAGGATTTTGAGAAAGTGAAAATGCACTGCATGATACCATAATGATGTACAGATGTCACTATATATTTGTCCAAACCTGTATAAGGTAATGCAAAGTGACCCCTGAGATAAATGATGGACTCTGGGTGATGATGTGTCAGTGTAGGTCCACCAACTGGAACAACTGCAGCTCTCTGGTGCAAGATGTTGATAACGGGGAAGCCAATGGCTGTGTGAAGGCAGGAAGTACCGAGAAAGTCTCTGTACCTTCCTCTCAATTTTGCTGTGAACCTAAAACTGTTCTGAAAATAATGTCTTTTTAAAACAAGTTATACATTATATATGTACAATGTGCAATTTTTTTGTTAAATATACAAACAAAAAAGACTTCTCCATCCTAAAACCTAGTGCTAAGGTTGAGAAACCCTTGTTTAGGAAGATGGGAAATATAAATAATGGAAGTGAGAGACTGAAGCTTCCATTAACTGACTACATGACACAACCATTTCAACCACTGTCTTAAATTGCATAGGAATTTGCACCAAAGGAAGAGAAAAAAGCCCCTGCAGATCCAGAAGGCTGTGATGAAGCAAGCTCTCTCACTGGACAGCCTGGTGGATCTGTGCCTCTGGCCCCTCCAGGTGCCCAACTGGTGAATGTACCTGGTCATGGAATGAGCAAGAGGGCCTCTGGCAGGAGCAATCTCTCTCACTGAGGCTTTGATGCTGTGATGGGAAACACTAAGCAAGAGGAGGAGGCAGAAGAGAGGGGGAGAGCCACAAATAAATGAAAGAATAGTGGAACATTGATCAGCTCTTTATCACAGCGGGGGAGCTGCTTTGCTGAGCCCCAGCACCATCAGGCAAACCCTTGATTAAACCTGCACAGCTGCCTGGATGGATGGCCCTGTTTAGCCCCTGTCAGCAACTCTGCCAGAAGAGAATTGTGAAGTGGGCCCCGTGCTCTCTGCTGGATGTTCAGTGGGCTGACTCTCTCTTTCCTCCACCATAGCTGGATCCAAATTCCAGACTCGAGAGCAAAAAGTTTGTTTTTCCTAGGAGATGGGCTGGTTGTGTGTGAGACCGTGGGGAAGGAAAGATTCACTGGGAAAGTATAGTTGTTTTTCACCTTGAAGCCTGGCATTTGCAAGAGGTTTTACTAACAAGGTTTCACTGGCATGGTTCTTCCTACAAGGCAGGAGGATGCCTATGTCCTTACCAAGTTCCAAACACTTCCAACAAGGAGAAAGGGCTCAGTTTCATGACAAATCTTTTCTTTTTCTCGTTTGGAATTTTCTTGATGGCTTGTGAATTTTCTGTTGCAAAAGCAAAAATGCTTTTTTAAGACATGAGGGGTTGTGGATTCTCTTCTGCCTGAGATCACTGTATGATGTTAAGGAAGTCACATTTCACAGACTCTGAGTCCTTTGCTGAGAGATGCACATGATAAAGCCTATCTTCACTGAGAGATTTTTATGAGCACAAATGAAGATGAATATTAAAAGCATTATGAGAATTAAACCAACACAGAAAGTTACCACTGCTGAACCCCACAGAGGGAGAGCACTTTGCGGACAAGGTCTGATCTTTCATCATCACTGCAGTCATAGTGGCACGTAAAGTATAGTAAAGAGAAAGAAAAACCCATACCAATGTGTAAGTTACTCTCCCCAGCTGCCTTCCTAAGAAGGCGAACTATGTCATGGAAAGCACTTTAACTGGAAAGGTGATAAGCAGGGAGGTTCAGGAGTGGATGACCTGGAACAAAGTTGGGTTTCTCTATATGAGAAAAATAAATGAAAAATAACATAGTGGAGAATATTGGGATAGGGGTGGAGACAGGGGAAATTTAGTGGTGGGTAGGTGGATAGAGAAAGGGGGAAGGGATAGTGGCTACAAAGTCTATAGGGTGCCTTATGAATCTGTCTGATATGTGGGAACTGATATGGACCCTCTTCTAGGTCTCCCTGTGAAATCTTCAGTAAATACATAGCTTGCTACTCCTTTGTGAAATGGGCTTGCATTTGGGGGTTTCAGAATTGGTCTGAAGTTAGATCAGAGGATGCCCATGGGAGGCTTATCACATCCTGGGATGCACTCCAAGGGAATACTCCTTTCTTTCCATGGTTGGTATGAGATCTTATACACTTTAACTCAAGTCTACAGTCTGATTCTACCAGATACTGGGTCATACTTTACAATTGACCCAAATCTTTTTGACATTATTTACTCTAATTCCCTTTCAAAGTATCAACAAACTATGCCACTTTGAAGAAGAAGGGGCAGAATGGAGGGGACACTAGGAAGAGAATCCCAAAGACAACCTTAAATCTACATCAGGTTTTCCTTTTAGCCAAAACCTATTTGGTATTCAAGAGAAATTTTAAGTCTAGAATTTGACATAATTTAATAGTGCACATTAATGACTATAATTTTCCCCTGTAGTCATGATACTAAGAAAATGAGGAGTGTTTCATCTGCATCACACAAAATAATAACCAGGGCAGACTTGCAAACAACAGTGAAGAATGAAGGGCCATGAAGGCCAACAGTTTGTCATTAACTTCAGATTAGGGGACACAGCACTCCACAGTTTAGAAAGTTCTTTTATTTTCATTATTTTCTTCTACCCTCACGACATTGCTGTGTGGTTGATAATATTGTTCCCATTGTGCACAGCCTGAAACTGAAGCCAGAGAGTTTAGGAGTTGGGAAATGGTTCATGTCTGGGGATAACGTGCATATTTTTAAGTTCAGTTTTTTAAATGTAATATTTGGGGTTGGATGGGATGAGGTGAAGGGTAGGGGGGCAGTCAGCAAGCCCAACAGATTCATGAGACCTCTAATTTCCCTTTCCTGTAAATTCTCATCTCAGGAGACATTTTTAGCTGGTTCTTACCCATCCTTCCATAATTTATTTTGGAGGAATATGGGGAAATGGGGAAATGGCTGGCTATCAACCAAAGTTCTAGCTTCTTCTTTCATTGCATAGAATTGTTTTTGGAAAGTGACTGTCCAGAAAGGGGTCACATTTCCCAGTCTTCCTTGCATGGAGGTCAAACCACATGATGAAATCTCACCAATGGAATGGAAGCAGAAGTAACGAATTCACTGAAGACTACGTACCTGAGAAGTATGTGTGCCTTCTCAGTTCCCTCTTCATTCCCCCCTGAGAGGATACAGATGATTCTGAGACCCTGGAGGATGGTAGAGATACAATGGGAAGAACCTGGGGAGAGGAAAGCTGCACTAGACCACTAGATGGAGGAGACATAAAGTTCTGTTTTGTTAAGGTCCTGCATGTAGAGATTGACTCGTAAAAGCAGTAGTTGCTACCCTAATTAACACAGGTGGTCTCGCATCTTGTTATGGAATTTGGGAATAATTGGTACCTAGTGTGTTGGGGTTCCCACCAAAACTGAAACAGAGAGAATACCACCTTTTAAAAATGCACCCCAATTTTAACATCCTTTCATCCATGAGTAGGCTCTGCATTTAGAAAACATGCATTTAAATAATAATAATAATAATAATATGTTATTACCTACCATAACATATTTCATTTTATGTATTAACTTACCAGGTGAGGAAAATCATAGTAAAAACATATTCATTTAAACTACACAACAGTGTGTGTGTGTGTGTGTGTGTGTGTGTGTGTTAAAAGCTGTGTTTTGAGGTGTTCGATATTCTAAGGTATAGAACTCTGTGGTCTAGATTATTCATTCTCATAAATTTAACTCCCAGAGTAACTTTGTCTTCTGGAAAAAAAATGTTAATTTCATAATTACAGGTTTCTTTAACTTTCATATGTTTGATTTTCATAAATTCTATATTGACAGATTTAAACCTTAACAATCTGAATCTGGACTCTGTACATCAGTTGACAAGCATTAGAAGCTCTCATGGGTGTAGTAGTGCCCACCTCCCAAGAGTTTAATTTGATAAACCACAGTGTTTATGCAACTCTTTATGTGTTTGTTTTTTGATGCTCTAAAAATAGAAGAGGAAAATGAAAGTGCTGATACTAGAAGCAAAAATATTGGTCCCATAAATGTAATATAATTAAGGCCAAGATAGAATTGATCAAGTGTGATCACTTCTCAAATGGTGTGAATCTCCATCTCAAATTGACTTTCAAATATAGTTGAATTACAAAGAAAAAGAACAAGATTAAATGTAGTGTTTTAAATATATTGCACCCAAAAGGCACAATGTATTTAGAGATATTATAGTATTTTTATATCTCTGCCAATGAAACACACAACCACCGCAACCAAAAGTATGATACTATGTTTATTTTTTTAAATTTATTTCAATGTTTATTTTTTATTTTTTGAGAGAAAGACAGAGAGCAAGTGGAGAGGGGCAGAGAGAGAGGGATACACAGAATCCGAAGCAGGCTCTCAGCACAGAGCCCGGTATGGGGTTCAAACTTGTGAACCCTGAGATCATGACTTGAGCCAAAGTCAGATGCCTACTTGATTGAGCCACCCAGGTGCCCCTATTTTCAAATGTCTTTCTTGTACTCATGTTTTCAAGGACACATTATTTACAAAAAGTAGATGTTTCTAATGTATTTCACTCTTTACTGTGGCTTCCCAGAAGCTAAGTGACAAATTTGTAGCCCAGTGCTCATAACTGTGTACACATTGAGGGCCTAAGTGTAATCTTTCCTCCACTGCACACTGTATTAACTGGTGTTATACCCCTACTCTATAGAATATTTTCTTTGGCCCAGACTTTTTAAATCCACTGTCCTTGTTCACTATGAATTTGTAATCTATGCCAAATTTTTGTGTTCTGTGGTGAGGTAGAAAATAAGGGGACACACAAAGGTCAGATAAAATGTTGAGCACATGTCAGGCACTGTGTCAAGGACTGTAATTGCTGGCAGATACTCCTCTCCCATCTTTCCTGGGAGAGGAGGACAAGTAGATAATCTGTGTACAGTGAAACTATGTCTATAGCACAGGCATATACAAGTGCCCTGGGGTCCTAGGAGGAGGATGTGAACTTGCAAATCGACAAGTGTTCACAGATAGCAAAACTCACAGCATCCCTAAAATGTCAAATTTATTAAGTTGAGTTTGGAATGTCTAGTTCAGTTGAAAGAGTATGTATTTACTTCCTCTTCCTCTAAAAGACAGCAGAAAAGAGGCATAAAAAGGAATAAAATCATATAAGAATTGGGGGTAGAATGGAGGGATAACAGAGGAGGAAAAGTTGTGAAGAATTTCTGAAATGTTTAATGCAGATGATGTGCTGCTGTTGGGGGTGCATAGCTCAGAACTGACACAGGAGAAGGCTCTGGGGGAGGTGGGAGCTCTCTTTGGAGGCATAAGGGGAAAATGCCACTCCAGAATTGGCATGTACAGAGATTTTAAAAAGAATGGGCCAAAATAGAAATATTTACCTAAAGAAATGCCTGGTTGATGTCTAACAAGTTGTTATCCCTGATATGCACACGAATAGCAAGAGAGTTCACGTGAAGATATTGAGTTATTTGCTTGTAAGTGGCAGCTAGCCTCCTTGAGTAGAATCTTCTCATGCTCACTTATATGGGCCTGTTGGATGAAGTCAACACAACCTCAGGCCTGTCTATCCCCATCCCTCCACATAAATCTTGCCAGTGGACAAGATCTACCTACCTACCCAGAGCTCAAAGGTCAGCAATAACGTAGAAAATGCATAGTCCTCTATTTATAAATAGTTTTAGATAATTAAGAATCACCAGGGGCGCCTGGGTGGCGCAGTCGGTTAAGCGTCCGACTTCAGCCAGGTCACGATCTTGCGGTCCGTGAGTTCGAGCCCCGCGTCGGGCTCTGGGCTGATGGCTCAGAGCCTGGAGCCTGTTTCCAATTCTGTGTCTCCCTCTCTCTCTGCCCCTCCCCCGTTCATGCTCTGTCTCTCTCTGTCCCAAAAATAAATAAACGTTGAGAAAAAAAAAATTAAAAAGAAAAAAAAAAAAAAAAGAATCACCAGTTACTCAAGGGTAAACAGCAGCACACAAGAGAGACCAAAATGAATAGAAGTTCTAGTTAACGTTAATCACTTTTTTAAAGATTCTGTAGAAATTAACTTCTATAATACTCACACCGGCTTTTTGAGGTGTTTGTTGTGGTTGTTGTTGTTTTACAAGTGAGGAAACTAAGGTACAAAGGCCAGGTGACTTGACCCAGGTCAAAAAAACTAGTAAATGCCACAATTCACACCCTGTTTCTTAACCACTATAGTTTCCTGACTTAAGATCAATGAAACATTATGACTCTGGAGGAGAAAGAACAAATTGAAGGAAAGTAAATTTAGATTTAAAGTGTTCTTATGCCAAAAAAAAAAAAAATGAACGTGAGATGATTGTTGTGTACATTAACTTGACTTTGGTAATCATCTCACAATATACATATCTAAACCATCACACTGTACATCTTAAATATACACAATATTTATTTGTCTATTATATCTTAATACACCTGCAAGAATGAAAAGAACTTCAAATAATTTCCTCAGAGAAATTCAAGATGTCACATCTATGTAAAAAAAGAGAGAAAGTTGCCGTATTAAAGAAATAATATGAAAACAAAAACAAGTCATTGAGTGCTAAAAATATCATGGCAAAAATAAAAATGTAAATAAAAGTCTAAAAGTCAACAAATGTTTCAAAATATAAAGCAGAAAACAAAGAGGTAGAAAAGAAAAAGAAAGCTCAAGAAGCCAAAAAATTTAATCAATCCATCTAGAGGGCAACAGCCATCAATAAATGTTATAGAAAGAGAGAATGGAAGTGGATAGAGAAGATACACAAGAAAAAAAAAAGACTGTTTCCTAGAACTGAAGGATGTCTGAAAACTCCAGAGTTTTCAGTTTTGAAGTGTCCATTGATTTCTTGGTAACATGAGTACAAAATAACCTACACAAAAACTTTTCCCATGAAATTTTAAGACACCAAGTATCAAGCATTTATCAAAACTACAGAAATTAACAAAAAAAATCCAGACTGGCACATAAATCTTTCATTGGCACTACTAGGCACAAGAAGACAGAGGCATAATGCCCTGGGTCCCCAAGAGGCCAATGTCTATAGGCTACTTTGCCCTCCAGCTTTTAGTTGAGTTTTAGCAATGAGAGGCACCAGCAGGGGATGGAAGAGGAGAAAGAGAATGAAGTAAAAATATTTATCCCCACAGTGTACTCTCTGCCAGATAATTGTATATTGGCTATGTCTTCTCCCTGTCGAGACCACAGCTCCAGTCAGGAAGCCTTCTCCATGCATCTGGTCTCTTAGGGCCTAGTGTGGACATAGCTCCCTGCTCTTGCCTGCCCTGTAGTATTCCACTATCCCTTCAGTTTCCCTAAATCTTGCCCACATCTTGTAGTGATTTTTTTATCCAGTTTTCCTCAGTTACGTAGTTTGGGTGGCACATCTCTTTCCAACACAATACATGAACTCTGACAGAATTTCAAACTTAGAAATTAACGTTCTTTCAAACTACCAATACAAGAAGTAGAGATTTATGTGTATTATGTACAGTTTTAAAAGAAGTTAAAAGGGTAATTAAAAATAAATTATAAATGGTAAGAAAATCCATGCAGAAGAGACAACAGGGGACTATAGCAATGCAGTGAGATAAATTATTTGTCTTCTGTATTGAAAGAAGAAGACATATAAGAATTTCTGGAATTGGGGCACTTGGGTGGCTCTGTCAGTTAAGAGTCCAACTCTTGATTTTGATTCAGGTCATGATCTCACGGTACATGAGTTCCAGTCTCATGTCAGGCTCTTTGCTGACAGTGCAGAGGCTGCTTGGGATTCTCTTTCTCTCTCTCTCTGCTCCCCTCTCACCCTCTCTCAAAATAAATAGACTTTAAGAAAAAAATGCTCTATAATTTGTATTTAGGGTAAGTGGACAGCAATGTCAATGCCAAAGACATCTACAATAATCCTAAAGAATTCTTTTTTGTAAAGTTGTGGTTGTGAGTTGGTTGCATCCTTAACCAACAGAAATGAAAAGACATGTAAAACTGCCCCCCCCCATATTTTAGATGTTTGGCCATTTCATTTCTTACATAAACTTCCTTTGTCCCTAGATTAATTATTCCAAAGTGGTTAGAATATATTCCCAGGATATGTAATATACTAATAGCTATTAAAAATTTGTAAAAGAATAACTTTTGAGTCTACTGCTGGAAGCATGGCTGTAAGAGCTAATCAAAAGATGCTATGAGCAGGTAATGTTTTGGTTTCACAAAAGGGAACTTTAGTCCAAAACGCTCTTATACTTCACTTCATTCCAGGGCACCCCTGCTGAGTATTGTATAGAGGATCTCAACAGATAACAATCAACACAGCATTCTAGCATCTTCCGGGCCCATTAGTGAGAGATACCATTCAAATAGCTTTTCCTCCAACCTCCAGACCTTTGTGCCCATGACGTCATGGCTAGGCAATTCTTTATTAGTTACATACACATGGCAGTGTTATTAGCCCAAGACTTTCGATAGTATCTTTGAGCATGTCTAATTATTTTTTCTCCTTTGGATAATTAACCTCATTGTAATAAGGACTCAAATTTATTGCAATATGTCTGTCTTATCTTCATGAAAAAAAAAATCCAGTCACAGAAGCAAAACTTCAGGAGTGTACCCAACTTATGGGAAAAGATAAAACTGGTGGTCCTGCCTTATCCAATTATGGAAAGAGAAAACATTTTTAGGTCATTGGTTTCAGGAGAAATCACAAAGGAAGAGGCAGGCATGAAGATAGTTGTAGTTCTCTCTTGAATATAATAAGGAGATTGCACACTATATATTACACTAATATATATGTATTCATTTCCATTTTTTAAAGTAAATGGTAACATGCTATCCTGGTTTCATTTTAAACCTTTTAAATATTTCCTGGAGATCATCCCATAAAGTGTATAAAGATATCTCTCATTTTCCTTTTTTTATGTATGTATGGTTTCTCAACATAAACACAGAGTTAATAAGAAAAATTTTTCTTCATGGGTACATTCTAGCTAACAAAGGAAACATGATGGATTAGAATATCCCCATCTATAACCTCTTATGAAGGAGGAGATCTTGCCATGATCAATGGCTGCTAACGTCACACAAAGGGAGGCAATAAGACATTATGGACCTCCTCAAAACACCATCTCTGAAGCCGTCTTGCCAAAACACATCAAACCTGAACCCGACCAAGCATCTAGATTTAATTACCAATATACAGAAAATGCAGGGAATACATGAGCATGTTAAATGACAACATAGAGGTATAATCACAGAATCCAGATTGTTGGAAAATCTCTAGGGAAAAATGTCCAGTTTGTTCAACAAAAACCAACATTAATAATAACATCAACAACAAAGAAAGAAAGAAAGAAAGAAGAAGAAAGAAAGAAAGAAAGAAACAGACCGAAGGAGAAGGTAAATTAATAGAAATGTAAAAGATAACCAACTAATCACAATGCTGTTTTGGATCCATATTCAAACTGTTTAAAAATTTAAAGTATTCATATGACAATTGAGAAAATGTAAATATTGACTGATGTTTGATGTTATTGAGGAATTACTATTAATCATTTTAGGTGTGATGTTAATCATCTTTTAAAAAGACTTTCTTATTCTATAGATATAGACTGTGATATTTATAAATAAAATGATAGAAATCTGAGAGGTGTTTCAAAGTAATCTAGGACAGGGTATGGGAAATAGGTTGGAATAGAAATGAAATACGGTTGCCCATTTATCAGTAACTGTTGAAGCTGGATGACTGGTACATGAGAGGATAATTATACTAGTCTCTCTACTTTTGAGTATATTTGAAATCTGTAACTTTTTAGAATAAAAATTAGATAATCCAATATACCTCATTTGGCCTCTGCTAGAATAATATCTCATGTAATTCGAGGAAATTGGCAGAGAGGAAATTCGATCCCTAGAATGTATTGTGCACAGCATGAAAATGACATGGTATGTCTCCTTCCCCCAAGATACTGGACACATTTGTGAGTCTCTTCACCCTCATATCACTGGAGATGGTATAGTTCATAGAGCCCTCAGTGTGCAAGAAATCCTTCCTCAATATCAGAAGGGGATACATTATGCCCCATATATTATTTATCCTAAATAATAGAAACTTTCAGTTAATGTGAAAGAAGATATGATTGACAAAGGCCCTATAAAAATAGTGTATTTCTGTACAGTCTTCATAGCTGCTTACTTCTTCAAAACTTTCAAATATGACTAGAGATTTAAGACATTCTCTTGAGGGTTTGTTGTAAAGGAAATTTTCCTAAATAAGGAATGCAAGCAGCAAGGGACAGTCCACCTAACTGGAGACAAAAAATAAATGTATCAATCTTCTTCATCACTTAAAAAACAAAAAACAAAACAAAACAAAAACAGTACTTTGCACACCTTTGGGAATCATGCAGAAGGATGTACACAGCTCCCAACTTCCTTGAGTTCAGAGAGAAGTCAGGGTTTATTTAGAGAAGGAAATAGGGAGAGGAGGTCTTCCTAGATCTTCTGATGTTCAGAGTTATCATTGAGTTCACTGTGGAGGCTTCTTGGAACGGAGGGAGAAAGTGAGGATATGGCAAGTTTACCATAAAGTCCCAGAAGTTTTTGGTGAAAGAACAGATTATTCTTTGCAAAACAGACTGAGCTGGGAGCATGGAGCCCTGATGGGCAGGAAGCACAGAGAACAGCAGCAATCTAAAACTTCAGACAGTTGTACTGTCCTTTGTGGATACAGATCTGATGCTTCCCCATAAACCTTTGCACCTAGAATCAATTGGCTGGAACAAATGATTTACCCAGAGGCACATCTATCTCCTACTCCAGGCACTAATTATAACCCCATGCCATTGGAACTCTCATTGCAATCCAACAGCCAAGAAGACAATACTGTTTATGTATTTGGTTTTGTCCCTTGTGTCACTCTAGAACCACCATGACCAGTTTTCCATTCTTTCTATGCAGACCACACTTACATCATGAGATCAGAGGCAGAGGAGAACTTTGACAACTACTTCTTTGACCTCTGGAATTAGGACCACTCAAGCAACCTATGCACTCCAAAACCTGGAGAAATGTATATTTTGTCATTGATGAAGGGTTAACAATTCTTACTGACACTTGATCTCGGGGTCCCAGAATTCCCACTATGTTCCCACAACTCTGAGCCTGTTCCTGCCACCCCTTTCAGGGGAAATAAATGGGAATGGATAGTGGGCAGACCAGTTTCCCCAAAGCCCAGATAAGCTACAGGGCAGCTATAATGAGCAGACAGTGTGGTTCATGCTGGGGAGCCCTGGATAAACTAGACCTAATCCTCAATCATTTTTTTTTTTTACTGATAATTGGACCCAACAGGACAATTCTGAATCATTTCTCTCTGTTCAGTTATCCTTCAGTTCCATCCAAAGGGTCAGTTTAGGGCATAATTAAGCCAATTACTTTCTGAAAGACCATCATGACAACCATTACAGAAAATGATAGCAGGCCCCACTCATGCTGTGGGAATTATTAGCTTGTCAGCCTCAAGGCTCATGGAGACAAAGGATCAAAAAGATAGAAGAATTCAGTTTTTCACCAATTCATTCATTTATTTTTTTCCTGTGTGTGTGTGTGTGTGTGTGTGTGTGTGTGTAAAATCTGTTATGAGCCAGAGAGTAGGATCTAAAGACATAGTGGAGAATAACCTTATTCTCTGCCTTCACAGGGCTTATAGCTTAGTGGAAGACACAGAAGTAAGTTAAATACACTTAAATATACACTTTAAATATACCACTACAGATGGAGCGATGAGATGTGATGTACAATAGAGATACACTTTAACTTTTTTTTTAATGTTTATTTATTTTGAAGGAGAGAGAGAGCATGAGCAGGAGGGGCAGAGAGAGATGGAGACAGAGAATCTGAAGCAGGTTCCAGGCTCTGGGCTGTCAGCATAGGGCCTGACACGGGGCTCAAACTCACGAACTGTGAGATCATGACCTGAGCTGAAGTCAGGCACTTAACTGACTGAGCCAGTCAGGTGCCCCAAGATCTACTTTACACTGTGGGGCTCAGGAAGGTCTTTTTGAAGTTCAGACCAGCAGGATGAACAGGAGTTAGCCAGGCAAAGAGGGATAGATTTGCCTCCAAGTGGGCCTTTATACACACTGCTTTTCCCTGCAAGCTGAAAAGAGGACATTGTGGCCAGAGACCATGAGATGACAAGGAGATGACCTAAGACCTGAAAGTGGCAGGGCTAGAGTGCAGTGACAAAGAGAGGAATGTGGTGTAGCAGACAGAACATGGAAGTTACATCAGGTACCTAAATTCTGGAACCACAGGCCACACTGTGTTCTTCTCTCATGTGGATCCATCATGAGTGTGCTGGGCCTGGGATGTGGGGTTAAGGTGCACAGTATACCCTGGGCAGGTGTGGTTCCTGCACTGCAGCAACAAATTGTGGAACTAGGGGCAGGCAATGAAAATGAGGGAGAAATGAGACAAAGACTTTGAGGCCAAAGCCCCTAGGATGTTTCTCAACAAAACCCTGGATGCCAAATGGGTTTTTATACCACATGCCAACTGCACTGGAGCCAGTCTGTGAGCCACTCAGATCTACTAAGCAATTCCCAAGCTTTGGCCACCTGCCATGGATCCATTCATATAGATGTACAGCTCCTGCTTCACTGCCTGCTGCCTCATCCCCTAACACCTGCATGGCTCAACCTCCCCTGGGGATTGTACCAGGTTAGGCCTGGCCATACCACACTTGCTGTGGTGGAACCTAGAGTGGCTCTAGTGCCCCAGTTTAGCTCCAATGGATTCATAGAGACTCTCATTTCCTCAGTGGCTACCTTTCAGCAGGAAGGTCAGTTATCACAACCTAGATGTGAGGAGGCATTGAAGTCCCACAAAGTGGACTTTGACCATAGAGAGGCAGGAGATGGAAATAAGTCAGAAGATAAACTGCTTGAGCTTTTACCCTGAGATGGAGTGTCCTGACATGGTGTTTTCACATGCTCCGCACCCCAAGATATCCCATGTGACTGAGCAACCAGCTGGCACTCCTGAAAAACTGTGGTCAGCTTGGTAACATATGACCTGTATTTGCTTTTTCTCCTTCCCAGCTACATTTCCTTTATCTCTCACTCTGCTTGCTGGAATTGTACCTCCCAGTAAAGTATTAGCATGCTGGCTTTGCTGAGTGTTCTCTTTCTTGGGGTAAGACACTGACTCTTAGCTGCCTAGGCAGTATGTTGAGATGAATCTGAGGTAAGTCTAGACCTAATGAACAAGAAGAGTGCTGTGATCAGTAAGGTCTACCACAGGAAAGAGAAGAGGTACCCAGTAACTGTCATCCCTGAACTATCTCTTTCTATGGTTAAAATCTGCTTAATGTTGGCAGTCTCTAAACACATTTGATAGTACAGATGAGGTACAGTCCAGCTTGCCTCCAAACTGGAAAATATCATAGCTAAGAGCAAATTAGGCAATCCCTCCATGGCACTCAGCATGTACTATGTTACAGGCTGAAAACAGAACCATGGAAAAATGGATAATACTAATACTCAGTTACTGTGTGCCAGGCACTATAATAAGATCTTCATGTACTCCATCTCATTTAATCATCATATCAGTACTGTAAGGTATACACTCATAAAACTTCATATTACAGACCCAGAAATGTTGAGCAACAAGTCCAAGATTACACAGCTAAGAAGTGGCAGAGGCAGGCTTTGGGCCCAGGTTGTCTGGCTCCAGGGTCCATGCCTCGTACTGGAGCACTATGTTGCTTAATAGAGTCTCTTGCTAGTAGGCAGGGCTTGACTTCCAAGCAGAGACAAGCATCATTGAGATAATATCCCTATTCCCAGAGGCTAAAACCAAGGACAGAGACTAGCTCTTTCTGCAGTTTGCGCCTTATGTGACTGAGGATCAGACCTCTGAGTCAGAGACAGGCAGATGCTGACAAGGAAGGGGAAACAAGCTATACAAGTTTCTGAGGACCCTTATTTTAGAACTCAAAGAAAGATTACCTACAATATCCATTAGAAATGTTCCTCTATTTCACCTCATGTATTGTGGGATATTCTGAGAAATTACTTCAGCACTTTTTTATCCATTTCCAAAGTTCAATAGTTGTGATCCCCATAGACCTTTTACAGCGACCCTAGTAAAGAGGAAGAGTCTAGGATTTGATAGAGGATGGCCTTAGGCATCTCTAGGGAGTAAGACTTTAAGGGAAATATTTCCACGAATATAGGGTCAGAATTAGTAACTTCATGCTAATTAGGGTAGAGAGAAAGCTACCATATTACTACATGGACATCAGCAGTTCCATCAGAACCATCAAAATCCAGACACCAGTGTGGTGTTCTCCACAGCATGGTCAACGTGCCAGGTTGAAGACAGACAATCCCTGTGAAGGAAGGGACTTTAAATAGTTAATTTCTCCCCTCCATTATTAACATGAGAGTCTGATTAGAAATTAGATTCTCTGTGAGAGATTCAACTTATAATTTAAGAACTTTTGCTGTACAACCATTGCAAAACAATTACATAAAGATTAATTAGCAAATTCCCAAAACAGTAGTAAACAGCAAAGTAGTTTAATTAAAGCCATTATCTCCAAAATCTGAACGTTAATAACAGTTATAGCCCAGGGAGGAATAAGAGACACGCCAATGGAGGGTGAGAGAAAGAGGAGAATGTCCTTTGAAACCAGTACTCAGCCTGCCCACACCTCCACATCTGCTGTCCTGCTTAATTACTCTTGAGAATTCTCTGGCCACTGCATCTTGCAAGGTCCCAGCTTTCTCCTCTGGGCCTCTGCGGCTGTGGCCTTGAGATCTCCTGCAGACAAACCTGTTACAATCAGCCTCCCTCCAACAAGAGGGCTTTAATCTTCAAGAAAGAGAGGCAGCAGGTGGTACAAATAACAGGACTTTCTAGAGGGGAATTCATAAAATTTGGAATTGTCAAAAAGACATCTGTAGCAATGACTCTTGTCTTTCAGAAGACACTGATAAATTTTACCCCAACCCAGACGCCTCATCACAGACTCTGAATGAAGGGTTTGGCAAAGGAACCCAATTTGAATGAAATTTTAATAATAGCATTATTTAGTGAGCACACAACATTGAGACCCATTCATTTCCTTTATGATCTTACATTGTCACAAGAACCTCACAAAGTCACATCACCTTTATTTTTTGTTAAGTTTTTACTTTAATTCCAGTATAGTTAACATACAGTGTTTTTAGTTTCAGGCGTACAATATAGTCATTCAACAATTTTGCATTACCTTTATTCTTTTTTTTTAATTTTTTAATGTTTTTATTTATTTTTTTTGAGAGAGGTAGACACAGCCGAGCAGCATATGGGCAGAGACAGAGGGAGACACAGAATCTGAAGGAGGCTCCAGGCTCTGAGCTGTCAGCACAGAACCCGATGTGGGGCTCAAACTCACGAATCATGAGATCATGACCTGAGCCGAAGTCGTATGCTTAACCGACTGAGCCACCCAGGTGCCCCATTGCATTACCTTTATTCTTAAGCAGAGCAACCTCCTTAGCCTAGGACACTGGGAGCCGGCTCTTTCCCTTTCTAGACCCATTTATTTTCCTCCATACCACACAAATAAATCCCCTTTAGTGGTGCAATAAGGGTAAACGTTTAACCCATTTAAGGTGAGATTTTTTTCACACTGTGAGCCTGGCATGATTACAGCATAGACTTGACCATGATCAAGTTCTCCAAAGTACTCCATCCACAGATGAACCTAATTCAGAGAAACATTGCCCTCAACTGGAACAGCCAATGTCTGTGCAACTCTACACAAGGCACCAGCTACTATAAAGGGCTGGCCTGGCCTTGGAGTCGCTAAGGATCAGGAGGCCTCTCTCTCTTCGACCCCTTCTAGTCTTTGATTTAGGTACTCTATCATGGTGACTGGCCTAGAAGTCACCTACTGGCTCACTGTACCTGTTCCATCCATGCTGCTTCACCCTCACAGGCATTTGGGGACTGATACATCTATGTGTCCTCTTCCTAATAATGCAAGGCTCTGCCCTATACCAGCAGAGTCATACTTTCTGCTTCAGCCTGGCTTCTTATTCTGCTGCACTCCAGAAATTATGCAAATCACAGCTATTAGTATAACAGCTTCTGCAGATTTCAGGAGGAAAAGGAAAAAAAATCACTACCACAAAATCCCTGTGCTTGGCTAAAAGACCATGAATTTCCCCATTCTCCTCATTCACTTTTGTCAATATGATATTTATGCATCTGAAGCCTGTTTTTTAGTCATATGAATATCAATAAAAGAGACATCAGTCAGTCAGCAGAAACCTCTGCAACTGGAACCGTGAAAGAGAATAACGGAAAAACCCCACTTGAGCCAGGATGGAAGGAACAGGGAGATGGGCTAGATGGGGGACACTGCCCCAGGAGACCTGGGCAGAGGTCTAGCTTTAAAAGACCTGTACAGGGGGATGTGGGTGGCCCAGTCAGTTGAGCATCCAACTCTTGATTTCGGCTCAGGTTATGTTCTCACAGTTTTGTGGGATTGAGCCCCACATCAGGCTCTGTACTGACAGCAAGGGGCCTGCTTGGAATTCATTCTCTAAACAAACAAACAAACAAGCAAGCAAACAAATGAACTTTTTTAAATAAATAAATAAATAACAAAAGACCTAGATGGGAGGCAAGACTCATTCTGATATTGGACAGATTTGGCCCCAGCTCCACTCTGAGTACCCTCTGCTGTCCTTTGGGAGTACCTGGCTGTCCTTTCATTCATCTGGCTCACTAGACAGAAAGCTTTCTGAGGACAGGAGCTGTGTAAATCACCTGATCCCTGCTGTAGCCTTGAGAAGTGTTCAGGCACAGAGCTGGTATCCAGGAGGTGCAGGGTGAAATCAGGTACCTGTTGTGCCATCATTTTGATGAGACAAAACAATGGTGCCATTATCAGTCATAGTCCCTGAAGGAGCAGATGCCACCAACATTAGAGGGTTTAAGGATATGACATTCTACAAAGGTCTGAGTGGAGCTGTGACCACAGGCCTGATGGGACACAGGGAACAAGTGATCCCCAGTTATCAGAAGGAAGGGTTCTGTAGATATACTTTCCTTAAAAGGAGGAACCCAGTCATCCAGAAGCAACCTCACAGAGAGGAAGCAGGAGGTCGAAATGATCTGAGTCCCCTGCTCCCTCCCACTGTACTCCTTCCAAGGGGTCTCAGTGAGCAGAGGGCTAGGGAGCCAGTGATGCCATTCAGGGTGCTTCTTGAGGCACCAAGCAAGCTGAGAATCTCCTATGGGCCAGCTCTGAGCAGGACCCCTTGGAGTTCTTCTGCAATGTGAAGAAAATGGTAAGTCCAAACTGAAGGGCAGCTCAGAAGTATGGGCTTAAATTTCTTTTTTTTTTTTTTAATTTTTATTTTTATTTTTATTTTTGGGACAGAGAGAGACAGAGCATGAACGGGCGAGGGGCAGAGAGAGAGGGAGACACAGAATCGGAAACAGGCTCCAGGCTCTGAGCCATCAGCCCAGAGCCCGACGCGGGGCTCGAACTCACGGACCGCGAGATCGTGACCCGGCTGAAGTCGGACGCTTAACCGACTGCGCCACCCAGGCGCCCCTCAGAAGTATGGGCTTAACAGCTCTAGGGACAGATGTCAAACAAGACAAAATGGGAGATGGCAGACAGACACATTATCCTGCTTCCTATCTTTCAGGTGGACAATTCTGGAAGATACTCTGTTCACATGCTGGTAGAGGTGGACTTGAGTCCTGTTGCCCACAGTGGCAACTATGACTCTGCCCTACCTTGTCTTCTTCTCACACCACTCTTTCTTCCTGTGTTCACCTCCCAAAGAAACAACTTGAGGCTTTGCTTTTGGGGAAACTGAACTAAGACAGATGGATGTGCCAATACAGCACTAGGGCAACACATTACCACAGAAATAAGTGTTACATTGGATTGCTACCTCATACCATACACAAAAATCAATTCCTGATGGATTAAAGACTTCAGCATAAAAGGCCAAAGCTTGAGATGTTTAGGAGCATATATTTATGACTTTAGAGCAGGAGAGCATTTCTTAAATAAGACACAAAACTGCTAACAATAAAAAAGGGTAACTATTATGACATTATAATTAAGAACTTCTGTTTATCAAAAGATACCATAAAGTGAAATAAAAGCTTAGAGAAGGGATTCGTAACATATGAAACAAGGAAATGATTTTTATTTAAAATACCTTAAGAGTCGGGGTGCCTGGGTGGCTCAGTCGGTTGAGCGTCCGACTTCGCTCAGGTCACGATCTCACGGTCCATGAGTTCGAGCCCCGCATCAGGCTCTGTGCCGACAGCTCAGAGCCTGGAGCCCGCTTCAGATTCTGTGTCTCCCTCTCTCTCTCTGGCCCTCCCCCCATTCATGCTCTGTCTCTTTCTGTCTCAAAAATAAATAAATGTTAAAAAAAAAAATTAAAAAAAAACTTAAAAAAAAATACCTTAAGAAAAATCAATAAGAGGAAAAAACTTTTAAAATAAAGGTCACATTGGGGCGCCTGGGTGGCGCAGTCGGTTAAGCGTCCGACTTCAGCTCAGGTCACGATCTCGCGGTCCGGGAGTTCGAGCCCCGCGTCAGGCTCTGGGCTGATGGCTCAGAGCCTGGAGCCTGCTTCCGGTTCTGTGTCTCCCTCTCTCTCTGCCCCTCCCCCGTTCATGCTCTGTCTCTCTCTGTCCCAAAAATAAATAAACGTTGAAAAAAAAATAAAAAAAAAATAAAATAAAGGTCACAGAAGAGGATACATAACAGGTCATTAATATATGAACAGAATCTGGGGCGCCTGGGTGGCGCAGTCGGTTAAGCGTCCGACTTCAGCCAGGTCACGATCTCGCGGTCTGTGAGTTCGAGCCCCGCGTCAGGCTCTGGGCTGATGGCTCGGAGCCTGTTTCCGATTCTGTGTCTCCCTCTCTCTCTGCCCCTCCCCCGTTCATGCTCTGTCTCTCTCTGTCCCAAAAATAAATAAACGTTGAAAAAAAAATTAAAAAAAATATATATATATGAACAGAATCTCAACCAATTATTAATCAGAAAACTGCAAATTGAGAACAAAGTGATTATTAAGAAGGGCAATAAAACATAGAGTTGAAAGCAAAGCCAAAATGTCTGTGAGATCAAATCCGGGCTTCACTGTGTGCCAGCTACACGATCTTCTTACACTACTCCATCACTCTGCGTGCTACAACTCCCTCATGTGTGAAATGGGGCTCACAGTAGTTCCTACCTCATAAGCTGCTGTATTAAATGAAAGAACACATACAAAGCTCTTAGCACAATCTTCAAAAACAGTAAATATGCAAACAGATTTTAAAAATAATCCCCAGACTACTCATAAATCACCTAATTGATGCTTAAAAGGAGGGCAGCTTTGCAAGTCTTTGTTCTAAGTGACCCAAAATATTGCTCTTAAGTAACGTTTGGGTGATCTACAGAGGAAGGAACAGTTTCTGCAAGCAGTGGATGCATTTACCGCATTGCAGCCTTAAACGGAGAAGGGTGGATTATCTGAATTTAAGTCATCCTGGTCAAAGATACCTGAAAATAAACTTTGTATTTAATCCAGAGTGACTCCAGCCTTGCTGTTCTGAGATTACAGCAGGAATCTTGGGAAAAGCCTAGGATCCAAGATTTTACATTTTTCCCCCCCATCACTTGCATCTGCAAAAGGAGGTTGCTGCCAGACACCAGGGCACAGACAGGAGGGACAGGCAGCCCATTCTCTGGTCCACCAGCAGTTAAGACCTTCCCCAGTAGGTAGCCATACTAAAGACAGAACAGAGCAGCATCCTGGTGGTCTCCTAAGGGCTTCAAATGGAAAGTAAAGATGTATGCACAGCCTGAGAAAATTCTGGCAACAGTATTCGTATGGACATTAAGTTCCTCAACATGAAAAGAGTCCTGTGGAAGCAACACTAGACTGGGGTCTGGTCTGGATTCCAAATCTATCTTACTAGGACACTCAAGGACACTTCCCTCTTCTTTAAATTAGGGAAAGTCATCTCTAGCATTCCATGGGGTTGTATTGAGCCTCCACGGAAACAACCAACACATATCAAGTATGTGCCAGATGCCAGACACTGTGCTAAAGAATTTATATACATTTTCTGATTCAATCCAAAAAAACTCTATGAAGGAAGTTGCCAGGAACTGAAGAGTTTCAGGGTTAAGAAGTGGTAGGGCTGGGGGCACCTGGGTGGCTCCATTGGTTAAGCATCTGACTTTGGCTCAGGTCATGATCTCACAGTTTGTGAGTTTGAGCCCCTCATTGGGCTCTGTGCTGACAGCTTAGAGCCTGGAGCCTGTTTCAAATTCTGTGTCTCCCTCTCTCTGCTCCTCTCCCACTCTTGCTCTGTCTCTCTCTCCTTCAAAAAAAAAATTAAAAAAAAAAAAAAAAAGAAATGGTAGGGCTGGTACTCAGACCCATAGTCAATGAAATCATTTTTGAGAAAGAGTTGGATAAAATCAGAGGATTCTTCCAAATTAGACCCAAGTGGGGATACAAAGGCAGCCATTATTGTTGAGAGTAAAACCAAGTAGTATTCATTGAGGTTTTCAAGGCAGATCCCAAGGAAACCTGTTGTGTGAGGAAGGGAACTGGGCCAGAAAGGGGGTGATGTTCACCTGCTCAGCCCTCCCATTCTGCACTAGGGACAGTACAAGTTGGGAAGGCCCTGGCTTCTAAGACATCTTCATAGCCTTGGGGCAAGTAGGAGTATGTTCTTCAACGCTGCAGCCCAGAGAGTGGACCACCCACAGTGAGTAGCCCACATCAGTGGCTCTCTGGGTCTGCTAGGGCCTCATGGCTCAAGTCATGAACCTATTCCACCTGGGTTCCTACCTCTCCCTAACCCCATGGCTCAGATGAAACTTACAGTCAAGGTCAAAGACAAGTTTTTACACTAACACCCACATCAAGGCATCTGTGGTTGAAAACGGTAGCCCAGATCTGAAACTGTTCATAAAATGGAAGACTATATGTCTCTAGTGATAGTAATCATCACCACATCAATCCTTACATAGCAAACACTCCTTCTCTGGCACTGTCTGAACACTTCACATGTATTAATTCATTACTATTCCTAACAAGCCTAGGAGGTACATGCTATTTTTATCCTGGTTTGGTTCCCAATGCAGTTCCTGTTCCTGACAAGGCACTATTTCCAAGAACGATGTTCTCTGCTTGAGGAATGGGGTGACTGCCACATTCCAGTTACACTGCTGCCAGGCCTGCACTCTGATTTTCACTGGGCATGGCCCAGAACAGACCCAAGAAACATTCCAGAGGTTAAAACAGGGAGATACAGCAATCAAAAGACATGAGGAGAGAAAAGGAGACATGGGTGGAGAGGCAGAGTGGAGGAAAAGGTACAGTAGGGATGAAAAAGCATCAATTTTGAGAAGAACATCTGTGATTGCCCTACTTGTTCATAAGGTATTCAGTTAGCCAACTTTCTTTCTACTTAATACCTGCTGTATTCTGAGTCATGGGGATAAAGTGGTAAAAGAATAAATAACAACAACAACAACAACAACAACAACAGGCAAGTCCCCTGCTTGGATGTATCTAACATTCCAGAAAAGAAGACAGACAATTAAGCGGCCATTCCTTTAAGTGTGCCGCTTGTCAGAGTCTTGTCAGCCTGACCACCTTCCTCATTTACTCATCTCTTGAGACATCTGGTCAAAGACTGCAACTCCCAGAGTGCAACACAAAAAGTGAAGGGACAGGCAGTGCTTAGATCTCTGAATAAATGTGTTACAAAAGGGAAAAGAATAGTACCCGGAAGGAACTCACTCTACTGAGAACAGAGCTCCTCCTCTGCTATTCAAAGAAACATTGTAATGTTATCCAACATACTTAAATACTATCTCCTGGCTTTTAAGGCATAATGGTAAGTACCATTATTGAGCATATAATAGATTACAGATTAATCCCATTGTAGTCAAGCCTTCTGACTGACAGTTTTGTGAACCAGGAATCTGCCTTTTGGTGAAGACTTGTATTCAGCCAGTGCACCTCAGTACAGCCATGCTGGTCATGTGAGGCCAAATCCATTTTCATTAGGTGGAGCCTGTGCCATACAGGTTGCTAAATATTTTGATACCACTCTGATTCTATACTCCCAGATCTCCCCAGAAATAATAATCAGTGAAATATATATAGTATTTATATATAATATTTTTATATAATCCAAACGAATAAGGTTTCATTCCTCTTCTTGAACTTTAAGAAAATCCTCCTATATAGTAATATTTGGAACAAGATTAAAAAACTCATATAAAGGGGCGCCTGGGTGGCTCAGTCGGTTAAGCGTCCTACTTCAGCTCAGGTCACGATCTCGCGGTCCATGAGTTCAAGCCCCGCGTCGGGCTCTGGGCTGATGGCTCAGAGCCTGGAGCCTGCTTCGGATTCTGTGTCTCCCTCTCTCTCTGCCCCTCCCCTGTTCATGCTCTGTCTCTCTCTGTCTCAAAAATAAACGTTAAAAAAAATTAAAAAAAAAACTCATATAGGATTGATTCATGAACTTTTCTCCCGAGATAGCTCTGAAAATAAGAAACAAAGAATACTTGGAAGACATCACTTCTACACCATTACCAACACCAATAAACAAGGAAAGACCATGGTGGCCCATGCTTCCAGTATGCTGGCATGTCAAAGACATCTGCCCAGGATGAGAGCTGAAAGGTGAAGCAACCCCACTTCACCTAAAGGGAGAATTGAGAGAAAATTGCTGGACAAATGAAAAGTTCCTAAGTATACAAGGAAGAAGAGTAAAAGAAATGGCCTATCTCTGAAATACATTTGGCACAAGGAGACAGATTATCTTTTTCCTAGAAGATATTACACTGATGGAACTATAATAAGCCATCTTGAGGAAGAAACAGTCTGCACATACAGCAAAGTCCAAACATAGTGGGTGTTTACCGGAGAGCTATCTAACTGAATAAGTGACTGAACAAGTAGTCCAATTCCAGATACTCTTCTCAAAGCCAATGCTTCTTTAATACTACTGTTCCTTCTCTCTTCTTTCTTCTCCTCCCATGCCTCCATTTCCCCTCTGATGTCCTTTAATTGCTGTGTCTCCTCAGTGCTCACCTCCAGCTTCTAGCTGCCTAGTATAGTGGCCTAAGAGACTCATATTTTGTGACCCCCAGCTTCTCCCCAACCTGCCTCTGTCCTGCCACACCTGCCTTCTTGCCCACTGTGAGCCCAGGGCTTTTGCACTTGCAGTTCACCCTTCCAGGAGCACCACTGCTGCAGTTAGCACAGATGACTTGCTCACTTCCTTCATATTTCTGTCCAAATGTCATTATATGGAAGAACAGCAAACCTCCTACAAAACTAGCATATGCTACCTGTCTACCCTAGCCCTCTCTATCCCTGTTGACATCTTCTTTAAAGCAGTTTTTACCACCATGTGTTTCTAGTTTTAATTGCCTGTCTCCCTCCATATGAACGTAAGCTCTGTGAGAATAGGAGCTTTATTCTGTTACACTGTAACTCAGTATTCTCAAACAGTGCTCAGTAAAGTTTATAACAGTTCTAGAAGTTGAATGAATAAGGTTGGTACTTAATTAATGTTTGCTGAACAAATAATACATTGTAAATGGGCTGTAAGCAAACTCCTTGACATCCCATGACAAACTCACTCTGGATTTTAGGTCCAGAGAGGGAAGAACATAAATTCAGCATGTTATAGCAAGGTCTTAGGGCAAGACTATTATGTTACTTAATGTGCTTTAAGCCAAATATCTGAAGAGGAAAAGAAGAAGGGAATGCTGCTCTGCCTTGAGATTGCATATTTCTGCCTCATCTGAATGATGCTATTATATGTTAGGTGTCCTTGAATTAATAAAATGAAAACAGAGAAAATAAAAAAAAAAACAACCCAGGAGTTGTAATTCCCATGCAAGAATAACTTGACAGTTACAATAAAATAGATGATGTAGAAGTAGTATTGGAAATTTAAAAATAAAAAAACTTAGCTGATCTGAAGGGAGACTCACATCCACTGATTGAGATCATTGGCTGAGCCCCAGATAAAATGGGTGAAAAAAAAAGTTCACTCCCTTAACCGGGGATGGCAAATGTGTGCCCTTTCCAAGGCCAGCTCTCCAGGAGAAGTGGTAGGAACCATCGATGTGACCTTTATGAGAAAAGAAATCTGTGGTCAGCCAAGTTTCTGTCAGGCAAACCACAGAAAGGAGAGCTGCCATCAGCTACATGTGTCATTCTGGACCATTAGAGTCTCAAGGAAAATGAAAATCCCCATAAGCATCTAGACAGAAAAATATCTACCTTGCTGTATTTGAGATGCCATAACAAAATACCAAAGACTGGGCAGCTTAAACAACAGAAATTTCTCAGTCTGGAGATTGGAAATCTGAGATCAAGGTGACAGCAAGGTGGGTTTCATTCTGAGGCTTCTTCTCATGGCTCACTGGCAGCCACCCTCTCACTGTGTGCTCACATGATCTCTTCTTTGGGCACATGGGGAGATAGAGAGCAAGCCCTCTGGTGTCTCTTCTTATAAGGACGCTAATCCTATCAGATTGGGGCCCCACTCTTATGATCTCATTTAACATTAATTACTCCCATAGAGGCTGCATTTCCAAATACAGTCACACTGGGAGTTATGGCTTCAAAGTACAATTTTGTGGCACACAAATATTCAGTCCATAACAGCCCATAAGCATCTAGATAGGAAAGACAAAAAATGGTTTTAAAGGAAAGAGAATCTTTTTGACCTCAGATTTCTCTGCAACATTAAATACCTGGAGGCAATGGAGTCCTGTCTTCTGAAGAGGAAGAGAGAGAGAGGGAGAGAGAGAGAGAGAGAAGGCAGTTATGCCTGTGCAAAATAGAAATGCAGTTGGTAGAGTGAAAAAAGTTAAGTAAGACAAGCCTGTGAAAATCAGGAGAAATAATAGAGATTAAATTAGAAACTAACAAATTTGGAAGGAGAAACATTAACATTATTTAGTATCTTTGAGAGTTGACCCTTTGAAGAACCCAATAAAAATATAAAACTTTAACAAATCTAATTAAGAGTAAATAGAAATAAAGAAAATTGGAAATAATAAAAGGGACATAACATATGCTGATAAAAGTAATTATAATTATGAGCTAATGTTATGTACAGTTATATGCTAATAAATTTCATCAACATGTAAAAATGTAATATTTAGTGAAAATTATAAATAAGGAAAAATAGCTCAAGAGAAAGTAAAATCCCAGAACACACCCATACCCATGGAAAAAATGGGAAAATTTCTGTCAACACACTGCCTTGGAAAGTACTTGTGTGCTTCATGACTTTACTGGTGAATGTTTTCTGGACTTCATGGGACAACTTATATACTACAAAATCTATAGCAGAATATAGCAGAAAATAAAAGTTTATTCAACTTATTTTATGAAGAAATTATATTAACAGAATTTAACAAAAATAGCATGAAAATGGGTTTTCTAGCATTTTCCAAAATATAGCGGTGGGAAGTCCTTTCTTAACATAATGGAAAAATGAGGAATCATATAAAGCCAAGTGGATAAGTGTACTTAAGTTTAAAATGCGAAATTTAGAGGAACTAAGATGGTGGAGTAGTAGGGGACTCTATGCTTGCCAAGTCCTATGAACACAGCTACATAAATATCACATCATTCTGAACACCTAAGAGATCAATCTGAAGACTGAAGGAACAAACTGAACAACTAGAGGAAGAAAAAAGCTCACAACATGGAAAGTAGGAGATGTAGAGTCATAATTTTGGAGGGGGGGGGAAGAATAGGAGGTGCTGTGGAGGGGAGGGAGCCTGGAACATGACTAGAGGAGAGAGAGAGTAGTACAAAGAGGATCACACAAGAAAAACTCTTCCCCCAAACCATTAACTGGAAAAGTGAGAGAGGCTAATTATCCCAATATTTTTACAAGCAGCAGAGCTAAAGTCTAAAGCTTTGGAAGTCCATGCATCACCAGGATGGAGCTTGGTGGGTCCAGTGGTGCTTCTATGGAGAAGGAGGGCAGAGGCCTGGGAGCAGACAGTGTGGTCTGAGGATCCCTTGGGTCACACAGGGAGAAATAGTTCCCTTTCCTGGAGTGTATTTGGGTGAGGTGACACTGCCTCTCAGGGGACAAAAGAGCCTGTGGGGACAATTCCACTGCTGTGTTCATTAGCATAGGGCAGAGACACCTGATGAGGGCAGCTAACCTGGATGCCAGCTTTTTGCCACACTTTACTCTAAACTCCAAGCCCCTGTGCATTAGTGTGACTACCCTTCTGGGACAAACAAGCACTAGCCGCAGTAAGGGAAGGCCCTCCCCCAGAGGATCAGTGTGGGTCCACACTGCACCAATTCCCTTAAATTTGGATTTTTGAAGCTCAGCTTGCATGCCTGAGATAAATCACAGAAGAACTGCGCCTCTGGGTGGGCAGATGGTCCAGACACAAACAAGACAAAAGCAGGGATCTGAGGGATGCCTTGGCAACACAAGGGGAGATTGTTCTTCTGCGAGGACTTCCTGGATAGTGGTAGGCACAAACTGCCATCTCCAGGAATGAGAGAGTGAGCTGACACCATTTTTATTCTCTACCCATCAGCACTGCTGGACCTCAGTAAGCACCCACAGTGGAGTCCCGAGCTGCTTACACAAAACCCCACCTCCTTGCATTCTACAGGTGCTTCTTTACTAGGGCAAGTTGGCCTGAGAAACGGCACAGCAGGCCCCTCCCCTAGAAGACCAGCACAAAGCCCCCACTTGCACCAAGTCCACTGACCATAGAGTTCTTCAAAGCTTCAACTCTAGTGGAAATAGGATGTGGTTTCTTTTAACAGGTAGACCAAAGAATGCCTAGTTGAAACTCGCCACAAACTGGACAAGGTCCAAACACTCTTCCCCACTGTATGCAAGGAGAAACTCTGCAGAGGACTGACTTGAGAGAATGAACAGCCAAAACACAACAGCACAGTGCACACAGCCTATGACAGGAACACTTCTTGAAGCACCAGGCCCTGGACAGTATATGATGTCTTCTTCTTCTTTTTTTTTAATTTTTAAAAATTAAAAAAAAATTTACTTTTGAGAGAAAGAGACAAGCAGACTGTGAGTGAGGGAGGGGGAGAGAGAGATGGAGTCAGAATGTGAAGCAGACTCCTGGCATGGGACTCGAACCCACAAACCACAAGATCATGACTTGAGCCAAAGTTGGATACCTAACTGACTGAGCCACCCAGGTGCCCCAGTATATCATGTCTTCTTAATAAAGCCATTACTCTCAGAAACAGGAAACATAATTGGCTTTCCTACCACAGAGAAGACAGAACCTAGACTGGAGGAATGCATCCCAAAAGAAAGGACAAGAAAAAGTCGCAGCCAGGATCTAATCAAAACAGATATAAGTAATATGCCTGATCCAGAATTTAAAACAACAATCATAAGGATATTAGCTGGGCTTGAGAAAAGCATTGAAGACATCAGGGAGTTCCTTATCACAGAGATAAAAGATGTAAAAGCTAGTCAGGCCAAAATAAAAAATGCTATATCTGAGATTCAAAACTGACAGAATGTAATGATCACAAGGATGGAAGAAGCAGAGGAATGAATAAATGATATAGAAAATAAAATTATGGAAAATAATGAAGCTGAAAAGAAGAGGGAAAGAAAAATATTGGATCGCAAATGTAGACTTGAGAAACTCAGCAATTCCATAAACCATAATAACATTCTATCATAGGGTCCTAGAAGAAGAGCAGTGAAAAAGAGCTGAAGATATATTTGAACAAATTAACAGAAAACTTCCCTAACCTGGGGAAGGAAACAGATATCCAAATCCAGGAGGCACAGAGAACTCACATTGAAATCAACAAAGGGGTGCCTGGGTGGCTCAGTCAGTTAAATGTCTGACATTTGATTTTGGCTCAGGTCATGACCTCATGGTTTGTGAGTTTGAACCCCATGTTAGACTGTGAGCCATCAGCGCACAGCCTGATGCAGGGCTCTGTGCTGACAGCAAAGAGCTTAGGATTCTCTCTTCCCCTCTCTCCGCCTCTCTCTCTCACTCTCTCAAATTGAATAAACTTAAAAAAATTGAAAATCAACAAAAGGAAGCCAACACCAAGAAATATCATGGTAAAATTTGCAAAGTACAGGATAAGGAAAAAATCCTTAAAGCAGCAAGGGAAAAGAAATCCCTATTTTCAGGGGAAGACAAATAAGGTTAATAGCAGATCTATCCATAGAAACTTGGCAGGCCAGAAGGGAGGGGCATGATACATTCAACATGCACAATGAGAAAATAGGCAGCCAATAATATTTTATCCAGTAGGGCTGTCATTCAGAATATGAGAGAAAGAGCTTCCCAGACAAAAATTAAAAGAGTTGGTGACCACTAAACCAAATCTGCAAGGAATATTAAATGGGACTCTTTGAGTAGGAAAGAAAGACCATAAGCAACAAAGACTACAAAGGAACAGAGAAAATCTCCATAAATAACAACTTTACAGGTAATACAATGACACTATTTAATACTATCAATAATCAGGGGCATCTGGGTGGCTCAGTCGGTTAAGTGTCGGCTCGGGTCATGATCTCATCATTCATGAGTTCGAGCCCCACCTCAGGCTCTGTGCTGACAGCTCAGAGCCCGGAGCCTGTTTCAGATTCTGTGTCTCCCTCTCTGTCTCTGCCCCTCCCCCTACAAGCTCTGTCTCTCTCTCTTTCAGGAATAAATAAACATTAAAAAAAAATACTATCAGTAATCATTCTGAGTGTAAATGGACTAAATGCTCCAATCAAAGGACGTAGGCTATCAGAATGGATTTTTTAAAAAGGACCCATCATATGCTGCTTTACAAGAGACTAATTTTAGACCTAAAGACACCTGCAGATTGAAAGTGAAGGGATGAAAACCATTTATCATGATAATGGAGATCAAAAGAAAGCTACAGTAGCCATACTTATACCAGACAAACTAGATTTTAAACAGAAGAATATAACAAGAGATGAAAAAAGGCACTATATCATAATTAAGGAGTATATCCATCAAGAAGATCTAACAATTGTAAATATTTATGCCCCCAACTTAGAACACCCAAATATACAAATCAATTAATAAAAAACATAACTAAACTTATTGATAATAACACAATAGTAGTAGAGGAATTTAACACCCCGCTTATAACGATGGACAGATCATCTGATAATCAACAAGGAGACAATGGCTTTGAATGACACACTGGACCAGATGGACTTAACAGATATATTCAGAACATTTCATACTAAAGCAGCAGAATGTACATTATTTTCAAATGTACATGGAACATTCTCCAGAATAGGTCACACACTGGGTCACAAATCAGGACCCAATAAATACAAAAAGATTGAGATCGTACCATGCATATTTTCTGACCACAACACTATGAAACTTGAAGTCAATTACAAGAAAAAATTTAGAAAGACCACAAATACATGGAGATTAAAGAACACTCTACAAAAGAATTAAAGGGTTAACCAGGAAATCAAGGAAGAAATTTAAAAATACATGGGAGCAAATGAAAATGAAATCGTAACAGCCCAAAACTTTTGGAATGCAGCACAGCCCTATCTCAGGAAGCAAGAAAAATCTCAAATACACAACCTAACCTTACACCTAAAGGAGTTAGAAAAGGAACAGCAAATGGAGCCTAAAACCAGCAGAACAGAAATAATAAAGATTAGAGCAGAAATAAATGATATAGAAAAAAAAATCCCAGTAGATATATCAATGAACCTAGTGACTGGTTCTTTTAAAGAATTAATAAAACTCATAAACCCTTAGTAAGACTATCAAAAAGAAAAGAGAAAGAACCCAAATAAAATCACAAATGACAGAAGAGAGATCACAACCAACAACTCAAAAATACAATTATAAGAGAATATTATAAAAAATTATATGCCAAAAAATTGGGCAATCTGGACAAAATGGACAAATTCCTAGAAACTCACAAACTACCAAAACTGAAACAGGACAAAATAGAAAATGTGAACAGACCCCTAACCAGCAATGCAATTGAATCAGTAATAAAAAATCTCCCAGGAAACAAAAGTCCAGGGCCAGGTAGCTTCCCAAGGGAATTCCACCAACCATTTAAGGAAGACTTAATACCTATTCTCCTCAAACTATTCAAAAACAAAAAAATGAAATGGAAGGAAAACTTCCAAACTCATTCTATGAGGCCAGCATTGCCTTGATTCCAAATTCAGACAAAGACCCTACTAAAAAGGAGAGTTACAGACCAATATCTCTGACGAACATGGACACAAAATTTCTCAACAAGATACTAGCAAATTAAATCCAGCAGCACTTAAATTATTTATTCACCACAATCAAGTGTAATTTATTCCGGGGTTGCAGGAGTGTTTCAATATTTGCAGACCTACAAACATGATATACCAAAATAATAAAAAAAAAGGATAAGAACCATATGATCCTTTCAATTCCTGCAGAAAAAAAAAACATTTGACAAAATATAACATCCATTCTCAATAAAAACTCTCAACAAAGTAGGGATAGAAGGAATGTATCTCAAAATCATAAAGGCTACATACCAAACACTCATAACTAATACCATTCTCAATGGGGAAAAACTAAGAGATTTTCCTATATGGTCAGGAATAAGACAAGGATGTCCAATGTCATTGTTATTTAACATAGTACTCTAAGTGCTAGCCTCAGCAATCAGTCAACAAAAAGAAATAAAAGGCAACCAAATTGGAAAGAAATACAACCTTCACTGTTTGCAGACAACATGGTACTCTATATAGAAAACCTGAAAGACTGCACCAAAAAGTGCTAGAACTGTTACACGAATTCAGTAAAGTCAAAGGATACAAAATCAACATACAGAAATCTGTTGCATATCCATACACCAATAATGAAGCAGCAAAGAAAGAAACCAATGAATTTATCCCATTTATAACTGCACCAAAACCATAAGATAGCTAGAAATAAAGCTAACCAAAGAGGTACAAAGATCTACACTATGAAAACTATTGAACACTTATAAAAGAAATTGAAGATGACACACAAAAATGGAAAAACATTTCATGCTTATGGATTGTAAGAACATTGTTAAAATGCCTATACTACACAAAGCAATTTACATATTTAATGTACTCCTTATCAAAATACCACCAGTTTTTTTCACAAGCTACAACAAATAATCCTGAAATTTGTATGGAACCACAAAAGACCCCAAGTAGTTAAAGCAATCTTGAAAAAGAAAAGCAAAGCTGGAAGCATCACAATTCCAGCTATATTCAAAGCTATGTATTCCAGCAATATTACAAAGCTGTAGTCATCAGAACAGTGTGGTACTAGCACAAAAAGAGACTACACAGATCAATGGAACAGAATAGAAACCCAGAAATGGACTCACAATTATATGGTCAACTAACTTTTGAAAAAGCAGGAAACCATAGAAAAGACAATCTCTTCAACAAATGGTGTTGGGAAAATTAGACAGCAACATGCAGAGGAATGAAACTGGACCACTTTCTTACATCATACAGAAGAATAAATTCAAAATGGATGAAAGATGTAAATGTTAGACAAGAAACCATCAAAATCCTTGAGTAAAACACAGTCTTTGACATAAGCCATAGCAACTTCTTACTAGACACATCACCAGAGGCAAGGGAAGCAAAAGCAAATATGAACTATTGGGACTTCATCAAGATAAAAATCTTCTGCACAGTGAAGGAAACAATCAATGATACTAAAAGACAACCTGTAGAATGGGAGAAGATATTTGCAAAAGACACATCTGATAAAGGGTTACTATCCAAAACCTATAAAAAACTTGTCAAACTCAACACTCCCCCCAAAAAATAATCCAGTTAAGAAAGACATAAATAGACATTTTTTTTTCAAAGAAGATATCCAGATGGTTAACAGACACATGAAAAAATTCTTAACATCACTCAGCATCAGGGAAGTACAAATCAAAACTATGATGAGATATCACTTCACACCTGTCAGAGTGGCTCAAATTAACAACACAGGAAACAACAGATGTTGGCAAGGATGTAGAGAAATGGGAACACTCTTATGCTATTGGTGAGAATGCGAACTGGTTGAAGCCACTCTGGAAAACAATATGGAGGTTCCTCAAAAAGTTAAACATAGAACTATCCTATAACCCAGCAATTGCACTACTAGGTATTTACCCAAAGGATACAAAAATACTAATTCAAAGTTGAACATGCACCCCAATATTTATAGCAGCATTATCAACAACAGCCAAATTATGGGAAGAGCCCAGATGCCCATCTACTGATGAATGGATAAAGAGGATGTGGCACACACACACACACACACACACCACAATAGAAAAGAATGAAATCTTGCCTTTGGCAACGATGTGGATGGAACTAGAATGTACTATGCTAAGCAAAATAAGTTAGGCAGGCAAATATCATATAATTTCATTCATATGTGGAATTTAAGAAGCAAAACAGGTGAGCAAAGGGAAGGAAAGAAAGAGAGAAGAAGGCAAACTATGAGAGACTGTTAAGTATAGAGAACAAACTGAGGGTTGATGGAGGGAGGACAGTAGGCAATGGGCTAAGTGGGTGATGCATATTAAAGAGGACACTTGTGATCTGCACTGGGTGTTATATATGAGTGATGAATCACTAAATTATACTCCTGAATTCAATAGTATACTGTATGTTAACTAACTAGAATTTAAATGAAAACTTGAAACAAAAAAAAAGTGAAACATATCAGAAAACACCATAGTAAAATTAGTAGGGAAACATGGGGGGGGTTGTGCCTGGGTGGCTCAGTTGGGTAAGCATCCTTTAGCTCAGGTCATGATCTCTCCATTCGTGAGTTCAAGCCCCACATCAGGCTCTATGCAAACAGCTCAAAGCCTGGAGCCTGTTTCGGATTTTGTCTCCCTCTCTCTCTCTGCTCCTCCTCTGCTTGCTCTCTCTCTCTCCCTCAAAACCAAATAAACATTTAATAATACAGCAAATGATAAGTTTTTTATATAAAAATTTCTAATTATTAAAAATATATATAACTATAATAGAAAAGGTGCATTATGAGATAATCCATACAAGAAACACAACTAAGCATCAAGTATAGGATTTTTTTAAGTGCCAAGAATTGCAAGTTAAAATCAGGATGTCTTATTTTTTGCCTTTTAAATTGGCAAAGATATAATGGTTCTCTGCTGTGGACAAAGCCATGCACTGATAATAAAAATATAAACTGATGCGTCATTTTTGGAGAATGACCTGACAACTTTTAGCAAGAGTTTTAAAGGTGTCCATGTCCTCTGTGATCTAGTAATTTTACTGTTAAGAATCTATTCTAAATAAATAATAAAAATAAATAGAGAATGTCTGTCCTTCTCTAGCATAGCTTTGGGTTTTCTTCCTAACTCCTGGGTATTCCCATCCTCCTTCTGATTCCTCCTCCTCTACCTGATTCTAAATGCTGGGGAACCAAGGATCCCTAGCACTACTTTTTGTTTCTTTATCCTAAGGGATCTATTACTGTCTCACAGTTTTAAAAACCATCTATACCCTGATGACTTCCAACTGTATGTATCCAGTCCCTGATTCTCCTCTGAGCTCCAGGCCTATTTATCTGACTACCTACCAATCTTCTCCACTTGAAAATTTAATAAACATCTCCAACTTAACAGGTTCTGAGAATCAAACTCCTGGTCCCCTTACCCAACCTGTCTCTCCCATGTCTTACCTTTTCAGTAAGTGGTATTGCAATTTACCCAACTGTTTAGACCAAAGGGCTACAGGTAATCACTGAGTCCTCTTCTGTGCACTCCCCTTCCAGGTAAATCATGAATACAGCCCCCCCCCACCCCACCCCAATCTTCATGGAAGAACTTCTCCAAGCTCCCACCTGGGCTTTCTGCACCTACCCAAGCCAGTGCTCCCCAACCATACCACTCTGTCTGCAGCCACAGTGAGTTACTTAAAAACACACCAGATCTCAGGACTCCTAAGCTTCCTCAACACTTAGAATGAAATCTGAATTCATTTCATTGGCCCAAAAGAACTTTATTATGCAGTCTCCACTCACTTTACCAAGCTCATCCCATACCATGTTCTCTCTCACTCACCCTCTCCAACCACACTGTCCTATCATCATATCCTTTCAATGGCCCAAATCTATTCCCACCTCCGGGCATTTGCACTTGCCTAGAATAATCCTCCTCCAGATTTAGCAAGATGAACATTCTTAGCTCCTAGGTCCAAAGTGCTTCTCCCTTCTCCTCCTATTTCCATCACCCTCTAGTCCCTACCCTATTTTAGTTTTCATCATAACACTGACCACAACCTAAAATTGCTTATCTTATTCTTTATTGTCTGTCTCAGCTCCCTCAGTGTGGGATCATCTCAACCACATTGTCCTCACTGCTGGGCTCCAGTGCCTGAAATTAATAGGTAGAAAATTCAACACTGTTGAATGAAATCAACAGTACTAAAAAATGAAACCTACATTAATGTCCCAAAATAGCACATTTTTAAATACAGAAATCATCACAAAGCCATTAAAATAATGTTTCAGAAAAAGGTTGAGGAGAAGAAAATTTCACTGCCATACAGATAAAGTGGAAAACCAAGAACCAGATGCAAAATTATATATTTTGGTAATCTCAATTTTGTGAATTTCTCTGCCCAGCAATGTATTTAAAAGTAAATAAATGCACTAAAATGGTAACACTGGTTACATCTGTGCAGTAGAATAACTTATTACTTTTTACATTATTATTAACACTTTTGAATTTTTCAAATTTTATTAAAAGAAACTTGCATTGACTTTTTTGTTTTTAATTACATGCTATGAAGTGAGAAAGAAAAGGATTCCTTCCAGAAATGTGTTTTAAGCAAGTAGCCATATAAATTGCAGCCTAATGCCCAGGGTACCACAGGAAATGGCCTGCTCTGGTGACTGTCTGGCTCTGACCAGAAGGAGGCGGGTGGGTGGGTGGGTAGAAAGAGCTCTAGGGATGGGGTCTGGGCATGGTGTCTGACCAAGAGACTGACCAAGAGGAAGGGGAGCATGGGACGCTGTCCACATTCTCACTGTGGATCACAGCTCTTAAAGACTGGATTGTATTTTCAAATCACTGAACTAGGACAGGAAATACATTATGCATACTTGACAGATGAATGTGTGAATAGATCTGTGAATGAAAGAGTTAAAGACTAATGAGTAAATTTACTCTAGCCTGTAATAAAGAACAATCCAGAAAACAAGCAGTAGCAGAAAGCAGCAAATGCAACCCTGCACCCATTCCCAGTGAGGGTTGACCTTTGTCCTGCACAACTGGCATTTACACAAATGATGCTTTATCCACTGTGAACAGAGAGGCAACAAATGACTCTGACCTTTGCTAAAAGGTTAAAACCGCATGAGCCTAGACCTGGAAACACAGAGGCCTTTTGTGTCAGGGAGGTACCTTCAGGAGCAGGGTGGGGAGGATGAGGGGAAAACGGAGGAAGGAGAAAAATGGAAGAAGAAGGGGCAGGAGAGGAAGAGCTGGGGACAGGAAGCCTAGGGGAGAGGAGGAGAGGCAGCTGGAGAAGGAGAAGGAAGGATGGGTTTAGGGTGGGGGCTGGAGTCTTGTGGTGACATGGTATCTCCCACCTCACTTTGCAGATGAGGCTATGCACGTACAGCTATGAAGAAGAAAAAGAGTCACATAGCTGCACAAGACAGAGCCAGGGTCTGAACCAACAAGCCCAAAGGTGTGAAGGAAAATGGAGATGAAGCATCTGCTGGG
This sequence comes from Lynx rufus, assembly GCF_022079265.1. Lineage (NCBI taxonomy): Eukaryota > Metazoa > Chordata > Mammalia > Carnivora > Felidae > Lynx > Lynx rufus. The sequence continues at coordinate 19,671,585 of NW_025814830.1, read as the reverse complement.
GACAGGAAGAGCTGATCTGACAGGGCATGGCCAGGAAAGTCATGACGTAACAGCATACAGTATGCAGTTGGGCAGCCCTACAGGCCTCAGGTATTTGTGAATGAATGGTTGAAGTTTTTGGTTTCTAGATCCTGACCATGCACTGCCACAGAAACTCGCCATTTGAAAGATACTCTGCCACATACCTAAATGTCATTATCCCCAAAACACCAAGCTAGCCAGCTGGGACTTTGGAAAGTACAGAACAACTGAGCTTGCTGTTTTGATGAAACTCTGTTTGACAGAAAAACAAGCCTCCTTCGGTAGTATGTATAGAACAGATGATAGGATTCATGAATACGCATCAAGTCCTCTTTCTAGAGACAATTGCCACAGCAGTTATTGGAGAATAGGCAGATAGGAAGGCAGCTTATCTCTTATGTCCTTCTGCCTCCCTGCAGGAAGTTTATGGAAGACTAGGATCATTTCCTGTATCTCTAGGACCTGGTCCTTAGCACTAGGGAGGTCCACAGAGATCCTCTGGTCTCTGTCATGTTCCTTAACCCATCTCACTGTGGTCAGAGTAGAAAACAGAGCCCAGAGGGAAGAAGTGGCTTGCCCAAGGTTACACAGCAGTTGCTGTAGGCCCAAGCCCGCTGCTACCAGGCCAGTTGGCTCCCCATTGAAGACCCCTGGGAGGACACCAAAGTAGATCAGAATCTGGGCAGGAACAAGCCCTTAGCACAGGTGAGTAGGCATTCAAAAGCCCCTACCCCACACCCCCCACCCCCAGAAATGGCATCCACAGTGAAGAGCCAGGAAGAGAACTCCACAGGGAGAACTTTGATGGGGCTTCCCTTTGGCTCCTGCCTCTGCCCCTTTGAAGTCCAGCTCCTTCAGGGTGTCTGCATTTTTTTTCCATGGAAAAGGTAAGGTCTGACCAATGTAAGCACACTAAGGTATGAGTGTGTGTAACTCTTTCCAGGTTAAGTTATGCCTTTTGAGCAGAGGAGGACAAAGCAGGAATAATGGGATTAGGATCAAGTGTTCCACAGACCACCCAATCTGCACCACCAGCCTATCAGGGAATGATCTTGCCCAAAGCCTGAGAGGCCATGGTGACAAACATTCCCCCAATCTGGCTCTTAATGTAACCTCCATATTTCAGTCAAAAGGAGTGAGGGAGGAGGGCCCCCAAGTCCAAGTGCGCAGCTAGATATTTTCCAAAGAAGTTCAGGCAATGCTCAGACATTCGGATCCAGTGGATCTCAGCATCTATTGCCCTGTGCTCTGAAGTCTGTGGAGAGTGCTGGGCAGGGGTGGTTTGGCTATCAGGTACTCACTTTTCATGCTTCTCACACTGAAGAGGCAGGGTAGAGTGGTTCCTTTGAAAGGCTGGGCACATATGAGGTGCTAGGAGCAGCAAACCCCATTTCATTCTTCTTTTGAAGGGGTCTGAGATAGTTGACTGGCTGAAAGGCTGAATCATGCTGAGCACAAGGGCCACTCTTTTGCAGAGTGTGCTGTGAATTGGAAATCCAAGCTCACTTTGCTGGAGCAAATGGCATTCTGCAAGCCCAAGGCTGGAAGAAGCCACCTGGAGTTTAGAGGCATTTAGGAGCCAGAGTGGACATGTGACTGGCACTTATGTAAACCTGCTTGCCACCAGGGCACCCACAGACCTAGGTGCAAACCATTAGGTCTTCCCTTTGTGGATAATTTGTCAACTCTCTGAACCTCAGTTTCCTCTTCTGTGAAATGGAAGTTAAAAATATCTACATTACAAGGTCGTTGAAGGGATTAAATGTGATAATGACACAAACTGTCTTGGAGTACTTTCTGTAAATGGGCAGCTCTCAGCATACAAAGATAAGAAGCACTCAAGAAACTCAGAAACTTGTGGAGAAGACACATCTCCAGATAAACATCATAAAACAAGGTGCAGACCAGAGTGGTGGGATCATTAAGGAGAGGCAAAAGGAGTGGAAGGCAGCTCCCCAAAGGAGGTGGCTTTTTCACAGCCTTCAAGAATAAGTAAGATTTCCATGAGGACAAAGGAAAGAGACATTTCAGACCCAGGGAGTATCATGGGCACTCAAATTGTGGCCTCTTACGTACCTGTCACGTTTGTTTTTGCAGAGCTTCAATTGGGGACAAGACCAAGTAAGATAGACAAAATAATCATCCCAACACAGAGTTTAAGGAGGCCTGTGCATTCTTGAGCAAATGACCCTTAAGAGAAAATGTAGGTGTCAGTCAGGTGAGGGTATAAAAATGTGGAAAGGGAAGTAGTTAAACATCAAAGTGAGTTAAAAAATACATTGAATCTTCCTACGAAAGAGCTCACTGCAGGGCTGGACAGGAAGCAGCAGCCCAGTAAGTGGGTGGTTCCTGACTTTCTCTGGACATCCACACACCATGCATTTGAAGAACTCCTTGGTTATCAGTATTGTGCCTGTAGTTCCTAAGAGCCCTGGGAGCATCCCCCAGCCTACTAATTTTCCCCCAGCAGGCTAGCTTGAAAACTCACCAAGAAAACCATCTCTGTTTTTATTTTAATTCTCCTTCATAGGATTATATCTGAGATGAAGTAGCCCTTTCCTTCTGAAATAGAGAAGAAAATGCCCTCAGGACCATGTGAGTGTATGCCCCTTGGAGGTGCAGTGCAAGGGCTCCACCCTGGGGCCAAGGGCCTTGCTTAGCCATATGTGTGCTCCACACAATCTCATATGGTGCTAGAATAGTGTGGAGAACTTCCCTAGCTCTTGCAGGATGAATTAGGGACTAGTTGATGGGAGTCTGACAGAGTGCAGTACTCCAGAGAACCATAGAACATGTGCCCCAGGGTTATTACAGCAGGGCTCCCTGCTGTTGGCTAACTTGAAGGACACACAAGACAGCACTTCCTAAACTTTAATATGCCTACAAATCACTCAGTATTTGCCAAATGCAGATTCTGGTTCAATAGATCTAATGTGGACCCAAGGTTCTGCTCTTCTAACAAGATCCCATGTGATGCTAGGGATGGTCAGTCACGTAGCAGTTACTGAGCCAAGTGTTAGACTTCATTCTCTGCATAGCTGGGAGCAAAATAGGCAAAGACCCTTGCCTTCTAGGAGTTTCCCTTAGATTTGAGGAAGACAACAATACACAAGTAAACAAATAAGTCAACAAGACAACCTCACTGAGTGATAAGATCCTTGGAGGAAGAAACAAAACAAAACAGGGGGAGTGACTGAGAAGGACTTAGGTGAAAATGCTGGAGGTACTTTAAGCTGGTTGGTAAGGGAACACTGCCCTGAAGAGGCAATTAAAGAAAGGAGAGGAAGCCCCCTGGGAGACCTCGTCAGAGAGCATTACAGGAGAGAGATAGCAAGTGCAAGGGCCCTGCACTGTGCATAAGCTGAGGTCACTCAAGGAGCACAAACTTAGATTCCACCCTGTCTCTTTGGTTGTGGGCTTCTGTTAGTGGGGTTCAACTATCAAAGCCCCTGACCTGCCAGGGCTTAGAACTCAACACCTTTCAAGGGTCCTTGGGAAACTATGCCTGAAAAGTTCTTTCTCAAAATCTTTAATTGCATAGTTGCATTTTTCTACTGGTCTTGGAAACCCAGGATCACTTTTCCAAGGGAGTTGGGTGGAGGGAGGGCTTGGCAATGACTCAATGATAAAGAATGGCTGAAATAGTCTGATCCAATTAGGGAAATTGGATGTAAATTTTGCAAAACCCTAGAGAAATTAGTCTTGGCTCTAATTCATATTGAAAAGTGGTACCCATTGATATGGGGCTGGAAGAACATTGTCCATGGAGCGTTATGTCAATTGGTGAGAATTAGATTAAGAAGGGATGATTTTATATATATATATATATATATATATATATATATATATATATAATGGCTTAAAGCAAATGATGGTGATCAATAAGCCAAACCTGTGATACAGTTGCCCATTTCTTTACTTACCCTACTGCCTTGGGTTCCTCATCCAGTCACCCTAATGACATTCTCCAGCCCAGCGTTTTATCACCTTTCACCAGGCATGCAGTTGGTATTGTAATCTGGAATCTGTTTGGACTTTTGCCACCTCCTGCTTCTTGCAGGTTTTCCCTGACACATCTGTGACACACCACCTATGCTTGTGGGACACTTTTTGTTTTGACCACTATACCAAAGTATGACCTGACAGCTCCCAGACTCAGTTGTACTGGGCATTTTTCTCTCAGCTTGAGAGCTTCTCTGTCACCATTGCACAGGGCTTTTGCAGGAACCTATTTGGCCATTCTGCTGCACATACAATCTGGAAGTGTGAGGGAGCTAACACCTTGAGATAGCCCTTGACCAATGAGGGATGGGGCTAGTGGACAAATATGCCTCTCTTCTGCCTTTTGGGCATGAAATTATGAGCTGAATTCTACATGGCTCCTCAAAGGGTCCCAGCAGGACTGAGCCCAATTAGTGGTAATCAACTCAGGAAGGCACTATATATTGACTTTCCTTCCTTTATCTACTCTTCTCAGTGCCCCACTTCTGTTCCCTGAAATCACTTCCAAAAACCAACTTCCTGCACAAAATCCCTTGTCCTAGGCTCTGCTTTCTGGAAGGAGTCAAAACTCTAAGACAGAAAGACCTGCCAACCAACAGTAACCTATCCTCGTCACATGTAATCCTACCCCACTCATGGCAAGACTGGAATTTTACTGCCCTGTCTCCTTCATGGGTGGTCACAGGCAGGGGGAGGAGTTAGCTCAGGAACAGGGCCATCTGCCTCACCCTTATCTGGGAGTTAACCTGGCAGGTCCCCCTGGATGGATCTTCCAAGTGGAGAAATAGATCCTGAGCTGCAGATACATGATAGTCTCTCTGAGGTCTCGTCTCAGAACTTTGGACTTTGGAAATAGCAGTCCCCTAATGCTCAGCTACAAACTCTTGGTGGTCATGCTACAGGCCTACCCAAGACCTCTCTCATATGGTGTCAAAGACAAAGGGTGTGTGTTCTCCCAGCATCTCCCATTCCCCAAACACCCTCCAACATGCTTCTGAGAAGAAGGAATACAGAGGCCATACATGATGAACGAAATAAAAATAAGGCAATGGCCTTGGAGAACTGGTTGAGTCAGGGATGAGGCAGAGAAAATACAAGAAAGGCCTAATGTATCATGTAGGACCAGACAGCAATGAATGTTGAAAGCAAACAAAAAATAACAACAAAAATAAGTGTGTGTGTGTGTGTGTGTGTGTGTGTGTGTGTGTGCATTTCAAAGGACACAAGCCAAATTGAAAGAGCTCCCAATGGCCAACATTAGAACAGCTTGAGCAAAATAAATAACTAAAGTATTAAATTATAACCCAAAGAACAATATAAATATCCATGAGACCATACTGATAAACAAATGAGTAAATCAATAAATGAGGGAGAAGCAGCGCTCTTCCTTACAGAAGAATTCCAATTAATAAATATAGAAGGAGTGAGGGAAATAGAAAATCATCAATAATGCACCAGAGTAATAATTGCCATAGCCAAGATCTGCTGATGGATATTAAAATGAACGGATGAAAATTTAAGCAGAAACAAGATATTTGCACAGTCTCCAAATATCTACCCTCAAACACTTAGTAATTTCAAAGAAAAAAAATTACAGCACAGAATCCTGGTAGATACCATCTTAGTGATGTGATGAAGAAATAAGCAGTAATAGACATCATCATCACGAACCCACAGTGCAATGCACTGAGAAGGGCACGCCATTTCCATGGGATCCTCTTCAATAAACCATAACCTAAATCTACTAAGTAGAAATCATCAGACACACCCAAATTGGGGGGACTTTCTACAAAATAACTTACTTGTCTACTTCAAAACTTTCAAAGCCAAGAAAGACAAGGAAAGAATGAATAACTGCCGCAGATTGAAGGAGACTGAGGGAAAAGGATGTCAAAATAAAGTGTGAGAGCCTGTATTATTGGAACAGAAAGATTGTCAGAAGAAAAACTGGGGAAATCTGAATAAATCATGTGCTTTGGTTACCAGTAAGTACTGCACCTAGGTTACCATCTTGGTTTTGATAGTCTATGGCCATGTAAAGAGTTACCCCAAAGAGAAGCTGGGTGAAGGATCTAGAGAAACTCCATACACTCCTTTTTCAACTCTTTGGTAACTTTAAAATTATCTCAGTATTTTAAAAAAGTGTATCAACTGTCAAAAAATTAAGAAAATAAAGGAGCAGGGGGAAAAAATAAAGAAAAGGAGCAGGGGAGAAATGTAACATAAACATGGACAGCTATGCTTGCCATTCCACTTGGGAAGCCTTAAGGTAAGAGAGTGAATCTGCTGCCCCTCCATTGTCTTGTGTGACAACCTTATATGTGGCCCTGAAACAAAAGCCAATTATTTCATTTATTGCCCCAAAGAAGGAATAGCAAACAGTTCAGTCAAAGAAGAAAATCCAGTTGTCTGGATGAACTGAGAAGGTATCCAACAAGGCATCTAAGGGATTTTCAAGCCATGTTGACCAATGCCCCACATACTGAATTGAGCTCCACAGTATCTCTGGGGGTTTCCTTTCTTTCTCCAATATTTTATTCCTATTTGGGACAAGACACTGCAGACTGCAGAGTGAGATTGGAGTTCTACTTCTATGTGCCCTCAAGATCCAAGGTCAAAAGTTACTAAACCAGCAGCCTGTGTTTCTGTGGCCAAACTCCCAAATTAAAACTGAGGCTAACATGGACTTACAACACATAAGAGTTTCCTTGGTAGCATTATAGGGTACACGGCACATGTGCCAGAGCCCAGGGGAATTGGAAGCTGGCAGGGCCCAGGCAGCATCAACAGCACCAGAAACTCTGACACCTTGTGGACTGTCACCTACATGAGGGTCCCTCATCTGTTAGAAAGCAAAGCCATCATTGTGACAAATCAGCCTGCCTTCTGCCTGTGCCACTTAGCTGACAATATGGTTTAAGGAGGAAACATGTAATCTCTCCTTCCAGCCCAGTCAGTTTATTGCGGGCACAGGACTGGGTGACAGCAGCAGCTGGTCCCTTCCATGGCACAGAAGAGCCATGTGCATGCTGACTAGGAGGCCAGAGGGAGTATGCTGGAGAAGAAAGTTGACAGGTGGGCTTTTCTTAGTCCATCAGTGCCCAGCAAACCACACTCCTCTCTGACACCCTGCAGCCAGGGCCTCTCCAGAGCATATGTTTGTCAGTGGGAAGATTTCTCCTTGGTCATGGAATTTGTACCTGACATTTAAGTTTTCCTCTGTCCTTGGTGAGCATCAAGAGACTTTTCTATAACTCCATTACTTGAATCAAAAGGGGGAAAAATAGAGTAGTTCCTAAAAAACCATGGGTGTGAAGATTTATCTGTAAGTTGATTCACAATAAGAAAATAACTAACTAAAAAGACACTGGTATCATAATGTGCAACACACATTTGTTGTTGGCTTCCCAGTATCCATTTCCCCTGTTCAGAAAATAGGACTGGAATTCAAAGATAATTCTGGGTACAATGGTTTCCATGTGATTGATTGATTTTAGAGAGATAAAGACAGTGTGAATGGGGGAGAGGGACAGAGAGCGAGAGAGAGCGAGAGAGAGAGAGAGAGAGAGAGAGAGAGAGAATCCCAGGCAGGCTCCATGCTCAGTATGGAGCCCAACTTGGGGCCACCCAGACATCCCTGGTTTCCACGTGATTTAAAAAAACACCCTCAATTACAGGGATCCCTAATGGCTATCACTTCTTAATTCACAGATGAGCATGTGACCCAACCTTGTCTGGTAAGAGGAAATCCAGGACTTTTCTCCAGAAATGGTGGGACATAGTCCCTTTTTTCACTGACTTTTGCACCATGGGATTTGAGACCATCAAAATCATCCTGCAGGCATAAAAAGAGCAGCTGATATGAAGACAAATTGACCCAATGAGAGACTCTCAGGGAATTTTGAATCTCTGAATCAAACTACACCTAAAGTCAGCTCAACTTCTGGATTTATTATATACATTAGTTTGTTTTTTTAGGCCAGTTTAGGTTGGGTTTTCTGTTTCTTGTGACTGAAAGAACTGTAAATCCATACAGTGGACTATAATGCAGGTTCCCTATGGATTATTACTGAATGGTAAAATCATGATGTTGTTTTACAATTTCCTTTTCATGCTCTACATTCCCTGGTTTCTCTCTAATAGGTATAGATTACATTTTAGAAAGAAAAATAAAGATATTTCTAACTTTTAAATGATATTACTTTAAAAAATAAACAATACTACTTATCTTCTGTACTTCAAGCCCAAGAGAAGTTCCCACCTATATGTTTTATTAGCTTTAATCTGTATGAATCCTGCCTGCCAGGGCCCAGCACACCTTTCTCTGGAAATTATAGCTTTATGTATTAATCATGCCTTTTCATTTTCTGCATTTCTAATGCTTTGATATCTGGGGTCTTGTGGACCTTGGAGAGACTGTCCCTTCCAAGCCTAGCCAATTCTTAGAGATAGTAAATTAGGGCGGCTTTCATATGCAAACTAACCAATCCAGATACCCTATGCCCCTACTTCCTCCTTTATCAGGCTGTCCCACTCTGGGCCACTATCATCACCAGAGTCAGGCACCAGACAACTAGAAACAGCCTCTATGCCCCAGAGCTTCCTGAAATTATTCAAATCTACCAATCCTAAATCTGCTTATCCTGCCTTGCCTTTCCTGTGGAAACCAAAATAAAGGCTCCTGCCTGTGTTTTCCCTTCACTCACTCTACTTCCTGATCCACTCTGGTGCCTACCTGGGAGGCCCTGTGTGGTGTGGTGTACCACCACCTCTTGGGAACTATAACAAACCATCTTTTCAATGGCAATCATCTCCTGATCTGTTGACCTCATCATACCTAAATAATAATAAAACATTTTAAAATGATTTGCTCACCCATTATTTGCCACACACTCAGCAGCATACTCAGACAAATCCAATAAACTGTTAGTGGCACATGGCTACATGCTCAACCATGGATGCTTCCTTTGAAACTTCAGTTGCAGGGGAAATTATAGATCTGCTTAGGTTCTTCCTCTACTTTTTTCTAACTAGTATAATACTAAGCAAACAATAGGAACTTAACCAATGCACACTGGTTGTTTGATGAAGCACATTGATCAGGCTATCCAAAAGCCATAATCACTATATACCTATGGCTAGGAGGGACCTTCAGGGCTTCTATATCAGAATTTAAGGAGTACTTCTCCCAGGAGACATTATGAAGGTGTATTTTATTGGGGGTTCTCAGAAGCAGACCCACTTTGTATGCAAAGTGGTTTATTAGAGTGACCAGTAAGGAAGTGAGGTGTGATAGGGAAGGAAACAAGCCAAAAAAAGGGTGTTTTAATGAGCAAGTGGGGCTCTACCCACTGAAGACCTCTGACAGACAGTATAGGGCCATGGTCGTCAAACTGCAGCACATCAGAATCACCTAGATGGATTGTTAGAACAGAATTTGAGCTGAACCCTCAGAGTTCCTGATTCAGTGGGCTCCCAGGTGACACTGATCTTGCTGGTCCCAGGATCAGACTTGGAAGTTGCCCCCAACCTCCATTCCCAAGAAGCTGGGATATTCATCACCCACTTGCCTTTCATCATTGGCTGAGGGCAGCATCCAGGAGCAGTGATTGCCCAACACATGTGGCCTGATTCTGTGTAGGTGGAGAGAAGGTCATTGAGGTAAAGCATTGAACACTTGCAGTGGGACACCAAGCATACACAGGGACAGTTACTACTGAGGAGTGTGTGCGGGGCACTGACAGGGTCTGACAGCATCTTACCCCAAGATTTCTGTGGTCAAAGGAGATAAAGAACAGTCCCCTCCCCGACCCCACCTACATCCCTTCTTAGAAAGTCACAAGTGTTCACCAGCATAGTAAAGATTCTGAGAAGCTCTGAAATAAAGAAATCTGTTTATCTCAATTTCCCCAAATTTCTTTGAATTTCTTTTGAAATAAAATAGTTTTGGAATTGCTATTTTAGAACAAGGTTTGGAAATTAAGAGCCATAGGAATAATGTGGCAGTCCGCCTATTTGTGTTAAGTTTCTCTGGAGCACAGACAAACCAATCACTTACTGGCTATCTGCAGCTGTCTTTGCATTGCAACACCTAAGTTGAATAGTTGTGACAGAGCTCATACAGCTCACAAGCCCAAAGCATTATGATCTGGCCGTTGGCAGGAAAGGTTAACAGAGCCCTGTTCCAGTCCAACCCCACCCTATCCATTCTATAGACTGTGAAACTGATGGAGAGGGAAAGTGTCTTGCCTAAGGCCAGTGATCAGATCATGACAATGCTCCTGATTCTTATGCTTTTTCTTTCCAAGAGCCCCTTACACTTCTCACAATTCTGCATCAGAGTCTCCCTTTATCTCCTGTTCACTATTCTCTTGGCTTGCTAATGTGAGTGATGATGGATTCTCCAGATGACATCCTTGTACTTCTAATTAAAGACTCCCCTATATGCCACTGGTCCACCCACTCATCAAGGCTTTCAGGTGGGCTAGGCCCACTTTAGGCATTGAGATATCAGAGGAAGCAAGAACTGGCATGGTTCTCTGTCTTGTTTGAAGTCTTGTCAAGCAAAGAAAATTTGTTTGTTTGTTTTTATTTTTGTTTTTTAAAGCGTGTATTGTCTATGCTGAGTGTTTTGGAGACAATGATACAAGTAAGAGAGAGGTTGGGGAGGCTGGTTGGGATTGGATGTCCATAAGAACCCTCTGCAATGAGTAACATTGTAGCTAAGATATGAATTATGAAGACAAGACACTGTGAGAAGACCTCAGGGAAAAGTATCCCAGGTGGAAGAAGGGCAAGTTCAATGGCTTACGATGGGAGCATGCTATGGCCAGAGCCTGGTGGGAGAGGACAGAGGTAGCATTGGAGTCAGAGACCAGATTAAGGTATGGCCTTAATCAGGCCATGATCAGGAATTTGATCTTATTCCAAGCAAGAGGAGAAGCTTGTGACTCTGGGAACAGTTCCCAGGAAACAAGTTCTGAAATCCTGATCTAGGCTTCTCCATGGACACTTCTGTCAACAAAGGCCTAGATTATACAAGAAAAGATATGAGTTTGGGCCTGGAAGACACCCTGGTGATGGTTTAAACATGTACACATCAATACCATAGATGAAGCAACATGTGCTGTCCTTAGCATGTCACTATGTCTCAGGGTGCCTGGTCAGTCCCAGTATGCACATATTGCCCTAGCACTGATGACTAAGAGTGGCCCCTTCCACTCCTAGCAGTGTTTCCATTTGAATAATAATTATACCATCACCCTAATTATACCACTTGCTTCTGTGTAATTTAAGCCTTGACTCATGAAGTCCATTACTCTTGGGTCGATAATTTATTCTACCTTGAAATATAAATTTCTTGCGATTAATAGGAACCATCACACATTTATGTCTTGTTTCTCCCACGGCCCTCTAACTACCCAGAGGACAGAACATGCATGTGCATCAGTCCATTTATATAAAGAGCATTTGACAGATGTAACATGAAAATAGCACAAAGACTTCAGGAAGTTACTGCTTGAAAGTTAGGTCATTTGGTCTTCACAGCAAAACTTTTGGGAGAGTCTAGAGTCATTTCCCTTTTATGGACAGAAAAAGGAAGGTGACCAGCCAAGATTTCATGGCCCATAAGTGTGATAATTAGAACTTGAACTTTATCAGGCCCAGCCCCACACCCAGGCATCCTTCTATACCACCCCCTACAGCTTAAGACTGGCTGATCTCTGTTTTAGGGCAAGTACTGACAGCCTAATAAGACAGAGAAAACACAATAACCTTTCCTGTCTGGACTTTGCAAATATAAAGTGCTTTGTAACAGCTGAATAATAACAGCCGTCCATGTTGGCGGGTGATCAGGATTTGGCTAGGGCTGTTGACGGTGCAGAGATTTTTATAACTATTCTCCTAATATATGTCAGGTCAGATATAATACCCTATAATGTCAGAGCTTATCAGTCTTGCTCAAAGTAGGCATACATGGCACACACCACCAGGCACTCACCAGGAACATCACACATGTTCAAACTCAAGCTGTCAGGGCTTTCTGAACACCAGCCCCACATGCAGGTATACATGGAAGGTGCTAGTCTCCCCAGGGACTCATTGGTGAGCTGAGGGAGTCCCACTTGAGGCCTTCACCAGAACCATGTAGCTTCAGGGTAATTTTTAAGATAATTTGCCACCTTGTCAGGGACAGAGCAATGGCTCCTGGGGAATCTGCCCCGCTTCCTTCAGGCTGAGGCCTTCTTCCCTCCAGAGACAGACCCAGAGTTGCTGTCAAACCTGGTTCTTGTCCCAGTTCAGACTCAAGCCATCTGGACAATGGGTAGGTCCCCAAGAGCTGGATGCAAATACTGCCAAGGACGACTTCTCAGTCCCTCTGAGGCTCTGACTCTTCCCCTGCAAGCCTTGGTGGTGGTGACACCTTGCAGGACTGCTTATATAGAAGAGATAGCCAGAGGTTTGCACACAGCAGGTGTTCACAATAGGTGGGCCACTCTCATTAGCATTGACATTTTCACCACAACCATCCCTGCTTAGAGGCTCTAGTTCCAAAATGGCAGAAGGTGAACATGGACAAGATCATCTGCCAACACAGCTGTCTTTGGCATCTTTGTTCTGGGACACCCCAGGGAAAATGGGACCCCACTCAGAGACAGCAAAGCAGGAGTACTAATTCACTTCCTGTAAAATGCTACCCTGGCCTATCACTTTTTCTATTTTTGTGCATGCTGCAATTAGTCTGTATTAAATGTAAATGACATTCCAGTCTCCTCTTCCCCTCCCCACTGCCCCACCAGCTCTGAGCAAGAGCTATTAATGCGGATGGGAGCACACATCTAAGGATAGTCTTTCAATTCTTCCTTCCTCCCTTCCTTCCCTTCTTCCTTTCTTTTCTTTCTTATTAGGGAAATATTCTCTCTCAAAAGTAGAGAAAATAACATGATAAGCCCTCATTTTCAACAATTATCAGCACTTTCCATTCTTTTTTTTTCATCTGTCCCATACACATACATTTGTTAAGACAAATTGCCAACATCATATCATTTCACCCACTTCATCCTTGTTAGTGTACCAGGAAGAGTAGGGGAGTGTGGAGAAGGCTGCTCAGGGTTCCTGGAATGGCACCTGAGCCCAGGGCCTCAGAAATTGCAATTTTACACACATCCCACAGCAAGAAGGAGCAATTGGTGAGGGGCAGGGAGAATTAGGGATAGATCTGGAGGAAGCTACATTGGAATCTGCCTTGGAATCTAAGAATATAAGTTTCAAAGACACGGTGATTCTTCAGGTTTAAAAGCACATAAGTATTTCTGAGAACAGTTGGGGTCTTATGCCCCAACACAAATATAGAGAATGTCATGGAGCCCTGGAAATGCCCAGGTGTCTGGAGGTACATCCACAATCCACACTAGGACCCATAAACTGGGAGATAACATGACTATCCCCTGCGACTCTCAAGCAGCAGACTCTGGCATCACCAGAAAATGAGCAAGAAGCTAGAAGAAACCACTGGCTCAGCCTCCCTTCTCCCAGCTCTCATCCTGCCAAATGTAGACCCAGCTACCTCTTTCCATAGAAGCACTCTTGCAGGAAAAACAAATTAAGGGAATGCTTGGTACACTGGGAGAGAAGTAGCCAGCTTCAAAAAGCCAGCTGCAAAAAAACCTGGCCAAAATAAAAAATGTATCTTCACATCAAGAAAACAAAGTGTGCCCATTTTAAAGATGAGGAAGATAAGATTCAGAGAAGAAATTTACTCAGGACAATAGCTAGCAAATGGTAGAGGCAGATTTAATATCTCTCTCTTTTCATCCTTTCTTCCTAGCTCAAGGCTAGCTCCCAGAATTGAGAGATGTATTTCTGGTACAAAACATTTTTGGGTGACTGATTCACTAATCAGCTTGGTTTGGGTTTCATAAAAGGCAGTGATAAGAACACTGAGTCAGTACTTCTTTCCAGTTTCCAGCCTACAGAGAAGAAGAAAATGCAAAAAGCTCAGATATGCAAATGAACATTTGGACTGATTTCCTCTGGAGTTTTGGCCTCCAGGAGAATTCTTTATTCCCTGCAGAAATGCATTCTTGTTTCTGCTTAACTGGTGAAAAGGGAGGAAATATCTTTCCCAGATGACCAAACCTAGGAATGGAAGTCTTCAAGGAAAATGCACTTTTCCTTTTTCCAAATGTTTGCTAAACAAGGATAATGTAGGCTAAATAAATGTTACACTCACCCAAAGAAATGGAGAAACAGAATTCCCAAGATTCCAATCATGAGAGTAAATGAGTCTCTTCTACATCCATTGCTCACATTTCTTCCACCCAGGCCCATATTTTAAGCAAGGTCTAGGATGACCTCAGGAGTATTCAAGGATATGAGTAGGAAAGTGGGCAGCAGCCTCTCCTCTAAGATAGAAAAGTCGACTGTAATACACTAAAGCATGTGTCTTAGACATGACACCCTGTGCTGGCCTCGGAGAGGAGAGGGGGAACACAAGCCCTATAACCCTTAACCATGGCCTTGGGCCCCAAGAAGGACTAAGATGCATACCTAAAGGCAATGAGGTATTGCCCAGGTGTGCTCAGGGAAGACAGGCTGGGAGCTCTTCATGCTGCCTTCTAGGGAAATTCCTAATACTCTGAGTGTCCCAGACCCCTATGGGACCCTTTTTTCCTAAATGAAAAGCACAGTTCACCACTTTCTTATACCATACACAAAAATAAATCCACCACAGATTAAAGACCTAAATGTGAGACCTAAAACCATAAATATCCTAGAAGAGAACACAGGCAATAAATTCTTTGACATGGGTCAAATTTTCCCTAGATGTCTCCTGAGGCAAAGAAAACAAAAGCAAAAATAAACGATTTGCACTACATTAAAATAGAAAGCTTCTGCACAGCAAAGGAAATAATCAGCAAAACTAAAAGGCAACCATATCCAATAAAGGGTTAGTATCCAAAATATATAAAGAACTTAAAAAACTCAACATCTAGAGGCACCTGGGTGGTTCAGTCAGTTAAGCATCCAAATTCACCTCAGGTCATGATCTCGCAGTTTGTGGGTTAGAGCCTCACGTTGGGCTCTTCACTGACTGTTCAGAGCCTGCTTTGGATTCTGTGTTCCCCTTTCCCCTTTCTGTCCATCCTCTGCTTGTTCTCTCTCTCTCAAAGATAAATAAACAAATTTAACAACAACAACAAAAAATCCTCAACATCTAAAAACCAAATAATCCAATTTATTTATTTACTTAAAAATTGTTTTAATGTTTATTTATTTTTGAGAGAGAGACAGAGTGAGAACGGGGAGAGGGCAGGGAAAGAGGGAGGCAGAGAATCCAAAGCAGGCTTCAGGCTCTGAGTTGTCAGCACAGAGCCCAATGCAGGGCTTGAACGCATGAACCATGAAATCATGATGTAAGTCGAAGTCAGACGTTTAACCAACTGAGCCACCCAGGTGTGCCCCCAAATAATCCAATTTAAAAAATAGGTAGAAGATGAACAAATATTTCTCCAAAGGAGACATTGAGATGACCAACAGATACATGAAAAGATGTTCATCATCACTTACCATCAGGGAAATGCAAATCAAAACTACAATGAGATATCATCTCACCTGTCAAAATGGCTAAAATCAACAATACAAGAAACAACAGGTATTGGCAAGGATGTGAAGAAAAGGGAACAGTTATGCATTGTTGGTAGGAATGCAAACTGGTGTAGCCACTGTGGAAAACAGAATAGAGTTCCCTTGAAAAGTTAAAAAATAGAACTACCTTATAACCCAGCAATCACACTACTGGGTATTTACCAAAAATTACAAAAATACTAATTCAAAAGGATACATGCACCCTAATGTTTATAGCAGCATTATCTATAATAGCCAAGATATGGAAGCAACCCAAGTATCCATAAAAAAGAATGAAAACTTGCCATATGCAACAACATGGATGGAGCTAGAGTGTTATGCTAAGCAAAATAAGTCAGTCAGGGAAAGACAAATACCATACAATTTCACTCACATGTGGAATTTAAGAAACAATACAAATGAGCAAAGGGAAAAAAAGAGAGATAAACCAAGAAGCAGATTATTAATTATAGAGAATAAATTGATGGTTACCAGAGGGGAGGTCGGTGGGGGGATGGGTGAGATAGGTGATGTGGTTTAAGGACTACACCCATTGTGATGAGCACTGGGTGATGTATGGAATTGTTGAATCACTATTTTGTACACCTGAAACTAATATAACACTGTATGTTAATTAACTGGAATTAAAATTAAAACTGAAAAAAAAAAACAACGAAAGAAAAACCTATGCCCAGTGATTTTTGCTAAGCTGGCCAAATAAATAGTCCAATAAATAGTAAGTCTTGGCTAGGGTGGTTCACTACAATGTCCTACTTTGCCTCCTATCTCCTGTGCCCCTCATCTCACCCAAGCCCCACAGCAGGAGCACCTCTCAGAACCCTCATATTCATGACTGGCTCATGCAGTGGCTGCTCACTTTTGATGAAGGCTCTTAGGCTCAAGTCTTAAAAGCTGCTGAGAGTCTGGCAATTAACCACCAGGCTGGAGGAATACTGTTTGAATCTTTCAACAAAGCCTGGCAAGCCTCAGCACTATCTTCTTTTGTTTTCAATCATCCTGCCACTGCAGAGCAGCTGGAGAGTGATGTGTATGTTAATGACACCTTCAGAGTAAGACTGGGGGAAAAAATATAGCTACCAATGCCTGAGGTTGAGTTTCCCAGTTACTGCTTGTAACTGGGTCACTATTTTTAGTTGGAACCTCCAGTCAAAAATGTCAAACAGGTAAAATGAATGTGAATTTGGCTGAAAGAATGAGGAGTGGTGTTTCATCCCATTTCTCTTAGAAACTCACCCTGGGTCCTGTGAAAAGCATCTCCCAACTCTGGGCCTCAGAATTTCCCACCTGAACAACAAGAGATTTGGATTTCCTTTCAATCAGACATCCAAGGAAGAAGAGGCCCAGCCTTATGAAACCAACTGCCCTACTGAAAATTTCTTGCAGGTGTCTGTAATGCTAAGGTTTGCAAGAAGTTATCACATCCTTGCCCATGAGAAGCAGAAAACAAACAAACAAAATTTAGCAGGGTCACATCTGACAAAGAATTATATTCTAATATCAGCACATAAGGCAAGAATCATACACAGAATTCCCCAAAGAAGGGTGTCATAGAGGAGACACACCTACCACTGTTCTATTCACTAGCCCATCCCAGTCTTTCCCCCTCCCCCCTGCCCCAGCTTCAAGATTACCAATATTCTTCCACTAAACACCTGAGGAAAGTGTAACCTTGCTTTTAGGGGACATATTATACAAAATAATACTAACAAATCATAATAACAATCATAACAACAAAATAACAACACTCTTATGGTATTATCAGAGCCTAACTAGACTGAGAAAGGAAAATACCCAGGTCCAGCTGGCTCCAGCCTTCCACATGGGAAGAGAAATGCTCAACTGCAGCTCTTTCTAACCATCCTGTCCTACCTAAAGGGAGACAGGTGAGAGATGAGAGGTGGGGACCTGAGAAACACCTGTGAAGTTACAGTCCAGAGGCACATGTTCACTAAAAGACTGACCTAATCATAAGACTATGGAATGTTCCTTCTCCCACCACATTTTACCACTGCATTACTAAATGACATGTGTATAGCAATTCCTTGTCCCCAGTACATCTTGTCTGCCTATCAAGAAAAAAATTTACAAGACCTACCAAAAAGCATAATTCAAACAAAGTAAGCAACAGAACCAGATATTGCAGGGATGTGGGAATTACCAGACTTTGAATTTAAAACAACTATGATTGATATGCTAAGGGAATCTAAGTGATAAAGCAGACAGCATGCAAAAGAGCTAGGCAATGCAATAACAGAGAAGAAAATCCCAATAAATAACCAAAAAGAAATACTAGAGATTAAAGAAAAAAAAACTATAACAGCAATGAATGCCTTTGACTAGCTTTTTAGTAGATTAGACATAGCTGACAAAAGAATCTCTGAACTAGAGGATGTATCAATAGACTCTTTGAAAACCACAAAGCAAAAAGAACAAAGACTGAAAAACAAAAGAAGAGAATATCCCAAGGAATGTGGGACAACTGCAAAAGGTATAACATATGCATAATGGGTATGCTAGAAGGAGAAGAAAGACAGAAAGGAACAGAGGAAATATTTGAAATAATAATGACAATTCCCCCAAATTAATGTCAAACACCAAACCACAGATTCAGGGAGTTCAGAGAACAGAAAGCAGAATAAGTGTTTGAAAAGACCCTGCACCTTGGCATATAATTTTGAAATTACAAAACAAAAATCAAAGATAAAAAAAAATCCTTAAAGAAACACCTTACCCCTCTACAAAATAACAAAGGTAAGAATGACATCTAACTACTATACAGAAACCATGCAAACAAGAATGTGCAGTGAAATATTTAAGGTGTTGAGAGAAAAAAATTACCAAACTAGAATTCTATACTTTGTGAAATTATCCTTCAAAAGTGAAAGTGAAGTAAAGACTTTCTCAGACAAACAAAAATGGAGATTTGTTGACAGTAGATCTGCCTTGCAAAAAGTGTTAAAAGAAGTTTTTAGAGAGAAGAAAAGTAATATAGATTAGAAACTTGGATCCACATAAAGAAAGATCACTAGAAGAGATAAAGGTAAATAAAAACTTTTATTTTTCTTATCCCTATAATAGCAAAAAGTATGCTTATGCACATATCATGTGTGTGGATGCCTGCTTATGTATGGTTAAGTGAAGTGACAACGATGATATAAGGGATGAGAGGTGGAAATTAGAATCACTTTGTTATTATAAGGTACCCACACTATCCATGAAGTGGTATAGTGTTATTAAAAATAGATTAGTTATAAATGTATTGCAAAATCTAAGGCAACCACTAAAAATGTTAAAAAAGAAGTGTAACTGGTTTGCCAAGAAAGGAGAAAAAAAAGAATCATAAAATGCTCAGTTAAAACCATAAAAAGCAGGAAAAATGGAAACAAAGAAATAGAAAATGAATAGAAAACAGCAACAGATAGGGTAGACATTAACCCAGCTAATCAATAATCATCTAGAATATCAGTGAACTAAATACACCAATTGAGAGACCAGGATTGTCAAATCTGGATCAAAAAACATTACTAATATTGTCTAAAAGACACCCATTTTAAATATAAAGACACATTAAATTAAAAGTAAATGCATAGAGGGGCACCTGGGTGGCTCAGTCGGTTGGGCATCTAACTTCGATTCAGGCCATGATCTCGCGGTCCGTGAGTTTGATCCCCGCATTGGGCTCTGTGCTGACAGTTCAGAACCTGGAGCCTGTTTCAGATTCTGTGTCTCCCTCTCTCTCTGATCTTCCCCCGTTCATGCTCTGTCTCTCTCTGTCTCAAAAATAAATAAACGTTGAAAAAAATTAAAAAAAAAAAAAGTAAATGCATAGAGCCACAGCAACTTCTTACTCAACACATCTCCAGAGGCAAGGGAAACAAAAGCAAAAATGAACTACTGGTACCTCATCAAAATAAAAAGCTTCTGCACAGCCAAGGAAACAATCAGCAAAACTAAAAGGCAACTGACAGAATGGGAAAAGATATTTGCAAATGACATATCAGATAAAGGGCTAGTATCCAAAATCTATCAAGAATTTATCAAACTCAACACCCAAAAAACAAATAATCCAGTGAAGAAATGGGCAAAAGACATGAATAGATACTTCTCCAAAAACATCCAGATGACCAACCGACACATTAAAAAATGCTCAACATCAGTCATCATCAGGGAAATACAAATCAAAACCACAATGAGATACCACCTTACACCTGTCAGAATGGCTAACATTAACAGCTCAGGCAAAAAAAGATGTTGGTGAGGATGTGGAGAAAGAGGATCTCTTTTGCATTGTTGGTGGGAATGCAAGCTGGTGCAGCCACTCTGGAAAACAGTATGGAGGTTCCTCAAAAAACTAAAATAAAACTACCATATGGCCCAGCAATTACACTGTTGGCATTTATCCATGGGATACACGTGTGCTGTTTTGAAGGGATACTTGCACCCCCATGTTTATAGCAGCACTATCAACAATAGACAGAGTATGGAAAGAGCCCAAATGTCCATTGATGGATGAATGGATAAAGAAGATGTGGTATATATATACAATGGAGTATTATTCGGCAATCAAAAAGAATGAAATCTTGTCATTTGCGACTACGTGGATGGAACTGGAGGGTATTATGCTAAGTGAAATTAGTCAGTCAGAGAAAGACAAAAATCATATGACTTCACCCATATGAGGACTTTAAGAGACAAAACAGATGAAAATAAGGGAAGGGAAACAAAAATAATATTATAAAAACAGAGAGGGAGACAAAACAGAAGAGACTCATAAATATGGAGAAAAAACTGTGGGTTTCTGGAGGGGTTGTGGGAGGAGGGATGAGCTAAATGGGTAAGGGGCACTAAAGAATCCACTCCTAAAATCATTTTTGCACTATATGCTAACTAATTTGGATGTAAATTTTAAAAAATAAAAAAAAATAAATTAAAAAAATAAAATATATGCATAGAAAAAAGCACACTATGCCAACACTAAAGAAAAGAAAGCAGGAGTAGCATATATCAGATAGAGCTGACTTCAAAGGAAGGAAAAGTATTAGGGATAAAGGCATACACAATGATAAGGGGTTGATTCTCCAAGAAGACATAACAATTCTCAATGGGTACATATCTAGCAATAGAGTGTCAAAATATTTGAGGCAAAAACTGACAGTAGTGCAAGGAAAAATAGATGAATTCACTATCATAGTTAGAGACATCAACACCCCTCTCTCAGAAATAGACAGGTGCAGCAGTCAGAAAATTGGTAAGCACACAGATGAGCTAAATAGCACCATCAGCAAACAGGATATAATTGACATTTATCGACTACTTCATACAAAAATAATACAAAAATACACATTAAACATTCACCAAGATTGATTAAATTCTGAGCCATAAATTATAACCTTAACAAATTTAGAATAGAAATTACATACTGTCTGCCCTCAGACCACAATGGAATTAAACTGGAAATTAATGACAGAAAGATCTGGAAAGTCCTAAACTATTTGAAAAGTAAACAACACACTTCTAAATAACACGTGGACCAAAGAAGAAATCTCAAGATAGATTTTTAAATATTGGGACTAAAAGAATCTGAAAACATAACAAAATTTGTGGGATGCAGCAAAAGTGATACCTAGAGGGAAATTTATAGCATTGAATGCATATACTAGAAAAAAAACAAAAGATCTAAAATCAATAATATAGGCTTCTACCTTAGGAAACTAGAATAAGAGCATACTAAATCCAAAATAAGCAAGAGAAAATAAAGGATAAAAATTAGGGCAGAAATCAACAAAATTGAAAAAGGAAATAAAAAAAGAAAATCAACCAAATAAAAAAACAAGTGCATTGAAAAGATAATAAAATTTACAACCCCCCACCAGACTCACTTAAAAAAAACAAAGCAAAAACAAACAAACCCAGTAGATAGAAATTACTAATATTAGAAATAAAAGGAAACATCACTATAGATACCATGGACATTAAAAGGACAATAAAATAATACCATGAACAATGCTCTGCCCACAGATTTGGTAATTTAGATAAAATGGACCAATTTTCTGAAATGTACAATTTGCTGAAACTTGCATAAAAAGAAATAATTTAAATAGGCCTGCATCGATTAGAAAAAACAAACCTTCTAAAAATGAACCTTCTAAAAGAGAAAGCATTAGGCCCAGATAGATTAACTGGTGATTTCTACAAAAGATTTAAGGAAGAAATCATACCAGTTTTCTACAATCTCTTCCAGAAGAAATAAGCAGAGGGAATACTTTCTAACTCATTTTATGAAGTCAGCATTAGCATAATTCCAAAACCAGAAAAGGAAAACTATAGAGCAATATATCTTATGAACATAGATGCAAAAATCCTCAGCAACATATTAACAAATCAAATCTAAAAAGCATAAAAAGAATTATGTACCATGACAAAGTGAGATTTATCCCACATGTGTAAGACAGGTGCAACATTTGAAAATTACTTAATATAATCAATTGCATCAATAGACAAAAACAAACAACAACAAAACCTTATAATCATATTAATAGAAGCAGAAAAAGTATCTGACAAATTCAACACCCATTCATGATAAAAACTCTCAGTAAACTAGGAATAGAGGAGGGATTTCTCAATTTAATAAAGATTATTTATGAAATCCTACAGCTGACATCATGCTTAATGGTGAGAAAAATAAAAGCTTTCCCCCTAAGATGAGGTACACAGAAAGAATATCCCCTCTCACCACTAGTCCTTGCTAATGCAATAGGCATGCAAAGAAAATAAGTTTAGAGAGGAAGCGATAAAGCTTCCTTTGTTCACAGATGATCATCTATGTAGAAAATCTGAAAGAATTCACAACAAAACTCCTGGAACTAATAAGCAACTACAGTAAGGTAGCCAGCTACAAGGCTTATATACAAAAGTCAACTGCTTTCCCATATAACAATGAACAAGCGTTAATTCAAATTAAAAACCTACCATTTATTTATATGTGTACCCCCAAAATGAAATACTTATGTATAAATATAACAAAATATGTACAACATCTATATTAGGAAAACTACAAAACTCTGATGACAGAAATCAAAGAAGAATTAAATTACTAGAGATGTTTCATATTCCTAAATAGGAAGACTCAATATTGTCAAGATACTAGTTCTTCCCAACTTGGTCTATATATTCAATACAATCCTAATCAAAATCCCAATAAAACACTTTATGGATATTGACAAACTAATTCTAAAGTTTATATGGATAGGCAAAAGACTCAAGTAGCTAACTAATATTGAAGGGGACAGTTGGAGCACTGACACTACCAGATTTCAAGACTTATTTATACAACTACAGTAATCAAGATAGTGTGGTACACACACACACACACGGAGAGAGAGAGAGAGAGAGAGAGAGAGAGAGAAGAGAGCCCAGAAATAAATATGTCCAGAACAACCAGACACCCACAGGGGGACAAAAAGTAAATCTAGGCAAAAGAGTGAATCTTACACTCTTTTGCAAAAATTGACTCAAAATGCAGCATAGATCTAAATGTAAAGTGCAAAACTATAAAACTCCTAGAAGATAACAAGAGAAAATCTAGATGACCTTGGGTATTGTGATGCCTTTTTAGATACAACACCAAAGTCATAATCTATAAAAGAAATAACTGATAAGCAAGACTTCATTGAAATTAAAAACTTCTGTTATGCAAAATACAGTATGAACAGAATTAGAAGACGAGCTACAGACTGGGAGAAAATATTTGCAAAAGACATATCTGATAAAGGACTGACTTCCAAAATAGGCAGAGAATTCTTAAAACTCAACAATAAGGAAACAAACAGCCCAATTTAGAAATGGGCCAAAGAACTTAGTAGACACCTCACCAAAGAATATATACAGATGGCAAATAAGCATATGAAAAGATGCGTAGCATCATATGTCACTAGGAAAATGCAAATCAACACAATTATGAGATACCACTACACACCTATTAGAATGGCCAAAATCCAGAACACTGACACCAAATTCTGACAAGAATGTGGAGCAACAGGACCTTTGTTGATGGGAATGAAAAATTGTACAGCCACTTTGAAAGATTATTTGGTGGTTTCTCACAAAACTAAACATAGTCTTACCATATGATGCAGCAATTTCGTTCCTTGGTATTTACCCAAAGGTGCTAAAAACTTATGTCCATACAAAACCCACACATAAGTGTTCATAGCAGCTTTATTCATAATTACAAAACTTGGAAGCAATCAACATGTCCTCCCATAGGTGAATCGATGAATGAGTTATCAAGTCATGAAAAGACATGGAGGAAACTTAAGTGCTTATGACTTAGTGAAAGAAATCAGTCTGAGAAGACTAAATACTACATGATTCAGGCTAAACCATTTAGATTTTCTCTCTGAGGGATCTGAAACTGGACACAGAAATCAAAATTGTTGGTTTATAACCTCCTAGGGAGCTTCCTGGGTGTAGTCTTCACAGAAGGCAGGGAGAGACTGTAGAAAGAGGGAGGACACTCCAGGTTGTGGGTGGCAGTCTTAAAAAGTTAAAAAGGGAACTTACATATGAAGTGTATCTTGTGTGGCAGCAAGATGAACAGATCCCCACACCTTCCTGCCACATCTTAAAAATTTATATAGAGGTCTTAACTAGGTTCAGTCACCAGATCTTATAATTTCAGGTGCCCTTTTCTTATACAGTGGTCCCTGAGCAGTCAGCAAGTGTTCCCACTGGCATAGAGATGGCTCCTTTGGCAGTTATCTGGTTGCATTGGAGGTAGATGTCACAGCAACAATACAGGCACATGAAAGAGAAAACATAAATTAAGAGAATGATTCCCAAAATCAGTGACAAATTTTTCCACTAATAGCTCCATGATCCAAACCATTGATTTAACAGGTCCCCTAAATTGGGTGTTGGATCACTCAGGACATTTACTTGTGTCCTCATATGATTTGATAAAGATAATACACTAGTAGGCTAATCAGGCATGAACACACACATTCTGTTTGGATGTTGGCACAGGTATCTTCTTGCAAGGAGTAATAATGTCTAAGGCCATTGTCATATTTTGGAAGACAGCTTTTCTCATCAGAGACATTTCTGTATTCAGTAAGAGCAGGCTTTGTTGGCTATCATTTGAGGCTTGCTGGGTGAATTTAGTAAGGTTTTCTGTGTGCTCTATAATGCCCTCCAGGTCAAGAGTGAACAAAGATCACACCCACATGATCATGCTAGTGAAAAATAGTGTCGACCTGGCCTTGAGGAGAGAGAGGCTGGAAGCTTTTGGAACTTGACCTGGTTGTACCTGCCATGCGTGTTTGAGAGGAAGGCAACGCAGTCAAGGTGTGCGAAGATGGGACTGGGGGCAGGATGTACCATATCAGGATGCCTACCTTCTCCCCTCTCTTAAAGGCATATGTTCCATTCTAGGTATAGTGCATTTCAACAGGTCCAGCCTGCAGCAGGATAAGGGGATCCCAGTAGAGATTGACTAGTTCTCCTTCACCTAGGAGTGTTAAGTAATTCACCCACTTCAGTAGGATGTCCCATTGTAAATTCCAGTAGATAACTCCTTTCCCAGGTGTGATGGAGCTTGGTGTTCTCAACAGTGTAGCATGTTGATCCCTGGTGAGTGCAGGGACGATGGCTGTTTCCCGTGACTATACCTTTCTGTTATTGGTGCTTCAGTGAGGGTCCCCAGTCTGGTTTATGGGGTAACAGGCCTTACTGGTCAGTCCAATACTGGTCATTCCAATGTATTAAAGACTGGGAAAATAATTTAGTTCTTGCAGCCAAGGTGGTTCTTTACCTGTTAACAATTTAATTTGCTGCTTTAATATTCCTTTTTTTTTTCTACCAATGCTTCTGCTTATGAGTTATAAGGGAGATGGAACAGCCATTTAATGTCATGTCCTTCTGCCTAGTCTTGCATGTCATGACTTTTGAAAAATGTGACCCTTAATCACTATCTGCTCAACAGAGCATCTGTATATGGTACTCAGTTTCTCCAGTCTCCTAATGGTGACAACGTGGTTCACAGAGGCAGGGGAATGCTTGGGTTAAGCCAGGTGCAGTGTCCAGACAAACAAAGGCATATTTAGAACCTTCACTCAGAGGAAGGGACAAATATTATCAATTTGTCAGTCCCTTATCTGTTGGGAACTCCAGATTCTTTTGTCCCAGGCTCTTTTTGCCCCAGATTCTTTTGTCAGTTGCTTTGGGTATTGCTTAAAACACACAAGAAGACATGCTGTTACTGCATTAACCAAGTCATTGTACTTTAAAGGGAAATTTGACATCTTTGGCAATATGCCATTCTCTTTGTGCACTGCAGTAACCACTCTTTCTATGCATACAACCTGCTGTATCTATTGAACGGTCAGTAGCTAAGGCTCATATACACAAGCTAAGGTGTCAGTTTTCTGATTGCCAGGGGTCTCAGTGTCTTATGACTTGGGACATGAAAAACAGTGAGATCTGCCTCAGGCTGTTGCAGGCAGATCCAAATGTCTTTCTACAAATCTTGACTCCATAAGGACTAATTTATAGTCATCCACCCCTTGGCTTCCTATTGTCTGAGTCACAGGGTTAATCCCTTTAGAACAGCCTGTCAGCATAAAGGGGTTAATGGCCAGGGCTCATGAGTAATCACCAGCCAGACCACTCTGAGCTCAGTCCCTTGACTGCTGCACTGGCTGCTATGTGAGATGCTATCCCTAGAGAAGCACTGTGTACACTCCTAGGAGCTGTTGCTCTATGGAGGTATATTGGGTTTCTGCCCCCTTCCAGAGGTGGGATCAAAATCTTATAGGCACTCTATCCTTCTGTTGCTTCTGCCACAGTGCCCAACCCATACGTTCTGGGGTCACAGACACAACTAATTCAAATGGAAACCCAGCTTGGAAGATGCCCAAAGCTTCATCTGCTTCACTAATTTTGCCTTCTCAAAGGTAGTTTGCTGCTCTGAACGCCAGTCTCACACATGCCTCTTCTTTAACAAGCAGCAAAAGGGATGGAAGCATTGTGCCAGATGTGGAATAAAAGTCCTCCAAAATCCCATGTTCTCTACAAAGGTTTGCATTTCTTTCACATTCTTAGGGGTTGGATAAACTTACACCTTATCAATCACAGCTAATGGGACAACATGGGTCTTCCCCAATCAGACAACTCCCAAAAACCTTACAGCATGGCTGGACTTTGAATTTGCCTGTGGGTTCACTGTTCACCCTCTACCTCACAGATGCTCCAGCAAAGCTTACTGGGTATCTTGCTGCAGAGGCAAATTTTCATATGTTAACAATATATCATCCACGTAATGGATCCATTTTACTAGTATGGGGAAAGGAGAACAGGAGCAGATCCCCAGCTACCATCCAAAGACATATTGTGGGGCTATGCAGGTAGCCTTGTGGGAACACTTGAAAGGTTCATCATTGTCCCTCTCACACGAAGGCAAATTGAACTTAGTTATTAGAAACCTGTACTTGTCAAAGTCTTTCCCATGAATGTCCTCAAAGATAGATATAGTACTTTTGCAGAAACACTTTTTGCCAAAGCATCAGAGTAAAAAATAACTCTGCAAATGACAGAAGACTTAAAAAATGGTCATGGTAAAAAATCTGATGAGAGTTCATTATAATGCAATTGACAAGGAAACTTCTATTGCAGATTGTGTTTAAAAAGCCCCCCTTACCCCCCTCCTCTTTTTTCTTTAGTTTCCTTGGACAATGTTTTGGCTATATTCTGGTATGTTTACATTTCAAAGACATGATAGGACATACAAGTTCAAGGGACAGAGAAAGAGTGCAAATTCTGTCCTAGGAGTTTTGAGTAATTGCTATTTAAAATTTTCCTTTGTATTAGGGGTCAGAAGACAGGGGGCATTTCCTCTATTTCCTCATCAATTACCATAACATCCTCCTCTTTACTTTCATCATTTTCTCAGAGATTCCACCTCTTGGTGTCCTAATCAGGATGTGTTATAGTGCCCAGATCTTAATCCAAAGGCATCTTTGCAAAACAGCACACTGAGATTTGCCACTTATTACCCTGCTCTCTCATGTTGTCTGTCACCCAAAGCTGGAAGACCAGTGGATGCCTGCATGTCCTTCTCTAATCCTAGCTCATCTTCTAACTTTCTGACCTGAGTGTCAGTGTGTAGTCTGTTTCTGGTGGCCAGCTGAACTGCCCACAGCAGAGGCCAGCCCATGGCAGAAACCAGTACCTCCCTTCCCTGCTTCCCCTTCCCTGCCACGGTGTCCTGTGCACATTTCCTCTAGCAAGCACGGTAGACCAGCCGGCATCTGGGGAGCATTCCCATATTCACATGGTGGTCCACAAGTATCTAACATACAGGCCACTCCTCCCCACAAAGAGGTCAATAGCCAACTTGAGATTTCCCCCTAAGATGCCTCATTCCCAAGGCTCATTTCTTCACTCTCCTGGCTGGGTTCCTATTTGTTGGTTCCCAGCTGTGAGAAGTAAGGGAGATGATTCATTTTCAGAAATACCAAATAAAAGCTGTGTTGTCTAGTTAAGGGTAGGTTTGCAACCTATTAGAAGTATGTATGAACCCCTATCCTCTCAATGGAGTCCCAACCTTTAGACACTTCACTTCCTGATTCTTCTTCCCCTCTCCCTTTCTTGCAGGCTTTGCAAGGAGCAGGAGCCAAAGAACAAAGGGAGGAGGGACTGAAAGATTCTGTGTCACCTCAGGGAATGTACATTTGTTCCAATCAGACTTTTTGTCTTACATGGGTGATGTCTGGGTAAGGCTGTAACCTCTGTAGTATTAAGCCAATAAGGAACCAGGGGAGGGACTTGCATGCTAGGAAATAAATGGGTCTGCTGTAACAGCTCCAAGTGTGCCTGTCCTTCAGACACCTGCTCTTGCAGAACGTTGATTAAAGCCTCACTTCACTGTGCTCCCAGACTCTACGTCCCTCCTTCAATTGGGTTGGTGGGCTTATTTATCACTACGACCTTCTCAGAGGCTTGTCAAATATAATCTAAAACTGACCACCCCCCCTCGCCCCCCAATAAATAAGGCAGGGAGAGACTGAAAAAAGAAGCAGGCCACTCCAGGTTTCTAGGTGGGAGTTTTAATAAACAAAGAGAACTTAAGGTACTGTAACTGAACTAACAGGAGTCTTCTTGATGAATTACAAATAGAGACTACCCCAGGTGGGGTTGTCACACAAGGGAAACTTTATTTGCAGCAAATAAAGAGATCACAAGGGATAACTTCCAAAGGCCATGACTCCCTGAGCAGGGGTAAGAGGGTTCCTTTTATTTATGATTTAGGATGAATATTCAGAAAGGGCAGCTGTGTCATCGCATGTGAAAATGGGAATAAGGTTGCACACATACACTTAGAAAACATGTCTCTCCATGCATCCTATATTATGTTAATGATGCTTATGTTCCTTCTGGACTTTAACATTATAATGAAGCAGAGGTAACTATCTGACAAGAGAAAGGGACTTTGGGCATGCTCTGAGAGCTGGTATAAACTGGATGGGTCTTAGGCTCATTATCTCAGGTAAGGAATGCAGGGTCTTTCTTACTTTTGAACCAGCACTGGGAGTTTTACCACTGATTTACTCTCTCTGATATGGTAAGCTATTTCCTGGCCTGGTAGAGACTATTAGTCTTTACATTATTTTTGTTCCCTTAAAATTCTTAACTCCTGAGGTTTTTACATTTCTTTGTAACTCTGACATCTCCTAGAAAGTTCTATAAGAAGTATGCTCAAGCAAATAGAGCTGGTAGGACATAGATCATGAAAAATAGCTGGGGGCCTAACATGACTTCTCTTGTGAGAATCCAAGTCTCATCTTTCTTTTTCTGGGAACCTCTAACTATTTCTGCTTACAATACAGGCTTATCTTGGGTGGCAGCCAAGATGAGGGGACTCTTACACCTGCCCACCACATCTTAAAAGTTTATGTATCATAAACTCAACACCATATCACTATCTCAAGGCTATGTCCTTGGAGCAGCCTCTGGGAGTGGGAAAGGCAAGTGGAACCCATACTTCAAGGACAGGAGAGGGGATGAAAGGACGCTGGTCATCTGGGTCCAGTTCATGGGACAACAGGGAGTCATGTCTTCTTGATGACCTTCCCCAACAGAGACATAGGCCAGTGAGAGGCAGGACAGTGCCGTGCAGATCTAAGCCAAGACTCACAAATGGGATCTCTAGGAAGCCTTCTTCCATAGAGAGGAGCATGAAACAGATGTGCAGAGGCCAGGAGAGAAGAGAGGAGAGAGAGGGGGAGGAGGGTAAGGAGGGGGAAATAGAGAGAGAGATTGAGAGAGTAGTGAAGCTGTTGAATACCAGGACTCTTGGCCAATTCCTGGCTGTCATCTCCCAACCCTCATGAGAACCCATCTTCCCTTAGGTGTGTTTATTTAACCAATATTAATCAGATGTACCAGATATCAGGTTCCGTTCCAAGGCCAGGTATACAGTAGTACTTGCCCTCAAAGTGCTTCCCATCTGGTGGATTCTATGAAATACATCTGTTCCTTTTAATAAATTTTTCTTTACTTGATTGAGCCCAAGTGACTTTCTGCTTCCTACACTCAAGAGATCTCACACTAAGATCAGGTTGGTATGGATTTTCCCATTCTGTGGATGAAGACCCAGAGCTCTGAAGAGGTAAAACAAAAAGTGGCCCAAGTTCACTCAGACACAGTTAGACTTTGAAGACAGCACATTGGATTTGAAGCCCAAGCATATTGCACTGCTCCCATTGCCTCCCAAGAGATTAAGCCATTTGCACTTCCAGAGGATTTCAGGGTTCCGCAGCCAGAGGTAACCATGGTGTTAATAGCAAAGGTCCTGTGGGGTGCATATAGAGCAAGTCCTCTCATGGCAACACACTCTCAGAACTTTTACATACTTTTTGACATTGGATTCTCACAATAGCCCTGCTGGAACCACAGTGCAGGCTTAGCTCATTTTTGTAGTTGAAAATTAATCCTGAGCTCAGAGTCCCCAAATAATCTGCTCAAGGTCAGAGTTGGTGAAAAGCCAAGACATTACCCAAGTCTATGTTATTTTCCCTATTCAACAATGACTTTAAATCTCCACCAACTATCACTGCATCTCATCATATGGCTCCCTCCTCTCCTTGGGCTATTTGCCACTTCTTCTCAGTCCAGTCTTCACCCACAAATGGTCACCCAGCTTCTCAACTGTTTCCCACCTCCCACCCACCTTCACTAAACTTAGGCTCCTTCCTGTCCTCCCCACACTCTCTCAACATGTCCCAAGCCCAGCACTTTATTCTGCCTCATACCTAAATGACTTCATCCAGGAGCATTCCATCCCACTAAGTGCCACAATCTCCCAATACAATGACCAGGCTAAATCCCAGTGTTGGCCTTTGCTTCCATGCTGCTCTATTCCATTAGAAGCACACCAATATCACATGCACAATTTCTGTCCAATCCAACCACTTCCATTGCTCTGACTGGTGGCTCATCCTGCCTCAACTGGATGATTGCAGTGGCCTGGACTCTGCTATCTCTGCCTCCTAAATTGTGACCCTGGGGTGTAATATGTAAACTGCAGCCAGATATCTCTTCAGACAACCTCTGGATAAAGGCCACACTAGCACCAGATGCAGCAGTAACTCTAGGCTGGTGCTCTCCAAAGGCTGGTCCAGCTCAGCAGAATCACCCAATTCTTACTAAAATGCTGGTTCTCAGGCTCTGAGTGTAACTCTCCAAGTCAGAGTTGCTAAGGAAATGCCCTAGGGATTGTCACTTAATGAGCTCCCAGATGATTTTTATGCACACTAATTGTTGGGAACTATTAAAGATTCTGACAGATCAGGAGGAAGATTCTTGGAGGGCATGGGCTGAAAGCTGCCCTGGGTCCCTATAACTGTGGAATGGAGCTAAAATCTAAGGTCCGGGATGAGGATGAGAAGTAGCTGAGGATCAGGAGCCCAGCATCAAACACCTGGTTTGGCCACTTCCTAGATATGGGGTCTCAGGCTATGGGGTCCTACTCTGGAGCCCCAAGTTATTTAGTCATAGAATGAGATAATGACACGTGCCTGGTAGAGCTTTTGTGAGGATTAATTCCTCTGTAGTTTACCCAGCACTTAGCACAGATGCTAAATGTGTCACAAATGTGGGATTTTATGGTAATTAGTGACATATCTTCCTGAAAACATCAGTTATTATCTGGTTGATGGGTTCATATAACTTACAGGCCAAATAGGGCTCCCCTTATGGAATGTTTATCTTATTCTCAGATAGCATTATTCTCGTTACCCACTACACTCTCTCCTTTCTCTCTTTCTCTCTCTCTCTCTTCCTCTCTTTCTCCCCCCCCCCCACACACACCACATTTCATTAATATTCCTGGTACTATCCTTTTTCTATCTTAGTGCCCTTCACTGACTTATCCACAAGGAGTTCTTTTGCCTCCACTCTGTCTTTTGAATAATAGCTCAAACCTCAACTTGTCTTCTCTCCTCCATGAAGCTTTCTAACATTAGCCTGTGGTTTCTCCATCCAGGGAGTGTCAGTACACCCTCCCCAGGACTTGTTGCCAACTCTGCTCCCTCACTGGACAGGGAAGCCCTAAAAAGCATATCCTTGCCTTAGCCCCTTTTAGGCTCCCACAAGCCCAGTGCCATTCTGGCCCAGAAGAGGGTCTTGGCAAGTGTCTGATGGGTGAACAAAGGACTGCTTTTTCTGCTTCCATCTCTCCCACTCAATTAGAGAATAGAGAAAATCCTATCTTCTCCTTTACAGGGCTTCCTAACTGCTATAAGTCATGCAGCATAATTAAGAACTTTCTGGGGGCGCCTGGGTGGCTCAGTCGGTTAAGCGGCTGACTTCAGCTCGGGTCATGATCTCGCGGTCCATGAGTTCGAGTCCCGCATGGGGCTCTGTGCTGACAGCTCAGAGCCTGGAGCCTATTTCGGATTCTGTGTCTCCCTCTCTCTGACCCTCCCCCATTCATGCTCTGTCTCTCTCTGTCTCAAAAATAAATAAACGTTAAAAAAAAAAAAAAGAACTTTCTGGCTTAGTTCTATGAAACGAGTTTGCTGTAGATCAGCGCTGAGTTCCAAATAAAAAATATTTATATATTTTTAGGTGAGGAGTGGTATTTCCTTATTTTTCAATTAACTCTTTAAAGTATGATTTACAAATAATATAATGCATCCATTTAAACTGTATAATTCAATGATTTTGACAGATGAAGGCATACTGGAAATTATTGTCACAGTCAACATGCCAAACAATTCCATCGTTTCCCCAAAGATTCTTCATTTCCTGAAGTATCTCCTATAAATGGCAGAATCAACAGAGACTCTCAGGGGTCACCAGATGAAAGAGGAGGAGCTGGGGTTTGTTTCATGGGTGATACTTTCAGAGAAGGAAAGTATGTGCTCTTGACCCAGTGCCCCATGTGCCACAGGAGCCGGCACTATTACACAACCCTGAAAATGGTGGCCCATGGGCCTCCAGAACCAGTGTAAGACCTAACGCTGCCATGTACCCCACTCAGCTGCTACATTGTGCCTGCCCATTGGTAAAGGTCTTTCCCACTAAAGCCAATCTGTTAAATCTAAGAGATGACTCCTTCTTCAAATGTGGAGACATCAATGCAAGACTACCTGAACATGAAAAATCAGAGAAATATGACACCAATAAGGAAAAAATAAATTTCCTGAAGTTGATCCCAAAGGAATGGAGTCTTACAAATAATCTGACACAAAATTTAAAATAATTGTTTTTAAATAGCTCGGCTCCAGAGAATGAGAAGACAAGCAAGCCAGGAGAATATATTTGCAAAAGATACATCTGATAAAGGTCTGTTATCTAAAATAACAAGCAACTCTTGGGGCGCCTGGGTGGCTCAGTAGGTTAAGAGTCTGACTTCGGCTCAGGTCATAATCTCGCGGTTTGAGTTCGAACGCCGCGTCAGGATCTGTGCTGACAGCTCAGAGCCTGGAAACTGCTTCATATTCTGTGTCTCCCTCTCTCTCTCTGCCCCTCCCCTGCTCTATTATCATATGATCCAGTCCTTGTGATCCTTGGTATTTGCCCAAATAAATTGAAATCTTATATCTACACAAAAGCCTACACACCATGTTTATGGCAAATTTATTTATAATTGTCAAGACTTAGAAACAACCAAGACATCTTCTGATAGGTGAATGGATATATAAATGTCTATATATCCAGACAATGAAATATTATTCAGCACCAAAAAGAAGTGAGCTATTAAACCACAGAAAAACATGGAAGACATTTATTAATTTTTTTTAAAAATTTTTTTTTCAACGTTTATTTATTTTTGGGACAGAGAGAGACAGAGCATGAACGGGGGGGGGGGGCAGAGAGAGAGAGGGAGACACAGAATCGGAAACAGGCTCCAGGCTCCGAGCCATCAGCCCAGAGCCCGACGCGGGGCTCGAACTCACGGACCGCGAGATCGCGACCTGGCTGAAGTCGGACGCTTAACCGACTGCGCCACCCAGGCGCCCCAACATGGAAGACATTTAAATGCATATTACTAAGTGAAAAAAGCCAAACTGAGAAGGCTATATAGTGTATAATTACAACTATATAACATCCTGGGAAAGGAAAAACTATGGAGACAATAAGAAAATCAGTGGCTGCCAGGGGCTAGAAGTGGGGAAGGGAAGGGGCGCCTGGGTGGCTCAGTCGGTTGAGTGTCTGAGTTGGGCTCAGGTCATGATCTCACAGTTGTGAGTTTGAGCCCTGCGTTGGGCTCTGTGCTGACAGCTCAGAGCCTGGAGCCTGCTTTGGATTCTGTGTCTCCCTCTCTCTCTGCCCCTCCCCAACTCACATTCTGTCTCTCTCTCCTTCAAAAATAAATAAACATTAAAAATAAGAAGTGGGGAAGGGAAGAAGGTAAATAGAGAACAGAGGAATTTTAGGGAAGTGAAAATACTCTGTATATTATAATGATGTTTGTATGCCATTATATATTTATCCAAACCCTTTGAATGAATGTAAACACTAAACATGAAACTTAAGGTAAACTATGGACACTGAGTGGTTACAGTGTGTCAACATAAGTTCATCCTTGGTACCAAATGGACCATTCTGATGAGCGATTTTTATTTTATTCAAAAATTTTAAGTTTATTTATTTATTTAGGGCGAGAGAGAAACAGAGAGAGAGGTGAGGAGCAGAAAGAGGGAGAGAAAGAATCCAAATCCCAAGCTGGCTCTGTGCTGTCAATGCAGAGCCCAAGGTGGGGTTGATCCCACAAACCATGATATTATGACCTGGGCTTAAATCAAGAGTTGGATGCTTAACCAAGTGAGCCACCCAGGCACCCCATGAGTGGTTTTTAATGGGGGTGCTATGCATATATATGGGGGCAAGGGTTATATGGGAAATCTGTCTACATTCTTCTCAATTTTGTTGTAAAATTAAAACTATTCTAAAAAATTAAGTCTTGAAGAAAAAGAATCCCATAAACTGAGAAAATACAGATAGGTAAGTAAATGAGATCAGGAAAATTATACATGAAAATAATGAAAAGTTCAACAAAGAGATAGAAATCATTAAAAAAAGGAACCAAAGAGAAATTCTAGAGCTGAAGAATCTAATAAATGAAATTTTTAAAATGCAATAAAGAGCTTCAAAGCAGACTTGATCAAGCAGAAGAAAGAATCAACAAAGATAGTTGAAATTTTCCAGAGGAGAACAAAGAAGGAAAAAGTGAAAAGGGGCTAAGATGAGATACTCTTGGATGAACCAACACACATTATGAGATTTCCAGAAAAAGAAGAGCTAAAAAGCAGCAGAAAGCTTTTTAAAGAAAGAATGACTGAAAACTTCCCAAATCTGTGGAAGGAAATATATCCAGATTCAAGAAGTCTAAAGATCCCAAATAGGGATGAGCATAAAGAGGTCTACACTGAGACACTGCATAAAATTGACAGAAGTCAAAGTCAAAGAATTTTTAAAACAGCAAGATAAAAGTGACCCACCAGATATAAGGGAATACCATAAGACTATCAGTGGATTCCTCAGGAGAAACTAGTAGGGCTGGAGAGAGTGGGAGTGTTGCATCCACACGACTCCTGAAACAGAATGCTACGGGCACCAGTGACAGTCACACCAAAGTTTATTGCAATGAGAAGCAAGGCCGACCGATCAGGACCGACACTCTTGATCAGAGTGCGGCCCCGAACAGCCAGCATATAGAGATTTTATAGCCCCAAACACATTGTCTTAGCACATGGGAACAACATAAAGGAACAAGTTCCAGGATGTGGGTGTTTATTCTAGACATTCTGTCATTAAGCTGCAACTGGTTGACCTTCTCGACCCTGCATCTGGCGCCACTTCTTCCTCTATCTCTTAATCCCTTGAGCAATGAAGCGTTACTTACAGAAGCAGAACAAAGCGGTTAAGCTACAGTTTAACCCTAAACTATAATTTAATCTTACATTCCCTTTGTCTTGTTAATGAATCAATCCCTTGATTCATTATTAGGGACTAAGGGGACATAATTGGATCTAATCATCATAATTTTTACTTCACCAACTCATCTCTTGACATACTGTACTACCCAATTGATAATGCACAGGCTGATAGTTAACCCGAGAAGTAACAATAGCAGTGGCCCAGCTATGGTAGCGAGCAACGATGTGAGCCAGGGGGACCAAGAGAACAAGCTTTGGTACCAATTATTGTTGGCCTGTCTGGCCTGTTCTCTAGCTCTAAGGTTATCTCTGACCAGGCTAAGAGTGTCTCGGATTACTCCAGAATCACTGCCATAAAAACAGCATGTTTCCCCGAGGGCCACACAAAGGCCTCCCTCCTTCATGAAGAGTAAATCAAGTCCTCTTCTGTTCTGCAACACAACCTCAGCTAAAGAATTCACCTGTTGTTCTAGCTGAGAGATTGAAGTTTCTAAGTAGCCTACGTTTAGGTCTACTTGCTTGCTCAAGGTTTTGAAATTTTGGTCTCCTACGATGAGTCCAGCAGTTCCAACAGCTGTGCATCCCACAATTCCTAGTCCCATCAGAAGTGGAATAAGGATTGGGGCTGCCCTTTTTTTTCCTGGATTGTCCTTCTAGTAGAAGTAAATGTTCTCTCCCTGCCTCTCTGCTATATAGGTATATTTGCAGGAGAATATGAACTAGGATACAAATCTCTCGGGTGCTGACTCCAAAGTATGCAGCTGCAATGCAGGGGGTAATTCCTGATGAACAAGCAAACCAGGCTCCAGTAGGGGCTCGGCATGCTATATCTTGGGTGCTATCGGTATCTGAACTACTTGGAATGTACACTCTGCACAAGAGTTTTTGTAAGGGGAGGTCTGCCAATTATATTTTTGGGACACTATGCACCAACCTTGCCCTTGGAGGTCTTCTAGGGTTAAAACTGGTTGCAAACCCCAAGGGCACAATGACATGCTTGGATTTTGCAATTTTATGACATGCTTTTCTTTTTTTTTTATTTTTTTATTTTTTAAAATTTTTTTTTTTTCAACGTTTATTTATTTTTGGGACAGAGAGAGACAGAGCATGAATGGGCGAGGGGCAGAGAGAGAGGGAGACACAGAATCAGAAACAGGCTCCAGGCTCTGAGCCATCAGCCCAGAGCCCGACGCGGGGCTCGAACTCACGGACCGCGAGATCGTGACCTGGCTGAAGTCGGACGCTTAACCGACTGCGCCACCCAGGCGCCCCTATGACATGCTTTTCTATGTCTTGTCCAATGCTAGCGTTTGTAGCCACTCCCACATAATATGGGGGTTTAGGGTTTAAACACAGCCAACAATCTTGTACAATCTCGGTGTGAGATGAATTCAGCGAGGCATACAAAGAATTTACCACATCTGGGGCGCCTGGGTGGCGCAGTCGGTTAAGCGTCCGACTTCAGCCAGGTCACGATCTCGCGGTCCGTGAGTTCGAGCCCCGCGTCAGGCTCTGGGCTGATGGCTCGGAGCCTGGAGCCTGTTTCCGATTCTGTGTCTCCTTCTCTCGCTGCCCCTCCCCCGTTCATGCTCTGTCTCTCTCTGTCCCAAAAATAAATAAACGTTGAAAAAAAAAATTAAAAAAAAAAAAAGAATTTACCACATCTAACCAATGCATCTCAGGGGAGAATGGGTTTTGGAGATGACTTGTAGTCGGTAATTCTGACTTTGTGGGGGCACCTGATTGCAGGGTAGGTGGGGAAGGGACAGTCAGAAGGAGCGGGGGGGGGGGGGATAAAATCATGTCTTGTTTGGCCCTATTGGATTGGGTGGAGTTTTTCTCTTAACCCTCTGTATAGTAAAGGAAGTGACCTTATCAATTCCTGAAGTGTACATCCAGAGACCCCAAGTGTGTCCGGTGTCCCAAAAGGAGGAGAAAGTACTGGAACTAGAAACCTTTTTTAAACATACTTTTGTTGGGTTACAGGTTCCTGGGGTCTCACATTGGGGTTTCAGGGTTCTAAGGAGAGTAATTAGGGGGTCAAGGCCCTGTCCTGCTAGCCAGGGGGCTAGCGTCTCACAACCCCACTTGGCGCAGTGGTATTGACCCTCTCCTTCACATTTATCTTTTTTACCTGCTGGACAGCCATACATTCCTGTTATGCCTGCCAATTTTTGTTCTTCATCCCTGTGTCCACATACATAATTAGTCATATAGGGATTTTCCAGGACTGGAGGAGCAAAACCCATTGGCTGTTTATAATTAGTAATTAAAGTTCCCCATGATTCACCCACTAGGTCACATAAGTCAAACAAAAAACAGGGCATAGTGGAGAAGGTATTAGACGCTACTACTTTTCCCGTGACCGTGTCCCTTAGTTCCCATCGGTATGGCCAAAAAGATAGGGGGTGCAATTTTGTACAGTTTCCCAAGCTTATCATTATACAAACCCAGATAATTATTATTATGCCCGCATCATTCTTATCTTTAAAGGATCCTCTGGGTGCCTTTGGACCTTCCATTGTTGTTCGTTCTCTGGTTCCCTATCAGTCTGGGGTGTTTCCGCCCTCATGCAGTTTTTCTTAACCTGAGACTGATGAATCCAGGTTCGGACACCATCTATATTCATGGCCATGGGTGTAGTCAGGATCACAGTGTGCGGTCCTTTCCAGCACAGCTCCAGGGTTTTAAGCTCGTGTCTCTTGACCCAGACTGAATCTCCTGGTTGAAAGGAGTGGGGAAGAACAGGAGGATGCGCAAAGGCTTCTTTTAAGGCCCCGGTTATTTCCTTTTGTACATGTTGCAGGGCCATGAGTGAAGCCAGCAAGTGGTCCTGTTCCAGCTCTTCCTTTACATCATCTTCTAGCCTCGCTAGGATAGGTGGAGGTCTGCCAAATAAAATTTCATAAGGGGAAAATCCCTTGACAAATGGAGTACAATGCACTGGCAAAAGGGTAAAAGGCAGAACATCAACCCAATTTTCGCCCATCTCAAGGGACAATTTGGTTAAGGTCTCTTTTAGGGTCTGATTCATCCTTTCTACTTGACCCGAGCTCTGGGGTCTATATGCACAATGTAATTTCCAATCTATTCCCAATGCCTGGGCTAGACCCTGTGATACCTGTGCTGTGAAGTCCGGGCCATTGTCCCTTCCTATGCTCAGAGGCAGCCCGAATCTAGGAATTATTTCATTTAATAATTTCTTAACTGTCACCTGAGCCATTTCTGATTTAGTGGGGAACGCTTCAACCCACCTGGAGAAGGTGTCTACAAAAACGAGCAGGTATTTGTATCCGTATTTCTCTGGTTTAATTTTACTAAAATCTACTTCCCAAAACCTGCCTGGCTCAGTTCCTCTATCTCTTTTAGCTTCCAAAACCTTCTTATTTTCACCCTGACTTACTTGGGCACAGCTTACACATCTTTCAACTATCTCCTCTATCTCTTTTCCTAGCCCTTGCTCCCTGAACTTTTTCTGCACCAATTCCGCCATCTTTGTTTTTCCCAGATGAGTCCCTTGGTGGAGCTAATGCACCATGCATCACCAGAGTGCTGCGGGTAAGAATATCTTACATTCAGGATCCTGAAACCACTTTTGTCCCGGTATCATACTTCCCCCTTTTCTTAAAACCCACTCCAAATCTTCAGGAGTGTAACTGGGCTCCAGCAGAAGCAAGGGGTCTATCAAGATTGGTAGTGCCAAAGTACTTTTAGTTAGGGCAGCTTCTCGGGCTGCCATGTCAGCAAGGCAGTTTCCGACTTCCTCTAAGGTCGCCTTTTTGATGTCCCAGGCAGTGAATGATCACGAGTCTTGCAGGCTCCCAGATGGCTGTTAGAAGGTCTAGATTTTCAGCTTTATTTTTGATGGCCTTGCCTTCTGCCGTGAGGGCACTCTTGATAAATGGATCCGTGCACATGCGCAGTTGCAAAGGCATAGAGGCTGTCCGTATAAATATTAACTGACTTGTTTTTTCCAAGTTTCAGGGCTTTAGTTAGCGCGATGAACTCTGCGCGCTGGGCTGATGTTCCCTGGGGGAAGGGTCTGTTGCCATAAAGCCTTGCTGTCTGTTGTAATTGCAGGGCCGGCATGCCTTTGCCCTTGAAACACAAAACTACTGCCGCCTGAAAACGTGTTGATATCAGGGTCCCAAAAGGGAATGTCCATGAGATCGGAGGCGAGGGATGAGACCATCACTAAGGTTTCTGGGTAAGAGTGCAGAGGGGGACCTAGTCCTTCAGGCAGCAAAGTAGCTAGGTTTAAGGCTGCAGGGGCACAAAAACGTATCCGGGGCTGGTCGAGCAGCAATGCATGATACTGGGTAATCCGAGCATTTGACAGCCACCATTCTGGGGGAACCTGCAGTAAAGCCTCCACTTCATGCTGCCCCATAACAGACAATGTCTGCCCCAGGGCTAGTTTATCTGCGTCTTTGACTAGTAGTGCGGTGGTAGCAATTTGTCAAATGCATGTGGGCCACCCAGAAGCAACTGGGTCCAGCTTTTTGGATAAATAGGCCACTGGTTAGCGCCAAGGTCCCAGGCTCTGAGTCAGAACTCACTTGGCTATCCCCCCTTTTTCAGCTACAAACAAATGGAATGGCTTAGTGGGATCTGGCAGGGCCAAGGCTGGTGGGGTCATGAGAGCATCTCATAAGGCTTGACAGGCTTTAGTTTGAGTCTCTTCCCATGTGAAGGACTCCAGAGATCCCTTAAGAGTGGTATACAAGGGGGCTGCCACATTCAGCAAAGCCAGGTATCCACAGTCTGCAGTAGCCTGCCACCCAAAGGAACTCGCAGACTTGTTTGCGAGTTTCAGTCTGAGAAATATCAAGTATAGCACGAATTCTTTGTTCACTGAGATAGCGCTTACCTTTTTTAATGTTGTAACATTAAATAGATGACCATAGTGCGACAG
The DNA here is from genome assembly GCF_022079265.1 of Lynx rufus. Lineage (NCBI taxonomy): Eukaryota > Metazoa > Chordata > Mammalia > Carnivora > Felidae > Lynx > Lynx rufus. The sequence goes on along the minus strand of NW_025814830.1, from coordinate 19,630,557 downwards.
ATTTGAGCTTTTTTGGCTGACACTTGGTACCCCAGTTTTTGTAGAAGATTTAAGAGTCCCTTGGTGGCGCTCAGGCATTCTGAATGAGAGGGGGCCGCCAGCAAGATATCATCAACATACTGCAACAGAGTTACCTGCGGTTTGGAGATTCAAAATGGTTCTAAATCCTGGTGCAGGGCTTCATTAAAGAAAAGTAGTAGAATTTTTGAATCCCTGGGGGAGTCGCGTCCAGGTGAGCTGTCCGGCTTTTCCCTCTTCAGGATCCGTCCATTCAAATGCAAACAGTGGCTGGCTTTGTGGGGCCAGCGGGATGGCAAAGAAGGCATCTCTTAAGTCTAGAACTGTATAATACACCTGAGAAGGGGGAAGCAAACTAAGGAGAGTATAAGGGTTGGGTACAGTGGGATGAATGTCCATTACCCTGGCGTTTACTGCTCTCAGGTCCTGAACTGGTGAGAAATTGGATGAGTTAGGCTTCTGGACAGGGAGAAGTGGAGTGTTCCATGGAGACTTGCATGGGATCAAAATGACCGAGTCACGCAAACGCTTGATGTGAAAGGCGATGCCCCGCCTAGCCTCCCGGGACATAGGATATTGTTTCAGTCTTACTGGAAGCGCAGACGCCTTAAGTTCCACTATTATCGGAGCTTGATGAATCTCCAGCCCAGGTGGATTGGTCTCAGCCCATACCAGGAGAAAGTGCACCTGGAGGCTTTTAAGGAGAAGATCGACTGTATGGACACTTTCATTGGGCACTGGAGTGAGCAGGCCCTCTTCCCCAAGTGGCACAGTCACCATGACTTGTTGGGCCATCCTGGCCAACTTTAACATGCATACCCCCTTCAGTGAATCTCAAAGAAGTTAGTTTATGCAATAGGTCCCTACGTAGTAATCCAGGGTAGGGGCATTCAGGCATGATTAAGAAAAAATGTGTAACAATCTTACAGCCCAAATCCACTTTTCATTCATTGGTCCATTTACAAGTCTGAGACCCTGTACCAAGGTTGCTCCTCACCGGGTGGGTCCAGGATCCTATTTTAGAACGGAAAAGTTTGCCCCGGTATCCACCAAGAAAGTCTTAGGCTGGCCCCCTATATTAACAGTAACCAATGGCTCAGAAGGGGCCACCAAGCCATGGCCCCATCAGTCGGAATCGACTTCCATGATAGATGCCTGGTGTGACCAAGTTTTGTGCTGGGCTAAGTCGGGGCAATCTTTTTTCCGATGTCCCTCTTGCTTGCAATATGCACATTGGTTTTTTTCCTAGTGGCGCTTTAATCTTTTGTTTGTCTTTTTTCTCTTGCCCAGACTGAAATTCTCTGGTCACTTTGGGTCCCTTTCCTTCGCAGGCATCCAGGACGGCTGCTACCACCCTAGTCATCTTTTTTTGTTTGTCTTTCTTCCTGAGAGTCTCTGTTGTTAAAGACTTTTTGGGCAATTTTAACTAGTTCAGATACATTTTTTCCTTCAAACCCATCTAATTTTTGTAATTTCTTTTGAATGTCTGAAGCTGCCTGTGAGACAAAGGCCAGGTTTAATGCCCTTCTATTTTCAGGTGCCTCAGGGTCTACAGGGGTAGAGGTATGGTACACCTCCATGAACCTCTCTAAGAAAGCTGAGGGGCTCTCCTCAATTCCTTGAACTACTTCAATTACCTTAGACATGTTTGTGGGCCAGTTGGCGGCTGCTCGGAGACCTCCCAGTAGAGTCTGGCAAAATAGGGTCAATGATCGCCTACTGTGAGGAGTGTTTGGGTCCCAATCTTCAGGGTGCGAGGAAGGAAAGACTTCCTCGAGTAAGGCGGGATCCTCGGTGGGTTACTCCTTTGGCCCCATCACCAGTTTCCAGGCCTCACGACAGGTCTTATCCTATTCCTCAGTAGTGAAGAGAACCTGCAAGAGCTGCTGGCAGTCATCCCAGTCATAGTTTCAAGGAGAGAAATTAATGCTTGTGGTTTTTCTGAGAACGGGGGGTTTTGAAGCTTCCAATTATAAAGGTCGCTAGTGGAAAAGGGTACATAAGTCATAAAGGGTCGGACATCACCCTGCAGAGGTGGCCCTGGCCGAAGGGGTATGTCAGCAGGAGAGGGATGGAAGGAGGTTCCTGACTGGGTGTGAGATAGGCTCAGGGGAGTATCCTGACTTAGGCTTGCCTCCTGGTCTGAAGCATCCTGACCCATATTCTCCGGGCGAGAACTATAGGGCGGCAAGGGGTAAGTTTCTTCTTCCTCCTCTGGTGCCAATTGTAGAGGGGGTGGCCGCTTAGTCCTGTCAAGACTTGGATTTTGAGCTTCAAGTGGATGGCCAGTGAGCAGCAAATCCTGTACCTTAGGGAGGCGAGGGGGAAGGAAAGGTTTTAGCCAATCTGGATGGTTTTGATGAGGGTTCTCCATGCCTCAATATATGGGACTTGGTTCGTGCCTGGAATAGACAATAGCATGAACATTATGTACCAAAGTCAGGTCAAAGGACCCCTGCAGAGGGCATTCGACCTGAAAGCTGGTCCATTCTACCTCACAGAGAGTTCAAAGGACAAGCTTCTTGACGTGGAAGCCAAAAACTGAGGCAGCTCTCCTATAGTCCTAGAAATGGGTTAGTATGAGAGCCAGAGGGGTGGGGGTACTATGATTTTGACCCATGACAAAGATAGGCAAAACTGACAAGGACACACAATCAACAGGAAGAAAACAATTAAGACACGAAGAGAACACAAGTTCGAGATCTCGAGGCCAGTAGGCTGTGGCAGCCACATGAAAATAGGATCTTTTTTGACAAAAAAAATCAAACCAAATGGGGTCCACCCATGTCCTGTTAGGAGCCCTTACTCTGGGTCTATAGCTGTGTCCAGCAGACCCTCTTGAGTCATTCAAATGGCACGCCCCAAGAATTCCTTACCTCTCCCAATCCCGAGCCTCCTCCCAGGGGTCGGTGGAGCAATCCGAGGAAAGGGCCCTGTTCAGACCTTTAACTTTCCTGGCCAATGCACCAAATGTTGCATCCACAGACTCCTGAAACAGAATGCTACGGGCACCAGTGACAGTCACAGCAAAGTTTATTGCAACGAGAGGCAAGGCCGACCGATCGGGACCGACACTCTTGATCAGAGTGCGGCCCCAAACAGCCAGCGTGTAGAGTTTTTACAGCCCCAACCACATTGTCTTAGCACATAGGAACAACATAAAGGAACAAGTTCCAGGATGTGGGTGTTTATTCTAGACATTCTGTCATTAAGTCGCAACCGGTTGACATTCTCGACCCTGCATCTGGTGCCACTTCTGGAGGACATATTCAAAGTACTGAATGGAAAAACTGTCAACCATGAATACTAAACACTATTCTTTAAAAAGAATAAAGCCTTTCCAGACAAACACAAACTGAGGAAGCTCATAATCACTAGACATTTCTTAAAAGAAACACTTCAGGAATTTCTTCAAATTGAGACAAAAATATGCTAAACAGCAACATGAAACCATAAATCTCACCAGTAAAGGTAAATATACAAACACAGAATAATGTAGCACTGTGATGATGGTATGTAAGTTACTTTTAACTCGAATAAAAAAGGTAAAAGAAAAAAAGTCATAATACACAATATAAAAAGAAGTAAACTCTGACTGGCAGGTGAGGGTGAAAGTGTAGCTTGGGAAGGCAATTGAAATTAAGTTGTTATAGGAGCACCTGGGTCACTCAGTCTGACTTCAGCTCCAGTCATGATCTTGTGGTTGGTGAGTTCCAGTCCTGTGTCAGGTTCTGTGCTGCCAGCTCAGAGCATGGAACTCGCTTCGGATTCTGTGTCTCCCTCTCTCTCAGCCCTTCCCCCACTCATGCTCAGTCTCTGTCTCTCAGAAATGAATAAATGTTTAAAAAATATATTATGAAATTAAGTTGTCATCAACTTAAAATAGGTGGTTATAACTACAAGATATTTTATGCAATCTTTAAGGTAAACACAAAGAAAAAGAAACTATAAGCACACAAAGTAGAAAAGAATCAAAGTACCTCACTACAGAGTGAGACAGAATCCCTGAATGAGTTTTAAAAAGAGGAAAGATCCAGCCACATACTGTCTACTAATGAATCATTTTAGATTTAAGAGCACACATAGGATGAAAATGAAGGGACGAAAAAATATTCCATGATATATTCCATGATAACCAAAAAAGAAGAGGTTATATTTATATCAGACAAAACAGACTTTAAGTCCAAACTGTCTGTAGAGACAATGAAGGCCATTCTATAATGGTAAAAAGGGTCAATTTAACAGGAGTATGTAATAATTATAAATACATACACACCGAACATCAGAGTACCTGAATATGTAAAGCAAATAATGACAAGTCAGAAAGAAGAAAATGACAGCAATGTAATAGCAGTAGGAGACTTTAATACCACAATTTCAATAACAGATAGAATATCCACAGAGAAAATCAATAAAGAAACAACTGACTAACCCTAACATATACAGAATTTCCACCCAACATAAGAATACACATTCTTCTCAAGCATACACAGAAGTTTCTCCAGGAAATAATGCATGTTAGGTCACAAAACAAATCTTAGGAATTCAAGAAAATTGAAAACATTCCAAATACCTTTTCTGAGCACAATAGAAAGAAACTAGAAATCAAAAAGAGTCAAAGAGAAAAACAAAAGGAAATTTAAAATATATCTCAAGACAAATGAAAACAAAAATACAACATACCAGGACACATGGGATAGGATGCAACAAAAGCAGTAATAAGAAGGAAGTTTATAGTGATAAATGCCCATGTTAAAAAAAGAAGAAATATCTCATAAACAACCCTACGCTTCAAGGAATTAGAAAACAGGAACAAACTATGCCCAATGTTAGTGGGAGGAAGGAAATAATAAATATTAAAGCAGAAATAATAGAGAATAGAACAATAGAAAAATCAACAAAACTAAGAGTTGGCTTTTGGAAAAAAATCACCAAAATTGGCAATTACTTTGATAGATTAAGAAAAAGGAAAGAACACTAAAATAAATAAAATCAGAAATTAAAGGGAGATATTATAACACATACTTCATATATAAAAAGTATCATAAAAATTGTCATGGACAATTATATATCAACAAATTGTATAACCTAGAATGGATGGATAAATATCTAGAAATATATGCCCTCTCAAAACTGAATAAAGAAGAAATAGAGGGGCACCTGGGTGGCTCAGTAGGTTAAGTGTTCGACTTCGACTCAGGTCATGATCTCACGGTTTGTGAGTTCAAACTCACAAATACCCTGCATCAGGCTCTGTGCTGACAGCTCAGAGCCTGGAGCCTGCTTCGGATTCTGTGTCTCCCCCTCTCTCTGCCCCTCCCATGCTCATGCTCTGTCTCTCTCTGTCTCTCAATAATAAATAAACGTTAAAAAAATAATAAACAAGAAGAAATAGAAAACATGAACAGGCAAATAAATAGGATATAATCAGTAATCAAAAACCTCCAAGAAAGAAAGCACAGTAGTAGATGGCTTCACAAGTGAATTCTATCAAATATTCAAAGATTTATTAAAACCAATCTTCCCTAAACTTTTCCAAAATATCAAAGAAGAGGGAATACTTCTGACCTCATCTTATAAGGCCAGTATCACACTGAAACCAAAGCCAGACATACACACCACAAGATAAGAAAACTACAGGGCAGGATCTCTGAAAAACAGAGATGCAAAAATCCTCAACAAAATACTACACATCAAATTCAACAGGACATTGAAAGGATTATACACTATGACTAAGTGGGATTTAGCCTTGGGATGCAAGAATGGCTCCACATACACAAATCAATCAGCCTGATGCACTATATTAAGATAATGAAAGATTAAAATCACATGATCATCCCAATATATGCAGGAAAATCATTTGACAAAATTCAACATCCTTTTATGATAAAAACTCTCGACAAAATAGGTATAGAAGGAACTTATCTCAACATAATAAAGACCAATATAGAAAGTCTACAGCTAACTTCATAATCAGTGGTGAAAAACTGAAAGTATTTCCTCTAAGATCTGGTACAAGACAGGGATGCCCACTTTCATGTCTTCTATTCAACATAGTACCAGAAGTCCTAGCCAGAATAATTAGGTAAGAAAAAGAGGAAAGTCATTAAAATTAGAAACAAGTAAGATAATCTGTTTGCAAAGGACAGGAGTATCTATGTAGAGAACTAAAGATTTATCAGAAGAAGCCGTTAGAACTAATAAATAAATTCAGTAAAGTTGCAGGATACAAAATCAGCAGACAAATCAATAGTGTTTCCATATACAAATAACAAGCAATCTGAAAAAGAGATTAAGAAACAAATTCCATTTATAATAGCATAGGAAAAATAAAATACTTAGAAACAAACTTAACCAAAGAGGTGAAACACTTGTACACTGGAAATTATAAAATATTGATAAGAAAATTAGTGAAGACACATACAAAAAAAATCCTGTGTCCATTAACTGGAAGAATTAAGATTGCTAAAATGTCCATACTACCCAAACTGATCTGATTCAATATAATCCCTATCAAAATCCCAATGGCATTCCTTACAGAAAACAAACAATAACAAAAATCTTAAAATTTATATGGGACCACAAAAGAATCAAAATCAAAATAGCTAAAGCAATCTAAGAAAGAAAAAAAACTGGAGGTATTACACTTCCTGATTTCAAAATATATTACGAAAGAATGGTAATCAAAACATAGTATATTCCAAAGTATGCTACAAGCATAAAAATAGACATATGGACCAATGGAACAGAATAGAGAGCCCCAAAATAAACCATGCATATATGGTCAAAACTGATCTTCAACAAGGGTGCCAAGAACACACAATGGAGAAGGGATAGTTTCTTCAATAAATAGATTGGGAAAACTGTATATCCATATGCAGAGAAATGAAATTGGACACTTATCTCTCATCATAAATAAAAATAAACTCAAAATAGATTAAAGACTTACACATAAAACTTGAAATCGTAAAGCCACTAGAAGAAAACATACTGGGTAAGCTCCTTGATATTGGTGTTGGCAATGATTTTGTTTTTGTATTTGAAACCAAAAGCCAGGCAACAAAAACAAAAATAGGCAAGTGAGATTGCACCAAACTTAAAAAAAAAAAAGTGACAACACCAAACAAATAAAACCTTCTGTATAGTGAAGGTAACAATCAGCAGAATGAAAAAAACAAAACAAAACTACCTACAGAGTGGGACAAAATATTTTGCAAATCATATATTTGATAGGGTGTTAATAACCAAAATATATAAAGAACTTCTACAACTTAAGAGAAAAAGATTAAACATGGGCAAAGGACCTAAATAAACATTTCTCCAAAGAGGACATAAAAATGGCCAAGAGACACATGAAGAGGCTTAATATCACTCATTATCAGGGGAATGTAAATCAAAACCCGATGAGATATCATGTCACATGTGTTAGGATGGCTAGTACCAAAAAGACAAAAAATAAATAAAAAAAAATGTGGGAAAGGATGTGGAGAAATGGGAACATTGGTACACTGTTCTGGGAATGTAGATTGGTACAGCCACTATGGACTATATTAAGGTACCTTAAAAAAACCAAAATATGAACCACCATATGATCCAGTGATCTCACATCTGCATATATATCCAAAGAAAACAAAATCCATATCTCAAAAAGATATCTGGACTCCCATGTTCATTGTAGAATTACACAATAGTTAAGACATTTAAACAACCTGACTGTCCATTGATGGATAAGTGGATAAAGAAATGTGAGACATTTGGGAATGCAAGCTGGTGCAGCCAAGTCTGGAAAACAGTATGGAGGTTCCTCAAAAAACTAAAAATAGAACTACCCTATGACCCAGCAATTGCACTACTAGGCATTTATACAAGGCATACAGGTGTGCTGTTCTGAAGGGACATATGCACCCCCGTGCTTATAGAAGCACTATCAACAACAGCCAAAGTATGGAAAGAGCCCAAATGTCCATCGATGGATGAATGGATAAAGAGGATGTGGTATATATATACAATGGAGTATTACTAGGCAATCCAAAAGAATGAAATCTTGCCATTTGCAACTACGTGGATGGAACTGAAGGGTATTATGGTAAGTGAAATTAGTCAGTCAGAGAAAGACAAAAATCATATGACTTCACTTAGATGAGGACTTTAAGAGACACACAGATGAAGGGAAGGAAAACAAAAAGAATATTATAAAAACAGGGAGGGAGACAAAACAGAAGAGACTCATAAATATGGAGAACAAACTGTGGGTTACCGGAGGGGTTGTGGGAACGGGGATGGGCTAAATGGGTAAGGGGCATTAAGGAATCTACTCCTGAAATCATTGTTGCACTATACGGTAACTAATTTGGATGTAAATTTTTAAAAATAAAAAAATAAAACAAGTTAAAAAAATAAAAATAAAACCTTTGCATACATTATCTGAAAAAAGAAATGTGAGACATCTATATCTAATCTATATCTACATCCATATCTACATCTATATCTATATACACACACATACACACACATCTATATGCACATATAGTTTTATACGTATATATACATACATACACATACACCCATATATATAATTATACACACACACACACACACACACACATATATACACACACACACATACACATAATGTGTATGTGTCTTTAAAAAGAAGGAAATCATGCCATTTGCAACAGCAGGAATAAACCTAGTAGACATTATATTAAGTGAAACAAGCCAGATGCAAAAAAGACAAATGCTGCATGAGTTTACTTACATGTAGAATCTAAAATAATTGAACTCATAAAGGCAGAGTAAAATGGTGGGGCAGAAGGGGCTGTGGGAGGGGAAATTGTGAGATACTGGTCAAAGAGTACAAGGTTTCAGTTCTGCAAGACAAATCAGTTTTGGAGACCTAAGCTACATCCATGGGACTTCAGTTAACAATATTGCACATTTGAAATTTGCTGAAAGAGTAGGCCTTGAGTTCACATACACAGAAGGAAAATATAAGGTGATAGATACACCTTATATTAATTAGCTTCAATGTGGCAATTATTTTACAATGAATATGTAATCAAAACATCAAGTTACACATCTTTAATATATACAATTGTTATTTGTCAACTGTACCTCAAAAAAAAACTGAAGGAATTTAGACAGATAAGAAACTAACTACTTAGGTCTCTAAAGGAAATTAGAAAAATGCAGAACTGTATAACACAAGAGGTGAAAGATGAGATGATAGAACAAAAAATAAAAAATAAAAAGAGAACTAGCAAAAGGCAAGAAATTAAGTGAAAGATACCCGAATTGAGAACTTAAAATGCACTGGAAGAAGTGAAGGGAGAATTAAAGAAAACAAAATCCATAATACAGACGACAAACTTGAAAAAAATCACAAAGAAATAGAGTAGAAAGTTCAATGAGCAAAAAAGAAAGAAAGAAAGAAAGAAGAAAGAAAGAAAGAAAGAAAGAAAGAAAGAAAGATGATGGATGTGGAACAAAAGCCATGGAAATCCAATATATAGCTAACTAAGATGCCTGAAGAAAACAACAAAACCCTTGGGGGAAAAAAAAAACCAAGACTCAAATATGTTATCCTGACGTGAAAAACAGTAAAAATGGTTTTAAAAATTACAATAATAATTACATATCCTCTTGAGAAAATGGAAATTCTACAAAAGATCCTCAGCAGGAGAATCATGTCACCTACACTCACAGGACTGATGTTCTGCCTCAGGGCCACTGCCTGAATCTCATCTCTGCCTCACTGAAACATTCCAATGGGCTTTTCAGCCTTCTGTTTCCAGGTTTAATGTCAAATTCTCAGAGGCCTTTTCTAACCTTTCTAATGCCCGAAATTCCGAAACCTCCCACAAAAGTCCACCAGAGTCGTAAGTCAAAGCCAAGCGGCAAGGGTCGTTTATTGCAGGTTCGAACCTGGTCCTCTGCGCACTCGTCGCCGGTGACGCAAGAGGCCATGATCAGGGTTGGTACAGCGTTTTTATAAACAGAGACAAATAGCACAGGGGAGGTTTCAAATTATGAGGGGCCTGATTAGTTGATTTTAAAGTAAGGACATTTGTTGTTCTCTGATTGGGCGTCCTTTGTCCTTTGGCGGGAAGGCTTTGTCCGTTACTTGTGGCGGGAGGAAAAAAGGGGGAAGGGGGAAGGGGGTAGGGTAGGTGAGGAATGTGCAAAGCAAGCAGGTTTACAGAAGCGAGAAATGCCGGTTAGTTTATGTACAATCACTCATTCCATTACATATCAGACTACATTTAGGAAGGTTTACAACCCATTCTACTACACAGCGGGTTACATTCAGGAAAGGCCTCACAATGCTCGTAGTAAACAGCAAGCAAAACAGACTTCTCAGCAATTGTATTTCTTATCAAAGATCCATAATAAGCAGAAAAGAGAACTTTAGCTTTAAACTAAGGCAGGACTGTCATTTGGATTTAAAGGTGTTCTTTTCACCTTCCTCTATAAATTATATCTTTGAAATACTATCACCTACCGCTAATTGTTTCTTGACAATTATGGTTGTTCTTTTTTTTTTTTTTTTAGCTTTCAAAATGTCTTACTCTGTTGTTAATTATCTGTAACTTACCACTAAAATTTAAGCTTCAAGAGGAGAGAAACCATGTTAGTCTTATTCACTGTGCTCCTAGCATTTACTACATTGATGGGCACATAGTAAATAGTTAATAAATGTGTTGAATGAATAAAAACATTTTTTTAAGCCAAGCAGGAAAAAAAATAATCACTTCCTGCTGAAGGACAATTTTTTCTCTTTATCTGTGTCGGAATTTTTTAAGAGAGTGAACTCATGTGTTGTTTAAACTAAAAATAAATTAAAGTTTATTTATTTAAAACTAAAAGTAAATTTAAAAGCCAAGGGATAATTAAAACTCACATGCACACACACACACACACACACACACACACACACAATCCCATAATAGCCTCCCCATAATCACACCCTGTGCCTGTAGACAAGCATGAAGCAATCTAACTGCTGGTCCAGATGTCAGGTCCAGTCCTTGCTCCACCCCTGCTATGACATTTAACATCTCTGAATTGGTTTCCTCACAGAAAAATAAAAGCCCTTGCTTCTTAAGACTGTAGGGAGGATTAATGGAGCAAGTGTACATAAAGTACTTAATACTATTCCTGGTACGGAGTAAAAAGTAGCATGTATCAAACATTTGTTACATTCCATTCTTCATTAAGCTTTTTATATGAATCACAACAACCCTGTGAGGAGGTAGACGCTATTATTATCCCCATTTTAAGGATTATGAAACTGAGGCACATAATCAAATGGCCCACTGCTGATAAGTAGCTGTGCTGGGATTCAGATTTGGGCATCCTAATTTCAGTACTTTGTTCCCTTTTAAGTTTTTATTTTAATTCCAGTTGGTTAACATACAGTCTTATTAGTTTCGGGTGTACAGTATAGTGATTCAACACCTCCATACATCACCCAGTGCTCATCAAAAGTGTCAGTGCCTTGTTCTTAACCACTATGGTAGGTGCCCATATTAGTGTGCTGGGGTTGCTGTAACAACATACCACAAACTAGACAGCACGAATTTGGGAAATTTATTTTCTCACCGTCCTGGGAGCTAGAAGTCAGAGGTGTCCACAGGACTGATTTCTTCTGAGGGCTGTGAGAGAATGATTTGTTCCAGTTGATGAGGTTTTGGGGTGATAGTGGAGTTCATGGGGTCCAGAGCCAGGAGCCAAGAATGAATTGTTGAAGATGTCTTTGGTGCAAAAAAGTTATTTTGTTAAAACAAGGGGACAGGACAGGCCGGAAGTGTTACCCCGGATACCAGGAGGAAAGGTTGGTTTAGATTCTATGGAGTTAAGGGAGGTAAAGTCCAGGGTAAATTTCCAATAAGATTTTCATATGCTAAAGAAGACTCCCAGGATCCTGGATGCCTAGCTCTTGTCAAGCTAAGGTTGTTTTTCCCTCTAGCAAAACATTAGCATTAAAACATAGGGAGTTCCTGGAGAAACCATTTTGCTCTGCCTGCCTCAAGTATTTGTTAAATGGGCTGCACATTATAAGGAAATTTAGTTCTATCCACCATTTCCTTCTGCCTTTGTTTCCCATATCACCAGATCTCTCCTCTTGGCTTGTAGATGGCCATCTTCCTGTATCTTCATATTGTCTTTCTTCTGTGCATGTCTGTGTCCAGATTTCTTTCTTATAAACACACTAGTCACATTGCATTAGGGCCCATCCTGATGACCTCATTTTAACTTAGTTACCTCTGTAAGACCATATCTCCAAGTAAGGTCTCATTCTAAGGTACTGGGGCTTAGGACTCAGGACTCCAACATATAAATTGGGAGAGACACAGTTCAACCCATAACTGTACTTTGCATAGGAGGAGAGAAACACACATTAATTCCTTTTAGGGTGACAAGCCTCATGGGTGAGCCTAGCAGTGAGGTCTACATGTGACAGCTTTGATGAAGCTACAAAGGCAGGTGCAGACAGACAGAAACTCTCTTATGTGAGGGCCAGGAAGCCACCATGTGAGGCAGAGACAGGTTGGGTGACTGCCTCAGGAAAATTTCCTAATTTATCACAAGTCCTGTATTTTGGGGTCCTGGGTGGACAATCAGGATTTAAAATAGGATTTTTGGAAAATATGCTCAAATCTCAGAAAGGCCTCTGGGTTTGTTTTAATCAATTCTCAAAGCTATGCTAGACATTCACAGCTCAGAATTCCTAGTCTAGCCTAATAAGGAAAAGTAATTACATCATATTAAAGATAATTTGATTGTTACAGAGACGCTAATTGAGTTGAAACGCTTATTGTAATAGACACATCAGATTGGCAAGGAGGAAGCTCAGCTTAAATGCAAACAGTGTTGATAGTAGAATTAAAAGATTGTCAAAGCAGTTAATCCAATAGTAATTATATTCTGAACATAAATTCCTGAGTAGCGAGGATACAATTGTTTCTACAGTCATAAGAAAATAATTACTCGACACTCCACCTGAAGCCACAGTCCATAAAAGCCCTGATAATGCTTTCCATGAGACGCTTGACTCTTCTTCTTGTCAGAAACTCACTGCAGGCACCAGTGCTGTTCCATGAAAGGGAGGTGTATACAAAACCACCTCCAAAACCCAAAACAGTAAGACTGAAGAAAAAGGTCAATGAGTTCAGCTGGATGGGAAATGGTGTACTAAGGGGACAGAAGTGGCCGTAAGACAAGTAGATGTCTGCAACCTGACCTTGAGATCTGCTTCCATAGTGTGGGAGGCTGGGGAGTATGTGCTGACGGGCCACTTAGAAGGAGAATGGTTAAGAATAGGTGTGCTTCAGGGTCATACCTCCAGAGCAGATCAAGGACATTATGCCCTGAGAGTGCACTTAAGGGTGTGGCTACAAAGAAGGAAAGAATTGTGGGGGTGGGGGTGGGGGTGGGGTGGGCTGTGCTGAAGAAGGTTTCAGGTCACCCAACAGTGCCAAGATGGCATTAGTCTGGTTCACACCAAGTTTTCTCTGAGAACCTCAGCACTCACTGGGCTATACTGCCTTAGGATGCTCTTTCCAGAGAGCCAACCCCTCTCCCCACTGACACCACTTCCAGGCCTATAGCAAACATAACCATCCCCAGGAGTGTGCCGAGCCCCCAGAACACTTACACCTTCCATTCTCAAGACCACTATGTCCCATCCTCCCCACTCACCTTCTTGACAACCCCCCAACACATCCGGGTCACTATTTTCTCCCTCCTTGCCACTCTTGGACTGACAGCCTTCTTATACTGTCCAATCCATTGTCCACAATGTTGACCATTCCTTGAGAAACCCTGGCCTGTGACAACCACCCAGCCAAACCCTAGCCCTGTATCAGTTAAACCCTCTGAGTGATATTAGTGAAACTTCACACCTGGACCCCCTGAGCTGTCCAGGGAGCTAATACATCCCGGTATTAGTCATGTTCTCCTGAGAAACAAAACCTATAGGTATTGGCTCACATGACTAAGGAGGCTGAAAAGTCCCATGATCTTCTGGCTGAAAAGTAGGAAAGCCAGTGATACAGTTTGAAGGCAGAAGGTCAATGTCACAGCTCAACAGTGAGGAAGAGAACAAATTCAGTCTTCCTTTTTGTTCTGGATGAGGCCCACCCACATTAGGAAGGGTCATTTGTTTTACTCTGTCTATGGATTCAAATGCTAATCTCTTTCAGAAACATGCTCACAGACACACCCAGAAATCATATTTAACCAGCTTTGTGGGAATCCCATTGCCAAGACACATGAAATTAACCATCACAATCCTCCCGTCCCTTTTCGGTTCTCCTTGGCAACTAGTTCTTCATTATTTCACCTCTCCAATCATTGACCCCACCTCCCACTCTCACTTACCCCTATTATTCAGCAGATAATCTCCATTCCCAATGCACAGGAAAAGTGGGATAAAACAGAAGACCCACATGAGAAACTCTTCAATTTCTGCCAATCTTAGAAGTCACCAGCAGACCTGTAAACATGTAAAGCTCTTCTCCTTGAGTTCTGCCTCAAATCTGTGTTTCCTCTCCCCCTCATTTAGGCTAATTCCTTCACACACACTCCAATCCTCACCCACCATGGCTCCTTTCTACCTCCTCATAAACAGGCTTCAGGATCCCCCACCTTGACAGTCTTTCCCTCAACCCCACTCTGCTCTGAGTCAAACTTTCAGAAGTGCTCCCTCCTTACTTGTGTCCCACCTTGTTGCATTCTGGCTGTTGTCCCCAGCTGTCAACAGATTGCCCATCCAAAGCCTCCTTGCTCTTTTGGGAAAGACACTGTTAGCACTCATGTAACTAGATCAGCATCTGCACCAGAAGCTGAAACTTTACTCTTCTCCAGGGACTCCTGACCCTAATCCCCAGCTGTGCCTACTTCCTTTCTCTGCCACTCCCTCCAGGGCCTCTGAGGTTTATTTTCCCACAATTGTTTTGTAAAACCTGGTGATCCTCAGCATTCCATCTGCAGCCTATTAGCTTCTTCTTTATTCAGTTCTTCCCAGTTGATCTAATACTTCCCCCAAGGTTTTAAATATGCTGATGAGCCCCCCCCTCTATATCACTTAGTTGAGTCTTTATCATCCTGAGCTCAGTTTGTAGGTCTCCTCTGCCACTGTATTCTTTCCTCACTTTCTCTGCTTTGTCTGGTTTCATACTCTGTCTCTTTCTCTGCTTGATGTCTCTCCTTCTCTCTCGCTCTCTCTCTCTCTCTCTCTCTCACACACACACACACACACACACCACAAATTTTCTTCTGACATTTTCTAATCTGAGATTGTAAATTCACATCCTTGGAGGAGTAGACACCAAAATGGGATTATGCATGGAAGAATTTTATTAAAGGCAATACTGTGACAGAAAATGGGGAAGGAGTGAAAAAAGCTGGGGAAGTCATCAGACAATGATGCAAATCTGACGCCAAGTAAAGAAGGGAAGCAAGAGTAAGTTTGGGTGGGAGCATTCTAGATAACAGTACAGTTAAGGAATGTACAGTAAAGCTACTGAGGAATCCGCCAGGAAAAGCCAGCCATCAGAGAAGGCCCAGCTCCCATTTTCCCAAGAACTCCCTGCCTGGCTCTACCACTGGATGAGAGTAGCTCCTAGAAGCTTTGGTGTAAACACTGGCTGCTCACAGCACTGCAGCCTGGTCCAACTCCCTGTAGTTGGGGATCCATCAGGTGCATTCTTGTGGCTACTGCAGTGACCAAACTGTACTGATACAGGAGGCTTCTTGAGGGGCCATCCTGGGACACATGTTTGCCCATAGTGCTGAAATCTGACAGATCCTTCTCCTTCTCCGCAGACAGCACAAGCCTCTCAGGACCTGGGAGAGTCAGGCTTAGACAAGCAGTGAAGAGGCATATACACTTTTAGGAAGGAGGAAGTGGAAGGAGTGGATGGGCTTTGACTGGAACTGAGAGGCCACATTAAAGGTGGAGGGTGGGAATGGAAACAGGACCCAGAAGGTGTGGTCTGATCAGATGGTTGCTACCTTAAGGCAGTGTTTAATCATTGTATCCTGTACCAGATTGGTATGTGTCATACTTTACCATGCTGTGAGAGTCACCTGAAGAGCTGGCTAACCATGGCTATTGGGGCCACTCCCAGAGATTCTTGGGATGAGCCTGAGAATTTACTTTTCTAACTAGCTCCCAGGTGGTGCTGGTATTGCCAGCCCAGAGACCATATTACTCAATGTATAATTTTGGAATGTATAATTTTGGAAGAGAAATGTTTGACTCTCACCCTAAACTTAGGCTGCTTCCTTTCTGGGAAGGAAAGCCATATTTTGAGGTAACGACTCAAGGATGTACCTGTCTGCCTTGGGGACCTAACTGGCTAGACCTGGTCCTTCATCTCAACCCATGTAGCAAATTGCTGTCTTTGCAGCTGCTTCTATTTCGAGGGAAGAAATAGGAAGAGGCACCAAGCTCATTCAGAGATGGAGGAGACCAATGCCCATCTGTGTTATTCCTGCCACCTGTTTGGACTTGTTCCTACTTGGGACTACAGGAATCCACTGAGAAAAGACATTCTCTTGTCTTTGGGGTGGTCACCAAAGGCTTCATGAAGGATGCAGGACCCAAAGGGGATTCAGATGGTTGTAAACAAAGTAGTGGGGTAATTCAGACACAGGGAGCTGCATGAGTCCCAAGGTACACTCCTGGTATGGTAAAGAAGGGGTTCACGCTGGTGTGATGCAGTCCTAGTGTGAAGAACAGAGCACCACTAATGACACAGAAAAGCACCAAGTCATGGAGACACTAGGCTAAGAATCTGCCCTCTTCTCACAATCCGTGTAGGTTGTGAGATCCAGGTGGATGGAGTGACACAAGAAAAGCCATCTAGGAAGGGCCAGAGCCAAGGTGGAGCATGAGCAGAACTGGCAAAGGAGGGAGGGCCTGTTTGAATCCTATCTCATCAGACTACACACGAGTCAAAAATTAAGGGTTTGAAAGGGAAACAGAGAAAGAAGCAGAAATGAGGAATCTGTTAGCCTGATAGGCGATCAGAGAACACATCTCTGACTTGATAATGAAAGTCAATGAAAAAATACAAGTCAATTTGCAGCTAAGTTCTCAGGGGTAGAAATGTCTTTATTCTATTCCAAAGACAGGTCATACGTAAGGAGAGAAAAACAAAAGTGACGTGGTTATTTTTTTTTAATATGAAATTTATTGTCAACTTGGTTTCCATACAACACCCAGTGCTCATCCCAACAGGTGCCTTCCTCAATACTCATTACCTCCCCTCCCCTCCCCTCCCCTCCGCCATCAACCCTCAGTTTGTTCTCTGTTTTTATTTTTTATTTTTTTTTCAACGTTTATTTATTTTTTGGGACAGAGAGAGACAGAGCATGAACGGGGGAGGGGCAGAGAGAGAGGGAGACACAGAATCGGAAACAGGCTGTGCCCGATGCGGGGCTCGAACTCACGGACCGCGAGATCGTGACCTGGCTGAAGTCGGACGCTTAACCGACTGCGCCACCCAGGCGCCCCTGTTCTCTGTTTTTAAGAGTCTCTTATGTTTTGGCTCCCTCCCTCTCTAACCTCCTTGTTTTTTCTTCCCCTCCCCCATGGTCTTCTGTTAAGTTTCTCAGGATCCACATACGAGTGAAAACATATGGTATCTGTCCTTCTCTGTATGACTTGTTTCACTTAGCGTAACACTCTCCAGTTCCATCCACATTGCTACAAAAGGCCATATTTCATTCTTTCTCATTGCCACATAGTATTCCATTGTGTATATAAACCACAATTTCTTTATCCATTCGTCAGTTGGTGGACATTTAGGCTCTTTCCATAATTTGGCTATTATTGAAAGTGCTGCTATAAACATTGGGGTACAAGTGCCCCTATGCATCAGCACTCCTGTATCCCTTGGGTAAATTCCTAGCAGTGCTACTGCTGGGTCATAGGGTAGATCTATTTTTAATTTTTTGAGGAACCTCCACACTGTTTTCCAGAGTGGTTGTACCAGTTTGCATTGCCACCAACAGTGTAAGAGGGTTCCTGTTTCTCCACATCCTCACTAGCATCTATAGTCTACTGTTGTGTTCATTTTAGCCACTCTGACTGACGTGAGGTGATATCTGAGTGTGGTTTTGATTTGTATTTCCCTGATAAGGAGTGACATTGAGCATCTTTTCATGTGCCTGTTGGCCATCTGGATGTCTTCTTTAGAGAAGTGTCTATTCATGTCTTCTGCCCATTTCTTCACTGGATTATTTGGGGTTTTTTTGGTGTGGAGTTTGGTGAGTTCTTTGTAGATTTTGGATACTAGCCCTTTGTCTGATATGCCATTTGCAAATATCTTTTCCCATTCTGTTGGTTGCCTTTTAGTTTTGTTGATTGTTTCCTTTGCAGTGCAGAAGCTTTTTATCTTGATGAGGTCCCAATAGTTCATTTTTGCTTTTAATTCCCTTGTGAGGTGGTTATTTTAATTAAAGAGTCACTCATTCTGGAAAATAATTCACTTGCTATCTGATCTTTGGGTTCTAAGGAGGCCTACTTTGCTGGCCTGCCCTGGCATTATCCCTTTAATTAGACCATCACTAGGGAAGCGCCTCCTCTTTGGGCCCATTCTGGTAGTGCCAGCTGATCAGGACAGGCAGGACATTCATTCTAGTGGGGCCACAGGGTCTTACTGTTACCCTTCCCCTCAGACTCCTCCTGGGGTGATATAGAAGCAAACACAGGGACCTCCACTGGGATGGGGATGGGGATGGGGTCCAACCCAGGACAGTAAAAGGAGGCCAGGTTTATGAAGTTATATAAACCATGAGCCTGACAGACCCCACACTTCAAGTTGACTTATAACTTCTGGCATAAGGCAGCTGGGGCAGAGTGTCCTGAAGCCTGAACCCCCTGGCTGCTGGCCTTAAACAATCCCTCCATGTTGCAGGTGAGGCACAAGGGAGGGCAGAGAGGAGATGGAGGAGCAGCCCTCAGTAGGGTACAGTTTGTTCAGTAATATTCTGGACACCAGTAGACACTTGTAAGAGCATTTCCTTTCCTTGTTTGCTCCAAATGGTGTGGAATAACATCTGTGCTATGCAAATATGACCCCTGTAGGAAAATGTTCTGGGTTAAATTGCATCCCCTACAATATATATGTTGAAGTTCTAACTCCCAGTATAAGCAGAAAGAGTTAGGGATCTCCAGAAAAATAGAAGATGAGACAGCTTTCATGACACAGATTTTCCATGATCTGTCTTACCAGCTCTTCTGCCCAAACACACTTCTTGCAGAACTTCCTGGGAGGTGTTAGAATTACAGTAGGTATAGCCTAATCATATCAGAGACAGTAAATCAGTGGTAAAGCTCCCAGTGCTTGTTCATAAGTAATCGAGACCCTGCATTCCTTACCAGAGATAATGAGCCTAAGACCATTTATACCATTTATACCAGCTCTCAGAGCATGCCCATAGCCCCTTCCGCTGGTCAGACCGTTACCTCTGCTTCCTTATAAAGTCTTAAAGGAGTGAAAGCTTTGTTAACATAACATGGGATGCATGAAGAGGCATGTTTTTTAAAGTACGTGTGTACAACCTTATTCCTACTTTTACATGCAATGATACAGCTGCCCTTTCTGAATAAATAAAAGGAACCCTTTCATCCCTGCTTAGGGAGTCATGGCTTTGGAAGTTATTCCTTGTGGTCTCCTTATTCTCTGTAAATAAAGTTTCCTTTGTGTGACAACTCCACCTGGGGTAGTCTCTATCCACTCCACCAAGGAGTGGGCTCACGTTAATTTGGTTACATCAGTACCTCTGAATGTGACCTTATTTGGAAATATGCTCATTGCAGATGCAATCAGTTCAGATATAGCCATACTGGAGTAGGATGGGCCCCCATCTAAAATGACTGGTGTCCTTATGAGATAGGAAAACTGAAGGACACCATAAAAATCTGCTTTTTCCTCCTTTTCCTACTTCTATTCTTGTTAGGACCTGCACCCTCACCCCACTTTACACATGCCTTGTAAGGGAAATAGCATATGTCCTCCTTCTAAGGGACAAGGAGTTAATGATTTCTCTAGAATAGATAACATCTAAGGAAGGACCAGGTGAGAATGACCATCATATGCACATTCCAGAACACCTGCACTAGACATCTCCATGCCAAGACCCTGTGTCTCCAAGGAATAATACCTAAGCCCTTGTCTTTGTTCTAACCAGTTCCTGGGTACCTGAGGGGACACATCTCAGAGACCACAATCCTCAGTAAAAACCCCCAGATCTTTAACAAAGATTAGACTCCTGCTCCTCTCATTTCTGAGTCTCCTAGACATTCCATCTGTGTCTGCTTTCTCTTTAATAAACTTTGCTCTCTCTTCCTGCTGGCTAACATTTGATTTCCATCCTTTGCAAAGAAAAATATCCATTTGGCTGGACCTGTGGGACCCTTCCTGGGTTCCCAGACCCAGCCTGAAGGCATCATTTATACAAAGATGGCCTTGTGAAGACAGAGAGGCAGGGAGAAGCCCATGGGAAGCTGGAGGCAGAGATCAGAGTGATGCTGCCATAAGCCCAGGAATGTGGGGGGACATCAGGAGCTAGGAGAGGAAAAGAAGGACCCTTTCCAGAGGCTTTGGAAGGAGCATGGCTTGGTTGACACCTTGATTATAGACTTCTGGCCTCCAGAATTAGTGGAAAATAAATTTCTGTGGTCTTAACCCACCTAGCCTGTGACACGTTGTTATGGCAGCCTAAGCACACAGACACAGAAGTCGTCTGAGGAACTGTGCCTGGTTGTGGGTGGAACAGGCAGGGCAGGTGGGTGAACTGTGTTAGGAGAGCTGGGGGCTGGCTTTCTGCCTTGGGCCTTTTTCACATGTCCCACATGTTACCCTGAGCACCTGCTCAGCAGCTCAAAGAGAGGCACCAGCAGACCCCAAAGAAATTTCCATGCCTGAGCCCCAGAAACCTCTGTGTGAGCTGCATTAGAGGCCAGATCTTTGTCCACCTTACCATGGTCCACGAGCCTTGGGATCCTCATCCAGCTCAGTGTGGGGACACGGACTTGGAATCTGCTATCCTCCTAAGGCACCTACATTCCAGCTGGGAGAACTTAAGCATGTCTAAGCAATTAGAATAAATCAAACAGATGTTCTTTCGGTGTGTTTGTGATCACTTTATGATTAACTAATGGGCTTTCTAGCAGCCACTTTTATGGGCACCTAATCGCTACATAATGAGATCGCCTACACTGTGGCTTCATTGTGTCAGGGAGGGAGAACTATGGGACTTTGAAAATGTACCCTGATATCTAGCCACCACAGAGCCACAGCCACAGTCCCAGGGCCCAGCAGAGGGGCCTTGGCATCCACATGTCCCCATGTGCACCCTGCACTCAGTCCTGGAATGTGTGATGCCTCCAGCCCCTCAAGAGGAGGAACATGGTGACCACTCACGGATGGGAATGTCCACATTTCCTCATTTGTTCCTCAACAACTATACAAAAGAAGAGCCTGAAGCTCAGAAAGGTTAAAGACACAAAGTCATGAATGGCAGAGCTGGATGTTGGCCACAGCTTCTGATGCCCAAACCAGCACTCTGAAATCAGAGTTCCGGGTAGAGCAAAATGAATTGGGGATATAACCATCTCTGGGCTTTTCCTACCGGGCCCTGATCCTTGGAATCGCCTACAGACTGGAGAGAGGTGCTGGGCTGGGACAGGGTCTCATAATGAGGTAAATACAAAATGAATCAGTGCCTTGAGATAAATAATTAGGCAAGATCCTTGGAAAGTGGAATTGTTCAATAATTAGATTTTGCTAATGATTTAAAATGCTCCTTTCAAAGGTTCCTTTTTTAGTTTTCAAAAGTTGTGCATTCCCATGCAAATGGGGTGAAAGGGGACTGGGTACCACCCTCCCTCTTCAAGATGAGCCACAGAGCCACTACCTGGTGCTGGTATTGGTATCTCTTTCTTCCCTTACCTCTGTTCTCTCCCTTCCTCCCTCCTTCTTTCTCTCTCTCCCCCCACTTCCTCTCTGTCCTCTCCCTCCCTTTCTCTCAAGGGCCTCCTAGCCCCAGGTGATATGAGTACCAAATGCCAGTGCTTACTATGCAGTGTTCATAATCAGAGAGTCTAAAGTCTAATCATTTGGGTTCAAACCTTGGCTCTGCCAAGTATGAGCTGAGTCACCTCAGGGAATTTACTTCTTCTCTCTGATTTCCAAACTTGCCATCTAGAAGGTGACCATCATAAACATATCTATGTCTTAGGGCTCATTTTTTTAATACAATTAATATTTGAAAGGTTTCTCTGTGCCAGGTACTATTGGTGGCTCTGTCTGTAAAGCAATGAATCTGAACCAGGCAAAGCTCCTGCTCTCCCCAGGGGTGGGCAGACAATAAACAAAAAAACAAAGGGGTGAGATGGGTTAAGAAGTAAACACAACAGAGCAGAGGCAGGGAACACTAGCAGGAGCATGCCCAGGAAAGTCTTCTCTAAAGCAGCAGAGGTGCTGGGCTGCAGCTGCAGCCCCAGAACACAGCCAACAGGGACAAATTTAAATGGGGGAAGGGGGGTGGAAGGAAAGGTCTGGTGTCAGACGACTTTATCTGAGTCTCTGGATTCAGCCATATCTGAAAGGACACCTACCCTCTTCAAGTTTGTAGTTCTTTGAAAAAATGTGCTTGACCCCACTCCAGCCTGCTTTCTTTTTTTCTTTTTAAAAAATTTTAAATGTTTATTGATTTTTGAGAGACAGAGGGAGAGGGAAGGAGAGACAGACCAAGCATGAGAGGGGGAGGGGCAGAGAGAGAGAGGGAGACACAGAATCTGAAGCAGGCTCCAGGCTCTGAGCTGTCAGCACAGAGCCCAACATGGGCTCAAACCCACAAACAGTGAGATCACAACCTAAACTGAAGTTGGACACTTAACTGACTAAGCCACCCAGGTGCCCTGTTTTTTTCTTTTTAAATCAGACACCTGATTCTGTGTCTTTTCTATCATAGACACCTGAGGAAGTCCTGACTCGTGCAAGTGGTTAAAATCTTATTTGTCTATTTTTCTCTCTATTTGGAGGTTGCAAATATTTCACTATGTGACCTCAAGCACAGTGCTGTGTGTGATATGGGAGGAGGGTTGTTGGACTGAGAAGTGAGTACACATCTCTATCCAGAGGAGCAGGTGTCAGGTGAGGGAGGGTGGGAGCCCTCAGACCCATCAAGAACTCCGCCTGCTCTTGGTGACAACGCTTCAGACATCACTGTGTGTCTGTGGACTCCTTTATTAATCGCTCCCTTGAGTCTAAAACCCCGTTCTTTTATTAAAATTATGAAACCATCAAGCAGCCTGACAATGAAAATAATGCCTTCATAGTGTCTGTGTTGTAACAATCCTGCACGTGTTTTCCGAGCAATATATTCATTCCTGTGACTATTGAGCAGGCAGGAACATCACAACAGCATGATTAATGGGGCCCTCCCCTGCCTTCCACAGCCAGTGATGGGGCTGGGAGAAGGAAAGCAAAGTCTTATTCTATCAGGGCTAGATTATTAATAATTCCTTTCCCTTCAGACAAGCCATGATCATTAATCTACTTTGAGCCTCAAGCCCTAGAAAAGCTGAAGCATTGACTACGTGTGTGGACTGAGACCGTTCCACTCTCTTCCTCCCATGCTGCACTGGAGATGTGCCTCCATGCCACAATCTGCAAACTGAAGTAAGAAGAGAATGTTCTAAGGAAGTTAGAAACTTTGGGTGTAGACATCCATTATTTGGTGCCTAGGTCTGTGAAAGTTGGGTATAGCTCTTCCATATCCTCTTTAGGATATAAGACCTCAAAACCAAAGAATAGGGCCTGCCTGTACTTCTACTAGGCCTCTGGGCCTCCCCTCTGCTGGGCTAGAATAAGTATAGCCTCATTAGGAGATAAGACCCAACTGTGCATGGTCAAGGCACACATTCACAATGTTAGAACATTTAGTCCATGGAAGTATGCTTGCTTCTTCACTGGGGGCAGGGATGCTCAGACATAATCCAGGCCACAGAGCACAGGAAGAGCACCAGGACACCCATGACACATGCAGGCCAAGGCTGAAGGGGTCAGAATTGTCAAGACTGGGAGGGAGAGGTGGGTAGTTGCAGGCTTTATCCAGAGTGTCTCTAGCTTCCATGGACACTAAGGATCAGAGAAGAAAACAAGAAGTGCTCTCTAGCTCCCCCTCTGGCACCTCTTCCTCCTTTCTGGACCACACTTCCTCTGTTCCAAAGCCCAACTCTTCCTAATGAGATGCAAAAGATATTATTGGATAGAATTCCTGGGAAGGAAGACTCAGTTATTTGTGTAGGATTCCATGATCTGTTCCTGCCCACACAACACTTATGACACCAAGTGTGACAGGTTTTTTCCTCACATTAACCAACATCCAACTCTCCAAACACCAACTGTGTGCCCTGCATTTTGTTGCAAGTCTAACACTACCTACTTGGAGTTAGCATCAGATCCCACAAGTTAAGAACTCAATCCCATAAGACTGCTCCCATTTCAGATGTCAGTTGCAAGTCTTGGACCTTCTGTACTTCTGGTTGACTCACTATAAATCAAGGGGTTCTCATAACCCCTTCTCAGGTTCAGTAATTTGCTAGAACAGTTCACAGAACTGTGAACTCAGGGAAGCACCATGCTCACAATTACACATATATTATAAAGGATATTATAAAGCATAAAGAATAGAATAGAGAAGTATAGTCAGATGAAAAGGTACCAGGGTGAGATCTGGAAGAGTCCAGAGCATAGGATTTTCTATCCCCGTGGCACTGGGGTATGCCACCCTCCTGACACATGGATGCATTCACCAACATGGAAGCTCCCTGAACCTCATCATTTAGGGACTTTAATGGAGGTATCATTCATCACATGGGAGAACAGTTTATTAACTCAATCTTCAACTCCTCTCCCTTCCCCAGAGGTTGGGGGGAGTAGGGCTGGAAGTTCTGGGCTTCTCAGTCTTGGTTCCTCCATGCAAATAATCCCCATCCCAAAGCTATCTAGGGTTCCACAAAGAGTCATCTCATTACAGCACAAGAGAGTCCTGTCACCCAGAAAATTCCAAGGGATTTAGGAGCTCTGTGTCAAGAACAAAAGATGCTTCTATAATCACCATCATGCAGGAAATTACAAGAGTTTTAGAAAGTCTTTGTTATAAATAGAGGACAAAATAAAATATTCTTATTATGTCACAAAGACCTATTATAGGAAGCCCTCTTGGAATGGAAACTGAGTCCCTAGGAACACCTTAAGAAGCTAAGAACGTGGGGCGCCTGGGTGGCTCAGTCAGTTGAGCATCAGACTCTTGATATCAGCTCGAGTCATGATCCCAGAGTCATGGAATCAAACCCTGTGTCCGACTCCATGCTGAGTGTGAATCCTGCTTAGTATTCTCTCTCTCTCTCTCTCTCTCTCTCTCTCTCTCTCTCTCCCTCTCTCTTTCCCCTGCTTGTGCATGCATTCTCTTCTTTCTCTCTTTTTTTTTTATGCACTCGCTCTTTTTAAAAATTTTTTTTAACGTTTATTTATTTTTGAGACAGAGAGAGACAGAGCATTAATGGGGGAGGGGCAGAGAGAGAGGGAGACACAGAATCGGAAGCAGGCTCCAGGCTCTGAGCCATCAGCCCAGAGCCCCACACGGGGCTCGAACTCATGGACCGCGAGATCGTGACCTGAGCTGAAGTCAGACGCTTAACCGACTGAGCCACCCAGGCACCCCTCTCTCTTTCTAAAATTAAAAAAAAATTTTAAAAGCAAAAAAAAAAAAAAAGTTAAGAACCTGAGTCTTTGGGTTTTACTACAAATCTTGGGGATACTTAAAATTTCCCAGGACTTCTCATGATGGACATCTCATTTGACCTTTCCATGATAAGTGGAGAGGCCAGAGCAATGACCAGTGTGAGAACAAGATAGAAGCTCTATGTTTCCCAGGTCAAAGAGCAGACCTGCACTCTCCAGCATGAGCCTGCAAATCCCTTCTGCACATCTGGACTCTGAAAGGCAAGAGGAAAATCAAGGAGTCTTAGAGTAGAATGGCATCTAAGAGCACCTCTCCAGGTTTCTTATTTGGTGGACAAGGAAAGAAAGCCCAGAGAAGAGGTGGTTTACATAGGGTTGCACAGTTAGGAAGTGAGGGACCAGGAGTCTCACAGGGGCAAGCTGGGTCTAGAGCCCATTAGGGCATTCTTGGCACACACTTGGTTTCAGGACCATGCTTTGTCCCAGCCATCCTCTGTCATGGCTACTGTGGAGGCAGGGACCAGGTGTGAACACTGGTAGAGAGCTGAAGAAGAAGATGAGATAGAGCAAGTTCCAGGTGGTGGTGGGAAGCACTGAAGTTGCTGAAAAGGCAGAAGGGTGCTGTGACTTCCTCACCAAGCACTGTCCTGTGCTGGTTTGCATAAGAAAAGCAGACAGGAGGGGACTGTGGAGACACCCTGAGCTGCTAAAGTCCGATGCCAAGTGAGGGCTTGGAGGAGGCAGTGTGGATGGCAGGTTAGAGCAAGGGGAACACACAGGGATACCGAGCAGGAAATGATTAGCCTTGGGGTGCTGTGGCTCCAAAAACACCAACACCTCCCATTCTGGGAGACCCTCCCCTTTGCCAGCCCCTTCCAGACTGCAGGGCTGAGAGGCACAGGGGGCAGGAGAGGGGACAGCTGAACTCCAGCACCAGTGATTGAGCTGAGGGCAAACATGCCCCGCCTTTGTTCTTCTTAATCTAAATTGAATCTGGGTGGGGAAAAATTACAGAGGATGTCAGTGAAAACCCAGCTGCATTTCAAACTCACACTGATCAGAATAGAAATGGTCTTGGAGGCTTTGAGGAGCAGTAGGCTGGTCCCAGTTCAAGGCTTACTTCACTTTAATTCACATCCTTTTGTGGAGCAAGGGACAGGAATAACTTCACAATTCTAAAAAACCAAGGCTCTGGTCACTGGCAACTGTGGGGAGACCAGGGAGACTCTGAGGCTGGCATCACACTCTCCCACCTGGAGGCGAGACTTCTCGGCCTCGGGGTCCAGAGGCTTCCCCGGGCAGAGAGGAGCCACATGCTCATCAGTGCACCTCCACCAAGGAGGCGCCAGTGCATGACCTCTGGGGCATGGAGATGTCCCTGCCCCCGATCTCCCAGGCCTTCGCCTTACCACCCAGCCTTACAAGCCCCAGTTGTGGAGGCAGAGGGTGCTAGAGACGGCAGTAGCCCTGCCTGAATGTGTCCACTGTGAAGCTTCCCACACCACTGCCCCTTATAGAAAGAGAATATTCTCCTGTGTCCATGCCTGCCTGGTCTCCAAGGCCCAGCCTGCCAGCGCCCCCTTCTGATAATTCCAGCAAGGGTGTGGGGCAGAGCCTGGGATGCTGGCAATCAGCTTCCTCTGTTTCCTTAGAGCATAGAGGAAGATGACCCCACACTCCTTATCTCTCCTGAAATTAAGCAGCATTCTTCAACCCTGCAAAAAAAGCAGTCCACGGGTACTTTCATGTTAATCTAAATTAAATCTGCAAATGGAAAGAAGGCCTCCTGTGAAAACAGGCCACACCCACCAGCTGCTGGCAGGCACCTGAGGAAGAGCTAGGTCTTCAAGTGACCAGGTTGTGCACCCGTGAGGGCCCTGCTGGACTGGGGAGGGAACATGGGCCTTGATGCCTGACCTACCTTTGCAGAAGTCCCTGGAATTCTAGATGTCATGTATTTAAACAGTCCATCCAGTGGTGTCAGAGTGAGAAAGGGAAAAGTAGAGAGGTGTGCTGAAATCTTTCTGCCTAACAAGCCAGGATTTGCAAGGCAGAAGCCAACAAGGGCCATTGCTTTCCCTCTTTTATAAATTCAAGGTCCCTAGAACCCACATGGCCAGAGCTAACTTGGCCTGAAATCTCACCATGGGCCTCACTCTGGGCTGCACCGTTTTGTCTCTAGAGGACTCTTCTCAAAGTGAGATAATCTGCTGTTCCTGGTGAGGAAGATCCAGATAGTGGGACACTAGATCAGGGTAGTGAGTCATTGCAAAAATGAAGTCTTCAAGTACCTTATGCAGCTGATAGGGTTAGCAGATAAAATACAAGATGTCTACTTAAATTTGGCTTGTGTATAAACAATAGATTTGTGTTTGTATTGTTATGGAAACTGGTCTGGATCACCTGGCAGAAGAACAAAGCAGCACTTGGAGATCTTGGAAGGCAGGAAGTTTATTTTACACCAGTGGGCTCAGAGGAGATCATTCTCCAGAGGTCTGACACTGAGCATAAGCAGAGGGAACAATTTATAGTCTGCTACTGCCGCATTCCTCATTATAGTAATTTGGTGTAACAAACAAGGTGGGAAGAAGAACCCAGAAGGGGAGTATTGGGTCAAGGACAGGAATTTCCGTATCAGTCCTGTCAGCCATCTAATAACAGATTTTTTCCTCCAGTATAAGAACATATCATGCAATATCTGAGGCATATTTATATGAAAAAATAATCATTTATCTGAAATTCAAATTTAACTGGACATTTGTATTTTTCTTTGCTAAGTCTGGCAACACCAGCTGCTGAGGGCCAGTCGCATCTTGGAAATGACACCCAGGGAGATACAAATCTAGTGTTCCCCCAAACTAGTCAATCTTTCAGGGAAGGGAGAAGACAACCCAACCAGGAATTGCCTCATTACTGTACAAAAGCCACCACTTCACAAGTTTACAAATGGAACCCTGTCTTTATCAATGTCTGCTTAGTGAGGTCTTCCCTGTCTGAAGAAATAGGCACATCCCTTGTCCCAGTCACATTGGGACTGCTATTTCATTGGAGTCCCCTGGAGTCAGGGCTTTTGGATTTTGTTCTGCTTCTTCTGGGTACAACCTCTCGAAAGCTCAGTTATCACATCTGTAAAATGGGATTAATAATCTCTTCTATATCTTTCCATTAATTATCAGGAACAAACAAGAAATTCTAGGAAAACATTTGGTGAACCATGAAGTATTTTAAATAAAATGCCACACAGGAGTTGTGTTGCTCTCAAAATATGATTATCAAATTCCACTGAGCAGAAATGTTTCATCTGGTCCTTCCTGCCTTTTCAGCCCCACGTTGCAAAGCAGGTTTTTCTCATGGTGCCATTGTCTTGCTATTTCATGGGCTCCACATGGGTGTGGGCAGGGGACTGGCTGCCTGTCAGAGCACAGTGGCTCACCACAGACATTTACAATCAAACCTCTCATCCCTTGTTCCCACATCTGCCAACAAATATTAGCATTCCATTAGTATTCTTCAGCTTGAAGTACATTTGCTTCTTTTTAAAGAAAATAAAGCCTTCAGGGCACAAAATTAGTCAGGAGTGGGTATGATTTAAGCTATTTGATTTACCTAAAATATATAGATTGATAGATAACAAGGACATATCTGTGCATATAGGTTTTGCTGCCACACTTCCAACAACATACTCAACAAATGCTCCTGAGCCTATTCTGTGTTGGTTCTGCCCTCTGGGAAGTGTAAGCAGGGCTGCTGGAGCTGCTCAGTGTCAGGGTGCCTATTAGACCCTTCTCCTGCCTGGGCTTTACAGCACAGCACCCCAGCCTCAGATCAGGCCCTGCCTCTCTCCACATCCTCCCCACCCTGCCTCTCTGGAGTGAGCAGATGGGGCCCCACCAATGTCCCCAGATCAATGGGCTGCACCGGATTTGGCATCACCTGGCAACGCTGGGGGCCTCGCTGCCCCAGAACTAGCACTGGCCTTCACTCTTACACACTGCAGGGAGGTTGAGGGGTCTCTTTCATGGTTAAACCTGCTGAGCCTCAGCTTTCATGGGAATCCAGCAGATTGAGTCAGAGCTTTGTGGCAGCCCAACATTGACTCAGCTCATATCCTTCCCTGCTTCCTTTCTGGTTATTGGTGGACACTACTTATCTGCCTTATCCTGCTGGAGATATCTCTATCTCCAGAGCGAGGCCAGCAGCTGCTCTCAGTACCTACTTCAGGGCTAGGCACACAGAGATATGTAGATTTGGACTCAATTAGAATTCTTAGAAATCTACACCAAAATATTTTCCAGACTAGTTAAAAACAAATAAATCCACAAAAACTATGGAGCACATAGCAAGACAAGTAGCATACTGTAGTATTGGATCATCTTCCAAGCAGGGAAATCAGCTCTGAACCAGTGCAAGCCTGTATGTAGGTTCCTCTAGGGGGAAGAGACCATTTATACCCCATAAGCATGGCTGCCTGAGAATGTCACAGGAAGTCTCCTTGCAGATCACCCATGCCTGCCAGATGGGCCCAGGGCAGAGCAGGGGTAGAAGGTGGCAGGCAGATGCAGAGTGACAGGAAGAAGTTGACACCCCAGGAGTGTGGGAGGGCAGCAGAGCTGAGCATGCAGTGATAGCCACTTTCAGCAGTCATTTTGGAGGAATATGCTCAGAAGCCTGCCCACACCCATTTCCCATCCCCCAGCTAGGTAGGTGTTTTTCTTCAGGGCAGACAGTGTCTTCTCACTCCCTTAAATCACCCAGAGATTGTGGTTCTGGGGCATGATCACCTGTGGGGATGGGGAGGGGCACAACAGGGCTTGCAGGGAAGGGAGAGAAGGCTGGCTTCTGATGAGAAGCTCCAAATCCTCCTGGCTTAGCACAAAAAGCACTATGTCAGGTGCCAGGAGACTGAGTCCTAGCCTTGGCTCCATCTGGGTGTCATTCAGCACTGCATCACTTTTGACTCTCAGTAGTCACCTCCCTGTATAACCAGGGGGCATTTCTTCTCTCATTCATTTAAGAGTATGCATTAAGTACCTACTGTATGCCAGGCACTGGTCCAGGCACTTGGGCTACATTAATCCCTAGTGTGGAGGTAAATGTGCTCAGGATATAACTCTGAATTGGGTGGTCAGGGGAGGCCCCATTGATAAGATGCCACTTTGTGATTTTCTTTTCCTTCAACCTGGAATGGCAAGGTCCATGAGTAATGAATTGTTCACATACAAATAGATGAGGCCAAGAAAACCTTAATCTTTTTGCAAGTGAAGATGAATAACTTATAAATTTGGAAACTAGGCTTATGAATGATTATACTTACATTAATTTAATTATATCAGTCTGTTTAATAATGTCTTATTAATCCAGTAGAAGACTTCCTTTAAAAAGTAATGAAAAATGGCATTTGAATTATTTCTGAAACAAATCGTGCCCTGGCCCCGGTTTCCTTGACAAGTCATAAATGAGGCCATTTTGGTGGACATGTGACATCTGCTCTTCTAGGTACATTGCTCTTCCAGCTTCTGTCTCACACTTGTTTCTGGCTTCTGGCACCCTGTCTTATCGGCCTTTCACAGAGCTGGCTGTTTTCTCTCATGTTTCTGTCTAATGAAATGCAGAAAAAGAGATCCAGAGGAAAAACGTAGAGAGTGGGAGATGGGGTAGAAGCTGTGGAGAGAGATTTCATCTTAAGGAAGCAGATAGCAGTCTCTCCTTCCCAAGGTTTCTTCAACAGTCAGAGAGGTCCCATTAGCTGTGGGAATGGAGGGTTGCTCACACATGCCTGCATATGGAAGAAAGAATTTCTAGAAGCTCTTTGAACAATGCTGGAGCAAAGTTAGGCTACCCTATACAACCTTGGGATCCTGCTTCCTTGTTCCCAGAATCTGATTAAAATATTCTCCCACCCCACCCACATCTCCAAGCCTTAGGGGTGAGGGAGAAAGGCAAATGACTTTGTTCAGGATAATCACAGCTGTGCTATGCAGTCTCTTTAGGTGGGGGAAGCTCAGAGCCTGGAACCCCAGTTTCCTCTCTCCCGCAGGTCATTCAGTAGATAAATTGCATTACTAGTAAGCTGCATCACATAGACAAGGCACAAAGATGCCAAGTGCTTGGAAGAATTCCTTGGGAGTCTCTCTACCCACAGGGTCATAGGGGAGCCCAGGAAGTTGGTCTCTTTTAGAGCATGGCCTGATCTTTCCTGTTAGCTAAGTATTCCACTTTACCAACTATTTCATTGTACTACCCAAGAAGGAGAGAGCAGGAGCCTCTAAGGCAGACCTGCTTGATAAAAGGGGAGACTGGTGCTGGCTGCCAAGTCCAGAACTGATTCATATGAACTGGAGGAGTTATATCAGTGAGGAGAAAGTTGGAGAGAGGATTTTTGGCTCCCAAACCACCTGACTTAGCAGGACAGGGCTTGGAAGAGAAGACCCTAAGCCCATTTCTACCCCATGGGTCAATTAATGGTTGAGAATGGCCCATCAAGAGTCAAGGCTATGAAGGAGAGTGATGGTAGTGGTGGGGGTAATGAAAATGATGCTGGTAGAAGCAGCCCAAGTGTCCATCCACTGATGAATGGATATAAAAAATGTGTGTGTGTGTGTGTGTGCACATGTGTATAAAATGGAATATTTCTCTGCCATAAAAAAGAATGAGATCTTGCCATTTGAAACACCATGGATAGATCTAGAGAGTATTATGTTAAGTGAAAGAAGTCAGGCAGAAAAAGACAAACAACATATGATTTCACTTATATGTGAAATCTAAAAAACAACTCAAATAACCAAAAAAAAAAAAAAGCAGAATCAAACCTATAAATACAGAGAACTGATGGTTGCCGCAGGGAAGCAGGGAGGGGGATTGAACAAAATGGGGGATGTGGAGTGGGAGATACAGATTTCCCATTATGGAATAAATAAGTCATGGAAATAAAAGGTACAGCATAGGGAATAATGGTATTGTGATGGTGTTGTATGGTGACAGATGGTAGCCATGCTTGTGGTGGGCATAGCATAACCATATGGAGGTGTTCAATCTCTATGTTGTATACCTGAAACTAATATAACATTGTGTGTCAACTATACTAAAAAAAAAAAAAAAGTGTTAGTGCTGCTGGTAGAGAAGATAATGAGGACACTTCTTTTATACTCAGTTCCTTGTCACATAGGCCTACCTACATAACAATTTACTTCATCAAAGCCATCAAGAGAGAGAGTCAATAAAGAAAATCAGCTAGTAAGATGAAAATTAGAATCCCCCAAAATTTTAATTTTGGAAGTGACACCCATCACTTTTACTATGTTCTATGAGTTAGAAGCAAGTTACAGGTTGCTAGTCCAGCCCATATTCCAGGGGGAAAGATGTTCACAAAGGCATGAACACCAGGAACTGGATATCGTTGGGAGACAGTAACTAACCCACAGAACTAACCCACAGCTAAATTCAGTTGCATGAGTGATCCCAGGTGAAATCGGCAAATGAATAGCACAAACAGCTCAAAGAATTGTGAGGAAAAAAAATGTTATTGAAGCCGCTAAATGTGGGGGGGTAGGAGTGGTTATACAATAAAACAACTGAAGCCATTCAATTTCATATCAGAAATGGTGTCATGCTTTAACAAAAACCTAAAACATATGGCATGAACTTTGAGACTGAGGAACAAACAAGCGCTATAAAAGTGGCTTCTGGAAAACTGCTGGTAGAGGCTGAAAATTCCTTTAGGAAGCTGGAGGGAGAACAATGTTTCTTAAGTGGTGGTGGAGTAATTGAAAAGAATTGCCTCTGGTAAGTTGGTAGATAGAAAATAAACCTAATGAACTTATAGATAGGATTAAGGTGATTTCCAGGCAGTATGTTGAATGTATCAACTGGCTCTCTTTCTTTCTAATTTGCGGAGTAAACTGAAGAAGGAACTGCTCAGTTTGCAATCAGACTTTAGAGCAAATATAAGGGAGCCAGGATTTTCTAGTATGGAAAATAAAACTTTTTTCTCATCATCAGTTTCTTCAACCAGAAAAATTCCCTCTGAGTAAATTAAAACCTGAGTGGAGATTAAATACAGGGTGCAACCACCTAAATTGGCTTCAGAGTCAACATCAAATTAAGGATATGGTAGGGAAATCCAAATGCAAACTCCTGACACTGCCCCTTTGGCCAAGATAGTAAATCAAAAGTAATACCACATTCCAAATAAAATAGCAGGGAGCCCTCAAGGACTGAAGGATGTAGTGAGGGTTTCCTGTCTCACATTCAGGCCCTTTATCCATTTAAAGTTTTTTTTTTGTGAATGGTGTAAGAAAGTGGTCCAGGTTCATTCTCCTGCATGTTGTTGTCCAGTTCTCCCAGCACCATTTGTTAAAGAGACTGTCTTTCAAAACCCTAGAGGAAAAAGCAGGGAAAAACCTCTTTGACCTTGGCCGCAGCAATTTCTTACTTGACACATCTCCAAAGGAAAGGGAATTAAAAGCAAAAATGAACTATTGGGACCTCATCAAGATAAAAAGCTTCTGCACTGCAAAGGAAACAATCAACAAAACTAAAAGGCAACCAACGGAATGGGAAAAGATATTTGCAAATGACATATTGGATAAAGGACTAGTATCCAAAATCTGTAAAGAACTCACCAAACTCCACACCAAAAAAACAATTAATCCAGTGAAGAAATGGGCAGAATAGACACTTCTCTAAAGAAGACATCCAGATGGCCAATAGGAACATGAAAAGATGCTCAACGTCACTCCTCATCAGGGAAATACAAATCAAAACCACACTGAGATACCACCTCACGCTGGTCAGAGTGGCTAAAATGAACAAATCAGGAGACTATAGATGCTGGTGAGGATGTGGAGAAATGGGAACCCTCTTGCACTGTTGGTGGGAATGCAAACTGGTGCAGCCACTCTGGAAAACAGTGTGAAGGTTCCTCAAAAAATTAAAAATAGATCTACTCTATGACCCAGCAATAGCTCTGCTAGGAATTTACCCTAGGGATACAGGAGTGCTGATGCATAGGGGCACTTGTACCCTAATGTTTATAGCAGTACTTTCAACAATAGCCAAATTATGGAAAGAACCTAAATGTCCATCAACTGATGAATGGATAAAGAAGAGGTGGTTTGTATATACAATGGAATACTACTTGTCAATGAGAAAGAATGAAATTTGGCCATTTGTAGCAACATGGATGGAACTGGAGAGTATTATGCTAAGTGAAATAAGTCAGGCAGAGAAAGACAGATCCTGTATGTTTTCACTCATATATGGATCCTGAGAAACTTAACAGAAGACCATGGGGGAGGGGAAAGGGGAAAAATAAGTTATGGAGAGGGAAGGAGGCAAACCATAAGAGACTCTTAAAAACTGAGAAGAAACTGAGGGTTGATGGGGAGTGGAGGAGAGGGGAGAGTGGGTGATGGCCATTGAGGAGGGTACCTGTTGGGATGAGCACTGGGTGTTGTATGGAAACCAACGGACAATAAATTATATTTAATATAAAAAACTATCCGTCAAGAAATCTAGACATTTTGGTGAAAGAAAAACTAAGAGTATTCAACAGAAGACTTCCCCTAAAAGAATGGGAAAAGGAAGTTCTTGAAACAGAAATGATAACAGAAGGAATCTTGGAATGTCAGAAAGGAAAAAAAAAAAAAGACAACAACATAAAGACTAAAAATATAGGTAAATACAATAAACTCCTTTAGCTCTGTGTATTCTAAATTATGTTTAATGTTGAAGCAATAATTATAACACTGATGCACAAAAAAAAAAAAAAAGAAAAGAAAAAGAAAGGAGGCAGTGAAGGTGGTTTCCATCCTATCCTTGATTTTTAATTCACTTGGGATTTACTCTGATTTTTTAATAGGACCCTAGGCAAAGCAAAAACAAAAACAAATTTAAAAAAACGCAAAAAACAAAAACAGTGAACAACTTCATAGTTGATTAGAAAAGACTATTATGGTAGGTGGAGAATTGATGCCCAAACTCCAGGTACTAATCTTTGGAAACTGTGAATGCTAATTTACACTACAAAGGGAGTTTTCAGATTAATTTAATCTAATTAAATTAAGGCTTTTCAGATGGTGAGGTAGTCCTGTACTATCTGGGTGAGTCCTGAATGTAACTGTAAATGTCCTAATAATAATGAGGCAGAGGGAGATCAGACTATAGAAGAAGGCAATGTGACAGCTAAAGCCAGATGCTATGCTTCAGGCTTGAAATTGCAAGAAGGGACCATGAGCTGAGGAATGCAGCTCCAGAAGCTGGAAAAGGGAACATGGTCCTGTTGTTACAATTTCAGCCCAGTGAAACTAATTTTAAATTTTTGACCTCTAAAACTGTAAGAAAATAAACATGTATTTTTAGTCACCAAGTTTGTGGTAATTTGTTACAAGAGCCATAGGAAGGTAACTACCAAAAATGTAACCAAATTGTAGCCCCTATTGTCATAGCTAGAACAAAAATCATATAAATAGAAGAGATCAACCTAATCTCTGGCATAAGTAGCAACTATTGATCTGGTGAATGTATTCTATACAGTAAAAAAATCACAAAAGTCTATCATGAAGAGCAATGAAAAGACGATTGCATTAATTTGGAATGAACAGTAGCATACATTTGCAGTCTTAGCAGAAGTTTGAAGTCAACTCCTCTGTTGTCACAGTCCAGTCCAGTTAGTTTGTTGTTTTGACCTTGGTTGTTCTGACATTCCATGGTCACTGTATCAATGACATAATGTTAATTGAACCTAGGGAATATGAAGTGGCAAATATAATGGATATACCGGTGGGTGGGGGATAAACAATACATGGGTTGGAGGTGATCTGAGAAATGCTGGGCAGTATTAACACATGTAGCTCCTACCATTAAGAAAAGTGCACAAGAGTTAATAAGCCTCTTAACTTTGGGGTAGCACATACCATACATGGGAAATACAGTAATCTATTTATTCAATAACTCAGAAAGATGCCAGTTTTGAGTGGAACTCAGAACAAGAGACTGCTCTAGAGCATATTCAGGTTGCAATGCAATCAGTCCTGCCAGTGGGCCATATGACAGTGTGCTAGAGGTACCCACAGTAAATAAAAACAGGATGTTACATCTCAGGCAGTAAATGAGTAGATGAGTCTTGGTGCAGACTCCTAAGGTTTGGTAACAAGTCTATGCTGTCTTGTATTAGTCTACCAGGGCTGCTATAACAAAATACCACAGGAAGGGCAGCTTAAATAACAGAAATGTATTTTATCACAGTTTCAGAGGCCAGAAGTCCAAGATCAGGGTGCCAGGAGGGTTGGTTTCTGGTGAGAGCTCTTTTCCTGCCTTGCGAATAGCCACCTTCTTGCTGTGTCCTCATATAGCTTCTCCTCTATGCATGTTCACATAGAGAAGGGGGAGAGGGGGAACAGAGGGGGAGAAGGGGGAGAGAGAGAGAGAGAGAGAGAGAGAGAAAGAAAGAAGGGGAAGAAGAAGAAGAAGAAGAAGAAGAAGAAGAAGAAGAAGAAGAAGAAGAAGGAGGAGGAGGAAGAAGAAGAAGAAGAAGAAGAAGAAGAAGAAGAAGAAGAGAAGAAGAAGAAGAAGAAGAAGAAGAAGAAGAAGAAGAAGAAAAGAGATGTGGTCTCTCTTCCTCTTTTATTAAGACATCAGTTCCATTAGATTAGGACCCCACCCATAATACCTCATTTAGCCTTAATTACCTCATTAAAGTCCCTGTTTCTAAATGCAGTGACATTAGAAGTTAGGGCTACATCACATGAATTTGGTGGGGGAGGTGGAGGAAACAGCTCTGTCCATAACACATCTGCAACAGAAAATTATTCATCACTTGAACAGAAGCTCCTGGCATACTACCAGACCCTAGTAGATACTCGATCATTGTACATCAAATTGCTTCACAACATGATCTGAGCTTTGTCTCTGAGCTGAGTATTGTCAGACCCACTAATTCATAAGTTGGGCAGACACAACAAATCTCATCATATAATGGCAATGGTACATTTGGAATTAGGCAGAAGCAGATCCAGAGAATACAAATAAACTAACATTTGGTTCAAACCCTCATATCCCCTATCTCTGTTACACAGATGAGTCTTAATTCTATACTTATGGACTTATAACTTTTCATTTTGACCACCTGAAAAAAAAAAAGGAAAAAAGAAAAATCTCCGGGTCATCAATGGATTGCCCAACATGGTAGTACAAGCCAAAAATGGACTACTTCTATTCTGTAGTACCATTTCAGAGGTGGCAAAGAGAAAAGCTTCTCAGTGGCTAGAGCTTTAGGCAGTACACCTGGTTATTTACTTGGACTGGAGCAAGAAGTGGCCTGGGATGAGAATATTCAGGACTTTAGTGGCTTAGATGGTTGTTAATGGCTTAGCCGGTTATTCAGGAACTTTGGGTGGGCTGGAGGAATTGGAGGAAAGGAGACAGGTCTCAGTAGGAAGCATAGTGATGGATTTATGGGAGTGGTCTCAAAGTGTGAGGATCTTTGCATCACATGCTGATACCACTTGAAAACACAGATTACAGAAGAGGCACTGCTCAACTAGGTAGACCAGATGACTCATCTTTGGCCACTCCAGTGTTTCTATAGTGGACCTGTGGATAGAACAGCCATGGTGGCAGTGGCAGAGGTTGTGCACAGTTTCCAATAGCTTGGGCTGCAGGACTGATCTAGCTACTGCCATTATTGAATGTATGAAGATCAGCAGTTACCAAGGCAGGGCTCTAAATATGTTACATCCCTCAAGGACACTGTGTCAGGGGGGTTTCCAGAAAATAGACATCAAGAAGGAAATATAAATACAATAGAGCTATTGGGGGATAATGCCTGTGAAAGATAAAAGGAAGAAGGAGCAGAGTAGATAGGAAGAATCTGGCAACTGTGAGGCAAATCTGACACCAATGAGAGGAGAGGGAGAAGGAACACAGAGAGGGTAGGAAGAGACTCACACTGAGGTGAACTAGAAGTCTCCACTAGCCCAAGGGGCATCTCTTGGGAAGAAAGAAAGGAAGGAAGGAAGGAAGGAAGGAAGGAAGGAAGAGAGAGAGAGAGAAAGCAAGCAAGCCGGTCTGGTGAGGAATTGAGAGTCTGAGAGACCTATGCCCTCAGCTTGAAACAAGAGGCAAAGGTCCAAAGGCACCCACAGGTGGAGGCACTTGGTCACTTACGATAGGCTATCTCTGGAAAGGGAACCTGAACAGGGCTCCTCCATAACTGCCAGATTACCAACAAGCCAAATTGTGGCGAACTGAGTACATTAGGCACATTACACCATGGAAGGGGCAGTGCTTCATGCTTATTTATGACTATTACAGATGGCTTCGTAAGGATTTGCCTTCTCGGCCTGCAGTATCACAATGTCATTGTCAGGAGAATCTCACATAACATTGCCTCCAACCAAAGAACCAAATTTGTACTGAAGGAAGTTCAACGTGGCAGAAAACCAAGGGCTCCAGTAAGTGTTCTGTTTCAGACAGTACTGATTCGCAAGACCTAACTGTTAAGTATTCAGGTATCTTGAGAGACCATTGTTAAAACATTAATAGATTGAAATTGGTCATAGTGAAAGTATTTACCTAACAAAACTAAGGCAAACTCTACAAATTGAAACTCTTTCTCACACAAAAGCCAATTTACCAACACACCAGAGAATCCAGTGGTGCTCATATACTATATTTCCCAGAGCTGTTGGCAGCCTCAGAGAATGCTGGAATAACTGCTTCAAGGAACAGCTAGGACAGCAGATTGGAGATTGCCCTTTGAGTCTCAGGGGTAGTGTTTTTCATGATACAATACATTTTTGAACCATATATGGTGCTATGTCCACAATAGGGTACAGTTTTCTGAGAACCAAAGAGTGAAAACAAGAGGTAACCCCCTCTCTCTGATAGGTCTGATGGTACACTTGGGGAATTTGTGCTTCTTGTCTCCAAAACTTCAGACTCTGGTGGGCTAGAAATCCTAGAGGGAAAATTTTCTACCAGGTGCACAGTATGGGTTCCATTAAATCTAAAGCTATATCTGCTACCTTGTCATTTGTGATTCCTTACACCAGTACACCTGTAGGCAAAGAAGGGCGTTATTGACCTGGTGAAGTAATTGGCCCTGCTTTTCATGAATGATAGAGTTGCTGCTCTCTCCCTCGATAGATATAGATAGATAAACAAACAGAAGCCAGGAAGAGTTTGTCTGAAACTCAGGGAATTCAGTTGGGTGGCAACTCTTGATGATTTCTTGTATGTTAATAACTGCAAATGACTAACTTCAGAATCATGGCTTAAGAATGGTATGGTACCTAGATGCTCAGATCATCGAGCATGAAAGTCTAGGTAACTAGGAAAGCCACCTACACCCAGTGAAGTGTTGGTAGAGGGTGAAGGGGTTCTAGAAGTGGTGGTGGAGGAGTGAGATGATGAATAGCAAGACCCAAACTCAGGAACACATGACGAACTACAGCTTATCCCATGAACTTCCCTGTTGTTTTTTTGTTTGTTTATTATTTGTTTGTTCATTAACCATGACTGGCCATTATCCTGAAGAGCAGCTGTTTTTAGGGTAAATTTAATGTGGGTCACAAATGGACCTGAGTGATCAAGGGATAGATAGACCATGGCAGATGCTGTTGGCATCCCATCCATATCCCTCCTTCAGGTTGCATCACTTCAGTGAGGCAGATGACTTCAAATTACCAATGTCTGTCTTATTTCCAGAAGACTTTCTCCAAAGCCATGTGAAGCCACTCTACCTGCTTGCAACGCAGCCTAGAAGTCCAAAAAATTAATATCTCCTAGGAGTAACTCTCCACTGACAATATTCCCCCCATTCCAGGGGGGAATAGCACTAAGACACATGTTCCTCATCATTAACCAGAGTTCCCCACAAGATTAAGCTCTAGTTGACTGCAGTTGGGTGTCTCAATAATGACCCTTCTCCCACCACCCCACTTTTTTTTTTTTTTAACCATTTATTCCCTGTCTCATTTTCTCACTCCCCTATCAATGTCTTAGTCATCTCCCAGAAAACGACTTGCAGTTTAATGTTTATATCAAGGCCTACTTCTGGGGTAGAGCTAAACTAAGACAAATGGATATAGCAGATATGGAGAAAAGTAGGCAGATTCTAAAACTATTTTGAAAGTTGAAACCATAACACTTGCAAAAGGGCTGAATACAGGAACTGAAAGAAAGAGAAATCAAGGTTAATGCCCAGTTTTCTGACGAAAGCAACTGGGTAGAGAGTGCTGTCTTTAAGATGGGGGTAATTAGAGGCACAGAAAATCAAGAGTTTCTTTTCTTGACATTACATTTGAAATTTCTATAAAACAACAAAGCAGAGATTTCAATTACCACCAAAATAGAAATTTGGAGCTACAACTTTGAGAAAAATTGTGACTTTGGGAAAATAGAAATGGTTGCAAGATTGGCTGTCACCGTATAACTTTCTATGACCTTGAAATGTGGTCAGAGCAGTTTGTCACTTCCCTCTGCCACAGGAACCAGCAATGTGCCAGCCAGCTGCTACCCTATTAACCTGGTTCTGGTTCCCCAAATGAGAACACAAGGAGCGGTGCCCCAATCCTCAATGGATGTGCTCCATGAGTGAGAAGTGTCTTTATTGTTATAAACCATGAAGAATTTAGGATATTGTTACCGCAGCAGAAACTGGATTATCCTGACTGGTACAGAAATCCTTCCTTAATTAAAACAAGGGGTAAGAAGGCGATGAGGGTCAGTTTTTTAAGGTAGTTTTGGGATCCGATATTGAGAAAATAAATAATTTTACATGTAGTGGTACTTTGGAAGGAAAAATAGTATAAGCACTATTTCCTTTCCCCAAAAACAACTACTAGAAAATGCTGTCTAGTACTGTTTTTCTGGCTAGCTTAACAGGGGTGTGACCTTTACCTGGATTGACATCCCAGAGTGTATGCAATCAAATGTAAAAAAAAATCCATTATTGTGTCAACTCTCAATTTGTTGTGTAACAAGAGAATACAGGTTACACACAAACCCCTGAACCATTGTGCTGTAATTTCCTTATATACTGGATGTTTTGCTGCTGGCTTATTGTCTGATTTTGGCTTTACTTCTGCTCACGTTAAAAAGTCTTCATTCCTGCTGACAGGCAGGTGGAGATAGGTAGGGAATGAGGGTCTCTATATGGATTCTCCAGGCACAGCCCCTCACAACAAATTGAGAACTGGTTGTGTTTCCCCAAGTATTTGAATGGGTGATTGCCTAGTGGGGGGTGAGTACCCATACCTACCCTCCCCTTCAGGGTATTGCTACAGCTGCTTGCTGAAGTTTAAAATTCATTTACTGGAGACAAAACCTTTTATTCTCAGGTTAGAGAAAAGGTTTCAATTGCAAATGTCCATTGGAGGGGGTGGAGGAATGTGTGTGAAGAAAGGAGGTATATAAATCAGGTCTTAGCAGAAAAACAACTCCCTTTATGTTTTTACAACAGGAGAAATATAATGCGGCCAAGTGGTTGCAAAGTGATGTAAGCCCAGAGATTAGCAAGAGCAGAAAGTCACTGCTTCCCCTAGGCTGATTGAACTAAAAGAGGAGGCAGTTTGTGAAGCTTAGGACCCAAGGTCTCCCCTGTGAGATTCAAACCATGAGGGCCATATTTGTTGGGGTTGGAGCCACAGAGGCAACTAACTGCTGCCAGAGAAAATGCCCAGGGCTGAGAGGAATAAAAGTAACACCCTTCGTCTCCTGCCCTCCAATCTATATCATTGGCTAAATGAGTTGGAAGTTAAAATGGTAGTCTAGAGAAAGTATCCTACAGAAGTCAGACCTCTTGCAATACAGAACAGAACAGAGAAAAGGCAAAATATGAATCGATGCTAAAACGCAGGACTGACACAGGAAGCTATGGTACACAGGACTTGGGGTTGCTGTCTAACTAAATACAATTCATTCTTTTGACAGCTGTGCCTATGCCATTCTCACATTCTTTGGGTTCCCTTGATAATACTCCCTCCTGACTTCCCTTCCCCAACATTGATCTAGCTATGGGGTCTGAAGAGGTGTAATCAATCCTATTACATGATCCTTATTCCCTGCCCAT
Source organism: Lynx rufus (assembly GCF_022079265.1). Classification (NCBI taxonomy): domain Eukaryota; kingdom Metazoa; phylum Chordata; class Mammalia; order Carnivora; family Felidae; genus Lynx; species Lynx rufus. The sequence continues at coordinate 19,587,699 of NW_025814830.1, read as the reverse complement.
AATGATTGGGCAAAACAGGGACATCTGACCAAGCTGAGGCAATCAGAGTCTTCACCAAAGGTTTTTCCTACTGAAGCTGATGGAGAAGGGCCTGCTTTGGTTGTAGAGCCGTAAGCATATGAATCTGTACATGCCCCTTGTCTTTGACCTTTGATGTGTGAAGAAAGTGGTATTAGTAGGACAGAATATAGCCAAGTTGATGTGGAGAGGGAAACAAAGAAAGAGAGGAGGAGGGGGGAGAGAAAGAGAGAGAAACTAGAAGGGTCCTGAGACCATGGTCCTAAGAATTAGTAAGGAAAACTCTATTCTTCTCTAATATGGTTGCTTAAGCCAACAGATTTCCCTTCTGGCTTAATGTAATATACTAGATTTCTGTCCTTTATAACTAAAACACAGCGATTTTCTGAGCAAGCAAGAAAAAGAACAAAGAGACTGACATCATGCTGAAACTTTTGCTAAGGAAAAAGAAAAGCTGAGAGGGGAAGGAAGTACAGATGGCCCCATTGAATATAGTTCAGGCACCAGCAAGCCGGTGGCTGGGATACTGGTGTGTGGACTCATGGTTTTACCAAGAATGTCCTACTTACATAAGGATACAGATAACCAAAAAAGTAAACCAACATAATGAGAGGGAAGCTTCTGGGAAATTCTTTCAAGAAGAGGAGGGGCTGATTGAGGTGAGAGTCTTCTTTAGCCCTACACCCACACACCACCCAGACTCACCCACACTTTCTTCCTTCTGCCTGTCACACAGACAAGTGGCTGCCATCTTGAAGTCATTAATTTGAAGACCGTTTCCTAAAGATCAGGAGGGCAGAGAGATCAAAGGAAATTAAGTCCTTAGTGACAGTGTAGGGCCACCATACAACCCTGGGCTGCTTACACTTATCACTACCTGAAAGAAAAATATTGTGGGTTTTTTTTTCTGTTTTGTTTTTGATTCTTTAATGTTATTCAAGCTACTGTTTTTCAAGTCTTAACTATTCAGAACTGTTCAGAATCTCTAATTGATAGAGAATCCATTTCTGCTTCCTTATTAGAGGCCTTTTTCCCAAATGAAAATCTTGAGCTTCAACTTCTCTATAAGACCTTAGGAGGGGTGGTGGTTGGCTCAGTAGGAAGAGAATGCAGCTCCTGATCTTGGGGTTGCAAGTTCAAGCCCCATGTAGGGGTAGAGATTACTTAAATAAGTAAATAAAAATTTAGGAAAAAGAAAAAGGCCTTAGGAAGAGGAACCCAGTTGCCATGGCTTCTTTTTTTTTTTAACTTAAAAAAGTTTTTTTTTAACTTTTTTTAATGTTTATTTCTATTTAAGAGAGGGAGAGACAGAGTGTTTGTGGGGGATGGGCAGAGAGAGAGGGAGACACAGAATCCAAAGCAGACTCCAGGCTCTGAGCTGTCAGCACAGAACATGGAGCGGGGATTGAACTCACAAACGTGTCAACTTGACTGGGCCACAGGGTGCTCAGTTATTTGGTTAAGCATTACTCTGTATATGTTTATGAGGTGTTTCTGGATGGATTTGCATTTGAATTGGTAGACTGAGTAAAGCAGATTACTATTCCCAATATGGATGGACCTCATCCAATCCATTGAAGGGCTGTGTGCAATAAAAGGTTGAGTAATGGTGACTCAGTCAGTTGGGCGGTCAACTATGGCTCAGGTCATGATCTCATGGTCTGTGAGTTCAAGCCCTGCATTGGGCTCTGTGCTGAAAGCTCAGATCCTGGAGCCTGCTCCCAATTCTGTGTCTCCCTCTCTCTCTGCTCTTCCCTGCTTGCTTTCTGTCTGTCTCTCTCTCTCTCAAAAATAATAAACAATAAAAAATTTTTTTGAAAGGTTGAGTAAGAAAGAATTCTGATTTTCTACATGACTGTCTTCAAGGTGGGATGTCAGTCTTCTGCCTTCAGTCTTGGACTCTGACTAGAACTTATACCATCAGCTCCCCTGGTTTTTAGGCCTTCAAAGTCAGACTAGAACTATACCATTGGCTCTCCTGGGTCTCTGGCTGATCTTGGACTTCTCAGCCTCCATAATCACCTGAGAGAATTCCTTATAGTAATTTGTATATATAGGGTGTATGTGTGTGTGTATCCTATTGATATGTATGTCCTATTGATTCTGTCCCTCTGGAGAGCTCAGACTAATATACACTCCCAAGACAAAGGCCCCAGTCAGAAACAGAAAGGCAGCTGTACCCCCAAGGCCAGAAGCAGATGGCAGGGTGCTAGTTGTCACCAAGGCCAGCCTTTGATGAATCAGGCTTCAACTCTGAATGAGGGCTGCAGGTCCCAGAACTATAGGTACATATCTTTCCAGCCTCATAAGGGATCAGACCTTTTATGTTTGGGGAATTAGTAAGATAAAAATCCTTAGAAAACTATAGTCAGTTAACATTCATTTCCAGTGCAATGCCCCTTGGTGGCTTTGCTAGACACAAAACAGAGGGAGAAGATGCTACAGGAGGAAGTGGGGGACTTAAGACTGTCATTTAAAGACCAAGACCAGCTGGGAGCAGTTTTAATGTTTCTGTTTATAATAAAGGAGTGAAGTTCTGGAAAGTTGCTTCTCTGTGCAAAAAGATGAGTGGCTGTGAGCTTGGGGGGGTGACAGAGGGGAGTGCAGAATGGTTTATTGGTGTCACATAAAAATAACGAAGACCCTTGGTGGCCCTTATCTTGATTTTGCAAATCACGCAGCATGAATAGAGAATTTTTCCTGGGCTTTTATCACTTCTTTTTCTTTTCCTTTTGGGGCAGAGTTGGGGGAGCAATGGACAGACAGAAGGAGGTTTAATTCTCTGTGATCAACAGTAGAGAGGCCAGAGATTACCCACTAGAAAAAGCTTCACTCCTGGGGTCCTTCAGAAGTCTCCCTCCCCAGGCGCTCAATGTGAAATTTTCTCCTTGCCCACCTCAAGGAGCTAGACATTCATCTGGAAGAGTCATCCCATGGAAGAGGGCAAAGATCTGCTCACTAGGGCTTTACATGAAGCAGACTGACCTCTCTTCCACTACCATTTTCCCTGGACATTCATGGTGTTGAACATCACAGTACAAAGCTGTGTTCTGCCACAAGATCACACACCTGCATCTCTGCCAGCAGGAACTGGGCAGCCAACCATTCTGGCAGCACCTTGCCTGATTAGTCTTTCTGAGAGCTTCCTGGAAGGGACCAGACAAAAAGCCTTGGGGACAAGGCCTATTGTCCAGCAGCAGCCCCTGTCCCTGCCCCTGAGCTCAGAGGTGTTGGTAGTGATAATGGGCTGATATGAGCATGGATTTGACTTCATGGAACTAAGACTTACTGTAAACCCAGAGGAATCCCATCACAGACTGGGTTCCTCAGGATGCAGACCCTGAGATGGAGAGGAACAGGCAGGATGTTATTAGGAGAAACTGTAGGGGTCAATATCTGCTGGGGGGGGGAGGCAGAGGGAAACACTGGGCTGGGATGCAGGACCGACAGAGGCCTCAGCCAGCCTTGCAGGGAGCTCTGCAGCTGTGGACCTGCAGAGATCCTCCTGGTAGGATGATGCTGGGACTACGTATGCTCCACTGATCAGTCACTGGATGTGAGATGCTCTGGGAAGGTATGTGGTCTTGGGAATCCAAGAGGGAAGCAAGGCTGCTTTCCTCAAGATAACCCCACTTGAGGGACAGCTGGGACAACCCTACAGTTGCTTTCCCACCCTTCATTGCTGGTTTGCACATTGCAGGGTCTGCCCACTTCCCCTGGGCCTAGCTCCTAGGATTCCCTGAATGTTCTCTAGGTCTGCAACAGTATGTCCAGGAGTGCTCTATAACAATGACCACGCTCTAGGCTTGGGCCGAAACATATATGATAACCTTTATTTTATAGAAGGGTAGAATTTTGAGGAAAGAAGGGATAGAAGAGCTCACTAGCTGAGGAAGGCATGATGGGCGTTCTGAGATTAAGCACCTGCACAGGTGCCTGCAAAGTTTTTTGTCGTTTGTTTTAATTTTCTTTACTTTTAATAAACTTTTAATATCTGAGTGGCACAAATAAATTCTCCAATCTTCTAGTCAGTCTGGGTGAGACTTATTCATTCTCTGGACATTTCACTTTCTTTCTGGGCAGTGGTTGACAGAAAAGCTTTGTTGGGCACATTGTCAGTCCTGAGCAGAGTTAATTCTCTCAACCTTTGCCCTTGGCCACCACCAGCCCTGCTGGGTTTGTGAAGACACCAGCCTCACAGGCATGTGAGCTGGGTCAGCCAATCCCTCTGGTACAATCTGCACAGGCTGGTAAGGGCTAGGTCTGCTGGCAGTGGGACCTGCAACAGAACACTTGTGCCTTAGGACCCAGTGTCACCTCCACTTTGGGCCAGGAAGTAAGCAGAGGAATCCCTGTCACCGAGAGAGGAGAATAAAGGTCAAGTTGAAAGAAGAGAGCCCAGCCTAGGAGGAAGGAAAGTCACAGCTGCTGACCAGGCCATTTCTCAGACACAGGCCTGCAGAGCTGAGCAAACCACTCCAGGAGACTTGCCGTTACCTGAGATAGCAAGGTGGTCATCAGCCTCTTCTCGCCATGAGAGCCTTGTTCCTTAGGCCAGCAGGGCCTGAGAAAATCATCCCCACATTGATTCTCTGCCAGTAAACCCACCTCATGCTCAGAAAGCCAGAAAGCTCACTGTTATCTTCACACTCAGCACCACAGCTACGAATTACAACTCTTATTCACCAGGGATGGGGGCAAGTGCAGGGAGGGGATAGGCAGGAAGGCCATCTGCCCTGTAGCCCTCACCAGCATTCCTCCCCTGGTTTATTGTGTTCAGGCTCCAGCCTAGCTGGAGAGCAACTTCCCCCTCCCTGGCACCACTCTTTACAGAAGAGCCAAGGCCTGTGGGAATGGCTGTGCCACCAGCCCTCATGCCCAGTCACTGGGACAAAACCTTGGTGCCTTCTAGTCTTAGGTGCCTCTCTTCTGGGTGTGGGGAGTCATATCAATGAGAAGCCTTTACTGCGAAGATTAGAGAAAAAGGGTCAAATCCTCAGAAGTGGGGAGTGCTGTAAAACAAGGTCCCCAGGTGGGAATCAACAGATAGGCAGGCCTGACTGAGCACCTCTGTGCAGACTAACAAAACCCCCACAGCATTTCAGCCAGGCAGAGTATGTCTGCATGGGAGCCTAGGGGAAGGCTGGGAGGAGGATGAAGAAATGGGGAGGGTGGGGATAAAGGGGGATGGGAAGGATGGTGAGTATGGTGGGGATGGAGAGGATGAGGGAATAGGGATAATGGGGAGATGGGGAGGAGGGGGGATGGAGAAGCTGGGGAGGATGGATAGGATGGGGAAGATGGAGAGGATGAAGAGGATGGATAGGATGGAGAATAGGCAGGATGGGGAGGATGAAGAGGATGGAGAGGTTGGGGAGATGGGGGGAATGGGGAGGATGGGGAGGATTGGGGGAATGGGAAGGATGAAAAGGATGGGGCAGTGGGGTTGATGTAAAGGATGGGGGAATAGGAAGGATGGAGAGGATGGGGGGATGGGGAGGATATAGAGGATGGGAGATAGGTACGATGTGGAGTATGGGGAAATAGGGGAAACAGGGAGGATGGAGAGGATGGGGGTATCAAGAAGATGGAGAGGGTGTAGAGGATGGGGGGATGGGGAGGATGGAGAGGATAGGGGCAAAAGGGAGGATGGAGAGGATGGAGAGTATGGGGGAAAAAAGGATGGAGGGGATGGGGGATGGAGAGGATAGGAGGATGGGGACCATGGGATGGATGGATAGGATGGGAGGGTGGGAGGATGGGGGGATGAGGATGATGGGGAGGATGGTATGGTCATGGGTCAGATGGGAAGTATGGGGGAACCAGGGATGGTGAGGATGGGGAGGATGGGGAGATGGAGAGGATGGGAGGATGGGGAAGATGGGAAATGGGGAACATGGGGTGAATGGGAAGGATGGGGGGTGGAGGGATGGGGGAGATGATATGAACCCATTTTGTAGCTCAGGTCTTTGGACATATGGATAGCTCCAGGGAGAGGGGATACTGGAAGTCGATGGAGGTTCCATTTTCCAGGCCCTCTGTGTGGACAAGTGATCCAGGCAGCACAATTCCAAGGCTGTATTAATTTTCTATTGTAACAAACAACCACAAACTTAGTGTATTAAAACAGTGTAGATTTATTATCATTTGAGAGGCTAGAAGTTCAAAATGGATCTTACTAGGCTAAAATCAACATGTTGACAGAGCTTTGTTCCTTCTGGAGGTTCTAGGGGAGAATCTGTTACTTGCCCTTTTCCAGATTCTAAAGGCTGCCTGCATTTCCAGCTTCTGGAGGCTTATGGTCAGTCACATCAGTCCAACCTCTGCTTCCATAGCCATATCTCTCCTGACTCTATGCCTCTTGCCTCCCACTTACAAGGACTCTTGTGGTTACATTGGACACAACAGGACAATATCTCCATCTCAAGGCTCTTAATTTAAACACACCTGCAAAATCCCTTTTGCCATGTGAGACAACATAGTCACAGGTTCTGGGGTTTAGGATGTGGGCATCTTTGGGGGTCTTCATTCAGATTACTGCAGAGGTCTCATGACCTCAGAGTGTGAGCAAGAAGCTTCTCCCACGTTCTGCTTGGTGAACAGCAGGTCTAGCACAGGTGGGTCCACAGAAAGCACAGCCCAGCCTGCTCCAGGGAGGCAACTCCCAGGGTGAGCATGGCAACCTCACCCAACAATCTGTATCCTAGGCAACAACCATCTCTCCATGTTGTTTGTTTGAACATCCCACCTTCCAGGAGAGAGGCTATCAACCACAGAAATTCTTTTTATAAGTTTTCCTTGCAACAAGGGCAAGAGCATGTTACCACATTCTGGCCAAGGGGACTTGAAGATTTCTGGGGGCTTTGGATCATCTTTTCTTCTCTGAATAAAAGAGATAGAGATGACTGGGGAGCCCCTATTCCTTCATGCTTGCAGGTGCTGTGTGAGAACATGATACCTAGATTTTGGCAGACATTTTGCCACCATGGGGGGAAGATCAGGAAAACCAGGAGAAGCCAACCCAGAGGCTTCTGAGCTGCTGAAAATCCATTTGAGTGTCCTGCCTTTGTATTTATTGCTATGATAAGAAAGTAAATTCTTATTGTTTGAGCCACTGTTATCCTGAGAAACTTTACTTGCAACCAAATTCTGTCTGAGGGACAAGTGGGTCGGGCTGCTGCAAAGGATGGCAGAGACAGTGGCATCTTGGGCGTGTCTGTGGATGGAGCATGTCGATATGTGTCTCATGCATAAGAACATTGCATTAGTTTACTAGGGCTGTCATGACAAATTACCACAAACTGAATGGCTTATAACAACACAAATTTCTTCTCTCACAGTACTGGAAGCCAGAAGTCCAAAATCCATAGGTGTCAGGAGGGACGTGCCCCTTCAGAAACTCTAGGGAAGAATATCCTCTGCTTCTCCATCCAGGTGACCCCGGATGTCTCTTGGCTTGTGGCAGCACCACTGCAATCTCTGTCCTGTCATCACATCTGCTTTTTGGTGTGTGTTGCTCTGTGTGTCTGTTCTCTTATGAGAATACCAGTCATTGGATTTAGGGCCCACTCTAATTCAGTGGCATATCATCTTAATTATATCTGCAAAGACCCAATTTCCAAGTAAGGTCACATTCTGAGGTTTGGGTGAACATGAGTTTGGGTGAACACTAACTTTATCAATAAGGATAACAACTTTCAGGTCACTATGAGGCATACTCCAAGTATTTTCCAAACCACTCAGAGAAGTTTTCCAAGAGTTAAGGTCCTTCATACAGCCACTGAAGTCTGAATTACTATTGTTTTGCAACTCCACTCTAACCTCTAAGCCATGAGACTTGGAGAAACTCAGTCTCCTATTGCATTGAATCACAAGGCAGGCATGTTTTCAGGACTAATGAAGACCTGGAAATGCCAGTGAGATCACAGAGTCATAATTTCTACTCAGTCACACAGAAGCAAACCAAACAGCAAAGGAGCAGGGCCTCCAGGCATTAGCACAGAGTTCATGGTACAAGGAGATCTGGAAGGATTACTGTTGAATATCATTCTCAATGAGCCATCGTGAATCTACATGTACTTGGCACTGTGTGAAACAGGACTGGGCTCACCTCCTGACCTCCCCAGCCCTGGCAGTGACCAGGGAGAGGGGCTTATGGGAAACAGAGCTGCCTCAGGCCCACTGACAGAAAAGAACAGGGAGTTTGTATCTCAGCAGAAATAAAGCCACGATGCCTCAAGAATGTGAATGCAAAGCATTTTGCCCTCACCTGCACAATCTAGCAGTGGGTTGGGGGAACTTCCAAAGGCTCAGAGCTTCCTGAATTACTGTGGAAATGGCCAGGGTCAGAAGATACTGGATAATGAGCATTGATTTGGGGGTTTCTGAGGATGTGAACCAAACATGAGCAGGTTTATTTTATAACAGGAAAACCCAAGGCTGGGAGAAAGTAGGCAACAGGCCAAAGTCACCAAGTTGGTCATCTGCAGGACCAAGGCTTGGTCCACATCCTCTGTGGAGCTGGGATCACTGGGGCTGCTGCTTCCTCTCTGAAAGAAAGTGCAACCTGCTCCCACTCTGTGAAGAGCAGAGGCTGGGTGACAGTCCTCAGAGCCCTCTATCTGTCCTTCAGAAACTAACCCCCAAATATTCTCATGAGCTTCCTGGAGGTACCAGCCAAGTATCTATCTTGTGGATAACTGGGAAATTGAGGACCAGAGACTACAGGCACTTTTGCAGGGACCCACTGTTACTGTCACTTTCCCATGGCATTCACAGCCAAAATGCAAGCTCAGCCAAAGCCAAGAAAATAGTAACAAAGTCCTCATCAGTAAAGTTCTTGAATAAATGACCAGCTCACAGAGAGGTAGGAGGCTTAGCTGTATCCAGACACCTGGGCAAGGATGGGTCTCAAGGGGGCAGTGCCTGTTAGGTGGGAGAGATTCACCAGCTTTCCCATCTCAAATGAGCAATTCTAACCTCAAGAGGAATCTGAAATTCAAGACAAAGCTTCCAAGAGCAATGAACTGCCTTTATTCTCACTATTTACTCTTTTTTAAAAATGTGTATTTATTTATTTTGAGAGAAAACACAGGGGAGGGACAGACAGCGAGGAGAGAGAGAATCCCAAGCAGGCTCCACACTGTCAGTGCAGTCATATGCAGGGCTTGACCCCACATGCTGTGAAATCATGACCTGAGCTGAAATCAAGAGTTGGACACTCAACTGACTGAGGCAGCCAGACTCCCTTCTTCACGATTTACTCTTCATGTGTTTTACTGCCCTGAATGTTAGAGACAAAGACAGAGCAATGAGGCAGAGTGCTGTGGTTTTCCTTACTCTCAGGCAAGTGTGTCTGGACCCTATCTGGACTCCTGCCCCTCCCCACCACTTCCAGCTCCCACCCAGAACCCTAAATATCCCCAAGGGACAGTGGGGATAACTGGGGCACAGGGTTGAGTTAGATATTTTATATATATTTTCTCATTTACTGTTGACCTTCCAGGGATACTGGAAAAATAAGTTCTCCCTTTTTTTAAAGATATTTTTAAGTTTATTATCATTTTTTTATTTTTGAGAGTGAGAAAGAATGAGCAGAGAAGGGGCAGAGAGAAAGGGGGACAGAAGATCTGAAGCAGGCTCTGTGCTGACAGCAGAGAGCCCAATGTGGGGCTCAAACTCCAGAACCATGAGATCATGACCTGAGCTGAAGTCAGATGCTTGACTGAGCCACTCAGGCACCCCTCTCTCTCTCTTTTTAAAAGTTTATTTATTTTGAGAGAGAGAAATAGAAAGTGAGCAGGGAAGGGGTGTAGTTCTCCTGATCTTAAAGTAAGGAAACTCTGAAGTCTCTCTTGTTCATCATTAATTCAATATATATGAATTAAGGAGGCAGACACTGAGCTATGAGGTAGCCCTTGCCTTCACAGAGCCTTCAGTTATGGTAGAGATGATATAATCATAATAGCAAATGAAAAATAGTGGTTGTGGTGCTGGTCATGAGAGAGGAATATCAGCAGCCTTTTCTTTTTAAATTTTATTTTTTTTTCAACGTTTTTTTTTTTTTTAATTTTTGGGACAGAGAGAGACAGAGCATGAACGGGGGAGGGGCAGAGAGAGAGGGAGACACAGAATCTGAAACAGGCTCCGGGCATGGTGCTGTCGGCACAGAGCCTGACGCGGGGCTCGAACTCACAGACCGCGAGTTCATGACCCGAGCCGAAGTCGGACGCTCAACCGACTGAGCCACCCAGGCGCCCCTCAGCAGCCTTTTCTATAGGAGCTCATGGGAGCCTGCAGCAGGGGATTTGGCCCAGTCAAGGTAGTTGAAACGACCCTCAATTTTAGACCAGAATGATGAGTAAGAGATGACCTGGCAAACAAGGGAGAGAAGGACATTGTTTCATGCAAAGGAACAGCAGATGCAACACCCAGGGAAGATAAAGAAAAATGGTAGATACGAAGGTCATGAAGGGTAGTGCAACTGGGGGATAGGAGTGGAGGAGGTGGGCCTTGTTGTTCAGGGTAGGGGGCTCTGCCTATAAGGCAGCAATAGAAAACCAAAGGAAAGCTTATTAAGTGGTGACACAATCAGCCTCACGTTTCAAATTATTCATCCTGGCTATAAAATGAAGAAACATGGGGCAGCATGGGCACAGAGGAGTTGTGAAGAGGCCATGTCAATAGTCCAGGTGACAGGGGATTTGAGCAGGGGATCACATAGGTAGCAAATGGCAAAGCCTGGTTTCAAACCCAAGCCTGAGTTAGATGCACTGCACTGAGCTTCATGGATACCATGTCTTAAACACTCCATGAGCTGCCATGTCTATTCCTTGCAGCTTGTTAAGAAAGGGTCTCTGGGACTATGTCAACCAAGGCACAAAGAATGTCCAAAGAATGCCAAGTTTGTTCCTTTATAGTGCAGTTCTGAAAGAAAGATCTCTGCCACCATCCTAGGAAGACTATGCTAAAGTGGGCCTCAGTGAGCCTCTGTTCCCTCAGTCCCTGGAGGAGAAGACATGCTTTTCACATAAAACATTGTCTGACCAGAGAGCTAACTTACTCGAGTTTTAGCCAAAGTTGGAAATCAACACCTACCCTAGGTTTCTGGAGTTAAATGGGTTCAGAGATGTAGGTGACTGCGCTGTAGTAAGAACTTTATGCTGTAAAACACTGCACACATTTTAGAAGTGTTAATTGGTTAGAGTGTCGTAATTTTTACACACATGTAAATAAGGTGAATGAATTTTATTCCACACAGATGATTTAAATTGTAAAACAATCAAATTACTTTTCAGGTAATACTTTGGGCCCAAATCAAATAAAATTTCAAGTCATTATAAGTTTAGAAAAAGAAACTAATTTGAATATGTGATTTAGATCCATTAAGAGTCTTCTCAACTTTAAATAGTGATAATAGAAATCAGAAAAACTTGAGAGTGGTTAAGATTAATTAAGAGTGAATGCATTTGGGAAAAGGAAATTATGGTGCTGTAATTTTAGAATGCAAATGAGGTCAAAAAGTTTAAACTAATGTGCATCTATATAAACACTGCCTCAATAAAGGAAAAATACTTCATTACAAGGATTTATAAGTACTGTATTCTGTACTCCTTGTTACATAAGTAGCAACACATTGACAAACAGCAACCTGTTGTCAGCTCATTAGAATACCCTTATGGCTGCTGATAGTTACACTTGTACCAATTTAGAATTCTTGTTCCTCAACATTCTCTGCAGCCTGATTTCTTTGCCCTAGAAGGTAAACAGTGTTGGTAACCCGCTCAGTCCCTTTGAACCTCTTTTTACTGGCTTAATGTGCCCATATCCTATTTTGTGGACTTTTCTAGTAAAGGCTCCCACCTGCAAATGATCTTGAGACACTTTGATTGAGGGGTCTGGGGACACCCTAACCACCCAGCTAGTCAGGAGTACTTGGAAGGTTTGCTCACCAGCCCTCACCCCTGGGATCTGTGGCCAGTGGCTGGTGCGAGGGTCCTTTGCCCTGAGGTGGGACAAAATCTGGGGTGTCATTTATGTCACACAGGTCCCCAAAGGATGGGCAAGGATGAGGCCTCAACAGACATCACAGCTGAGCTTGAAGAGTCTGTCAGGGGGAAGCAGGGAGGAGTAGCGGAAGAAGAGGGCAAAGATGTGGGTTCAGCTCAAGTCTGCCTCTACCTGATCATACAGGGTCCTACCTTGAGGCAAGGCAACTGGACTTTTATATCCCTACATCAGTTAGTGCCTGCCTGTGAGCCAGCCACTAGGGGGTGGATAATAGGCTAACCCAGGGCAATCCTCCAGAGACCCAGGAGTCATTAGTAGCCCACACTCACAGCAGCTGAGGGATAAGTTTCCCAGCTCATTAAAGGGAAGCTGAGCAGAGCACTGCAGCTTTTATTCCTCTTCCTATCCTGCCTCCTACCTCTCCTTCTCTTTCCCTATCTTGCCTCCCTGGAGCACTGTCTGAGTGGGAACCCTCATTACAGACACTTCTAAAAAACTCAACCTAGGACACCCTACAGTGCTAACGCTTAAGAGTTTTATTTGCTTTGATGACCACAGATTTGCCCTCATCCTGCAAGCCTCTTGATTCCACGCTAGGGACAGCATCTGCAGCAATGGGTTCCTGCAGTTCCCACCAGCAGGGAATCCATGTTCCCTTCTACTAGTAATGGTACTTCAATTTTCCTCTAAGGAATCAAATTTCCTCTTCTCTTAATCAGTAAGATTTGGGTATAGTGCATGTGCACACACACACACTCTCTCTCATACATGCACATGTACCACACACACTCATATACATACACACTCACACAGGCACTAGAGGGAGCCATCTCACCTAGGCCTGGATAATCAGAGTCAAGGGATGACATATGATCTGGGTTGATCCAGTGAGCCTGAGCCCTGGGAGTTTGGAACCCTTGGGAAATGATACTGTGCTCTTCTCCACTGAGATGGTTAATCTGCAAGAAATAAACCTGAGGCTGCTGAGGGTCATCTTTCTTCACATAGCTAAATTCTGCCCTAGATGGAGGCAATCACAGAAGCATGAATGATATCTGGCAACAGCATGTGAGTCTTGAGCCATTCTCTGGACTTTTCAGTTGTGTCAGTCAATTCAGTCCCTTCATCTAGTAAGCACTGTGTAAGCCATGGGGAGATGAGTTTCAGTCACTTACAAGCAAATGAGCCTCCTCTGACTAATATTGCTGATAAGAGTCTGGTGAAAAACAGCTGTAGATGGCATAAAAAGTGTGTTCTCATTGTCTGGAGTCCTGGCAGCTATGTGACCTTGATTAAGGTGTATACCCTCTCTGTGCCTGTTTCCCTATTTGTACTATGTATCTCCTAGATGTGGAGGCAAAGCTCTCCCTCTGGGACTCTGGATAATTCCTCTGGGAGTGTTCTCTGGATGCCACACTCTCCCATCTAATCTCCGCTCCCCAAGACTTTGAGCTCTGATCCCACAATTTCCTCACAAGGGCCACATCCTCCCCCTGCCCCTAACTCCACCTTCAGGGACCAGTCCAGGAAGATCAATGGGGCCCAACATCAGTTTACACATCTGGGAGCTGAGACCCTGCCCAGGAGTCCTCTGTCTACTGGAGTAACCCTTGTGATCTTTGTGAGGACACGACTTTTGCTTATCATTTCACTCTCCATTCAGACAAAGTCAACCTCTGTGGACCGCCCCTCTCCTGGGCCCCACGTAGCTGCACACATGCAGAGAGTCAGGAGTTAGATGCTAACTGCACGTTCCAGCTACTCTATCACCAGCTGTGTCATCTTGTTACTTTACATTTAAAAGCCTCGGATTCCCATACATATAATGGGAATCAGCAGCATCAGATGTGAGTGTCTTTGGGTCGAGTTGAATTTTCTCAGGGTTAAATAACACATTGTAGCGGATAGTGTCAGGCTCTGTCCATATTCCCTGGGATCACTTCATCATTGTCCCATCCCCTCACTGGCCCTAGACCAGAACCTTCATCTGTTTCTGGAAAGGCTCCCTTCAGGCTTCTGGAAACCACTTCATCTTCAGTCAAGGAAGAAAAGCCAAAAAATACCTGGTTAATGTACACCTCCTTCATCTCCACTCCTTAACCAATGCCTGACAGCACAGGGGTACAAATAGGCATAAATGTGCTAGATCTGGGCAGCTCCAAGACTGGATGCTTCCAAGGTCCTCTTCTGTGGGGCTTTGCTTGGCACCATATCCTTCCCTTCCCAGACCCATATCCTTCTTCCCTTCCATGTTTTCCTGGGGACAGCTCCTACTAAATCACTGTCTAATGCTTAATGGAGTATCTTACACATAACAGGTGCCCCAGCAGTGATGGCTGCCTTGCTGTTATAGAGTACCTGCCAGCACTAGCTGCATAAACACAAACAGCACATAAATCCCAGGAGGTGGACACACGTGTGCATGCCAACATGTACACCAACACACACACACATACACATGCACACATGCATGTTTGTTCCTGGGAAAGACAGCGAACATCCCTACATGGTATAGATGATGCTCCTCTCAGTCATGTCTGTTGAAAGTGTTACTGTGAAGCCAATGCAAGAGTGTAATACTCTTGTTTTGAGACCTGTCCCCAAGAATTAAGCCAAGCCAGCTGGGGCTACTTTACATGGGCATCATGTAGCCGGCAGTTTCCCAATGTGTCCAAGAGCTAGCTAACTAAACAGCAGAGTCACCTGTCATATTTATGTTTTCTGTGATTTACCAGGACCCTGTAAAAGGGTTGGCAGGATGGAGAGAGGCCTAAGGAGAACCACAGGGAGACTTGGAGGATACTCAGGAAAGGAGGAGCCCTCTATGGTTGGGGAGTGTAAGGGGGCTCTCAGTCAAGGCCCATCCATGTGCTGGTTGCTGTGAACACCTCAAGCCCCAGGCTGGGTCCTGACGGGTGTCAGAGGGATGGTGGGACACTTCATATGAAAGTGCATGGGGATGTCATGCTGACTCTGAAACTAGTCAGATGAAAGCCTGGATCTTCTGAGAGCCACAGTATCAAGAAAACCTGCTTGAGAGACACCACTCCAAAAGGAAACAAAGCTGTGAATTAGCAGCAACATGAAGAGAGGATTTATAACATCTGTTGACCATCTCAATTCCATCATTTCTGAAACCTAGAAACTCTCTGTGGCTGAGCCAGTTCATTCCCTTGTTAGCTTCAGCCAGTTTAAGAAAGGCCCTGCCACTTTAAACAGCGACTATGGGAAGATGAGATAGTAACTACAGGCAGAGAGCATTGTGGGCACCAGTGGAAACCAAGCTCACAGCTGGTTCTTTGTGCCTTTAGCTCATAACGGGCACCCATAATGTGAAACTTACCTGAAGATATGTGGAATCTTCCTAAACCTACCCCTACCCCTTCATCTGCCCATATCTAACCATTCAGGTAGAGGACCCCTCACTGAAGAATACCTCCTGAAAGCAAACATTCTAACCTAGGCCCCTAAGCCTTCACATCGCTTTGCAGTTTGGAGGGGAACTGAGGTCTGGAGAGCCAGCTCTGTCAGACCTGGCCAGGCCCAGGGAGCTGTTGGTGTACTGCTGACTGCTGAGGAGACACATTGTCTATTCAGTTACCTTGAAAGAAAGAACAGGACTCCAAGTCTGTTCCTTGGGAGTGAAGAGGAAAGCAGGCAGAGTTACAATAGCAGACGTTAGCACACGCCTAAACAAAGCCACCTTTCATCTGAGAGGCTCACAGAAGCCAGCAGGAACCAGAGGAAGTTCAGGAAGCAGCTCTGCAGCATCATTAATACAGTGCAAATAGTCACCAGGTGAGATCTGGCCTCTGCTGCCATGCTGACTTCACAGGGGAAAAAGGCATTTGCATTTTCTCTCACCACAGAGGGGTGCCAATTCCCTCCAGGATTAGAAAAAAGTTGCAATTCTTAGTAGCTCTTCACTGATGGGCTTGAATCCTCTGCCAGGCCTCCCCTCCCCAAACTTTCCCCTTTGTGCCTCTAAATCCTATGGGAAAAAAATAAAATCTGGGAGCCAGTTTATCTAGGGGCTGAGAAGCAGTAGAAATTTTGCCTCATTTGTTCAACCTTTCCTCAGGCTAGACACAGGGCTGAACCAGAAATTCAGCCAATACAGTCTGGCACATAGCCTCTCAGGCAGGGCTTTGCAATTAAAATTTAAATAAAATAAATATAACAAATGTGATTTTGCTCCTTGACATGCCGTGCAAGAAATAAAAGCACTACATGTATGTTTTATCCTAAATAAATGAATCCAGCTCATTTATTGCCCTCCTACCTACTCCTTCACCAACCATTGATGGTGGGCTATAGCACCTCCCACCTCCACAGTGTAGGAACCCCCACACCCTCATATGTCTTCAGTCTCTGGGGTTATCACTTTCGAGGTTCCCTGCCTCCTCATGGTGGATGAGATTGACTCCAAGGCTGTACTTTCAATCTTTCCACACCAAGCCTGGCCCAGGCCCTTTCAGATTCAACGTACCCAATATCTGTGACACTTCTCTAGGAATTCCAAGGAACTGCCCTCTTCCCAGCATCCTAGGGTATGTACAAGACAGTGCAGGTGTCCTTCCACCATCCTGATCTCCCCAAACCCTCTCTCCCCTAATACCTTAACTGGCTCACTGCCCCCTACCTTTATTAGGTCATTTCCTCTGTTTAAGTTCCCTTCAATGGGGGAATGAATATTGGCGGGAGAAGGAACCTTTGGGTACTGAAAAGTTCCCCATCTCCATCTGGGTGACAGGTACACAGACACAGGTGTGTACAGATGAGAAATTCAAGGAGCTGCACACTCAATATCAGTGCACTCAATACACATTACTGCTCAGTTGAAAACATGTGTCCCCCTCCCCAACCCAAGAAAAATTTGTTAGCTTAGACTGAAGGTGGCAAATGGCCAACGTATGGCCTCACAAAATGGCTCATAGCTTTCCCCTAATAGTTTTGGCCAGGTCTGCATAGTGTGTGCTTTTAACAAAACTGTTTTCATCCTTTAAGACAGAAAATTTCACATAAAATTCTGGATTTTTGGTTCCAATCAGAAGCCTCAGGGGCACTTGACCTCCAGTCGTAGGTATTTGATTTCTAACCACCTATTCAGGCATTAAAACACATAATACAAAGGCTCCTTGAAGAGGTATTATGACTAGTTTCCAGAAGGGCATGGAGATGAGGAGCAGGGGGGCAGTGTTATAATGTGGGGATTCATCTCATTCCTTTGTGAAATAATCACCACAGAAGAAAACAATTTTCTACTTTTTCTATCAGGTTTCTCTGAGATATCAAATAAGCAAAACTGTCGAAGTAAAAAATGCATATATATACATCTATACATATCTAGCCAGCTAGCTATTCAAACATACACACTTTTTCTTTCTTCTATTTCACTTAAATTTTCACTCACTTGTTCCTATTCTATTTTTTTTCTCTCTTTCATAGGTTGCTATTAATTTCTTACAGCAATTTACAAATGCCCCACTACTCTAAGAATCATTGAAATCACAGTTGGGAACCTCAATAATTTCACCAAGGCAGAAGCTATTAAATACAAACATTGGCAAAAGTTTTTAACGCTGCAGAAAATCATGAAAAATGCCAAGGTAAGCTCATTGCTGCCGCGGATTTAATTCGTCCTCTTCTTAAAAGCTAGAAATCCCCTCTCTGCCCAGCAGGACCTGAACAAGCCTTAAATGAAGGCCATGTGAGGCCACATCAGGTTGCTTCCTCCTCTCCCCAAAACACAGCATGGTAGAGGAACAGACAGCCCTGAGGGAGCAGGAGATGGAAAGCCCTCCTAATTTTTCTCATCTCATTTCAAGCTCAGGACTGAAATGGATGGAACAATAGGTAACCCTGCAGCCTGCAGACTCCACTACTGATGATAACCATGAAAACAAAGCTACTTTTATACTTGTTCTGCTTTGCACTTTTCAAAATCATTTCCTTATAGGTACTTATTGAAACCTCAAGAGGTGGAGAAGCTGCCCTTGAAATTTGCGTGGTGAGGGCCTAGGAAAGGAAGGGCTCAAGGTTGCTCTGCAATTTGCCATCAAACCAGAACTAGAACCAGGGTCTCTAGACCTCCACTACTTCTTCTTTCTAGACCCAGAACACATCCCAGTTCTGCTGAAGTCAACACCTCATCTCACTACTGGCTGGATGAGAGAATGTGACACTCTACCCTGTCTTTGGTCTTGTCTGTTTACCCAAACCAGCCCCTAGGGACAGAGTTGTTCAACCATAATTAGATTTAGCTAACGAATTCTGAACATTTTGCTTATCACAACAGTTAGGAATCTATCACTCAGATTGGGCAAGTGATCAGACTTCAGTACAGTGGTTGTTTACAGAGATGAGAGACTCTGATAGAGTTAAGGGAGCTAACAAGTGATTGTAGCCCCCTTGGTGGAGGCAGCCAGTACCTGGTGATCACAGGAAAATATTAGCTACCACAGACTGAAGGATGAGGGGAGAAAAGAGTGTCATTGGGATCCAGCCTGATTTGGATATATATGTATATATATATATATGCAGTAAAGAAAATTAACTATTGGGGCACATGGGTGGCTTAGTCGGTTGAGCATCAGACTCTTGATTTCAGCTCACATCATGACCCCAGGGTCACGGGATTGAGCCCCATGTTGGACTGCATGCTGAGAGTGGAGTCTTCTTAAGATTTTTTCTCTCTCTCCCTCTGCTCCACTCACTCTTTCTCTCTAATCAATCAATCAATCAATCAATCAATCACCATTGAAAAAACTCAACAACCATTCAAGATAAAAATTCTCAGCTAACCCCAAATGGAAGAAAACTTCCTGAACCTGGGAAAATGGCAAGGATTTTTGTGTTTAATACTTTTAGCCAATATTACCTGGAAATTCTAGCCAATGGAATAAGACAGGAAGAAAAATAAGCATCTGGTCTGCAAGGGAAGAAATAAAGCTATCATTATTGGAAGATGAGAGGATGTCCTCTAAATAGAAAATTATGAGAAATCGAAACATAAAAAAATTGCTAGAACTAATAAGTAAGTTTTTCAAGGTCAAAGGATATAAAGTCTTTTTATTTTTAAAATTGTATTTATTTATGCTAGAAGCTTATAAGAAATCTAAACACAAAAAATTTATTAGAACTAAGTGAGTTTTTCAAGGTCAAACAATATAAAGTCTATATATTTTAAAAATTGTATTTATTTGTGCTAGAAGCAATTCTTGGAAGTTATACCTTGAAAAGGAACAGGACCTCACATTTATTGTAAATTGATTTTTTTTTTAATTTTTTTTCAACGTTTTTTATTTATTTTTGGGACAGAGAGAGACAGAGCATGAACGGGGGAGGGGCAGAGAGAGAGGGAGACACAGAATCGGAAACAGGCTCCAGGCTCTGAGCCATCAGCCCAGAGCCTGACGCGGGGCTCGAACTCACGGACCGCGAGATCGTGACCTGGCTGAAGTCGGACGCTTAACCGACTGCGCCATCCAGGCGCCCCTATTGTAAATTGATTTTTGACAGAGGTGTCAAGACAATTTAATGGTGAAAGAATAGCCTCTTAAATGGTGCTGAAAAAACTGGTTATCTAGATGTAAAACAAAGAATTTGAACCCCTACATCATCCCACATACAAACATTAACTCAAAATTAGTCAAAGACCTAAGTGGAAGAGCTAAAGCTTTCACACATTTAGAAGAAAATATAGGCATAAAATGTCATGACCTTGAAGTAGGAAATGACTTCTTAGCTATGGAACCAAAGACACAAGAAACAAAAGAAAAAAAAAATAAATCGGACTTTACTAAAATTAAAAACTGCTGTGCCTCAAAAGACACCATCAAGAAAGTGAAAAGACACAACATGGGAGAAAGTACTTGCAAATCACATATGTGATAAGTGATTTATATCTAGAGTATATAAATAACTCTTAAAAATCAATAATAAAAAGACAGACAACCTAATTTAAAAACGAGTAAAGGATCTGAATACACATTTCCCTAAAGAAGATATATAAATAGCCAATAAGCACATGAAAATTTGCTCAACGTCACTAATCATCAGGAAAATGCAAATCAATAAGTAAGGAATGCAACATGATGAGATATCACTTCACATCCAGTAGAATGGCTATAATTAAAAAGTCAGATAAGGACAAGTGTTGATGAGGATACAAAAACAATGGAAACCTTCATATTCTGCTGATGTGAATGTAAATGGTGCAAGAAGTTGGAAAACAATCTGGTAGTTTCTTAAAAAGTTAAACATATGCATTTTGGAATCACATTACCATATGACCCAGGAATTTCACTCCTAGGTATATAACAAAGAGAAATAAAAACAAATGTTCTCATAAAAACATATACATAAATGTTCATAATAGCATTATTCAGGGATACAATCCAAATGTCCATCAACTGTTGAGTGTATAGATAAAAGTAATATATACCCATACAACAGACTTGTCATTCAGCAGTAAAAAGAGATTGAAGTACTTACACATGCCCAGAACATGGATGAATCTTGATTAACAGTGTGGTATGTGAAAGAAAACACTTATAAAAGACCACATGTTATATAATTCGATTTATATGAAATTCCCAGAATAGACATGTGGTTGCCTAGGGCTAAGGGGCAAGGGAGTGGGGAAAATGGGGACTGACTGCTAACAGATACAGGTTTGGGGGGGTGGGGAAGGTGATGTAAATGTTCTAAAATTGATTGTGGTGATGGTTTTACAACAGTGTGAATATATTAAGAACTACTGAATTACCACTTTAAATAGGTAAATTTTACAGTATCTCAATAAAGTTGTTTTAAAAAGACATACACAGAAAAAAAGCATGTAAAAGTATTTTCAATAGCATTCAAAACAAAAATATTTGGGGTTAAATGTCTTAAAACATGTGCAAGATTTATTTAAAAAACTATAAAATATTATTAAGAAAAACTAAAGAATACTTAAATAAGTAGAGGGCTATACTGATATACCATTTTCATAGAAAAGTCAATATTGTTAGGATGCCAGTTCTTATCCAAAAGATAGATGCAACATAATCTTAATAAAAATCTTGTTAGGATTTTTTAAAATAGAAATTAAGGAGCTCATTCTAAAACTTGTGTAGAAATGCAAAAGACTCAGAATGGGAAAAGCTATTTTGAAAAACAAAAACAAAAACAAAAAAGTTGGAAGACTTTTGCTACCTTATTTCAAACCTTTTATAAATCAAGAAAATGACTGTGTTGGCCAGAGGGTTGACTTCATAAAAGACCAAGGGAACATTTTAGAGTGAACACAACGTTCTCTTCTTGATTACAGTCGTGGTTACTCAAGGCATATACATCTTACAGACCTCATAAAGTTAGACACTTAAAATTGATGCATTTGGTTGTATATAAATTACAGAACAATAGTGTTGGCTTAAGAGTTAAATAAATTTACTCAATTGACTTTAAAGTATATTAGACACAGCAGAAGACAGGATTGTTAAAACTAAAGTAGATCAACAGAAAAAATATAAACAGTGGCACAGAGAGAAAAATAATTGAACAGGAAAAAAAAACTAAGTAGAGCATCTGAACCCAGTATAAAAATATCAAATTGTATAAAATACATGCAAGTGGAATTCCAGAAGGAAATGAGAGATAGAATGGGGAAGAAAAAGTATTTGAAAAAATAATGGCCATTTCCCCCGAATTTGATGAAATACTTCAACCTACAGACACAAGAAACTCAATAAACCCAAGAAAGGTAAAGGCAAAGAAAATCATATCAGACTCATTATTTTCAAACTCCGGAAAATAAACTATTCAGTGAAAATAGTTATATTACTTAGAAAGGATAAGAATTATGTTCAGCAAAAATAATGAAAGTAGAAGACATCTTTAAATTCTGAAGGAAAAAACACCAAAATTTCAACCAAGAATTCTATGTTCAGAAAAAAAAAATTCCTTCAAAAGTAAGAATTGACAGAATAGACATTACAGATATACAAAAGCTAAAAGAATGAATCAATTGTCAGTAAACCTGAACTACAAGAGGGAAAGAAAGAGAAAGAAAGAAAGAAAGAAAGAAAGAAAGAAAGAAAGAAAAGGAAAAGAAAAAAGAAAAGGGGGAAGGAAGGAAGGAAGGAAGGAAGGAAGGAAGGGAAGAAAGGAAGGAAGGAAGGATAAAAATTCTTCAGTCTCAAAGGAAATGATACCAAATGGAAACTGATCTATAGGAAAGAATGTAATGCCAGATAAAGTAAATGAGTACAGGTTTGATTTGAGGAGAAATATGTGGGATGTTCTGTGTGTAAGTTGTAGCTTAGGCAGGCAATGCAACCAGTGGCCTCTTTGTGGCAGACCTTAAAACTCTAAAGGGACTGTGGACTGGCTCAGAGCTGTGCTTTGGGCTCCTCCTGGAGAAGCTCTTCAAAATTGTATTGGCAGAATTCCTCAAAAACAAAGTCTAGGCTTTGACATCTATAGATTTCCTTGGTAGATGTCAGCATGAGCAGAAAAAGTTGCCACAGTTATCTGGTTTGAAAAACTTTACACTCAGTTAGTTAGTTAGTTATAATTGAGAGAGAGAGAGAGAGCACACATGAGTGGTGGAGAGGGGCAGAGGGAGAGAGAGAGAATCCCAAGCTTGATCATGGGGCTTAATCCCACAACCTTGGGATCATGACCTGACCTGAAATCGAGAGTCAGACACTCAACCGACTGAGCCAACGAGATGCCCCTACACTATGTTTAAAAACAAACAAACAAACAAACAAACAAACAAACAAACATATAAACAACTAAAAGCTATATAGAAGGATAAACTTTGCTTTCCAACTCATTAAACTAATGAAAGACGTATGATAGCCTAGAATAATTGTCAAAAAATGCCAGTCTTGAGCCATGATAAACAGAAAGTATAAAGACAATCAGTGAGAAAACTGTGGAAACTGGATGGGTTTCTGATATTCAAGAAGCAAACACTGCCAGAACATAAATCATAATCTATCAAATAATCACTGGCTTTTCCAAATAGATTATGTGGCAGAGAGTCTTTCCCACATGCCTTTCACCAAAGGATACCATTTATCTCCAAGGAGATATTTTCACCCCCAGAATTTGTTTTTCCAACTTCTCCAATTCAAGATTTCTTTTGCTGAGGAATCACAAGACAACAGTGTCTGTATTTTCTAGGGCTTGCTTCCAGGAAGTATAAATAGACACTCCCTTACCTCTACCCCAATAATACCTTTACCAAGGGATTTTTCTGGCCTGCTACAGCCTTCACTGACAATAAGAATAGCATCATCCAAGAGATGCTGTTTTTTACTACCATGTGCTAGATTTCACCCCACCACTGCCATCCTGAAAAATAATACTGAGTTACCCTCAGTGTTGAATTTCAGTCTTCAGATAATCCACCAGTGAACATCTAAAACAACTTAAACCTGGAAATAAGTTTAAAATGTATTGTCCTTTTTCAAATTTTGAAATTTGAATTAGTTAAATTTTGGATTATCTCTCATTTTTTTTTTCCAACGTTTATTTATTTTTGGGACAGAGAGAGACAGAGCATGAACGGGGGAGGGGCAGAGAGAGAGGGAGACACAGAATCGGAAACAGGCTCCAGGCTCTGAGCCATCAGCCCAGAGCCCGACGCGGGGCTCGAACTCCCGGACCACGAGATCGTGACCTGGCTGAAGTCGGACGCTTAACCGACTGCGCCACCCAGGCGCCCCTGATTATCTCTCATTTTAATTCAGGAAACTATTATTACTTAAGTGACCATACTTTTGTCCAGATGGAAGCTTTATAAAATTATAATTCCTAGGGTAAAGTTTTATAAATAAAACTGTTTAAGAGATTTTTTTTAAACTCATTTTGTGTTTTTAACTCATATTGTGTTTTTTGGTTTTGGTACAACATGAAAAGAGGTTAGAAATCATCACTCCATCCAAATAAGTAAAAAGCTGAACAAACTGAAAAAATTAAAAATTCTTAGATCCATCAGAAAAGTGAGGTAACAGGACAAAACACTGGCTCCAAATTAGAGAGGCAAGAAAATACAGATAATCACAACTGATTGGAGAAAGTATCCACTAGCAGAAACTTCCAAGAGAAGCTGTGCCAGGAAAGGAAAACCTAAATTGTAGTTAACAAATTGCTGGAGGTGCAATGTGGACAAATTTGAGAGCTAAAAATTCCAGGGAGGTCCAGTCATGGGGAGGCCCACTCTTGTGAGTTTTTTTTTTAATTTAACTTTATTTTTTAAAACTTACATTCAAATTAGTATATAGAGAAGCAATAATTTCAGGAGTAGATTCCTTAATGCCCCTTACCCATTTAGCCCATCCCCCCTCCCACAACTCCTCCAGCAACCCTCAGTTTGTTCTCCATATTTATGAGTCTCTTGTTTTGTCCCCCTCCCTGTTTTTATATTATTTTTGTTTCCCTTCCCTTATGTTCATCTGTTTCATCTCTTAAAGTCCTCATATGAGTGAAGTCATATGAGTTTTGTCTTTCTCTGATTAATTTCACTTAGCATAATACCCTCCAGTTCCATCCACGTAGTTGCAAATGGCAAGATTTCATTCTTTTTGATTGTCGGGAAATACATATATATATATATATATATATATATATATATATACTACATCTTCTTTATCCATTCATCCATCGATGGACATTTGGGCTCTTTCCATACTCTGTCTATTGTTGATAGTGCTGCTATAAACATGGGGGTACATGTGTCCCTTTGAAACAGCACACCTGTATCCCATGGATAAATGCCTAGTAGTGCAATTCCTGGGTCGTAGGGTAGTTCTATTTTTAATTTTTTGAGGAACTCCATACTGTTTTCCAGAGTGGCTGCACCAGTTTGCATTCCCACCAGCAATGCAAAAGAGATCCTCTGTCTCCACATCCTCACCAACATCCTCTAGCCTGAGTTGTTAATGTTAGCCATTCTGACAGGTGTAAGGTGGTATCTCATTGTGGTTTTGATTTGTATTTCCCTGATGATGAGTGATGTCGAGCATTTTTCCATGTGTCAGTTGGCCATCTGGATGTCTTCTTTGAGGAAGAAGACTTCTTTGGAGAAAAAGACTTCGATACATCTTCATGTCTTTTGCCCATTTCTTCACGGGATTATTTGTTTTTTGGGTGTTAAGTTTGATAAGTTCTTTGATACTGACCCTTTATCTGATATGTCATTTGCAAATATCTTTTCCCATTCTGTCGGTTGCCTTTTAGTTTTGCTGATTGTTTCCTTGGCTGTGCAGAAGCTTTTTATTTTGATGAGATCCCAGTAGTTCATTTTTGCTTTTGTTTCCCTTGCCTTCAGAGACGTGTTGAGTAAGAAATTGCTGTGGGCAAGATCAAAGAGGTTTTTGCCTGCTTTCTCCTCGAGGATTTTGATGGCTTCCTGTCTTACATTGAGGTCTTTCATCCACTTTGAGTTTATTTTTGTGTATGGTGTAAGAAAGTGGTCCAGGTTCATTCTTCTGCATGTCGCTGTCCAGTTTTCCCAGCACCACTTGCTGAAGAGACTGTCTTTATTCCATTGGATATTCTTTCCTGCTTTGTCAAAGATTAGTTAGCCATATATTTGTGGGTCCATTTCTGGGTTCTCTATTCTATTCCATTGATCTGAGTGTCTGTTCTTATGCCAGTACCATACTGTCTTGATGATTACAGCTTTGTAGTACAGCTTGAAGTCTGGGATTGTGATGCCTCCTGCTTTAATTTTCTTTTTCAAGATTGCTTTGGCTATTCAGGGTCCTTTCTGGTTCCATACAAATTTTAGGATTATTTAGAATACAGAAATTTTTTAGGGCAGTCAATACACTCGGGATGATATTATGTTGGTGGATACACGTCATTGCACAATTGCCAAGCCCGTAGAATGTACAACACCAAGAATATCCATGATGTGATAGTATATGCAAAATGGGGGAGGGAACAAGTGGGAAGGTACATAAAGGCACATTTGGAGGTGATGTTCATATGTGAAAACTAATAAGACAACACACTTGACATGCCTGTAAAAGATACTTCAACTTCAATAGGACATGTTCTCTGGAAATTACTGTTTCCCACTAAGACAAATTGGCTTATGAGACTAGCCACTTGATCCCTTTGGGCATAAAAAATGAGAAAGGGAAGTTCAGTGTTTGGATGCTGGACAGAGACAGGCTCTAGGGCATCCTTCTTAAGATTACTGAGCTACCGACACAGCTCAAAACAGAAGCAAAGAGAGCGGGCCTATGTTCTGACTCAGTGTCCACCTCTCTTCTTGGTGAACTTCAGCTTGCCCAGGACCCACCAGGGTGGCAGAAAAGGCCACAGAGCAAAGCCTAGGTATAACAGGGAGGCAGCTGCATGAAGATGAGCTGAAGGCAGAGTTTTTCCACAACATTTTGCCATTGTAGACATTGAAGCATGTTTCTCTAGTCTCTCTCTGAGACTCCAAGTTGTTCAGAATGATTGAAACTTCTGCTTTCAAACTCAATGGGAAAAGTGTCATCTTTTTGACATAAGACAATGATGTACAGGGAATATGGGGTCATCTATCTTCTCCTTGCTGGGGGAAGCTGTGTACACCATAGAAATGGCATGAAACCTCAGTAATAGCTCCTTACCTGCTAAAACTCACCCAGGCAACACACTGCTTGCCAGCTTACTGAGTGTTCAAGCCGGAAGTGGCAGTCTGGAGCGGCTCTGCTGATATGAATTGTTTGGTCCACTGAGTTGACAACACTGAAAAACAGGGTTTCACATAAAATTCTGGATTCCCAGCTTCTGTAGAAAAATCAGAGCAATAGTGAAATATGGAAATAGTATAAACATGGATAATTCTGCCTGAATTCCTTCACAGCATGACCCACTGGCATCAGTTTGGGGGTCATCTCCTGGAAAGGGTATGCTACCTCCACTTGCCCATGACCCCCACTTGGCCCATTTTTCCCTTTTGTGAGTTGTTGAACTCTAGTTTAAGGTTTCTTTAAATTGCAGCTATTTGACCTTCTTCACTTCCAAGAGCACAGGAGAAATTTTCCCATTGGCAATAAAGCAACTTTTCGTATAGAATTGCAAGAATTAAATCACAGAGCCAATTACTGCTGAGCTCCTCACACAGTGTTTCTGGGTGTATGGGCTGGGTTGTGACCTTGAGGAATCTCCTGCCCCCCTCCTGGGTCTCAGTTTTCTGACCTGTAGGATAAAGAAATGATCCATCCTTATCGGATCTTTCCTTAGGATAATATATCTAACCCTAACTGGTTTGGCAGAAATGACCCTGCCGCAGCTGGGAAGCTGATTTCATCCAATTCGTTCAGAAAAGTGCATGTTTATAAATCCTTCCTTTGTGGCCACGCTGGCATGTAAATGATCACTTAGAGCAGCCAGCACTTAGGAATATTGAGCTCCCAACACTGCTCAAAACCAAGAGCGAAGGGAGGGGGCCTGTGTTCTGCCTGAGTATATGCACCTCCTCCTGGTGCACCTTAGCCTACCTGGCCCCACCAGGGCAGCAACAGTGACCCCTAACACCTAGGGCAGATTTAAACAGTGAACTGTTGAACCCCAACATGACATTCCACCAGATTTGCTCATTACACATTCAGGTTGCCAGTGAAGTAGAAGGAAAAGTCTGGCAAACATGCACAACCTCTTGATGAAAATGGGGGAATATTTGTGGATGAGCAGAGGTAGTCTCAGAAGGCTGATTCTTCCCTCAAATGTTACAACATAGAGTTAGGCCACCAAGCAATATGTACAGTTAAGATGATAGCATTAGTTGCTAAATTTTAGTTTCCATCAACATAAGAGCAAATATATGACCTTATAACAGTGTCTACTCACATATGAAATAAATATTTAACAACTAAAGTTTAATTAACAGACTTAGTGTGCTAACCACTTTACAAATGCACATTATCGTCTTTAATCCATATAAGGCCCCACTTTACACATGAAGAAAACTGAGGCTTAGAAAGGTAAAGTCATCTGTCTGAGATTACAGAGCCAGGCCAGATGAAATCTGGTAGCACTGGCTTTTTAACTCTGATGGCTCAGCTCCAAAGCCTATGCTTTGTAGGGCTTTGTGGTACTATAGCTTCCTTCCTCTCACATTGCACGGGAATGAAGAGAGCTCCTGGCTTTATTAAATCAAAGATAACTTCTGCCCACACACAGAGGATGGCAGCATTCATACACTTCCCTTATTTGACTCGAGGCATTCATACGCATCTGTGTCCTTGTTAAGAGTCAAAAACAATTAGAGGAAAACTAAGAAAGTGTGTTCAGAACACTGTAATCTCTCCACCATGTGCCTTCAGGGCTCATGTGCCATGGTTTCCATGAACTCCCTGGACACTTAAGGACTTACATGCACAAAACACTTTTTTCTCGGTCTTTTGGAGAGCTGTTGATAAAATAATAATGATGATAATAGAGACAAATGTTGAATACCTACTGTGCATGGAGCACTGTGCAACATCAATTTTCCCAGGATCTTCTTAAGTCAGAACTTGCCCCAGCTTGACCTCGGTTACAAATGAAAAATTCATAGCCAGAAGCCCATGTGTTTAATGGAGAACCCTGGTCCTGGGGTAGGACATCAGAGGTCTGATTTAAGTTTCTCTACTGTCTAGAAGAAAGCCAACATACCATACAGGACATTGAAACCAGAGCTGTGACCTCTGAAAACAACAGTATATTTGTACCCTCAGAGGCCCCCTCTGTCTATAATGCCCTCCTCCCCCACAGCCCACCTCTTCTCTGCCTGTGAACTTCTTAGTCTCCAGGGACCAGCTCCAACTCCATCTTCTCAGTGGTGCACTGTCCCCTCCTCCAATTTATAGAGGGTCCCCTCTTTGCATCCCCACTGCTCCTCAGATGTGTGTCCTATTCAGCAGGAACCACAGGCTGTCCAGCATCTTCAACAGTTTTATCTCCCCTAGAGACTGGAGCTCTTTCTGTGTGAGCTCATACCTGCACCCAGGATCAACAAGGCACACTAAGGGGTCTGTCAGCCTCTTTCTCAGCAGCAGCCAGCCTGGAACTTCCTCTGACTTTTCTCCCACCAACCCACTATCTTGCTTCAGAGGCTCTAGGGTGGTCTGTTTTGTGTCTCTCTCCACCTGATCTTCTCACATGAGGTTGCAACATCCTACACTCCAGCCTACTCTCTCATGTCTGCCCTCTCTTCTTCTCCCCTAGTTCAGGCCCTACTTTCTCCCACTAAGCTATGGAAATAGCTTTTTGACCAGTCTTCCTTTCCTGCACCCTCTTCCAGACAGCCTGGTCTCCTCAGTGCTCAGGACTGGCCACATGGACTGTCTGCTAAGGAGCTGTCAGTGACTCTTCAGTGGTACCGACAAAGTGCAACCTGGTGATGTGGGCATCTGAGGACCAAGCAGGAACTGAGCTCTGAGGCCTTAGCAGCCTATCTCCTACTGGTCTTGGAGAATGTTCTCCAAATAGAGGGGTTTCTTACTATGCCTACAGTTACCACTCCCCAGCTCCTGCTCATGCAGATACTCTGCCTACCTACTATTTTCTCCAGAACAAGTCTCCCTTAAGTAACCCAGTCCCTTCCCCACCCATGCATGTCTTTCTTTGCAGTTGAGGCAGCCCTATATGGAGCAGGTCCTCACCACTGCAGACCGCAGGCAGCATCCACCCCTCTGAAGGCCATGCCAGCCTCTGCTTTGCACTGACAGGAGTGGGGAACAAAGGACATGATTGCATTCCATTTGAGGAGGGTGAGAGTTGGGAGGAGAGAAGTCACAGGAGGTGAGAGCTATGTGAGATCAGTAATTCAGCCAGGACCTGGAACCCAAACAAAGAAAATTGCAGGCCAACTTTCTCCAAGACTCCATAGGACCTACTATTCATGGGATAGGTGTTTAAATCAAATTTTACTTAAATAATGTTTATTTTTTCCAGAAATGAAGGTATATTCCACATTCAGTTTTCTACTTAGTATCTCAGAAAGCTTTCCATATCTATCTACATTGACTCAGAGCTATTTTCAAGCGTTATAGATAGTTGAGCTGCATGGAGTGCAGGGTTCTCCTTCAAGTTTTTCTCTCCCCAGTCTCCCCAACAACACACGTGCGTGTGCACACACACATACACACACACATATAAATACACACAGGGCAGGGCCTTACTCATAGAACTTG
This sequence comes from Lynx rufus, assembly GCF_022079265.1. NCBI lineage: Eukaryota > Metazoa > Chordata > Mammalia > Carnivora > Felidae > Lynx > Lynx rufus. The sequence continues at coordinate 19,557,499 of NW_025814830.1, read as the reverse complement.
TGGAAGGATGCTGACTCTGATGGCCTCAGAAATGTCACCCCTTGTCAGAGTATATAGACTCATGTTTCTCTGGAGTGGAGTTGTGAATAAAAGGCAAGTCCTGTGTCTTTCCTGGAGAAATAGGTGTAAGAAATCATCAATAAAGTAACATGCACAGCTACTCTTCTGGGACACCCAAACCAATGCCTCAGCCTGATGCAGACCAAAACCAGGTGACCTCATACCTGCCCCACACACTGGCCCATGCATGCCACGTACTGCCTCCTAACATGCTGATGAATATAGATGATGCCTAATCAATGCTCAGAATCTTCAAAAAGATAAGCACACAAGTCACAGGTACACACACCATATGTTTTCAAGGCAGCTGTGTTTATATGTGCACTTGCGCATCTGCACACTCTCAATGACCTACTAAGCAAACAGTAAAGAGCACTTAGCTGTGCACAGCCTGCCAGAAACAGGTTTAGTGAACATAAAGAAAGGTGGTTTTTTTGCACATGGGCTGATAGGATTGGGCCCTATCGGAAACTTAGTAGAGTGTGAAGGTAAAATGAACATATATTGATGTTAGAGAGACCATAAATCAAATCCCAATCCACTGACCAGATGACCAACCTCTATGAGCCTCAGTTTCTTCATTCTTTATGGACGAAGCTAACAAAAGCTGTTTCATAACTTATTGTGAAGATTAAATGATACCATCAGCATAAAACATTTAGCTTTTTCATAGTGTTTCTTAAATACTATTAATGAAGTAATGAAAAGCCATAACTGAACTAGGAGATCTGATGAGCTAGGAGTCTGTATGTATGAAAATAGACAAGCAGAGCATATCACATCTTTGTTGGGCTTCATCTTGATACATGCCCCACGAGCATTGCAAGGTGGGAAAAGCAATGGTGCAACTCCCTTAGGTCTTATAAAGTTTCTTTCTGGAAGTGAGAAAGAAGTTTTCACTCATTCTCCACTGGCAAGTCACATTCTACATCTGCCCATCCCATTCTCCAAGATTCAAAGCTGGCTGGAAGGTCCAAATGAGTCCATCCAAGGCTCAGAGTTAGGAAGGGTAATAAGCCTTTTGGAATTAAATTATGTGGAAGAAAGGGACATGATGAGGGGGCTGATTTCAGTACACCACATGGCTGATGTTGAAAGCTCTCCAGATTCCATCCTTCAACCAGTGGGTATGTTTAAGGAACCACTGAGCTGTTAATAACATATGATAGTAAAATAGATCATCTTGGGTTTCATGTTTTATTTTCTAAGCACTATTTTAAAAAGATTTTCTAAATATTGTTATAAAAGATGACTGTCATAGAAAACTTCATTCAGTTTTTCCAGAGGCCTCTCTTCATTCTTTGATTTTCAAATTAGTCCTCTTTTAAGTGCCTTTTCTGTTGTCTTCATGCTAGCTTTCTCTTCCACAGTTACTTAGTGCACCTCAACCAGAGCCTCAACTAGCCAAGAGTTTGCATGGGATGTGAACAACATCCCCACATCACTTTCATTGGCATCATGAAATTTTGCTCCATTCCCAAGACCTGTAATTTTACTTTGAACTGTTTGCACTTTGTAGTCAGAGGTTACAGAAGCCAGTGACGATCAGGAAGCTTAGTGGAGAAAATGTTGATATTGGAACATGTAGAGTTTTAAGTTAATGGTTTTCCCAAACACTGTATTTATATTTGTCCCTGAAGTGGATGAAACTGGTCATATCAGTGTCATTTATGAAGTACTCACAAAGTGCTTGGCACATTTTAAAGGTTCAAACTTGCCATCGTCTTCATGTATCACTTGTCTGAATTCAGGAATGCAAAGTTGGTCTGAAGGGAGCCTGGTAAGATAGTGTGACTGTTACAGTAACCCAGCCCCAGCCCATAAATTAACCCTGCCAGGATCAAAGTCTCTGCCTTGTTTCCAGCTGGATCCTGTGCTCAACCAAGGGTCCCAGGAGGCCTCTGGCTTAAAAGCTTGCCATCTCATTTGTTTCTCTAACGTATGCCCCATCGGACACATGTGTCAGTTCTGCAGCATAAAGATGTGCCTGCACTTCATGCGTCCTGTCTGTTCTTTAGTTAGTAATTAAGTATGCGCAGCTACAGATGTGTTGCAGGAAGATATCATCCAAGCCCTGACAAAGAACCAAAATTATTCATATAATTTATCATCCCAGCCATCCTGAATGCTAACGAGAGCACTCCTTGATTAGAATTGTCAGGAAGCATTTGCACCCATGTCCTGTCAGGGAGCATTTCCTCTGCCAGACGCTGCTGTTCATACCAACCACAAAAACTCTCAGACTTTCTTTACAATCTCCCTGGCCCTCCAGAAATGAAATGCAATAAAACAAGCTTTTCTCCCCTCCCCCTTTTCTCTGATGAGTTTCCAGAGGCTTTGAAGTTTTCTGTGGTTTTGTATTTTTTTTTGTTTTGTTTGGGTTTTTTGTTTGTTTTGGAGCAGGGTAGTTGTTGTTAGCTCATATGTTAAAGCCTTTTAGAGATCTGCTGGCCCTTCCTCCCCACACCAGAGTCCAGGGTTAGGTTCTTGGATTCAAGGTTCTTTCTGCCCAGAAAGAAATACCAAAGGAGTGTGGAAACCACTGGCCATTTGGGTCAGGCCCACTTGATAATGTTCCTGCTTTAGAGAAGTGGCTGTCTTGGAATTTAGCTCAGACGTTGAGACACATTCTCAAATCTTATTTTTGGTGGGGCAGAGGGTGTGGATTTAAGAGACCAGAGAGTCTATGTTCTGTCATTAGAATAGAAGAGAATAGGCAGTGAGATAAACACACTGGAAGGAAGAGATATACTTCACCCCCTAAGAAGAGATTTTGATTTCCCAGCCTTTCTTCCATCATTATGGACATTATCAATCTATAAGGTAAAACGAAAGAGGAAAACTCTCTATTGTCTTGTGGTTTCCCCAAGCCATCTGTAAATCTACCCCCAACACTAACTTTTAATCTATAAAGATATGTAAGGTTTTAATGCAGTGTTTTGTCACCATATTCAATTTTCATAAATTAGTCCTCAGGTCGTTGCATTGATTGGAAAACGCATTAAGCACAAATCCATCTAATTATCCCTGGTGCAGAGGCATGGTCAGATTCCTCCAAGAGGGTTGTGGTCAAAGAGACCTGATCCTACAATCTGCTGCAGACAGCTCTGGTGGGCTCCAGCCCACAGCACCAGATGTGAGCAGGACATGGGTGGCCTGGGCAAGCTCAAGAAAAGCCACCTTGGGAAGTATTCCAGAACCTCTGGAAGAGACTAGAGCTGACTGCTAACTTGGGATGCAGTTGTGTCCCTGTAAGTCTGTATCATTATAATTGGTTAACTTTCTTCATATTTTAAACCATCAGGGGCACTTCACATTTGAAACCATCAGGGGCACCTTAACTCAGTCAGTTAAGTGTCCAACTCTTGATTTCAGCTCAAGTCATAATATCATGGCTGTGAGATCAAGCCCCACAATGGGCTCTGTGCTGATCATGGAGCCTGCTTGAGATTCTCTCTCTCCTTCTCTCTCTGCTCTTCTCCTGATTGCCTGCTCTCTTGCTCTCTCTCTCTCTCTCTCTCTCTCAAAAAAAAAAATTAAACCATCAGAAGGTAAAGCTTAGGGAAAAATGAGCTTGATCTGCCTTTGCACCAAACTTATTAGACGTTGGCTTTCAGAGACTCCCTACTCATACCAATTCATTGATATGTCCAGCTCTCTCCGAAGGGAACTTCACTGTAGAGATGGGGAGCCCAATATGGAAATCTGTCTCAATTTGTTATCTTTTCCATTTACACATCTGGAGACAGTGGCATTATAGCCTTAAAGGCATAGCCTTCTTCAAAACTTACATCAGACTGACTGGCTGGTTCTGTGAGTTCAGTTAATTCTGGAATCCTCAAAAAGACCCCTGCTTTCCTGCAGAATGTCTGGGGACATAGGCAACTCTGTGCTTAAGCACTTGTGGTCCACATTCACCAAGGGGGACACCTGTTAAATCAACACTCAAGACAATAGAGAGAGCAGAACTCTGCCATATCAACAGCTATTTAAAGGATATCACGGAAATCTGCCTCAGAGCTAAAAAGTGCAAAGTGCATATGTGTGGGAGTGGTGGATGAGGACAGAAGTGATATATTTTACTAAGACAGAAAAAGTATGGATAAATAGTGAGCTCATTGAGCAGACTGGATGATCCTTTCCCAAGGGAAAGTTATAAGACTAGATAATTCCATGTATCTTTAGGTATAAAATTCAAATTACAAACGTCTCATCAAAAGACATCATAAAACAGGTAAAAATACAAAGTCACCAACTAGGAGAATATATTTGCATACATATAATTGACAGATTAGTATCAATAAAAATAAAGGACCTTTAAAAATAAACAAGAAAACATAGGCAAATGACATGACCAATTTCATAGAATAAAAACACTAATGATCCATAAACATGTAAAAGTGTTTAATTATGTGAGAAGCTGAGAAAATACAATTAAAGACAATTTGACTCCTACCAGACAGGCAAAAATGTAGAAGTCTGACAATTCCCAGTGCAAGTAAGAAAGCAGAACAAAGAAATCCTCATGCATGGGTAATGGAACAGTACATTGAGTTAACCATCTTGGAAAGCCATTTGTTATTATCTAATCAGTTAAATGTGCACTTACCCTCAAACCTAGCACTTTCACTCTTAAGTACCCTAAAAAAGTGGTTCCCAACAGGCTCATTACCACACCCTAGGAGGATGTCACTAAGAGTGAGGGGCACATTGACATTTAGTAGGTGGGACAATGAACAGTAGGTGTCCTACAGTTTCTGGAGCAGTCCCACACAAAGGTGAATTAGCCTTCATCCCACGTGGCTACATAATTTATGCAGGTGAGCATCTGTTCATACTTATCTGATCCTGAAATCCTACTCTACCTTTGTTTTACATATAATACACATGTTGTGTTAATGAGTTTTAACATACTGCATTTTCTAGTACTGCAACTACCTTCCAACATGAAGGAAGACTGTGCTTTCCATTGGTGTTTGGAACTTTGCCCAGAATTGGCCAATATTTCAGAAAATCATATCTCTATTGAGAACCTTGCATATGGTATTAGGGTCACCAATTCAAAACACCTATGTCTGCTTGCATTTGTAGCTAGAAAAATCATGGTAAGTCTACACACAGGTGAAAACATTGGACATCATTATTCTGGCTCCTGGTGTAATTGTTATCCCAAATTTGCATATTGGTACAAACCATCTGTTGTTATAATTTGCTATGTTTTATTTCTCTATTATATTACTATTAGAGCAACAGATTGATTTCTTGAAATTCCATAAATATGCTATGGTATATGATAAAAAAAATTCATTTCAAAATAGTAAAAACATCACAAAATTTTTGTCACAGAGGGGGGCACTGGTGTTGAGAACTACTGCCCTAACAAGAGCATTTGCATATGTACCCCAGAAACCGTGTATAGAAGAGCTCATTGCAGCATGATATAAAAAAAGCAAAAAACTGAAAACAATCCAAATCTCCCTTAAAAGCAAATTGGATAAATGCATGCATAAATGCATTTTGTGGAATACTATATCATGGTGCAAATGAATGAGCTATAGCCATATTCATGAATGTGGGCAATTTTTTTAAAAAATGTGGAACAAAAACAACAAATCACACAACGTATATATATACAGTAGAAACACTTAAACTTCAAAAGTGGGCATAACTAAAATTTTATTTAGGAATGCATGTAATGTGATAAAGCTATAAAGAAAAGTAAGGAATGGTAAACACGAACTTCAGGGTACTGGTTATATCTGGAGGTGGATGAGGTTGGGAGGAGCACAGAGGATTATGTTCTATTTCTTAAATTGGATCGTCGGTACATGGCTTCTCCTTTTATTATTTAAACTGTAAATATATACATTTTAAAATAGAATGTATATTACAATTTAAAAACTTTTAAAAATCAGAAACTCCCATCTAATCAGCCCAAGCTTTTAGTTGATTGGACCTATTTTAAAGCTCATCTTCACTTGCACTGAGGATTGCCAGATCTCTGGGTTCAGGACACACTCCCTGTAGTCACTAAGTCTGACACCTGTCTTGGGACATCTGGCCAACAGACAATGATGTTGATGCTGGCATGAGGCGACCTTGCAGCCTCCCAAAGGGCTTGTGTCATGCCAGGAGTCCAAAAGCAACCAGAAAAGGGGGATTCTTGGCAGCCAGAGAGAGAAATGTTTGCCATTAGCCAGGAGAATGCAGACACCCCTCAGGGGAGGTCTGGCAGAGCTTCTTGGCCCTGCCTCTGGCAGGTCACTTATCTACCTCCATTGTAGTCTTCATTAGAGAGCCCAGGGCAACTGCTCAGGTGCCCAGGCTGCCAGAAGATTTTTACAACAGGGCCTGAAAACTCCACCAACTCCTAAGGCTGCAGGACTGAAGCAAGGTGTGACAAAGCAGGTGCCATTTTATCTAAGGAATTTAGACTAAATGGAAAAGAGAGAGCTACACACCCAGAATGAAAACAGCCGCACCTTCAATCAGCCAGCACCTTGCTGGGTTCTAGAACACCACAGCAATAAGATAATTCTTGCCTTAAGAACTCATACTCTACCTGTGCTCAGATACCTCAGTGTGCTACCAGGTCTTCGAGGGCAGGCATACATTTCTGTGACCTTGGTCCCTGGTGTCATGCCTGGCAAATTGAAGCCTGGTAATATTGAAGAAATTTAATTGAAGAAAAGCCAGTGAAAGAGAAATGTAGCTACTGATGGTAGAGCCAAGATCTCACATTGGGATAGAGAGGCTTCCAAAGTTTTCTTGGTAGAAGTGTGACTTGAAAGATGAACAGGTATTAGATGGATGCAGATGGAAGGGTACAGGATATAAGTACATCTCAGGGTGTGGGAATGGTAAAACCAACACTCTGAGATGGCCAAACATGAAGAGCTATCACATGCCACAGGAGCAGTCTACTTTAATGACAGTAGGGCTAACAGTAGTAGATAAAGGTTAATTGGTCAACCAAAGCCAAGTCCTGGGGGACTTGAATACCACACTAAGGGTGTTGGGTGTCATTTTGCAGTCAACCAGGAATTGTACCAAGTATTGTCCCTACCTGAGCTCAGATTTCAGCTGCATTTGTGGGGAGCAGCTCTCCTGCACATGCCAGAACCATCCCCCCAGCACCTGCTGAATTTCCACACTTTTCTACTCCCCCCACCCCTTGGCCACTCCCCATATTCCCTCAGCTCCTCCCAGGGAAGCCCAAGTCCCCATCCTTCACAGAGATGGGGCATGTCTTAGGCACATAGCTGATGAGTTTTTAGAGGAGCCTCCACGGGATCTAGCCTCCACTGCCCACAGTAATAACCAGCTCCAGAACTTTGGATTGGATTTTTTTCTCTTCCTTGTCTCACTTGCTCACTCCCTCATTCCTGCTTCCCAGCTCCACCTCCAAGAGCCTTGTGTATAACCATGATACAGGAGTCTGCGATAAATATGAAGAAAAGAGGCTCTGATTTGAGCCAATAACAATGAATCTGGCTGCCTGTGAGGGCCAGGATCTCCAAAGTGGTGTGAGGTGAACAGAATGAGAATGTGGCCAGAGGTCAGAGAGAAAGACAGACAGAGAGACAGAGGCAGACAGGACACAGACAAATAGAAGGACAGAGACAGAAAGAAAAACAGTCAGAGACAGAGAGAGACATAGACAGAGGAGAACAGAGGCAGAGACAGAGGTAGCTAGCCATCAGTGCAAGTTGGAGTTTAGGATTTTCCTGGAGGATTGGGCAGGAGTGTGGCCCTGGAGGAGAAGCCCAGCCTCCCAGGAGAGGAGGGATAGGATTTGGGGCATTTTACTGCACGGTGGAGATACTGGTTCTGCCTATATGTGGCTCAAGACCTCAGAAACTCCCCCATGCTGTCTTCTGCTCATCTCTCTATCTCTGTTTCATCTTTGTCCCTTGACAGCAAGTGGCAGGGAGGCAAAGGCAGCCCTTTCTCAGTTCAGTGGGTTGGGGCACAGTAGCACAGGACAAGAGGGATGAACAACTCTTTGTCCCTAACATCTGGGATGACAACTTCACAGCCACATAAATTATTCATATCTCATCCAACACAAGCACATTTACATAAGACAAAATATTATATAGTATTAATGTTTAATATAGAAAGGGCTGCCTAGAGCACAATACCATGTTCAAATGGCCTAGCACACGTCCTGGCATAGAGCAGGCCCATTAGGACCTTCCATGGACAGGAAATCTAAAAGGAATCACCAAGAGCAATCCCTATGGTCCATTCCTTCTCTCTCTGCCCATGATTTCATACCCTGGCTCCACCTTGGCCAGGCACTGAGCCTCAGTTTCCTCTTCTTCTATGTTGGGGATGGCCCAGAAAATTACTGTAGGCATCTAATGAGATGGCACATGTAGCACCTCCTGCCCAAGTCCTCCACAGGTGTGCTCCACAGATGTTTACTATCTTGGTAGCCCAGGTGGCAGTCATGCCCTCACCTGCATTCTCTGCTCAGCTATGGACTACACTGCACCCTTTCCTCAGCTCAATCTCTGCCTGTCTGAAACTTTTTTTGCTCCAAATAGGACTAACCCTTCCTCCTCTGAGCCCCTCTATGACACCTTTTGTGTGGGATTGCAACTTTGTAAAGGTCACTTAGCCCCACAAGCCTTCTCTGACCCACTCAGGAAAATTTGCTATCCTGCCCTGAGGTATTTTTCTGAGTCTCTGTCACAACTTGCAGTGATTGTTCCCACCCCTGGCACTAGACTATGACAGGAGCCAGCCACGGAGTTCTCTATCCCAGTTCTGGATCCCAGAAAGAAGAACTGAGAGAAGAGCTTGGAAGCAGTTTGTGTGAGAGGTGATGTTCAGAAACAAGAGAGGGAATGCGGGAGCAAGGTAGGGAAGGATGAGCAGGTTACCTCTGTGGCCCGGGGCTCAACATGCCCAGAGGCTTGTGGAATGTGCTTTGGAGTTGTCCCACTCAGGGGGAGACAAAATTGGGGTTTATCCAGCTCTACCTCCAAAGTCTGTGTCTGTGGGCATCTGTCCCTCCATTGGAGCTGACATCTCCTGACTCCCTTCCCTGTCCACTCCCTGAGATCTTCCCACTTCTCTTGAGGTGTGTGATGCTATTATGTCATTGATGTCCCTGACATCAACCTCTGACCACCCTCTAGTCACTCACACAGCTGTGGAGTGGTTCCTGAGGGTAAGTCTAGCTTATGGGGTTAAGGAGGCAGATATCACACTCAGAGATGTTTCCCTAAGAAGGACACCATCTTGTACCATGGACAGGCTCCAAGGAAAGAAACAAACTACAATGTGACAAGTGCTAGAAGAAGGCAAGATGAATGTTCTATGGATCACTAGGATCTGGGGTTGGATGAGGCAGAGAAGCCCCTCAGAAGAAGGGGCACCTGGCCTGGGTCTGAGATCATACAGAGAGGGAGAAAGAGGGGGAGAAGGAAGAGGAGGAGTGGTAGGAGGAGCGGGAGACTGGGGCGGGGGAGAAGGGGAGGAGAAAAGCACAGTGAGGGCTCAGGCAAGAGGAAGCAGAGCCCACTCAAGCACAGCAAGAGATCTGGCAGCTATTAGAGGTGGGGCCAGGAGGGAGGCAGCCAGGTATGTGGGGCTCTGCCCATAACTGGGAACTAGAGTCCACCCTGTAGTTGCCTACAAGCTGCTGAAGGACTTTAGCCAGCAGGCAATGGATGTAATCAGATGCGTGTTTTAGGGAGTTGATCTCTTTGGCAGCCTTGTGGAGGGAAAGTAAGAGAATGTGTCAAGTGTGGGAGACCAAGGCCCCAGCCAGGAGAAGCTGAGTGGTCCAGGTGACAGGGGACAGATCCCAACTGTAGCAGCTTTGGGGAAGGGTGGAGAGATGTGGCAGATGTGGACATTGCAGGCACAGTTCTGGATATTCGTGGGCACCCACTCAACATGAGAAGAGATCAGATGAGGAAGGGTGGCTCCAAGCAGGGGGAACAGCCAAGCAAGGACAGAGTGGGACAGTCCAGGTGTCAGGGAAACCTCTGGTTTGCTCCTGCCTTAGTGTGATCATGATGAAATGCTTTGAAACCTCAGCAGCAATCTGATGGAGTAACAGAGTATTACTGTTCAATTTTTTAATAATAAAAACCCGTGGCTTGTATTTCACATGATTTTTTTTTAATTTCATTTTTGTCATAACTCACTTTTTATGGAATGTTGCAAAAGTATCAGTCTGTGACTGATGGGGAATAAATAAAACCTGGTCTTTCACTGCTGCTGAGCTGGGAAATCTTTTTGTAGGACCCCCCCCCCCGAACCCTGCCGCCCCATCAGCTTCTGTTGCTAAAACCAAACTATTCCTCATCCCAGAGTTTCGTTTTCATTTATTTTCTCTTCATGCCAGAAAAGTTTATTACCCCACGTGAGACAAGCAAGGAAAGTACAATGTCCTCACCAAATCTGATCCCCAGAATTTCTCTAGCTCCACATTACCTCAGACATTCTGTGAGAGACCTCCCTCCCTAGCTCTGGCTGAACGTGGGTGCTGCACAGTCTCTGTGATGGCAGTGATGTGGATGGCTATACACAATCCTGCGGCCAAGCTAACATGGAGGGACAGTCCTGTGATGCCATCTGGCAGCTGCCAAGGTCCACTGTTGACAGCCAAGGTTTCTAAAGGTCATTAATGTGGATTAGCCACTAATGGATTTTCTGTTGTCCCCAGCACTACTTTTAACTTATTCTGAGCTTTGAATTATCAAAATGCATTAAAAAATTTTTTTAATGTTTATTTATTTTTGAGAGAGAGAGAGTGAGAGCAGGGGAGGGCCAAGAGAGAGAAAGACAGAATCTGAAGCAGGCTCCAGGCTCTGAGCTGTCAGCACAAAGCCCAACGTGGGGCTCAAACTCAGGAACCATGGGATCATGGTCTGATCCAAAGTCAGACACTTAACCAACTGAGCCACCCAGGTGCCCCTATCCAATTGCATTTTTATTTGTGAGTATGGACATAAACTCTTTACTGCTGTTTCTGTGCAGCTTCTCAGATATTCACAAACCTCCTCTTCATTTGCTTTGCTCAAAGAACAGTTCCATAACTTACTAAGACAGGGCTGAGGACCACCAACCTACACCTCACTACCAAGGGGGCACCCCCACATGGGTTCATTCCAAATGGCAGCAACAAACAGTGGCCCTTTTCCTGGAAGAGCTTCAGAATGTGTATTCCCCATCCCCACTCAACGAGCACATGAACCCAGCAGCTGAGTACATACTGTGTGTGGGCACTTTGGGAGCACACATTATGGCAGGCACTGTGGTCCTGTCACAAAGATCCCAGAGTAAAGTACAGTCATTGTGTGAACATATGGTATAACCAAGAATCACACACCTATGGCCCACATGCCAGATCAAGCCCGCAGATGTGTTTGTTTTACCTGTACACATTTTTTAAAATAGGGAAACTGTACATAAAAATCCAAATTTCCAAATTTCCTAGAAAAATTGGAACACTGGGAAGTACCAGTGTGACAACTGTATGACAACATTGTCTGGGGCAGAGAAATTGAGGCATCTTGCTGTGGGTGTTTTGTGTGTGTGGTGGGTGGGTGTGGGGGAGATAGTGGGGGGGGGCTTGGTATTTAAGGGATTTAAGAAAAGGGAACCTCCTGAACTCTGATTCTAAGCTGGAAAGCAAAGCCTGAAAACACTGACATTATGACAGGGAAACTCAAGTGAGTGGTTTAGAAAGGATTAGAAGTCAAGGTTAGGCTAACAGAGCCAGGTTTCCTGGAGGAGACAGGTTTTGCAGAAGCATCTAAATAAACAGCACACCCATAGTGAGGCCAGCCTGATCTGTCTTCAGCACCAGCATCTCTGGCTCTTGCAGAGTTGGATGTACATGCAGGCAGGGGCCATGGCTCTGCCCTGATCTCAGATCCCCACATATTTATCCATCCACTATGTAGTCAGTACCTGGGAGTCAGTAGGCACTACCCTAGGGACAATTATAGAAAGCAAAAGGGACACAGGCCTTGCTCTCAAAGAGCTCATGAACTAAGCAGGAGAATGGGAAGGTTATAATTTTGGGAACTAGGAGACCCCTTGGTGGAGCATTAATCTTGAGGGGGCAGAGCTGCTCAGCTGGAGCCCATGAGAACATGGCCAGCTACCTACTTTGTGGCAGGCAGCCTCTGAGATGGCCAACAGTGGTACCCACTTCCTGGTGTTCCCACCTCTGTGTAATCCCCTTTCCATGGGGCTGGGCAGGACCTGTGACCTGCTTCTCACCCAAAGATACAGCAAAGGCAAAGATGGTGAGATGTCATTTCAGTGATTTGGTGACAAAAAATTGACTTCTTGCTAGTAGACTTTTTCTATTCCCTTCTTGGCTTTCATGCTTTGGTGAAGTGAGCTGGCATGCTGGAGGTGCCCATTCCAGAAGGAAATGAGGATGACCTTTGGTCAACAGCCAGGTAGGAACCAAAGCCTTCAGTGCAATAGCTCTCAAATAACTGAATTCTGCCAACAGCCTCCCCAGTCAAGCCTTCAAATGAGACTCCAGCTGACACCTTGATTTCAGCTTCATTGGAGACCCTACAGCAGAGGATTCAGATAAAGCTTGTTTTGATTCCCAGCCCACAGAAACTGGGAGATAATAAATGTGTGTTGGTTTAAGCTGTCAAGTTTGTGGCAATTTGTTATGTAGCAGGAGATGACTAATACCTGGATTTATGTCCCCTGGTTTGGGGACAGCAAGTCATTTATAAACATATTCACCAAGCAGCATATGGCCTAAATATACATGTTGAGTCCCTGGCTATTGACTCAACAGTGCTCTGAAGGTAATAAAGGCAGAGAAATGGCAGGTGGCAGTACTGGCAGCAGACGCTTGAAGCCACAGCTATCTCTTTGACAGTGGCCGGGGCTTCCTTATATGAGCAGTTGCCTACATTACTCAAGTCTGGAGGCCAAGGATTCTGATCCTGCTTCTCACTTTGACCAGGTCCCCAGCACAGTATGGGCCTAAGTGCTTTCTCAGTTCCTTCAAATACCTGCTAAGCACTCAGTTCATCTAGGACTTGAGCCAGGCCTGGAGATATATGTCTGGGAGGCTCCCAGCTGGCAGAGGAGAAGCTCATGGGTGGTGGGCATCAGGCACAAGGCTATGGCCTGGTCTTGCTATTCCTAAGGATCCTACCTAGGTCACTCAGACCTGGACACTGTCTCAAACAGGGAAAATAAGGGATGTAAAGGAAGCAGTGATTCAATAATAGGAAACCAAGAGACTCCTTATTTCAAAACTCTCTACAGACCAAATGTCAAGATTAACCCAATAGTTCACAATTCCTCATGGCCTCAATTCTCTTTTAAGATAAAATCCCCAGGAGAGAGAGAACTTTATGTCCCATTCACATTGGTTTGAATGTGTTTATCAGGCTGATTTATCTCTGACAAAACTCCTCAGGGTTTAGGAATCTCCTGAAGAAATCCACTGACACACACAAGCTAGTGGCTTGCTCTCAGGTGGTATCAGACAAAATGAAAGTGTGTGGACATATTCAAGACCCTCAGGGGAAAGAATTCCCAGGACTTGGTGATTTATTGGATGTGGGAGGGAGCACACTAAGATGATTGCTGTGTTTCTGTCCTGACAACCTGGAAAATGGTAAGTTCACACTCTGCGAAGACAGAGTCCTGTTATCCAGGACAGGGGTTGGAAAAGAGACTGAGCTCCATTTCCAGCATGTCCACTCTACTGTGGCTGAGACTGTTGGCTCTAGGGGCCTGAAGCCACAGGTCACTTGGATGTTGTTGACAGATCGAGGACATTTGAGGCTGTGTACGTGGAGGAGACGGTGTGGAGGAAGTAGGCCAAACCGTGACCAGTGTTAATGGAGCTGCATGCCATTTGTCCTAGCAAACCCACTTCTAGATATTTATTCTAAAGAAATCATCAGAAATATGCAGAGAGGTATAATTAAGGATAATCATAGCAGAGTTATCTATGCTTCTGAAAAGGAAATGAAATGTTCAAGAAAGGTAAAGTCCAACTTTGTTCCAAAGCATGGAATACTCTACAGCCATAACCCCATAAATATAGTAATGAGAGGGGATGTTTGATGTTTGTTGTAGACAGATGTTCATGCTAACTTTCTAAGAGGTGTGAGCCAGCTGAAGAAACATACAGGAAAATGTCCACACACAATCCCACATACTGGAAGGTTCCACTCTGAAACATATGACAAGGACTCTGCTTGACCAAACTCTTGACAAGCTCCTCTGAACACTCTTCCCTGCTAGGCCTCAACCTTGGCCTGTGAAGATATGATCAAACACCAGCATAGTTTTGATAGCTCAAGGCCGCATCCCTAGGGTGACCCTAGTCCCCCTTAAAGTGCCTGCCTGAGAAAACTCAAGGCTGCCAAGAGAATTTACTGTTTTTTCCAGCCAACCTGAAAATAGGGCCCTGTTCCCCAGTGTCTATGGTGGGGAAGGATTCTGATTTCCATAAATGCCTATTAACAAACCCAAATGGGCTAATCGCACTGGCCGACCCCCCTTCCTGCTTGTAATTTTTCACTTCCCTGATTCTTGCTTGGCCCCACTCACCCCCTCCTATACCCTCATTCTCCCTTTAAGACTCCCTGTTACCTCTACAAATCAAACTTCAGTTCACGCTGGAGTTTCACCCCATTACAATAGTGTATTACTGATTAGAATCTATTTTTACCAGCTTGACTGGTGTCTGGATTTGTTTATCTTTGACGGCCAGTGGTGATGATCTTTGGGTGGTGAATTTAAAGATGGTTTGGAGTTTTTTCCCCCCCATTTTGTTCTTTCCTATAATTTTTTCTACATTGGCTCTGAGCTGCTTTTGTAACTGGAAAAAAAATTTTTGTTTAAAGCCTTCCTTTTGGTTCACTGGAGACATTACAAGATCAGAGCAGGGAATGGTTGTTTTAATATCTCTCTCCCTGTCTTTATCTCTATAGAAATTCTCCTTGCCTATACACAACATTGCCAATTTTGCCCTCAGCATTCTGCATAAACACTATTCTGCAGCATTAGGTTGTAGCCATTAGCAGGGCAAATATGTGCTGGCTTCTTCTCCCAGTTTGCAACCCTTATAATTTGCAACTCTGCTTTAAGAACTCAAAATTATGGTTTGCTCATAGCCTGCATAAACACTTAAGAAAGGCTTACCATTCGGAGATGTAAAATGTGCCTGACAGGGTGACAAAGGCTTGCACACAGCTTCCTGAAGTGCATGCATTCCTGAAGATAATGGGCGGCCCTTACCTCCCAGGGGGCTCAAGAATGTCAGGAAGCAGAGGCGCCTGGGCAGCTCAGTCTGTTAAGTGTCTGACTCTTGATGTTGGCCTCAGGCCATGATCTCATGATTTGTAAGTTTGAGCCTTGCATCCCCGCTCTGCACTGACAGCGTGGATCCTGCTTGGGATTTTGTCTGTCTCCCTCTGTGCCCCTCTCTCTCTCACTTTCTCTCTTTCTCAAAATAAATAAATAAAAAAAAAAAGGATTTCAGGAAGCAAAGCCTTCTAGGCACAACACTCAGAAGCATCAGGCAGTCAGGATGGTTTTCTTGTGAAAGAAAACTCCGAAAACATCGAGTTACAGATCAGAAACTTACCTTACCACATTGCCACTTGCCAACATTTCCACTGCTAAAATGTGTTTGGCATTGGCATGAATGGTGTTTAGCATAAAGACAATGAAATTCTTATTTACCTTCAAAGCATCTTACCAAATCTCATCCATCTTGGACCCACACCACAGATCCCATTCTGCTGGCAAAGAAGATAGTGCAAAGAACAACTGTAGGCCTGATGAGCCTGCCTGGATCATAGGAATGCATAGTTGTGACTCTAATCCAGCCTGCAATGGTACCAGAGTGTGGTTAAAAGTTGAGGACTTTTTTTTCCTCTTGAAATTTGAGTTTCTACCAACATTTTAAGCACTTAGAGATTTCACAGAAAAATTAAGATACCAGTTCTCTTGAAAAATATTAAGAGGATTTGACATTGGGCTCTTTAGTACCTGTTGTCTCTTTTAATCAAAGTGAGTGTGCTCCCAGTTTACC
Organism: Lynx rufus; assembly: GCF_022079265.1. Lineage (NCBI taxonomy): Eukaryota > Metazoa > Chordata > Mammalia > Carnivora > Felidae > Lynx > Lynx rufus. Next base: position 19,541,376 of record NW_025814830.1, on the reverse strand, counting down.
TCTGCCTGCTGGGGCTGCTTCAGTCCTCAGTGATGTCTGTCTGGCTTTGGGAAGCATCATAATCATTCTTCACCTTCCTCCCACACAAACCCAAATGGGGACACAGGAAAGAAAAGATGCTTTTTATTCCCTCTGCTCTTCTCCTCTGGAGTCTCAGCATTGGTGGAAGTCTCAAAGTACAAGCTTCTGGAAGCATAGCACACACACTCCCATAACTGAGCGATGAGGTTAGGAAGGAGTACACTGATAACCCAACCTGCTATCACCATGAAAATTTCATTCCCTGCCTTTGGCCTCAGACGGCTCAGCCCTGGGGTGTAAGTAAAAAACAGAGCCCTGTCTGTGTCTAATGACTATTTCTTCTTCAGATCATAGAGAATTTAAGTGTGAATGCAAACATTATTCAAATGAAATGACTCCTAAGGCAATTTACATAGATCAACTATTAGATCAGAATCCCTTGTTTAAAACAGCCTGCCCAGAATAATTGGGAATATTTGGATCTTTTGAGCATGGATGATGAAACACCATTGATGCCTCTGGCCATATTTTAGGGGTACAAGCCAGATCTGAGATACCAAACAAGATCATTTGGCAGGCTTCTGCTTACAGGAGAGAAATGTCTCTTGCCCCATGAGACAGAATATCCCCAGGCTCACCTGAGGTGCCAGAAATGACGGTCCCTTAATTGATCACTAGCCCTGACAGGCCATCCTAAGCTGGGAACATGCTGTGTGAAGAACAGCTCTGCAACAAAACAGTGAAGCCCCACGTATTCATGTGCTCACCCTCCTCTATGGTATCCCAGTAATTACAGTGTCCTAGCCTCGTGGGGCCCGGTTCTCATCAGCCTGCTACCTAATCAGAGCTAACATGGGATGATACACAGAAAGAAAAAAGCAAACCAGAATTTTAGAGAAGTCAGGAATCCAGACTTTTAAGTGCAATGCCAATCTGTAATTGTGGGCTACCAATGCATAGAGGAAAGACAGGGCAGTTCTCCCCTAACAAGCCTGTGTCAAGCCATACTCTCAAATATTTCTAAGAAAATCTAGTGAACAAAATGTTCCCTCCTCATTTCCTGGAAGGGTCCTTGCCTCCAAATAAACTCTGTCTCCAACTGTTCAAGGTCTTAAAATTCCAGCAGTGGGTCCAGCGTACCCCCGTGAGATGGACACTCTCCACTGCACAATAGACCTCATGGTCCTTCTGTGTTATATATGACCCGCTTCACTCTGTATATGACCACTTGCACTTGGCTTGTGTTGATATTTGAATTTGCAATCTCTGAACTAGGCCATTTGCATGGTGTGCCTTGGATAAGTGCATGGTTTTATCCACAAGTGGCCTGAAGCCAGGCCTGAAGGACATTCTGCAGGACCATAGCTGCACATTGGATAGACCTGTTTCCCAGGAAGTTCTCCAGTGCAGAGACATCACACCTCCCTGTTTTATCCCATCTTGGATACTGTTTCTGCTTATTCTTCAATGGCAGACCTTTGGCCGTTTGAAGCCAGCTCTCTGGCTACTCCACTAAGCATTCATCTCTCCCCTTTGGAAATTTCTTGATTCCCATAAACAACTGATTCAGAAGAAAGACAAATGCTTATGGTCAGTTCTCCTTCTGACCTTTTACCATTAGTGGAAATGGTTTTCAAGCCACTTTCACCTTAAGAGTGGGAACTTGAGGGGCGGCTGGGTGGCTCAGTCTGTTGAGCATCCAACTTCAGCTCAGGTCATGATCTCATGGCTTGTGAGTTCAAGCCCTGCCTCGGGCTCTGTGCTGACAGCTCAGAGCCTGGAGCCAGCTTCAGATTTTGTGTTTCCCTCTCTCTCTGCCCCTCCCCCACTCATGCTCTGTCTCTCTGTCTCAAAAATAAACATTAAAAAAAAAAAAGAGTGGGAACTTGAGACATGCTGTGATTCTCCCAAACGAGACTGTGCAGGGTGAGTTAGAGGCTCGCCAAAGAGGGCTTCATCTGGGATCACAAATACAGCTTTAAAGAGTTATTTGGCCTAGGCTGCTTATGCCTCTGACTACCCCAGTGTATAAGACAGAGATAATAATATCTACTTTAGAGTGTCATAGTGAGCTTCAGATGCAGTAACATATGTAAAGCTAGTGCTCAATAAACAACACCTGCATCTGTTGTGGTTGTTTTTGTTATCTTTATATCAGTCAAGTTTCTTTAATTGCAAGCAATAGAAATCAACTCTGGTTGTTAACTTAAGCAAAAGTAAAATTTAATGGGAAGATCTTAGAGAGCTCACCAAATCAAAGGCCCATCCAGACAAACAGGCACAAAAGAAACCGGAACAATGGCTGCTCCAGGGACACAGGCAGTTGAAACTAAGTGGTGGCTTATCAGTCCTAACCATCCCATTCTTCTTACTTTATGCCACTCAAGAGTCAAAGTCCCAAGAGAGAAACCAATCAGGTTAGTCCCTTATCTAATGGGGTGAGGGTGGCAGGGTACTTTGACAATCCCAATGAGCTTTAACACAGTAGAACAGAAGTGATTTCCCAAATAGCAAGAAAAATATTTTTATTAAGAAAAGAAGGCATGGATAAGATACAGAAGTCAACAAATGTCTGATACAAATGATCCTTGACTTTTGCAGAAGTTCCTTGCCTTCTGCTCTTGGTATAACCAGATGATTCAGGCAGAGAGGCAAGACTTTGATCATCAACTTCCATTTCTTGAGGTGTGATCCTTTTTGCCTTCTCTTCTGTGGTCCTCATCACCTTAGCCCCAGAACCTACCTAGCTGGATTTAGCAAGTTCAGATCACCCAGCTCTCTGTGGCAGGAATGTCACAATCATTCAGAAGCATCCACATTTGGTCCCAGATGATAGTACAAATTCTGCAGTAATTTAACACCTGCTTTGCTTTCATGCTGTTATTAAGGAGTTTTATCTTAAATATTTGAGGTGTGATTCTGCTCCCTCATGCATATGCTGATGAAGAATTTCACACCTGTTGGAACCCTGGCTCATTTGTTGGTGGGATCTGAAATGGCACCTTTATGGAAAATGGTAAAATTCTTATTACAGCCTAATGAATAAAGTGCATATGATCCAGCTGTAGCAGCTCCCCTTGCCTTCCCAGGGAGACTTATCCTGCTGGCAATTTAGGGATTGTGAATGCTGCTTCATGGCTTCATTTTAAGATGTTTTGAAAGAAGATACCTGAAGCAACAAAATGCTCAAACACATCTGAGATGTGTTTTGTCTCTCGTCCTAATTATACTAATAAATGAATAGTATCCGTTTCTTTGCACTGTAAAATTAAATCTTTCTGAATACCCCACTCCTGCTTTGATGAGGAGGGACAGCACTCCTGATAAGAGGTGGGAAAGAACAAAGAAGAGCATTAACCATCCAAACACAATAATGTGAAAATCACTTTCTAATTCCAAATGTGATTTCTGGGTGGACAGCCTCCTTCTTGTTGCCCACCCCAATCCCCTTTGTCTGAGGAAACTGCCCCTCACATATGTGTCATTTGGGGGCTCCATATATTTTAGTCCTCAGGGGAATCACTTTTGACTGGGGCGGGGGGGGGGGTGTTGGCCTCACAAACAATGCCAAGTCCTGGCACCCAGGAACCCAATAATTCTATAATTTCTAGAAAAATTGTAAGAACAGGATGTTTCCATCATATCTCCCACTATATTTTCAGTGCCCAAAGTAGTTTCCTGCCCAAAGCAGGTGCCCAAATATGTTCATATTAATCTTGAGAGGCACTGATCTCATATATTGATGGTCGAGTACAGTTCTGCCCTTAACTTACCAGCTGGTTTGGAGCAAATCTTATTCCCCATCCATGCAGTGGGGTAGTCTCAAAAGAAGGTGGCTCTGAGTTGAATTATTTTCATTAAATTGTTTGTCTTGACCTCAGTTTCTCCATCCCCAAAAAAGAGATGTAAGACAAGATAAACTTGAAAGCCCATCCACCTGAGTCAATGTAATACTAAATAAAAGGTTCTTTGTACACAAACAGAAAATCCTCAGCTGAAAAGACTACCAAGGTCAACAGACTTATCCCCCTCCCTCTACACTGCTGTCTGGCTTCAGAGCTTCCCCTATGTCCAGTTGGCAGCCAACAGTGTGCCCTGTGCATATGCCACCATCAGATCTGCCCCATCGTTCTTCTGTGCCCATGTCCACATCACAACCGATAGCAAAATCCAGCTCCAAAGTGCCACATTTGAGGAACTTATTTCTCACTAACAACATTTGGCCCACAAGCAAGGCAATTAAGGGTGTTCATCCATTCACCACCCCCTTGGTGCCCTGGTAGCAGGAAGATGGCAAAGCTGCCATGCTCAGAAGCAGCCTCCCTGTTTCCACTTCAGAACTCATTTGGCACTACTTGAAATGCCCTGGCATTCGTTATTAAAGATTATTGTAAAGCAGTTTGACACAATACGTAGCTCTGTTGGGCATGGTGCACTGCTTACAAAAGAATGGGAATGCATGTTGTTGACCGCAGAAGGGGAGTTCTCCATCCAGCTTCACACTGAGCATGACAAGCAGCTCTCCTTGCCTTTATGATGCCACTTGGGTGCACTGCTTCTCTCTCATCCTTCTGAGCTGGGGCCAATGGCCCTTGGTAAGCGTTATCTAATGTCTCACATGGAAGAACATGCCCAGCCCCCAAGAAAAGAGATCAAAAGGGGCCACAGCCTCAGGCAGAGAGCTGGGCTCAGTAAATACTGAGAAAAATGCACTGCAGAGCCTATCAAGTCTGGAATTTGGGGTGGCATCACCATGTGTTCCTCCTCCTTCCCAGCAGGTTCATTTCTAGACCTAGTGACTCCCAAGAGACAAGGAAGTTATGGTCCTGGCTAACTCAGAATTATCACATGGAGAAGGAATTTCTATTACATTCATATCCACTCTGATGCTTTGCCAAATCCTACTTTTTTGTTTGAGTTGGATGCACCTGACCTCAGGAGCTGTCTCATATATGACAGTCACAAAAGTCACCTTTTGTGCTACTTGAGCTACCAAGTCACCTAGGTGCTACTTGAGCTGCCACTTCTCTCTCTCTCTCTCTCTCTCTCCTTTCAGAGGAAAAGAGGAATAAATGTTAAGAGAATACCACTATTCTCTCTCACTACTTGCTGCCCACATGGACATGTCTGCAATCAGGAAAGGTAACTTCTTCCCTCCTTATATGACACCTCATCTCCAGAATCCTGGAGAAGACTCAGTCATCTTCCTAAGTTTTTAGTGATAAAACTGAAGATGAAGACTTAAGAGAAATACCAGGCATTGACCCTCAGTCAAATACCACATCACCTCTTACCTTCTTCCTCAAAGGTAACTTCTCTCCACATGAATTCCCCACCTTTATCCTTCCCCAGGCCTTGCGCCAGACCGGAGTTTCTTTCTGTATGGTATGATCATGGCCCCAGGTGTGGCTTATTTCCCCTGCCATTTTCCACTGCTGGACAGAGGAGGGATAGGATGATCTTCCAGACTGGGCTGCATTCTGCTTTATTTTAGTTTGTTCCTCTTTGTTTCTTTCTAAATATGTAAAATAAATGAGTCACATCTTATATTGCAAAGACAATCTGCAAAAGCCTTCAGTGGGATTTTTATCCTCATTGGATCTCCATGTTTGTGCACATCTTGCAAGCAGAGATACTGACTGCCTTTGTCCTCAATGATCTTAAAAATAATGACTGTAGGGTCAACAGCCTCAGAAGATAGAATATCTCTCTCTCAATCAAAGACTAGGTCTGCTTCCTGCCCATTATAAAAAAAATTCAAGTTCTCTAAGCTCTAGATTCCTCTCCCATAACATATCCACCAAGTATGCAGATGTCACGTGCCTCCTTTATATCCCCCTGTGGGACTGGGGCTCAGGAGCATGCAGCAAAAAAAAAGTATTGATACTTTTGCTACTGCTAATGCTGTGAGTAATAAGTTATTTGTCTCTGATCCAGGAACCCTGTGTCTTCTTCCAATATCCATGACACTGTGGTGGGAAACTTGTTAGCTTGCAAGTAGGTTGCAATCTCAGACCCTTCACAGTTCTTGTCATTCTCCCTACAAACACAATCTTGGTTGTATTTTGCTAACAGTACATTTGTCCTCTTACCAACTGTTGGTTTTTTAATCTATTGCAGATGACAACTTGCCCAACCATCTCAACCCACCAGGTCCTGCCTGGATCCAGGCTGATGAGAAATGAGAGGTCCCTACACACGTCTTATAAAACTCCATATTAAAGTGAATCTTTGTTCAGTTCTTCCAAAAGATTCATAAACCAGGGCTCACTGAGACCAAGCAGAATGTGTTCTATGTACATTTTCATTTGCTTTGCCCATAAAAAAATAAAATAAAATAAAATAAAGCACCCTTTCCAGAGCTCTGGAGACTAAGTAGTAGGAAGAGCAGGTCATGATATAGGGCTCCAAATGGACTCTGATTAATGGCATTGTAACCCATCCCCTCCTGGACCCTTACAAATAACCAGCAGGACTGTGACCTCTCCCCTGCAGTGACCATTACTCACTTCCCTTTGAGTCTGTTTATAAGACCCCACAACCATTACCAGGCTTTGCCTATGGAGGATATGCTCAAGGTTTCTGCCTTTAAGCTATTTCCCGAAGGTCCTTATCCTCTTTGTCTTAATCTGTTTCAGCTGCTATTTAAACAAAATACAATAGACTGGAGTAGGGGATAGCTTATAAACAACAGAAACTTATTTCTCAGAGTTGTGGAGTCTGGTAAGTCCAAGATCAAGACACCAGCACTAGTGTCTGGTGAGGATTCACTTTCTTGCTCAGAGGGGTGCCTTCTCTCTGTGTCTTCACAAGATGGAAGGGGCAAGGGAGCTCTGTGGGGTTTTCTTGATAAGGGCCCTAATCCCATTCCTGAATGCTCCACCTTCATGACCTAATCACTCCCAAAGACCCTAACTCTTAATGCCATTATACTGAGCATGAAGATCTAATATATGAGGGTCACGTGGGTGGCTATGTCATTTGAACATCCGACTTTGGCTCAGGTCATGATCTCACAACTCATGAGTTTGAGCCCAGTGTCAGGCTCTGTGAGACTGCTCAGAGCCTGGAGCCTGCTTCAGGTTCTGTGTCTCCCTCTCTCTGTGTCCCTCCCCCCACTCATGCTCCGTCTCTCTCTCTCTCTCTCCTTCAAAAATAAAAATAAACATTAAAAATTTTTAAGAAGATCTAACATATGAATTCTGGGGGAGACACAAACATTCAGTCTATAGACCCTTCCACTACCAGGCATGGTTGTCTCCCCATGCTATTAGCTCTTTGGCCGGGTCCCCTCCTCTGAGAGCTTTCTGACACAGCAGTTCTGCAGTCCAACTACAAGAGCAGAACATGGAAGGTGAGGTTTCAGCTGAAGGAAAGTTCTTGAGGAAAAGCAGTGTTTCACTTGGAGAAAGCAGGCCTGGCTACAGCACCTAGGAAAGCTGAGATACAGAAGACGAAATGGGAGAACTCTAAATTTTGTCAGGTTCAAAAATGTCCGCATGCCTGTTGTGTCCTGCTTCCTATCCTGAAGATGTACAGGAGCAATACTTCCTTGAGGCACTCACACTTTTCATCCCCAAGCAGAGAATGAGCTCTTCCAGGCCCTCTCACAGACACCTCCAGCACTTGACTCCCAAACCCATTCTGAGCACCTGATCTGGGCTGGAGAGGCTGGGCTGAATCAGAGAGGTAAAAAGGGACGCTAAAGCCAAGAACAATACCCAGGTACACAGCACAGAGCAGGACGTGCCCAATGTGATAGAGCAAGAGGCTGTTGGAGCAGGGAATAATTCTTAGGAAGGCTGTATGGAGAATGCAGCATTTGAGCTGATCCTGAAGTACAAGAAAGAACACCTGCTGTGTGGAGTTTGCCCATCCTCAGGAAGTGTGGGAGCCAAACTTCTACCTGAAGAAGTCATGTCCTACCTCTCCCAAGGGACTCACCACCCTAAGCCCAGACACTCCTCTTGGCAGCTACACACATTTGCATTCAATGGCTATCTGTCCAGCATCTACCAAGTATCAGGCACTAAACCAGGCATTGGGGGTTTTATATACTATCAAGTGCATAAGGTCTCTGCTGTTGTGGAGAGCACAAACAAGAAGAAAATAAATTGGAATTTGGGGCTGCAAAAGAGTGTGCAGGAGATAATAAAATACAGGGGTGTACCTGAGAGTTGGTGGTCAGGAATACCTTGCTGAGGAGGAGGCAGCACATGGATGTAGTCCTGATCCATGAGAAGAAACTAGTTATGTGAGTGTCTGGGGAAGGGTGAGTCTGGCCAGGGCAGAGCAGCAAGTGCAACCAACAGCTCCAAGTTTAGCATGTCTAGAAAACAGTAAAGGAGCACAGACACACACACACACACACACACAGACACACACAGACACACACATCCCCTTGTAGGGCTGGAGCAGATGGGGAGTTGTCCAAGATGATGTCAGAGGTGTGGAGAGTACCATGAGACCATGCAGAGAGATAGGATGGGTTCTGCCAGGAGCAGACTTCCCAGAAAACAGACTGTGTGGTGGGCTGGCCTTGTGTTCACATGAAGCTTCCCCTTCTCGGAAGTCCACCCTGGAGCTAGAATGACTAGCCTGGAGCTTTCAAGCATAGAATCAGGGGCTTAGCTCTCAAGGGAAGGGTGGGAGCCAAAAGGAGCTTTGGCTCCTTGTAAGGAAGCATTTGACAGACTTTTCTATCCTCTTGTGGCCAAGATATTCCCCCCAACTTGGTCCCCAGCTGCAGCCCTCCCACCCTAGGCCTCCAGGGCATTGATGGTGAAGGTGAGCTCTCCACCCAGGCTTCAGTGATCTTCAAATTTTGCTAAGTGGTCCCAAAGGGGGCCTGACCCACGGAAATGAAAGCCAAAGTGTCCCTTGAAACAGCTTTATTATGCCTCCAGGCAGGGTTCTTAGTGCCTCTCTATATGCAGGTATCTCTGGGACTGAATCTGTCCTCAGCAATTCCAGTCACATCCCCTTCCTCTGTAAATGGGGCCAGTGGGATATGTAGAAAATTTATCTGGTTTAACTAGGATTACCCTGAATAAACTATTTTTTTTGTCTTGATTTACCATTGAGAGGTTGGGCCCTGATGAAGCTGTGTGAATTATGATGGACACTCCTGCTCCACCTGAAATGTAATTAATTAATGGGGCTGAACACTGATGGTGACCCTCACTTTGGGCCCAGTGGGCAGAGGGGCAGCAGGGCATAAGTGCAGCTAATTGAGGCTTCCAGGCACTGCTACACTGGGCTCAAAACCAGATGTCACAGCCTCATTAAGGAAGCAGGGAATGGAGCCCAATTGAGATGAGATTCCAAGTCCCTGGTTCAGTGGCTCTACTAATGCACAGAGTATAGGGATTTCCCAAGATTCTTTCCTTTCCCACTCTTCCCACTGCAGAAAGGGTTCCTAAGTAGCAGAATTAATCACTGGGGCAATGGAGTGACAGAGCCCACAGGGAGATTGGGAGCCCACTGCAGAGTCTGCCACAGAACCACAGAACCCACACCTCCCTGCCCTGCCATCCTGTGGCCACTCTCCACTTCCCAGCCTTTCCTGGACATCCTTACTGCTGGCTTTGGAGCTGCCTAAGCCTCTTAGAAAGGGACTCTGGGAACATTGGAAGGACCTGGGGGTTGGGGAAGTGAAGTCATGGACCCTAAGAGTCTAAGTGAAAAGTTGGTCATCCGCTTTGTATCGTTATGCAGACTGCAATATTTTAAAATTTGGTCAACATAAAACAAAAATCAGAGAAGTTCACATAAAAATCAAGACTTCTGGCTTCATTTGGAAAATCATAAAATTTGGCCGCACTGAGCCCACATGCTCTCATGATGACAAGAGATTCATCCAACCACCTGTGGACCTGCTTCCCTTATTTACCTCACCAGCCTGGCCCCCATGAACACCTGAGTCTGTGAATCCCACCTTCTAGACAGTGAAGCTGTGCCAAAGAGGCACTGGACTGATAGCATCCAAGAATCCAGGACAGAGCATGTGACCTGGTCAGAGAGCCAACAAGGAGTTACCCCAGTGGGGAAGAGTCACTTCCAAACAGCTAGGGGAGTGGCATTTGTGCTGGATTCCTCAGATGGGCTAAGGGGTTGGAGGAGGCATAGCAGGGGGACAGCAGGGCCAAGGCATCAGGATGGGGAAGTCCAGGGACTTTCATAAGAACTGACTACAGGGATGTTAAATCCTAGGGAAATAGAAAGAGGTTTCCAAACCTCTTTCCTTGGCACATTTCAACACACCACAGACATCCCCTATCTGATATGGTTCAAGCAGCCTCTGCTCTGAAGTAGGGTCACTATCACATCACCACACAAGGATGCCTTCATCTGCTCTGAGAGCCTTGGCTTCTGTCAGGGAAGTCAACTCCTCAAGAAGGAAGGAATCCCCATCAGCTCTTGATAATGCTGGGGCATGATAAGGGATGTGGGAAGAAGGCGTGGTTGACACTTTGGAAAGACCAGTTTTAATGCAGACATCATGGAGGAAATAAAAACAGTCAGGTCTGTGCCTCCATAGCCAAAGTGAAATCAGAAGCCAGTTGAGATCCAGACTGGCTCTCTCTTGCTCCTTCCTAGCTCTCATACCCACAGTTAGAACACTCTACTTCTGCCAAGAAGTCCAAGCCAGTGGTAGAGCAGCAGGCCTGTGACATGCGTGTATGTGTGCGTGCGCACACACACACACACACACACACACACACATTCCTGCAATCCTCAGAAGCTTCATGCAGTACATGATCTAGTGTAGTCCCTGCAGCCATGCCCTGGACCCGTATGGTCTCCAGAGGGTTTCCAAAGCAACATAGTTTGGAGCTGAATTATAAGATAAGAAGAGTTGTGGAAATTGGTGCTTTAAAACAACGCTGCTGAGATAAAATTTAATGGTGGAAGAAATACGGTATTTTGAAAACACAAAAATAAACATTCCACAGAGCTCGTATATGAAGTCGTGCAGTACAGCTTGTGAAAGCTACTCTGTCGTGGGAGAAGTCTAATAATTTTTAATAGTCCTGTAAATCTCCCTTATTAGATGCAGCTACTGTAAACACTTCTCCATATTTTGTTCAAGTATTTATGTAGTGCTGTTAGAAGTTATTAAACGGGAATGATTTTCATTGATAACTCTCATTCTGAAGGAGCTTCCAGCTGACTCAAACTAAAGATGGTAAGAGGGAAAAATTCCCATGCAGGGTCAGATGCATGAAGCTGCTCCTGGAACTTCCTTCTGAACTGAAGGCATTCTGGGCCATCCTGACCTCACCCAGTGATCACTGGAAAATTCCCTGACTCCTTAGGCCTCTATCTCCCCAGTTATAAGAGAAGAGGCAATCATTCTTGCATATCATTTATTTTTTTATCATGTGTTTCACCTACTGCATGATTCCAGGCACTGTACAAGGCCCTAGGAATGCAATGGCAAGGAAAAAGAGCCACCATCCCTTCCTTCACAGAGCTTATGGTCCAAAACCAGTCAGAGGCATCAAAGAACACACAGCAAATGTAAAACTGTAAATGTGCAACTGCCATAAATGAAAGATATGCAGTTCACTGCGGGTTGTTCAGAGAGAGAGAGAGAGAGAGAGACCTGCCTTGGATCAGTCCACAAGGGCAGAAAAAGGTTCTCCTAGGAAAAACCCTTGAGCTGACATCTGTAAGATTTATAAAGCTAGAAGGATTCAAATAGGCTGAGAGGGGAAGGAAGAGCAGAGGCAAGGTCCAGGTGTAGGAGAAAGAGCAAAGTGTATGAGACCTGAGAGAAGACTGGGTGACTAGAAGACAAAAGACTGATGGGGGGCATGCTAGGAGGGGGGCTGGAGGGGAAGGCAAGAGCCCTACCAGGGAAGGCCAGCATGGCAGATGTATCTTTATTCAGGGAGAGCCATTGGAGGGCTTATAGCAGAGTGGGAAGGGCTACTATACATAAATGTGCTCTGGAAGCCATCACTCCAGCTGCAATATGGTGTAGCGACTGGAGGGGGTGCTGAGCACAAGCAGATGGGCCAGCAAGGAGGCTGGTATGAGGCTGGGAGGAGGATATCCCAGGCAGCATTTAAAAAAATAGCTCTAGTAGTTCCCTAGACAATTAGAATGTGTGGATGGGGTGTGAAGTACCAGGCCACGACAAAGTATGGAATGAGAGACTAGGAAGGGTCCTCTGTGCTTCTTACTTATAGTTATGCCCAGAAAACAAGTAATGCATGCATGACTAGAGAAACAGTGTCAGTTGTTTTAATTAACATTTTCTGTTCAACATAGTAAGAATCTAAAAATACATCTTTTCCACGTGCCTTGCTAAATTTGTTTTTATTTTGAATGTAAAAAATGGAGGCTACTATTTTTTTTCTAAAGTTGACCTTTCACGCATACACACAAAGTCCTTCTGCTTATGAGCTGTACAATTGGATGGAAGGTGTGCCATTCACCAAAATGGAAACAAGTGGAAAGTACCAAGTTTAAGGGGTGAAGGTCATGAATTTGGTTTTGGATCGTTAAATGTGGGGTGTCTGTGAGAAAGATATTAAGCCAGATCCATACTCAGGCACAGATCACACAGGAAAGATCTAGGATGGAGGTATAAATTTACAAGCCATCCATATGTAGAGGGTAATTGAAGCTGTGAGCATGCATGTAATTTCTTGAGAGATGATACAATGATAAGAAAACAGAAATGGATCAATCCGTATGAAGTCCACCACTTAACAAAGTTGTTCTCCACCTTGGCTCTTCATTAGAGTCATGCAGAGGGCTTTAAAAATGCTGACACATGGGTCCCCCCTACAGAGATTATAATTTTATGACTGAATTGGTCTTGGGTGTGACCTGAGCATTCCAATTTTTTAAAGCTCCCCAAGTGATTCTAATGTGCAGCCAAGGTTGGAAACTACTGACTTAACAGCTGGGAAGAGCTGCCAAGGAAACAGAAAGTATCATCTAAAGAAATAGGAGGAACATCATGCAGGAAGGAGAGTCAACAGTGCCAAGTGCTGCTGAGGGTCAGTAGGATCAGAACCTGAAGTGTTCACTGGATTTAGCAACATGAAAGTCACTGGTGACATTGCTGAGAGGTGTTCACCACCTTCTTCGTTGGCCTCTCAGGAACTGCGATGATGTGGCTGTCACACTGTTCAGGCTTTAAAAATTTTTTTTTTTAGTATTTATTTAGTTTTGAGACAGAGACAGAGCATGAGCAGGGGAGGGGCAGAGATAGAGATGGAGACACAGAATCCAAAGGCTCCAGGCTCTGAGCTGTCAGCACAGAGCTTAACGCGGGGCTCGAACCCACGAACTGTGAGATCACGACCTCAGCCGAAGTCAGACGCTTAACCGACTGAGCCACCCAGGCTTTTTGAAGTTTTTTTTTTTTTTAATTTTTTTCACACTGTTCAGGCTTTATAAGGATGATGTAGGTGGCGTATAGTAGCAGGATTTGCAATCAGTTGAGTGAAGAGGGATGGGGACTAATTGATGCCCCGGGTATGTATTGCACAACCTCTATGGAGGGCAGTTTACCTCTGTCAAAATTATAAATGCATGTACAAGGAATCCCATTTCTAGGAATAACAGCTCAATGTCAAATGCCCAGGGCTATTCATTGAAACAGTGCTTATGATACCAACATATTGGAAATCCTGCAAATTCCCATCAACACGGATACTATAACCATGGTGGGAATACAGATGCCCAAGTGTACTGCCATGCTCTAAGATGCAGGGTGAAGACAAGCCCAAGAACAGTGTGTATGGCAGTGCACTAAGACCTGTCACACAAAAGGGGGTAATAGGTGCTTATTTGCATGTATCTGTTTTCTCTGCAAAGACACTTGAGACAGACACATGGGTTACATTCTGGAACATAAACTGGGTCCTGGCTGACTTGACAATGGATAAGAGAGAGAGTTTCATTGTATTCATTACTTTTTAAGCTTTTAAATTTCAAACTATTGAAACCTACTGAAAATAAAACTGTGATGGGAATGGTATTTCCCTGAGAAGAGCAGGGAGGATGAGGCTGCGTCCCAGGTATAATCAGAGTAGACTTTTGGGGACCACACCTATTTCCTTGTGCTCTGCAAATGCATCTAAGGGAGTAAAGGAATTTCTGTTGTTTGTTCCATCCTTTGTTGTTTTAAGTCCATAAGATTTGAAGAACTGGGGTATATTCTTTAGAGTTTAGGCTAGGAGATTGTTCATCAATGTCAAAGATATACTTTAGAACTAATATCTCTTTCCTGAAATCTTTTAATTCCCAGGAACTGAAGTCAATCTCTGAGGTTGGCATAGAATTCACAGGTGTAGGAGCCAGGGGTCTGGGGTTGCTTCCTAGTTTTTTTTTTCAGTAATTTACAGAGTGGGTTTAGGCAAGTTACTTCACCCGTGTTCACCTCCATTCTTCATCTGTGAAGGGAGGTTGATTGGTAATCCCTGCTTAGCTGCCTCTCCTAAACTGGAAGCAGCAAATGAGCCCTGGCTGTGCTGTCATTGGTGAGTTACAAAGATGCTTACAAATGTGGCAGGTTTGCTATTTTTATCCCATTGCTGCTTGAAATTTGAAGATCTTTTAGAATAAACAAACAAACACCTCCAAGGAAACTAAACATCCAGATTTCATTACAGGTCAGGAACTCAGTAATTTTCCAACCCTTAACCCTGTCACATGCCCAGGAGAGAGAGAAGACTCTCAGACTTCGGAAAACGCTTCTGTCTGCAAGAAAAGTACAGTACACGAAGAAGGCCTGGGTTGGCCATGTGCACAGAAAGGCAGGTTGACTAACTTCCTAAGGGGCCCATTAAGAAAGGGGTTTGAGGGGTAGCCACTGACCTACCAGCCAAGAGGATCAATCCACAGCCTCCCTCTGCAGGGCTAGCAAGACAGAAGAGCAGCCGCCAGACCGTCCCAGAGATCCTCAGAGCTTTTAGCAAGTGATCGGGTCTGTAAAGTGTGACCTTCCGAGAATGGTAAGAATAAGCTTTGTTCATTCATTTCATCTTCTCTAAAGGTATCTTAATGATATATTGATTTTTCCTTTTAGAGGAAATCATAAAATTTCTTTGTAAGACAGAGATATGAGCCTGTACTCCTAACCCTCACCAGCTCCCACTTCCCTGCAGGCATACAGATGTGAGGAAAGACCATCAGTGCTGGAGACCCAGCAGGAGGAAGAACCCCACTGTGAAAGCACTGAGTTCCACTGGCAGTCAGGAACTACCTGATGCTGGAGACCACGGGTGCCTGGAGGTTAGTGGGGGAGAACTCAGTGGCTCCTGCAGGGCCTGGAACTAGAGGGGAACAGAGCCAAGAATCACGCCAGTATTCTCTTATGTGAAGTGGTCCCAAACTGCAACCACGGTCCAGGGTGGATCCGATGGCAGCTCTTCCATTCTGATACCCATCAAGGTCCCAGGCAGCATTCTGAGAGGATGATAAAGGGGAGAGGAGAAGGGGGAGGAGGGGAGTTGGGAGAGGAGGTGTGATGGAGGAAAAAGCCTGGGGAGACGCTGGAGGTTTCTGCCCCATTATGCAGACTTTGTGCCTCCAGTGGAACAGAAGGGGAACTAGGTCTCCAACACCCCCCACCCCAAGTCCTGCCTCTCCCTCCACCAGTGACTGGAGGAGTCATTTGGCAGGCAAAACAATGAATTAACATGAGAAAGACCTGTCAGTCTTGCAGCTGCTTCAGCCTGATGAAGGGAAGATCAGGGAGGCCAAAACTGGGAGGAGGAGGAGGTAAAGCAAGACAGGGAGGTATGTTTGGGGCATGGTGGGAGGGGAGACTGGCACAGACTGACTGGAGGCTTGAAGGCTCTCTGGCTTCCATGTGCACTCCTGCTCCCTCATGAGCAGGGTGGGATCCTCCATGGTGAGGGACAGAGCCTGCATCCCTCCCTGGTCATTCATGGGATACATACATAATTCTGGATATAAGCCCTCTAAAATTCTGGTCAATTCTAGGACCATTCATTATTTGTTTTTTACATGGTACTTTCATTTTTCACCTACAAAAGTGTTTCACTGTGACTTTTATGTAAGCAGAAAAGGAGTAATAAGAATTAAAACAAAACCCTGAATACTTCTCATCTCCTGTAGTTCAACATCCAGGGTCATTCTCTGGGCATGCAGGAGCCCACTGGTCTAGTGGTCTAGTCAGCCTCCTCCCACACCACTTCCCCACTGCCACACCCACGCCCCCTCTGTCAAGCTCTCACTGCCTCATGCCCCTGTGTCCATCCTGCCCACAAATCCCAGATCAGATGTTGTATCCCTGCAGGCAGTTGCTCATGACCTCCCTAGCTGGCACGGTGCTCCCCATTTGGAACTCTCCTCAGCATGGGGACACAGCCCTGTTAGACTGTGTGGTCCAGAACCAGCCCCAAGTTTGTGGATAGTGGCTGTGGATGAAAAGGTCTCCAGGTTGGCAATACAGCAGCCAGGGAAAGGATGTGCTATGAACAGATTAAGTGCCTCACATGTGCCAACTCATTCAATCCTGGGAATAACTCTAAAAGTTAAGGTCTTGGGCATCTCCAGCTTACCCGGGTATAGCAGGCACATGGCATCATAGGACATGGGCCGGGAGACAGTGGAGCTGGGGTGAACACCTCTGTGGCCTGTCTCCAGAGCTATGTGTTCAGCCAGCATTAGACATGTCATCTATATTTTTCTGTTTGGAGAAATGGTACACCATGTCACAGCTTCTTCAAGAGATAACAGAAAAGCCTTCTGTGCCATCTGCTATAAGACTGAGATTGGGAAGACAGGCATAAAACCTTCTTTCCAGACCCTAAAAGAGGAGGCAAGGTCATGAGCACAGGGTTCTCTCAGGGGTGGATTTCCTTCCAACTAGTGTTTCCCACCCCAGCAGTGCACCATTTGTGACCACCTTCACCCTAAGAAGATGTGAGTTGAAGACTAGCATGTAGACAGTCCTTTTATCACTCAAAGATTTCTATGGTTCCCAAATGAATACGTTTGTGCCACTCTGACCAAGTTGCCAAAGAAAAGTTTACAAAGGAAAAGGAATAATGGTTTGCTTTATCAAAGGTCCTAGGTTTGAAGGAAGATCATCTCCACGATTCCTTTGAATACAGGGTTTGAATGCCCTTAAAATGGGATTCTTTTCACATGGGGTTTGTGGGACTCTCTCTCTCTCTCTCTCTCTCTCTCTCTCAGGGCCATTCTATCTTAACTTCATTCTACGATCTGGACTAGGGGTCCATGTCAGGGTCTCAGGATGATTCGTAACTGTCTCCCAACTCTAGAGTGGTGGTCGCAGCTTGGGGTTGATTGTTGGGGTTGCAACAATCTCTTTCTGCCTTAATGAAGAAGAGAAAGAAGGTGGAAGGGGAGTCAGATTCCCACAAATCCATTGAAAAGGGGAGGTAAGAGGGACTTAAGATGTAGGATGGGTAGATTCCCCAGGACAGTGCTGGGAGGGGTAGGGCAGGGGCTAGGGGTGTTGGGATTCACAGTGTGGAGTGGTGAGGGTTCATAGGATAAGGCTGTAGGGGGATAATGATGGAGAGTTTGGGGTAGGGCTGCTGAGTAGAGTGAGGGGTGGTGTGCCCCAAAGGCAGCTCTAGGGGAGCAGAGGAAGGAAAGAGGAAGCCAGTGTGCAGGGTGGCTCGCCTGGGGCTGGTGAGCTGCTGCAGCAGCCACCCTGCTCTCCTGGGTCCTCAAAGTCCTGTGTTCACAGAGCAGCAAGATGAGCACCACAGTCTCATGATGACCCATAACCAGTGTCATGTCCAGAAAAACACCCAGGCATTTCTGTTCTACCTGAGGAAGATAAAGAATCCCAGATCAAGGACCAGAAGCTGTTCTGGCAGTCACTCCAGGAGAGAACATCAGGGTGGGATGCCCTCACGGACCACAAGGAGAGGGGGGCAGTCCAGGCTCCAAGGCCACAGGACAAACTCACTGCCTACTGTGGCCCCAAGGTGGGATACTGGCACAGCCAACCCCATCTTCTCACCTGTTCCCAGCCCCTAAGTTAACCTGCAGGGACCTACCAGAGGCTTTCTACCTCCCTGCATGGAGGGGACATTGTGGGTTAAAGTGAGGCTCGAGGCCAGCCTGGGGGCCCATGTTTACAAGCCTATCCTTGAAGAATGGGCCCCTGGCCTTCCGTGTCACCCCTTCCCCAGAGCCCCCTGGGGATGGGATCTAGTCAGCAGCAGCCTACTCCTGACTGTCTCTTGCCAAATTCCGGGGAACAGAGGAGGGTGGACAGTGGACATGTGTGAAGTGTTTGTGGTTGATCCAGGGACTGTTGGGGTGGGAATAGAGCCATCACTGGTATCAGAGTTGGCAGTGTCCAGGGATGTTAAGTACCCAACCACCTGGAATGGTCCCACACAGAAAGGATTTCCCACTTCATATTCCCATGGGGACAGTAATGAGAGCAGCGGGCAGCACTTAGCAGCTTTGCTTCAATCTCCCTTCAGTTCAGTGACAGAATTCCAAGGGCCTCTGGGCCCTGCCTCCCCCTCCCCAGATCATCCACACAGCATCTCCATGCTGTTCCTTCTGCTTTGCCAGGTGACCCATTAAAGAAGGACATTGGAGCTCCATGTCGGGGACTTGCTCACCCAGATCTCCCCTGGCTGCATGACAGTGGAATCTCAGTCCCTCAGACCAGAAGAGGACCTGAGGCATAGACCTGTCCCCACTTGCCAGGGGCTTTTGCACCAGGAGCAGGTGAGGACCTGAGCTGGTTCCTTCCCATTACAGTGCCCTGGATCCCTCCCTGAACCAGGGAGGGTTCTTGCCCACTTCAGATTCCACCTTCCTGACCCAGACCCCTCACCTGCTCCCCATCCCCCCTTCTATGGAGCCCAGTGTATCTTGTCCCCAGGTGTGCATACACCTTCTCTCCTAGAATGGGCTCTGAGAAATACTTGGGAGGGTGGACAGCAGCACCTCACGCCTTCAGATGTGGCCTTGCTGGCTTCTGGGCACAGGTGACCCAATTCCTCTGCAGGACCTGGAGGTCCTCTGAATGGAACTGTGGGCATCCTCCTGCAAAGCTGGTTGGTAGAGGGAGGGGGAATAGGTGTAGAGGGTCCCCACAGGGGAAGGAGCAGCGAGAGATGGAGTTCACAAGCCCTGAGTGCCTCAAAGTCCATGTCAGACTTTGGTGACCTTGTCCTCCTGGCACCTCATGTGATCTCCGTGAGCGGACTCTGAGATGGAGACTGGGCACCACAAACAATTCCCCAGCCCAGCTCTCCTGAACACTGGTGGTCTCTGAGCCTGGACGCGAAAAGTTAGCATCCAGGACCACAGCCCCTGCCGCATGCAGGCTCACTCCATCCCAGGGCCCAGAAAGGCAGGACACAAAACACCCCATTTAAATAATATAATATGGTAAGTTCTTAAGTAGCACTACTGTTCCAGGAACTACCAGAAGTGTCTTACATGTATTGACACACTCAGACCTCTCAGAAGTTCTGCAAAGTAAGTTCTGCCATCGCAAAGGCAAGGATGCTGACACAGAGAGGTTAAGTCACTCACACAGCTGGTGAGCAGTACAGTCTGGTTTTGAATTGAGACAAATTGGCATTGCAAAGCAGCATCACTCAAATGTGGTGTAATCCCCAGGCTCTTACGATGTTCTGTGGGGATGAGAACAGGCTATAGAGAGGGGGTGACATTCAGCCCAGTGTCAGAGGTGCCTGCAGACAAGGGGAAGGAAGGGTGCTCTGAAAAGGAACAGCATGAAGAAACACAGGCCAGAAAGTGCCAGGCATGTTGAGGGGAATGAGATTTCTATATTGCTCAGGTATAAAAATCTCTTTCTGACATCAAAAATGTTGCAGTCATTTTACTTCCAAAATCTATAGATTTCATTAAGTTTGTTCAGTGACACTTATATGTGTGTGTTTTGTCACACGGCATTTCCTACAATAGTCAAGAGCAGGATGCTATCTCAATCTATAGACTATGCCAATGCAAACTAGGATGGCCCATGGCCCCATGAGCCTGGTGCCCCAGGGAGGCTCTGAGAGCCCTGGGTGCCGAGCACATGGGGAGCTGGAGAGGCATGGGGGCACCAGGACATGGGCTGGGTTTTGTCCTGGCAGTAGCTGGAGCCAGTGGAGGGTCTTGAGCGGTGCAGAGACAGGGCCTCTGGAACAGCAAGGATGATGTCAGGAAGGAGGAGAGGGACATGAGGTGAGAGGCGCTCCCTGGGGAGGCTGATGTAATCATTCAGACAAAGGAAGGGGAGCCTAGGCAAGGGCAGGGGCAGTGGGGACAGAAAACAAAGGGTATGTGACAGTGCCAGCTAATAGCTGCAGCACTCACACCTGTCAGCCACTGAACTGAGGCCTCTACAGACTCTCATTGAGCCTCACAACCACTAGGATTACCCCATTTTCTAGGTGAGCCAACTGAGGCACAGGGAGGCTAAGAAAACTACCTAAGTACACACAGCAGGTGGCTGTCTGGCTGGGATGTGAAGCCAGGTGCCACGGCTCCACTGCCTGTACTAGCAGCCTGTGGCCTTCTGCCTCTACTGGTGGGATGGTGAGATGAGCAGGGTGTAGGGCTGTTGGGCCCTGGGGACTGGTTCAGATCACCAGGGAGGAGTAAGGAGGATGGAGCGGTGGAAGAAGGTGGAGGGGGCAGGGCCGGGGTTGGGCTGCTTCCAGGAGTGCTGAGTCTGGGAGACAGCCTTACTTCTCACCTGCTCTCCCATAAACCTCTGTCCCTCCCCCACAGAAATAAAATCAGAAGGGAGCAGACACTGACTTTCCAACAAATGATTCGAGATTTTGTACTGACACGACATAGGGACCAGTGTGCAGAGATATATGAGGAACCCGATTGAAGGCAAGGTGGTGGCACATGCAAGGCCTGCAAGAAGTCCCTGATGGACACACAACCCACACTCACCTCAGGAAGGTGGCATCGTCTCTTGCCCCCAGGCTTGTTGTCTCGAGATTAGGACTTAGCTTCTGGTCCTGGCAGACATCCGTTCCAGGGAAAGGAACGGTGAGGCAGAAAAGGAGAAAGGGCCAAGAAGTTAGCTGCCACCAGGTCCTGCCAGTGTGGCCAGGGACCCATCTGGGGAGAGCTAGAAGGCGGTGCAGGTGGTCTCCTGGCTTCTAGTGGGAGAACGTGAGCAGATGAGCATCCACGAGGCTGCCTGCTGCATTAGACATGCTCTAGCTCGAAGACTCCTGGGAAGGTTCTCAGGGATGCCATGTTTGGTTCGCAGAGCTGTATAGACAAGGGTCTCAGTGCCCTATCTTTCTCTTTTTTTTTTTTTAACTTGTTTTATTTTTTATTTTTTAAAATTTGCATCCAAATTAGTTAGAATGTAGTGCAACCATGATTTCAGGAGTAGGTTCCTTAGTGCCCCTTACACATAGCCCATCCCCCCTCCCACAACTCCTCCAGCAACCCTCTGTTTGTTTTCCATATTTATGAGTCTCTTCTGTTTTGTCCCTCTCCATGTTTTTATAGTATTTTTGTTTCCCTTCCCTTATGTTCATGTTTTGTCTGAATGGATAAAGAAGATGTGGTATCTATATACAATGGAGTATTACTTGGCAATCAAAAAGAATGAAATGTTGCCATTTGCAACTACATGGATGGAACTGGAGGGTATTATGCTAAGTGAAATTAGTCAGAGAAAGACAAAAGTCATATGACTTCACTCATATGAGGACTTTCAGTGCCCTATCTCTTTTTGCACCAGCACTAGTGCCCCCTTCCCTGTCATCTTTTCTCCACTTATTCTTTGAACACTGAGGACAGGCAAGGCCCCTGCCCAGTCCCTGCTCCTAAGGATCACCTCTGTCCACTGCAAGAGCAAGTCAGTGCATGCCCATATGAGTGTGAGTGCATGTCCTGTGAGTGGCTGGCTCAGGAAGGAGCACTCCACAGGGCCTGTCTGATCCTTGCTCCATCCTCCCTGCACAGAGTGAACTGTGGAGTCAGAGCCATGCTGCCTCTGCAGCCAGCCCTTAGGAGGCAGTCGGTAGCACTGGGCACAGAAACATGGCCTATCACTCATGATGCCTGAAGACATAAGTTTAGGGAAGCCCTATCTCTTCATCCCTGTTCAGTTGTTTTCCAGCCCTTGGGTTCTGAGAAGCCCTTGTCCATGTGTATGCTTTACTTGTTTAGTGTCTGTCTGTCTTTCTTACCCTACTGTAAGCTGCAGGAGGATAGACTTTGTAGTCCTTACCTGCAGTTATTTCCCCAAAGCCTGTCAGAGTTTTCTAGTAACTGAGGTTTGTCGACTGACTGAGTGATGGGAAGCAGGATGGCCAGAGGATCCAGGGGATTCCATCTCCTGCCTGCCAGTGTTAACAGAGAGTATGTGACTTGACTTCAGAAAAAACACCCCCCCCCCAGGGTCCATGCTGGTGTCAGTCCATAACCCACCTTGGCCTGTGCCTGTCATTTGTCCTCTCAGGGTCTGAGCAGCATGTGCAGCTTCCCTGAGGCCCCATCTGACCACCATCATGGTGACAGCCCAACTCCATCCACCTAGGCAGGGAAGGGGACCCAGGCTCAGAAGGCATGGAAGGCATAAGTCTGGGCAACTCCCTTCTCTAATTAACAAAGCAGATGCCTATGGCCGTCGGATGGCTCCTCCTGACCATTACATTGTACCAGAGCAGATTCCATGCTGAGAAGGTCAGCCCACCATCCAGAACCTGCACCCCAGCATGTGCTAAGTGCAGACTGCCAGCCACACCAGCTGACGTTTTCAGTCCTCAGTGGGTCACAAAACCCTACACTTGTCTCCAAGCTCTTATTAGGAAGTAAACTACCCAGACCTGTCCTAATAATGAAAATCTGTTCTGCTTCAGCCTGCAGAATGTAGACACCTTCCCAGCCCTGGCTTCTTGTCTCAGGTGTTTGGCCCACTGTGACTTTTCTTCTCTGGCTAACCCATCAGCAACCAGGTACAGATTCTTGGTCTCTGTCCACCAGTTTCTCAAACCTCACCAGCTCCTGGCCCTGCCCAGGGCTCCACTGCAGCCCTGTCATTCAAAAGACCAGTGCCTTGCTTTGAGAGGGCCTGAGTGGCTCCCCAGCCCAGGCCAGCAGAGAGGCAATTAGAGGAGTGTGCTAGCTGTGTGGTTCACATCCTTCTTCTCCTCCAAGAGGAAACAAATATTTTGAAGAGACGAATTCATAGGGAAGGCACATTACTCAGCAGGTCTGCTTCTCAGCACTCCCTGAGGGGAAGGCACAGAGCAGGGCAAAGGCCATCATCATTGTGTTAATAATGGATGCCATGCTGCCTAAAGGCCCACTGTCGTCTGTGCATGTGCTTTGCAGAAGTCCAATTAGGGCTGAATTATAGTAATCAATAGAGCAGCAGGATTTAGCTCCAAACAAAGAAAACACGGCCCCACTCCACTGAGGGGGATTTATGAGAGAGAGGCATGCTGGCATAATTGGAGGATGCACTTGCAGCCTGCAAGCTCTCCTGGGTCTGGCATGTCTTTGAGGGAAAATCCAACTGGCCCTGTTGTGTAAGTGCTTGGACCTTCCCTCCAGGGATACCAGAGGAAGGCAGTGTCCTGACCAGAGCAGGTGGGTGAAGTAGGAGGAGTGTGCCCTCAGTATCAGACACTCGAGGCTCAAGTGTCTGGTGGGGTGACCTACCTTCTGCAAAGGGTTTACCTCTCTGAGCTTCTCTGAATATGTCCTCACATGCAAAGTATTATAGTTAATATGGATTGTATACTTGAAATTTGCTGAGAGTTGATCTTAAGTATTCTAACCACACACACATGAAAATTGTAACTATGTTAATGTCTTAATTAGCTTGATTGTGGTCATCATTCAACAATGTATACATTAAACAATGTTAATTAAATGTTCAATGAGTACATTAAAATGTATACAATGTAAACATACATTAAACAATGTATCAGGACATCCCATTGTACACCTTAAATATATACACTTTTCATTTGTCAGTCATACCCCAATAAAGCTGGAAAAAACCCTACCTGCTCCATAGAACTGTCTATAAACATGTCTACAAGTGCCCTGAACCTGTCCCCATGCATGGCACATGGGACCACTGGGATGTGCTTCTCCTTCTCCTTCTTTCACCACACTAACACCTCATACACTCCACCTCCATGTCCCAATGCTGCTCCCCCTTCTCGAGTGTCCTTCTCCCCAATGCTGCCCTCCTACATTACCCCAGCCAAGCACGGATAGGATCCTCCAGGGTCCCTGTGTTCACACATAGCACTCCCACATCCTCCCTTTGAAATAGAACCCTATTCTTGTGCTTGACCCTGGTCTCTACTGATGGAGCACAGGCCACCATAGATGGACAGCCCAGCCTAGATGATGGCCAGAGGGAAGGAGAAGGCTTCCTCAGGCTCCAGTTGAGAGCAAAGTGCTGATGGATCCCACTTCCAGCTGACCTTGAGGGTCAGCCATTCCCCTCTACCTTACAACCAATCCTATGCCTGGCCAGCTCACACAGAAGCCACCCATGACTGCACAGTATCAAAGTGGTTGCCCCTTCCCCGCCCCACCACTGAAAACTACACGTCACCTTTGCTAGGGACTGAGAGGGTCTTAGCTCTGCTTATGTGTGTATGGTCCAATTCATGATACATCTGAAGTGCCAGGGAAGACAAAACAGAAAAAAATGGCATTAGGGAGAAAAGAGGGCAAAATAGGAGGAGACTGACCATTGGCTATTTTTAGTTTATTTTTTATTTTTTTTTCATGTTTATTTATTTTGTGAGGGAGAAAGAAAGAAAGAGAGAGAGAGAAGAGAGAGAGAACAAACAGGGGAGGGGCAGGGAGAGAGGAAGAGAGAAAATCCCAAGCAGACTCTGTGCTATCAGAGCCTGATGTGGGGCTCAAACCCACAAACCATGAGATCATGACCTAAGCTGAAATCAAGAGTCATATGCTTAACTGACTGAGCCATCCAGGCACCCCAACTATTGGCTATTTAATAGGTAAGAGTAGCAAATATATTGGAAAATGAGCATGACACAGCAGGAATCTTGGTCCAAATGGAACAAAAATGGTTTCATGGAAGGCTGAGGTTTTATGTCCCTCTGTAGGGACAAAGTAAAACCACGAGTGGGATTCTACCCAGCACACTGGAGCACAGACCTTGGTGGGAAAAGCAAGGCAAAACAGCTGGAGCTCCCGGAACAGAAGAGGATCCTGGGGCTGTGGTCTGCATGCTTACCAGGTACCAGTTTCCTAAGCATGTTGCCTCAGTTACTTCCCAGAACTGTCCCATAAAAGAGGACTCATGGAACTGCCCCACTTCCCAGATGTGAAAGTGGAGGCTCAGGGCCATACAGACACTCTCTAGGTCCCTTCTCAGCACACTCCCAGTGGCAGTAACACCTGAGCCATCAGTCTCAAAGAGTACTTGCACCAGGGCCCTGCCTCCTGATCTCAGCTTCTGCTGCTTTGCCTTAGAGGCTGGTCATACGAGCATCACTTTAAGGAGCCAAATCACAAAATTCCCTTTGGTTCAAGTCAGCAAGTATTTACTGAGCACCTACTATGAGCCTTGAAACCACTTAGACAGTAATTGGCCACTGCCTCCAGTCTGTCATCGCTGGGGACTTGAAGGAGATTGATTCTCCTGCAAACAATGCCAGACTCTGTGCTCAGACCCATTGGGATGTCTGTTACTTTTCTGTCAGCATGAAACCAACTCCTTTTATATCAGAGCTAGAATGCCAACTGACCCTGGTTCTGACCACAGAGTTAGCATTATCCATCAGAAGAGGACCCTCATTCCATTAGTGTAATCACCCCAGGAGAGCACATGGCTTCACCCTTGAAAGCAGGAACTACTTGCTGCCTGAGAGAAGAATTTCCAGAAATAACTGATGCTTCCTTTCACCTGGAGCCAAGACAGCCCTCAAAGTGTCACACAGTACACATTCAAGGTAGGTCTTTACCCCTAATGGGCTGGGAAACAGCCAAGAGCCAAGAGAGAGCCTTACCCTCCCCTAAAGCTGATGTCCCTAAGCCAGAGGGAACATTGTCTGCATCTTACTCCCACCTAAGCCACAAGGGTAAGACCCAGACAGCTTAGTTTGGCTTACTGGCCCCACATACTAGTATCCTATCTCTCCACATTTATCTCCATTGCAATGTTCTCCATGGCTTGCTGGCAGAATGTTTGCACTAACTTACTGAATGGAAAGAAGAAAGGAAGGAAGGGAGGGAGGGAGGGAGAGAGGGAGGAAGGAAGAGGAAATAGACTGAACTTGTGGTCCAGTCTTTACATAGATATACAGTCTAGGTTAAAAACAACTACTACTAATGGGCACCTGGGTGTCTCGGTCAGTTAAGCATCTGACTCTGGATTTCAGCTCAGGTTGTGATCCTCCTGGATTTGTGAGATGGAACCCCAAGTTGGGCTCTGGGCTGACAGTGCAGAGCCTGCTTGGGGTTCTCTCTCTCTCTCTCTCTCTCTCTCTCTCTCCTCTCTCAAAATAAATAAACATTTAAAAAAGCTACTACTGATAATAACTTAAAGTCTTTAATTTCCTTCCCCCAAAATCATTTAAAAGGAATTTTAACCTATAACACACACACACGCACACACACACAATCACACCCTGACATAACCCATCTCTTCCCACATGTCCCTCAGCCCCTGATACAACCTCTAAAGAAAACCCCACCCTCCCCTGCCTCAGCACTCTCCCTCCTCACTCCTGCTATCTGCTCCCTGGTCTTCCCCTGTAAGCCCCACCACTGTGAGCTTATCTTCTCCGTCAAGATCCAGGTCCTGTTGAGAGGCAGGGAAGAAAGAGGTCCTGTATAGAGCAGAGAAGCTCAAGAGCTCAAGTGGCAAGCTGTCCATCTGTGTGGGAAGAGGATGGGTGCTAAAGCAAGCACAATGTGTACCAGTTCTGTAACTCGGCAGTTAAGAGCTTAGATCTGTGCAATTCAGATCCACGCATCACCACACAAGCCATGCAGCCTCCAACAAGGCGACAGCAAAACCTGCCCTTTGGGGCTGTTAAATAATCATAGAAGAAGTGTTTAGAACAATACCTGACACAGAGTAAATGTTGACTTTCGTCATTTAAGATTGTTAATTTTTCTCATCTGATAGCTAGGTGGTTCAAAGTCTTAGATTGAGCAGGAAGAAAAACTAGAGATCATTTAGTTAAACTTCCCTTCCAAAGCCAACTTTAATCTCTAAGCCATATCATTACCAGGTAGGCACCAAATTCTTACACTTTCAGGAACAAGGAACTCACCAGTGACTCCTGCAGAAAGAGAAAAGAGCCAGAGGGTGACTAACAGAGTCTGGGGTACACACGCCAGATGAGATGAGGAGTAATTGTGCTTTTATTTCCCCAAAGGGGGTATATTCATCACAGCTCTGTGGTTGAAAACTACCAAAAATTGACTGAACAGGCTTAAGCTAAAAAGGACGTATGTTATTCCTCTTAATCAAAACATCCAGGAGCAGGGCTTTCAGGCAAGGGTGGATCCAGGGGCTCAACGAGGTCATCATGACTCAATCTTATTTTTACTATTTATTGATTCTATTTTCCTATGTGTTGACCCATTTCCAAACATAATTTCCTCTTGTAATGACTGCCAACAGCTCTGAGTTTATACCCTATGAGCTTAGTAGTCCCAATAAAGGCAAGTCACCTTTCCCAGTGGTCCTGCACATGTACCAGGATTACCTCTGGTCAGACTGCTTTCAGTCACATTCTACCTCTGAAGCAATCACTATGGCTAGGAGTATTCAATGCATTGAATGGCCAGGCCTGCATTCCACACCCACCCAAGAGTCCTGAAGGATAAGCAGTTTTTCTCACAAAGTGAGAGAAAAAATGGGGGTCTTATTTCCAAATTAGGGTGGGGGGCATGGATGCTGAGCAGGCAAATGCCTTGGGGATCCACTTGTAAATAGGTTTTGAGGGTGAAAGTTGTTTGAACATCATGGAAGCCACCCCCCCTTCTCCCTCCCAGGAACCCCATCCTGCAACACTCTCTTAAAATGAAGATCACCCATGGGAGAGCAACATCCAGAACTGTGCCCTCCCCATAGACCGGCAGGGAGTCAGCAGCAAGGAAGTCGGGATTGGGGGAAAGGGCCTGTGAAACCCCCTTCTTTGGCACTGTGGTGGGATTACTCCTCTGCTCCCAACCCAGGCTAACAGGATGACTGTCTTCCTAGGTTCTAGGTCATTTACTGTCCACCCTGCCTGCCAGTCTCACCTCACTGTTCTGGGCCCTTTGTGGTCTGGTTAAAAGCCTGTAGTCTGTTTGGCTGGGCTGTTTTCTTACAGGTGGGGGGCCCCATGTGGCCTGACCTCATGGGCAAGAGCTGGGTAAGTACTGCCTGAGAGATTGAATGTACAAAGAGATAACAGCCACACCAAACATAAAAATAGAACTCTGACCCACAAGCTGCAGCAACTAGCCCAGGAAACCAATCCATGGTCCATAGTAACCAGTCCAGCAAGCCAACTTACTGTCTGCAAGTTAGACTTAGAGGAAGTCAGCCTACTATCTCTAGCAACTGGTCCAGGAAGCCAAACAATAACCCCTGTAACTATGGGCCTAAACTGGCCAGGACGTGGTTTGTAACTGACAAAACTCCAATTTTTGTCTTTGCTTTCAACTTAACACCAACCAGAGAGCCAAATATGCACCCCTAAGCAATCACATAGGATTCCCTGCCTCTGGTTAGCCTGCTTACAGCTTCCCCATGCCAACAGAGCACTCCTTCCCTTTTTCTACCATAAAACTTTCCATTCCTGCACCTGTCTTTGAGTTGCTGCCAAAACATAAGTGACAATAGCTGACTCCCTTGCTATTGTGGGTTCTGAATAAATAACCTTTGCTTGTTGTCATTTGGGTGGCCTTTGTTTATTGCCAGAGAGCTGCTCAGCCATTGCCCTGCTCCCCACCTAAGTGAGCCCTGGAAGAACACTTGTTCTCCTCTCCCTCTCAGGTGATTCTTGCCTAACTCAGCAGCTACAGCCAGACACCCCACTGGTGCCAGGTTTTGTGGATGAGCCCGGTGGAACTGGGTGTGTTGCCTTCTCTGAACACACCACAGGGTGCTCCCTGACCTTGAATCCATGGCAGAGTCTGCCTGGCAAGTACCAGGAGGGAGTGCAGAGTGTAGGAGAAGAAGGAGGATGGTGTGTGTCTAGGGCGGGGGGGGGGGGTCAATGAGTCCAGGATAGAGTTTGAGTTTGAAAGCCCATCAGTGACACAGGGCTGGCATCTGACATGGGCTTTGAAGGATGAATTCAAACGATAGCAAAGAAAGGTGTGGGGCAAATGGAAGCCAAGCAGAAAAGCATGGAGGCAGGAGAACTCTGAAGGAAACATGGTCATTTGTGGCTCAGAGACATTACTGCTTCCCTTTGGGGCCCTGAATGCCTGTAGTTCAAAAACACTTTTCAATAAACACAGACAAAAGCACTTTTCAATAAACACAGATTAAAAAGGCTTAAATCTCTGTTTCCCTGTTCTCCATATGCATAAAACGATAAACACCCCTGGGATGGCTGGGATTTATATAGGCAGATTTTTGCAAGTTGTCTTATGTATCTGAACTATGGTTTATAAATCAAATTTGGTTCTCTTTGCTGGAGAGTAAATTATTTATCCAAGGCAGAGCACAGGCGATAGAAGGAAAGGCACAGAGAAGTTGCTATTTCTCAGATATCATTTATATTCCCAGAGATGAGACAATATTGGGGGTGGAAGTTTCTGCCTTGCCAATTTTAGCATTCTTTCTTCATTTCATGTGCTCTCTGCTGGTAGCCAAGGACTTCTGAAATTGGCTTTCTGTTGAGCCTTCACTCATGGAATTCAAATCAGAGTCCCAGGTTTAGGTCCAGAACTCTACTCAGTTGGAGATGCCCTGAGTGTGGGAGATAACATGTCCAGCTGTAAGTTGGGGACCAGCAGACCACCCTGAACCAACTCTCGTCTCACTCTCCACATGACTTTAGGTACTCTACCTAACCCTGCTGGACCTCTGTTTCCTCACAGCCAGAATGGAGTAGTAATGTCCTTCCCAAAGGGTCTTGTGGGATTGAATGTGATTGCATCTGCCATACTGATAGATGGAATAATAAGTGGGATCAGTCCCCATGTGCTAAGAGCCCAATGTGAGTTTGTCTTTCTAACAGCCAGAACCCCGTGGGGGGGGGGTTCTGTGAGGAGGTGGGGCATAGCTAACTTTCAGTCATAGCTCTCAAGGGCACACTGGTTTTATTTTCTCATTCTTTGGCTCTGATCTGCAGGAATGGGGAGTGGTGCTCACATGTCTGGGGCCACAATGCTATGTTGGGCTAAACCCCATAAGCCCCTCCATTTATTATCCCCATGCACTTCAGGAAGCACAGAAATGAGCCTCCATCAAGTAGACTCTAAAGAATTGTGGACTGGTTATATTTTCCTAAAAATCCAGCAAAGAATTGTAAGATTTGCAATCTCAAATAGAACCATCTGCTGTCCATATTTACGATCAAATGTTTCCTAGGACCTACCTATTACTGTGTCTGTATAGGCCCAGTTGTTCAAGGTCTCATGGCCTTCAGGTCACCAGAATTATTTTTCTCCATAGTTGGCTTTGAGGAGAAAGTACTAGCTGACATAAAACAAGGCTGGTAATGTAGTCCTGGAACATCACTCCTGGGGTCTGCTCCCTCCCCACAGATACCACCCAGTCATCTGCCCCTTCTACATCTGCTGCCTGCATGTGAGAGCTATGCTCACACTGTAACCCTCAGGTGCTGCTAGTGTCCAAAATCCAAGGAAGGTTAAATTGTATTTATTAAGCTAGATTTCTTGAGGCAGAAAAGAAGACATGTATCTTCCAGAAAGAATGCCAATAAGTGTTGAAATGAAAATGAAAATAGTTATTTGTCTGAGCCCAAGTTGATTCCAAAAATAATGTAAAATAATCCATTTCCTGAGTGTTTTATCTTACTGAGGTTTTGCAGCATCCTTCTGACCATCATGCAAGAAGTATTTTCAGAGTGCCTCTGTGCCTGTCACCACTATGGGCTCAGCTGTGTCATCCTGGGGCCCACCCTTAAGCCTCAGAGACACCATGGCCCCAGGCAGGCAGGGGTACAGCCTGTGGATAAGCATTCCCAAAGTGCTATATGTAGAAGAGGTGAGAATTGAAGACACATCTGAGTCTCACAGTCAGAAATGAGGGAATGATGTTCTTACCCTGGGACAAGGAAGTAGCAGAAACAAATGTCAGCTCCAAAAGAGCAAGAGGAAAGGCAGGGATGAACTATGTTGCCCATAAATACGTGTTGAAGTAGTAACCTCTAGTGACTCAGAAAGTGACCTTATCTGGAAATAGAAGTAATCAAGTAAAAATGAGGTCATTAGTGTGGGCCCTAATCCAATGGAATTGGTTTCCTTATAAAAAGGGGAAATTTGGATGGAGACACATCCACAGAGAGACAACATGAAGACATAGGGAGAAGATGCTATATGACTGGAGTCATGTATCTACAAGCCAAGGAACACCAAAGAGTGGCAGCAAACACCAGAAAACTAAAAGAGGAAAGAAAGGATTTTCCTCAAGAGCTGTCAGAAAGTGTGACCCTGCCAACATCTTGATTTCAGACTTTTCAGTCTCCAGAACTTGAGAAAATAAATTTCTGCTGTTTTAAGTCACCCAGTGTCTGGAACTTGTCACAGCAGCCCTAGGAAAGTAGTACAGGGAGCATTGTAGTTTGGGTTCCTTCAGAAGTCCACTATGGGGCGAAGACACAGCACAAGTAGACTTGGAGAGTGGGAGTCTGGGAACACTGGTGGAGGAGAAGGGAAGTGAGGCAGGGATAGGAAGACAGCCAACAAACAATGTGTTATCAATCCAGGGACCTCTGAGGGCACTGGGGTTGGATGCCTCTGGGGAATGTTGAAAGCCGTGCAGAACCTCCAGCTGCAAGGCAAGGGAACTGGGTATTTATGTACCAACTCCCGTGAGTTCAGGGCCACTATCATGATAGGGGGTAGGGGTGGTGGAATAGGGAGGTGTTAATTTTCTGGAACTCTGTGTGGTGGGCATGATGGGCTCCAGAGAAAGCCCTTGGGCAGGGAAGCCCAGGACCAATGGTGTGTGCTGATGAGACAAGGACATGCATAGGGCACCAGAGACCAAAAAGTCTGGACTTTGCCACATAGCCAGTAGGGATGTAATGAAGTTTCCTAAGCACAGGATTGACCAGAACTTGACTTTTGGGACATGAACATGCTAAGTTGCACTAGAGAAGGAAAAACAAAAAAGAGACAGCCTAGGGGTAGCACTGCTAGGTGAGGGGCACAACACCCAATTGACATGGAGATAGTAGGAATGCCAGATCTCATCCCCTAAGCTACATGATCATGACTTAGGGAGCCTTGAGAAAGCGAGGAGTCAGGAAGTGGAGAAGGATGGCTTCCTGACATTTGGGATGAGTAGGTTTAGGAAAAGGACTGTTCACCATGCCCCTCACTCCCCCCACTCAAGTCCAAATTTCAGACCAAATGAGAAGCATAAACCTGCTTCTGGGAGTTGAGCAGATGGCTTTTCCAAAGCTTTCCCAGTTCTCATTCCATCCAAAGCAAACACAGATTAGAAGCCACAGGGTTTGCAAATGCCACTGTGCTATTTGGAACTAGAATTTCATTTGCCAATTTGTAGCCTGTACTTCCAACTTTGCTTCAAAAGAGAGGGTTATCAACACTGACTTTTAAATAAATGAAGAAACTGAATAATGCATCCAATCTAAATATGGCTTTAATTTCCTTGACAATAATAATCATATAAAAATCATTGATATAAATTGCTTAACATATAGAAGACCCCCAATAGGAAGCACAAGAAAGAACATGACCCTTGTTAACTCACATAAATCACAGAGACATTGGTTTTCCTCACTTTTGACCAGAGATGCCCTCTAAGCTGGGCTGCTCAGGGAACTGGCTGCTCTCTCCTCCTCCTTGAAGGGAAGGTAATATCCTTCTCTCTCCACAGGCCTGAGAACAACCAGCCTCAGTTCAGCACTGGATCTGTCAGTTCCTGTGTTACCACTATGTCTGGTGCTTGTGGAGGGGAGGGTGGTACATCCTCAGAAGCATTTATGGGAGACTCAAATGTGGATTTAGCTGGCTGAGACAGAAAAAAAGATTAACCATGCTCAGGCCCAACTGTGATGTGCCTAC
Source organism: Lynx rufus (assembly GCF_022079265.1). Classification (NCBI taxonomy): domain Eukaryota; kingdom Metazoa; phylum Chordata; class Mammalia; order Carnivora; family Felidae; genus Lynx; species Lynx rufus. Next base: position 19,508,139 of record NW_025814830.1, on the reverse strand, counting down.
AGCTGACATCAGGTGGGAGACAGTTACCAGAACCTGGAGGAACTTGGGAGCAACTCCCAAGACAGGCTCACAGTCTGTTCTTCACACTACTGTGTGAAAGAAGACTCTGGTGTCTGTGCCTCTTTCCCCAGGAAGGTCTGGGCACACACCACAGAGGCTGAAGACAGATTAACATTCATACATGCATTTATTATACCTTCCTACATTCCCTCAACAAACATTTACTGAGAGGGCACAGATGAAGGAAGCCTCATGGGGGTTGGATGCATAGGTGGGCCCCAAAGCACACTGCCAGGGGATAGAGTAAGAACTGGGACTGAAACAATACAGTGTCACAGCCAAAAGGGTGGACTCTACTCCCAAAACATAAGATCAGAATTCAGCCCTCATAACCTGCAGACTGCCTGTATTGGGCAAATTATTTAACTTCCCCAGGGCTTAGTTTCCTTATTTATAAAATGGGGGTGATAAAAGCACCCACTCTAGGGTGTCATGGAGGACTAAAGGAGATAGAAGGGCTGTGTAGCAAAATCCCTGGCATGTGGTGAGTCTAATAAAGGTTATAGTCATCATCACTGAGAGGAGAACATAGTGTCACTGGAGGACTGCACAGCTAAATAATGTGAGTGGAACACACAGCCAACAAAATGAAAGAGGCAAGCTTTGAACCCAGATAGCTGAATCCAGAGGCTACATCCTTGATTCCTACACCCTGCTGACTTCCAGGAAGAAGAGGGCACGGAACCTGAGAGTAACTGACTCCCAAGTGTCAAACACACACTCTGGTTTAATCTTGTCAACGAGCCTGTGATGAATCATATTATCCCCGTTGCAGGTGAGGATCCAGGTCATAGATGTTAGGTAGCTTGGTGGGATCTCCTCTGGACTCCCAAGAACACCCTAATCCTACAGTTGTAACCCATGTCTCCATCTGATAGTGCTTACAATACCTTCTCAGAACAGCTGTAACATTCCTGGCCACAAATTGTGTTGGGTTGAACTGTTTTGTTTTATTTTTAGTGCTTACCTGAAGAAATCAAGTTTATCTAGAGTGTCTTGACCTCAAAGAAGCCAGAGGGCTAATGACCACCTTCTCAGTGAGATGGTAAAGGCCCACCTGTTCTTAGTAATAGCGATCTTCCTGGTTGGAAATGAAGTTGACATTGAGGGCCCATTGCAAACGGACTAAAACACTGTGTTTTTTAAATAAATCCTATGGTAGAGTCTTTGATGAAGTGAGGACTCACCTGTGAAGCAAACGGTCCTCCTTTTATTTACTATTCTGTGTCTTCAGACAGGAAAGAGAGTGTGTTTGTATGTAAGTTATGGTAACAGTGCCTAACTGAGAACTTACAAAGTCCCAGGACTTCCCCTAATAATGTTACAACGTTATCTCCTTTAGTTAGGACACCACCACCATGAGCTAAGTTCTGATATTATCCCCAGTTTACAAATAATATATCAATCAAGAAGGACCAAAGCAGTGATACTCAAGAGGTGTCAAGGATCAGCAGCATCAACATCACCTGGAAACATGTTAGAAATGTATATCCGTAGGCCCCCCATATGGGCATATCTACCAGAACCTTTGGGCAGGGCCAGCAATCTGTGTTCTAACACGCCCCCAGGTGATTCTGATATATGTTAAAGTATGAGATCCAGCAGCCTAGGGAAAATGAAGGACCCCCAAATCACAATGTCTTATAGCAGGGGTTGGTAAACTATGGTCAAGCACCAAAGTCAGCCTACTCTCTGTATGTAAATAGTCTCCTTGGAATACAGCCATGCCTGTTCATTTAAATGTTGTCTATGACCAATGTTCTGATAAAGAAGCAGAACTGAGTAGTTGTGACAGAGGCCACATGGCCCACAAACCCAAAAATATTTCCTTCCTGGCCCTTTACAGAAATGGTGCTGACCCCAGCTTAGAGCAACTACAGTTTATGTCTTGCTCCCACTGCCGATCGCTGGAGGCAGCCATGGATCCTGCAACCCTCCTTCTCTGCCTTGGTTATAGTGGCATGTCCTATCTGGAGCTTTGCCAATTGTGCTGGCAAAGGGAGAACAGACATGGCTTCTGCTCTGAAATAACAGAAGTTATCCACTCACAGTTCACTGGCCAAAGCCTAACATCCCTGGAAAGGGAAGAATAATCCCCACTTTCCCCTTCCCATTTCCTCCACCCCAGGAGGGGAAGCAAATAATCATGAACGACAAGCTAATCCTCTCATCTAAGCCTTTCCCCTAGTAACAGATGTGAAGTTTGCTTTCCTCTCATGTGGGAAACACACACCCCTTACCCAGGGGAGATGGCCCACCCCCTCAAGGCATCAATGGGAGGCCATCTCCTGGGGCTGTGTCTGTGGGCAGGAGCAGCCTCTCTTACCCCACATACAGTTGTGGAACAGGGATGGACCCATTTCACACTCCAGCTGCCCTACTGGGTGCACACCAATCCTACTCCTCAAGAGGGCCCCTAGGGCCTTGCTTTCTGCAGCCCTTTGTTTCAGGTCCTTTCTGTTCTGCTGTTCTTGTCCATCTCTAAAAAAGGCAACAGAGAATATGCTCTACTTGGGGGAAGTATTTAGTTTTCTCAGCCTGCTTCCTGGCCAGAGGAGGCTTAAGGGTTAAGTTGCAAACAGCCTTGGCCTCTATTTGTTCTGGTCAGTGATTCTTTTGGTAGCAGAACTCTCTGGAAGATCTATTTATTTCTTATCTATTTGATTCCAGGCAGATCCAGGTAGCAATAGCCACACCCACAGTCCATTTTCCTGGCTTAAATGTGGGTACCCTGATCCCAAGAAACTCCTATGGGAGAGTTGTACCCCTAGCTTTTCATCCTTGAACCATATGGGGAGACTGAAGCTCAGAGATGAAAAGTAAGTTTTCTCTGGCCTCATTCCTGAATTTGAACCCCACTCTCTAGGTCTCCATAAACTGTCCACACTACCTATATTTACCACCTAAAATCTCCAGGCTTATCCTTTTGTTCTATTTTATTTTTTTTATTTTTATTTTTATTTATTTTTTTTATTTTTATTTTTTTGCCTTGTTTATTTATTTATTTTTTTTTATTTTTTTTTATATATGAAATTTATTGACAAATTGGTTTCCATACAACACCCAGTGCTCATCCCAAAAGGTGCCCTCCTCAATACCCATCACCCACCCGCCCCTCCCTCCCACCCCCCCATCAACCCTCAGTTTGTTCTCAGTTTTTAACAGTCTCTTATGCTTTGGCTCTCTCCCACTCTAACCTCTCTCTTTTTTTTTTTTTTTCCTTCCCCTCCCCCATGGGTTCCTGTTAAGTTTCTCAGGATCCACATAAGAGTGAAACCATATGGTATCTGTCTTTCTCTGTATGGCTTATTTCACTCAGCATCACACTCTCCAGTTCCATCCACGTTGCTACAAAAGGCCATATTTCATTCTTTCTCATTGCCACGTAGTATTCCATTGTGTATATAAACCACAATTTCTTTATCCATTCATCAGTTGATGGACATTTAGGCTCTTTCCATAATTTGGCTATTGTTGAGAGTGCTGCTATGAACATTGGGGTACAAGTGCCCCTATGCATCAGTACTCCTGTATCCCTTGGGGAAATTCCTAGCAGTGCTATTGCTGGGTCATAGGGTAGGTCTATTTTTAATTTTCTGAGGAACCTCCACACTGCTTTCCAGAGCGGCTGCACCAATTTGCATTCCCACCAACAGTGCAATAGGGTTCCCGTTTCTCCACATCCTCTCCAGCATCTGTAGTCTCCTGATTTGTTCATTTTGGCCACTCTGACTGGCGTGAGGTGATACCTGAGTGTGGTTTTGATTTGTATTTCCCTGATAAGGAGCGATGCTGAACATCTTTTCATGTGCTTGTTGGCCATCTGGATGTCTTCTTTAGAGAAGTGTCTATTCATGTTTTCTGCCCATTTCTTCACTGGGTTATTTGTTTTTCGGGTGTGGAGTTTGGTGAGCTCTTTATAGATTTTAGATACTAGCCCTTTGTCCGATATGTCATTTGCAAATATCTTTTCCCATTCCGTTGGTTGCCTTTTAGTTTTGTTGGTTGTTTCCTTTGCTGTGCAGAAGCTTTTTATCTTCATAAGGTCCCAGTAATTCACTTTTGCTTTTAATTCCCTTGCCTTTGGGGATGTGTCGAGTAAGAGATTGCTACGGCTGAGGTCAGAGAGGTCTTTTCCTGCTTTCTCCTCTAAGGTTTTGATGGTTTCCTGTCTCACATTTAGGTCCTTTATCCATTTTGAGTTTATTTTTGTAAATGGTGTGAGAAAGTGGTCTAGTTTCAACCTTCTGCATGTTGCTGTCCAGTTCTCCCAGCACCATTTGTTAAAGAGGCTGTCTTTTTTCCATTGGATGTTCTTTCCTGCTTTGTCAAAGATGAGTTGGCCATACGTTTGTGGGTCTAGTTCTGGGGTTTCTATTCTATTCCATTGGTCTGTGTGTCTGTTTTTGTGCCAATACCATGCTGTCTTGATGATGACAGCTTTGTAGTAGAGGCTAAAGTCTGGGATTGTGATGCCTCCTGCTTTGGTCTTCTTCTTCAAAATTCCTTTGGCTATTCGGGGCCTTTTGTGGTTCCATATGAATTTTAGGATTGCTTGTTCTAGTTTCGAGAAGAATGCTGGTGTAATTTTGATTGGGATTGCATTGAATGTGTAGATAGCTTTGGGTAGTATTGACATTTTGACAGTATTTATTTTTCCAATCCATGAGCAGGGAATGTCTTTCCATTTCTTTAAATCTTCTTCAATTACCTTCATAAGCTTTCTATAGTTTTCAGCATACAGATCCTTTACATCTTTGGTTAGATTTATTCCTAGGTATTTTATGCTTCTTGGTGCAATTGTGAATGGGATCAGTTTCTTTATTTGTCTTTCTGTTGCTTCATTGTTAGTGTATAAGAATGCAATGATTTCTGTACATTGATTTTGTATCCTGCAACTTTGCTGAATTCATGTATCAGTTCTAGCAGACTTTTGGTGGAGTCTATCGGATTTTCCATGTATAATATCATGTCATCTGCAAAAAGCGAAAGCTTGACTTCATCTTTGCCAATTTTGATGCCTTTGATTTCCTTTTGTTGTCTGATTGCTGATGCTAGAACTTCCAGCACTATGTTAAACAACAGCGGTGAGAGTGGGCATCCCTGTCGTGTTCCTGATCTCAGGGAAAAAGCTCTCAGTATTTCCCCGTTGAGGATGATGTTAGCTGTGGGCTTTTCATAAATGGCTTTTATGATCTTTAAGTATGTTCCTTCTATTCCGACTTTCTCAAGGGTTTTTATTAAGAAAGGGTGCTGGATTTTGTCAAAGGCCTTTTCTGCATCGATTGACAGGATCATATGGTTCTTCTCTTTTTTTTTGTTAATGTGATGTATCACGTTGATTGATTTGCGAATGTTGAACCAGCCCTGCATCCCAGGAATGAATCCCACTTGATCATGGTGAATAATTCTTTTTATATGCCGTTGAATTCGATTTGCTAGTATCTTATTGAGAATTTTTGCATCCATATTCATCAGGGATATTGGCCTGTAGTTCTCTTTTTTTACTGGGTCTCTGTCTGGTTTAGGAATCAAAGTAATACTGGCTTCATAGAATGAGTCTGGAAGTTTTCCTTCCCTTTCTATTTCTTGGAATAGCTTGAGAAGGATAGGTATTATCTCTGCTTTAAACGTCTGGTAGAACTCCCCTGGGAAACCATCTGGTCCTGGACTCTTATTTGTTGGGAGATTTTTGATAACCGATTCAATTTCTTCGCTGGTTATGGGTCTGTTCAAGCTTTCTATTTCCTCCTGATTGAGTTTTGGAAGAGTGTGGGTGTTCAGGAATTTGTCCATTTCTTCCAGGTTGTCCAATTTGTTGGCATATAATTTTTCATAGTATTCCCTGATAATTGTTTGTATCTCTGAGGGATTGGTTGTAATAATTCCATTTTCATTCATGATTTTATCTATTTGGGTCATCTCCCTTTTCTTTTTGAGAAGCCTGGCTAGAGGTTTGTCAATTTTGTTTATTTTTTCAAAAAACCAACTCTTGGTTTCATTGATCTGCTCTACAGTTTTTTTAGATTCTATATTGTTTATTTCTGCTCTGATCTTTATTATTTCTCTTCTTCTGCTGGGTTTAGGCTGCCTTTGCTGTTCTGCTTCTAGTTCCTTTAGGTGTGCTGTTAGATTTTGTATTTGGGATTTTTCTTGTTTCTTGAGATAGGCCTGGATTGCAATGTACTTTCCTCTCAGGACTGCCTTCGCTGCGTCCCAAAGCGTTTGGATTGTTGTATTTTCATTTTCGTTTGTTTCCATATATTTTTTGATTTCTTCTCTAATTGCCTGGTTGACCCACTCATTCGTTAGTAGGGTGTTCTTTAACCTCCATGCTTTTGGAGGTTTTCCAGACTTTTTCCTGTGGTTGATTTCAAGCTTCATAGCATTGTGGTCTGAAAGTATGCATGGTATAATTTCAATTCTTGTAAACTTATGAAGGGCTGTTTTGTGACCCAGTATATGATCTATCTTGGAGAATGTTCCATGTGCACTCGAGAAGAAAGTATATTCTGTTGCTTTGGGATGCAGAGTTCTAAATATATCTGTCAAGTCCATCTGAGCCAGTGTCTCATTCAGGGCCCTTGTTTCTTTATTAACCATGTGTCTAGATGATCTATCCATTTCTGTAAGTGGGGTGTTAAAGTCCCCAGCAATTACCACATTCTTATCAATAAGGTTGCTTCTGTTTATGAGTAATTGTTTTATATATTTGGGGGCTCCGGTATTCGGCGCATAGACATTTATAATTGTTAGCTCTTCCTGATGGATAGACCCTGTAACTATTATATAATGTCCTTCTTCATCTCTTGTTACAGCCTTTAAAATTTTTTTTTTCAACGTTTATTTATTTTTGGGACAGAGAGAGACAGAGCATGAACGGGGGAGGGGCAGAGAGAGAGGGAGACACAGAATCGGAAACAGGCTCCAGGCTCTGAGCCATCAGCCCAGAGCCCGACGCGGGGCTCGAACTCGTGGACCGCGAGATCGTGACCTGGCTGAAGTCGGACGCTTAACCGACTGCGCCACCCAGGCGCCCCTCTTGTTACAGCCTTTAATTTAAAGTCTAGTTTGTCTGATATAAGTATGGCTACTCCAGCTTTCTTTTGGCTTCCAGTAGCATGATAAATAGTTCTCCATCCCCTCACTCTGAATCTAAAGGTGTCCTCAGGTCTAAAATGAGTCTCTTGTAGACAGCAAATAGATGGGTCTTGTTTTTTTATCCATTCTGATACCCTATGTCTTTTGGTTGGCGCATTTAGTCCATTTACATTCAGTGTTATTATAGAAAGATACGGGTTTAGAGTCATTGTGATGTCTGTATGTTTTATGCTTGTAGTGATGTCTCTGGTACTTTGTCTCACAGGGTCCCCCTTAGGATCTCTTGTAGGGCTGGTTTAGTGGTGACAAATTCCTTCAGTTTTTGTTTGTTTGGGAAGACCTTTATCTCTCCTTCTATTCTAAATGACAGACTTTCTGGATAAAGGATTCTCGGCTGCATATTTTTTCTGTCTAGCACCCTGAAAATCTCGTGCCAATTCTTTCTGGCCTGCCAAGTTTCAAAAGAGAGATCAGTCACGAGTCTTATAGGTCTCCCTTTATATGTGAGGGCACGTTTACCCCTTGCTGCTTTCAGAATTTTCTCTTTATCCTTGTATTTTGCCAGTTTCACTATGATATGTCGTGCAGAAGGTCGATTCAAGTTACGTCTGAAGGGAGTTCTCTGTGCCTCTTGGATTTCAATGCCTTTTTCCTTCCCCAGTTCAGGGAAGTTCTCAGCTATTATTTCTTCAAGTACCCTTTCAGCACCTTTCCCTCTCTCTTCCTCCTCTGGGATACCAATTGTGCATATATTATTTCTTTTTAGTGTATCACTTAGTTCTCTAATTTTCCCCTCATACTCCTGGATTTTTTTATCTCTCTTTTTCTCAGCTTCCTCTTTTTCCATAACTTTATCTTCTAGTTCACCTATTCTCTCCTCTGCCTCTTCCATCCGAGCCGTGGTGGTTTGCATTTTGTTTTGCATTTCATTTAAAGCGTTTTTCAGCTCCTCGTGACTGCTCCTTAGTCCCTTGATCTCTGTAGCAAGAGATTCTCTGCTGTCCTGTATGCTGTTTTCCAACCCAGCAATTAATTTTATGACTATTATTCTAAATTCACTTTCTGTTATATTATTTAAATCCTTTTTGATCAGCTCATTAGCTGTTGTTATTTCCTGGAGATTCTTCTGAGGGGAATTCTTCCGCTTGGTCATTTTGGATAGTCCCTGGTGTGGTGAGGGCCTGCAGAGCACTTCCCCTATGCTGTGGTGTATAACTGGAGTTGGTGGGCGGGGCCGCAGTCCGACCTGATGTCTGCCCCCAGCCCACCGCTGGGGCCACAGTCAGACTGGTGTGTGCCTTCTCTTCCCCTCTCCTAGGGGCGGGATTCACTGTGGGGTGGCGTGGCCCGTCTGGGCTACTTGCACACTGCCAGGCTTGTGATGCTGGGGATCTGGCGTATTAGCTGGGGTGGGTAGGCAAGGTGCACGGGGGCAGGAGGGGCAGGCTTAGCTCGCTTCTCCTTAGGTGATCCACTTCAGGAGGGGCCCTGTGGCAGCCGGAGGGAGTCAGATCCGCTGCCGGAGGTTTGGCTCCGCAGAAGCACAGAGTTGGGTGTTTGCGCGGAGCGAGCAAGTTCCCTTGCCGGAACCGGTTCCCTTTGGGATTTTGGCTGGGGGATGGGCGGGGGAGATGGCGCTGGCGAGCGCCTTTGTTCCCCGCCAAACTGAGCTCTGTCGTCCGGGGGCTCCGCAGCTCACCCTCCCTTTGTCCTCCGGCCTTCCCGCTTTCCGAGCAGAGCTGTTAACTTATGACCTCCCAGACGCTAAGTCGCGCTTGCTGTCGGAACACAGTCCGTCAGGCCCCTCCGCTTTTGCAAGCCAGACTCGGGGGCTCTGCTTGGCCGGCGAGCCGCCCCTCCGCCCCGGCTCCCTCCCGCCAGTCCGTGGAGCGCGCACCGCCTCGCCGCCCTTCCTACCCTTTTCCGTGGGCCTCTCGTCTGCACTTGGGTCTGTTGACTCCGTTCTGCTAATCCTCTGGTGGTTTTCTGGGTTATTTAGGCAGGTGTAGGTGGAATCTAAGTAATCAGCAGGACGCGCGGTGAGCCCAGCGTCCTCCTACGCCGCCATCTTCCCAGAATCCCTTTTGTTCTATTTTAAATAATTCCAATGTCTTACTAAGCCATTTTCACAGGCTCAAGGAAGCTGAGTGAGATGCCCCCTTTTCACCCAAAGCTTTTTTTCATAGCAATTCCCCTTCACTTTCCTCTGAAGGCTCAGAAGTTCTCCCCAAACTTTAATGACATTAATGTCACCTGGGGGTGAGAGTGTGCTTGTTAAAACACAAGTTCCCAAGCCCCATTCTCTCAGGATCTGATTTTGTGGGAGTGGAGTAGAGCTGGGAACCTGCATTTCAAGGAGGAAGTCCCTCCCCCACTCAATCCCTTGTCTCCCCCAGGGGATCCTGATGCAGATGGTAGGCTTGCCAAGCTTCCAGAAACATTGCCCTATTAGTTCTCTAATTTCCACCTGGTAGGGGATGAATAACATTCTGTGAGAAAGTAGCAACTTCTTCTGAAGTTGCTTGAGAGCATGTGAGAAGCACTTCATTAATTTTCATCCCAGTCCTTGGAGGTGGCATCATGATGGTTATAATTATCCCTCGATTACTGGGAGGGCTGAAGTGTTCTTAGAGAATGAACTTAGACACAGAAGCCAAATGACTGCCAAACTCACACAGCAGGCCAGAGAGGGGGTGAGGTTCTAAAGGAGCAGACCAAGGACAGAGGAGCAGGGGTCCACAGGGCTAGAACTCAGCCACTAAGTGTGAGAGACAAAGGAAAGGTCACACAATGCTGCACCGAGTTTTATAAAATATTGGGTTAGTTGCTAATATTTTCGATTTAGGTACCTGCATACAGAGGTTCAAAATTGGAGGGATGCCTGGGTGGCTCAGTTTGTTAAGCGTCTGACTCTTGATTTCAGCTCAGGTCATGATCTCGCAGTTCCTGAGATGGAGCCCCACATTGGTCTCTGCACTGACAGTGTGGAGCCTAATTGGGACTCTCAATCTCTCTGTCCCTTCCTCCCCCCACCTCCCCCACCTCAAAAAAAAAAAAAAAGAGTTCAAAATTGGCATCTCAGGAAGACCCAACCGCTCTGGGAATGCACAGAGCTAACTGCAACCGTTTGCTCTGCAGGGTATATAGTCTCCTGCTGCCAAACAGCCACTTCACTCATCAGCTTTTCATGTGCTGGTCCTATAGGCAGTTGGATGGCTGCCCCGAACAGGTCAGTCACAGTTCCTGTCACAGGTCAGCCTCTGGGAAGAGGACTAGCAATCCTCCTTCCCATTCAGTGGTCACAGACCTGACTTGCAAAGTCTGAGGAAATGCAAGCCATAAGAAAGCAGATGCCTCTCAGGAACAGGGAAAGTGCTAGTCACTTTCAAGGAGCCTGGTTTCATGCAACCTCATCACACCTGCAGCCAAGGAGGCAATGGTTCCAACATCATTCTGTCACAACCTTGGACTTTCCTAAAACCTGCCCCAACAACATCAGCCATCCTGAGACCAAGGAAACACAGAAGAATGCATGGAAGCAAAATGAGTCTGCCTAGAGGAAAGTCTTGCTTATGTTTTTCTGGTGGCAAGAACATTTGAACAAACACTTAATAAGAGAAAATTGACAGCGTTAGAATGAGTTTATCACTAACAAAGCTACCACAGGCTTTTTGGTGGTATTTGAAAATTAAGTTAACATTAATTTAACATTAAAACAAGGGATTTAATGGAGGCTGAGGAATAAATTAAGCCTTTGAATGAGGTATCCATTTTAATATGCAAAACAATGTAAAATAATTCCATTTAAGCAATTAGTTAAAAAACATTTTGCTTTTTCTGTCCCTTTCTGGTGTTCAAGATGTCAAAGCGAGGACATGGTGTGTGGTCCAGTGGGAAATTCCAAATTTCTCTGGGTCTTCTGGCAGGAGGCAATATCAACTATGCTGATAACACAGGAGACAAAAATCTGTGTGTCGTCTCTGTGAAGGGGGATCAAGGCGACTGAACAGACTTCCTGCTGCTGCTGTGGGGGACATGGTGATGGCCACAGTGAACAAAGGCAAACCAGAGTTGAGAAAGAAGTTACATCCAGCAGTGGTAATTCGACAACGAGATTCATACCGGAGAAAAGAAGGCATGTTTCTCTATTTGAGGATATCACAGGGATCATAGTAAACAACAAAGGTGAAATGAAAGCTTCTGCTATCACAGGACCAGCTACAAAGAAGTGTGCAGACTTGTGGGTCAGGATTGCATCCAGTGCTGGCAGCATTGCACGATTCTTTGGTGTATTTGCTTTAAAAAAAATTAAAAATTATTTGCTCCCCCCAAAATAATAAAAATAAAAATAAAAAAGCATTTTATCATAATCATACATTCACAAAAAAGTTGTGAAGGAAGATCTAGGGACCACTATAGCAAGCACTCTCAATATGAGGAAACTAAAGAAGTAGTGGTCTTTAATTCAAAGTACACTAATAGGATGTATAGATAACTATCAGATTACTGAGCAATCTCATCTGTGACATCTATACCCCAGACAGCCTCTAGGAGTTACAAGAAAACAAAACCACACCCTACAAACCAGCTTAAGTCACAACCACCTCCCCCTTCTTGGCTGTAATTAACCATTCTTATATATTCATATCATTTCTTAAGAAACCAGCCAGAATCCCAGAATCTCTACTATCCTGTCACAGCCTTCCTACTCATAACGGATTTTTATCATTGATAGTATTAGCCCCAGAAGATAATCCAGAAACTCGTTTCCAAAATGGTTTTTAAAAATTTCACTAACCGAAAGAATATTTTCCTTCAAGTATATTGAATTTATAGACACAGGACATACAATTACAGATTTCATTTGATAAACTACAGTCCCTGCTTTACCTGTTGGGATGAGCACTGGGTGTTGTATGGAAACCAATTTGACAATAAATTTCATATTTAAAAAATAAAATAAAGCATAAACAATTTGAACCAAGACATTTCTCCTTATCCATGCATCCATCCATCATCCATGCATCTCAGTATTTATTTATTAAGCACCTCCTACCTGGATCACTACGAGTGCAACTGGAGATGCAAAGATGAATCCAACAGGTTTCTATGGAAGTTGGAAGTGCCATGAACATAAGAAACTGATGGCAAAATTACCAAGTACTGTCTCAGGACTCTTTGGTTATAAGTGACATAACCTCCTTCAACTCAATCAAAAAAGGGAATTTATTGGCTCATATAACTGAATAGCTTGGGATGGGTTTAAGGATAGATGGATCCAGGAGATTAAACATTATTGTCAGAAATCAGTCTGTATCTCTCTACTCTCCTTTCCTATGTTGGCTTCATTCTCAGATAGACTGTCTCTACATGATAGATTCCTATAGGTCAAGTTTACGTTAGTCTTACTACAATCACAAAAAAAAAAGTTTCTCTTATGCTTCTAGCAAATATCTCAGAATTTGCTTGTTCTAACTGGATCAACTTGAATTATGAAGCCATCCCTAATCTAATAGCCATTCAGGGAGATGGAATATTTCATTGCCCAGGACTGGTCCATGACTCACTCCAAGAGCCTGGGGAAAGAAGATCATGGCTCCATCCAAAAGTCATGGACTGAACTCTGAGGATGGGTAATGCCCTCAGAGAAAAGCAAGGTGCTATTATCACAATGAGGAGAAAATAGGCAAAAAACTGTTGCTTCCTACAAATGTTCTAACAGAAATACAAGTCAGCATCCAAAGGGGGAAAGAATAGAAGTGTTGTAACAAGAATGCTGCTGAAGCTGAAGAGGAATCTGTGAGCCTCCTTGGTTTGAGTTTAGTTTCTTTGGATCCTCTGTTTTCCCATAAACCATTATATGTTCATCAAGAGTCATCTCTTTCAGTACCTAACCACCATGCACCTAAGAATCTAGTTGCTTTATATCAACCTAAATATAATGCATTAGTAGTCATTCAATAAATGTTTATTGAGGATGGAGTTAAGGTGGCACAGAAGTAGGGGAACCAGGATTTTCTCATCCCTCAAACACAGCTGTATTGAGGGGATATCATTTGGAACTCCCAGGAAATCAATCTGTGTAGTGGCAGAAGGATCTCCACAGTTGGAGGGAGACAGCTTGGCAAGATTGAGATGTGTGTATGTGAATTTGGGGAAATAAAACAGCATAGGCACAGAGGAGAGGGAACCCTTTCTGTGGAGAGACCAGGGAGAGAAAGAGAGAAGGGTTGTGAAAATGCAGCATTGATTAGCACAAGAGGAAAACCTTTCTGGACCACAGACAGGGGAATGAGAAGTACGGAGAGTGCCAGTTTCTTTTTTTTCAAACAGCCTTAGGAGCTGAAACTCCAAGGTTTCAAAGTGCATGATTTCCTCTGGAACAGAACTGGAAGCCAGGGCACACACTCCTGGGGAGGAGGGAGCCAGCCCCGGTATGTATAGCCCAGTGTAGTGATCTCAGAGGCACACTGAGAGACAACAGTCCCCTTCCTGGAGTACTTTGGGAAAAGGGTTTATTGCCTCCCCAAGGACAATAGACCTTGCAGGTATCAGCCAAAAGCCTTTTATCAGCAGAGTGGAGTGGCTCTACTCTGGAACAGGGGAGAGGAGCTACACGGAGCTGGGTCCTTTAAGATTTCTTGTTTTGAATCCCAGCTGAGCACCTAGAAAGTGCAGGAGAACTGTGGAGCAGGACAAGTTGACCATCCTCTATTCTCTGAGGGCTACCTGAACAGTGTGGGTTGAGATTCCTGGTCCAAGGAGGAGAGATTGGAGCGTCGCCATTTTCCCTTCCAACACCAACATGGTGGGGCTTCAGAGAGCAGCACAGAGGCCCCCGTGGAGGCAGGACCTGCTTACATCAAACTCCTCCCCTCCTTGCCTGGCAACTTCTTACTTACTTGAGTGGGTCTGACTGACTCAACACAGCCAGTCTCTCTTCCAGACCAGCACAGCCATCAACAGACAACTGTTTCCTTTTTTGTTGTGGTTTTTGGGTTTTTTTGTTTTTTTTTTTTTCTTTTTCTTTCCTCCCTCTTCTTTTTTTTCTTTTGGAATCAGACTCAGAGTTTCTGATTTGTTTTTGGTCAATTCTTATTATATATATATATATATATATATATATATATATAATTATATACAATGTATATATAAAAGTTTAAGAACCATAGGATCCCATCAATAGATGCAGAAAAAGCATTTGACAAAATACAGCATCTTTTCTTGATAAAAACCCCCAAGAAATTCAGGATAGAAGAACATAACTTAACATCATAAAAGCCATATATAAAAGGCCCACAGATAATATCATCTTCAATGGGGAAATACTGAGAGCTTTCCCCCTAGTATCAGGAACACGACAGGGTTGTCCACTCTCATGACGTTATTCAACATGGTATTGGAAATCCTAGTCTCAGCAATCAGACAACAAAACAAAATAAAAGGCATCCAAATTGGCAAAGAAGAAGTCAAACTTTCACTCTTCACAGATGACATGATACTCTATGTAGAAAACCCAAAAGACTCCACCAAAAGCCTTCTAGATCTGACACATGAATTAGCAAAGTTTCAGGATATAAAATCAATGTACAGAAATCGGTTGCATTTCTATACACCAATAATGAAGCTACAGAAAGAGATATTAAGGAATTGATCCCATTTACAATTGCACCAAAACCTATAAGATATCTAGGAATAAACCTAACCAGAGAGGTAAAAGATATGTACACTAAAACCATAGAAAACTTATGAAAGAAATTGAAGATGACACAAAGAAATGGGAAAAATTGGATATTTGTTAAATATTGTTAAAATGTTAATACTACCCAAAGCAATTTACACATTCAATGTAATTCCTAGCAAAATAACACCAGCATTCTTCACAGAACTAGAACAAACAGTCCTAAAATGTGTATGGAACCACAAAAGACTCCACATACCTAAAGTAATGTTGAAAAAGAAAACCAAAGCTGGAAGCACCACAGTTCCAGACTTTAACCTGTATTACAAAGCTGTAATCATCAAGACAGCATGGTATTGGCATAAAAACAGACACATAGATCAATAGGATAGAATAGAGAACCCAGAAATGGATCCACAATTATATAGCCAAATGATCTTCAACAAAGCAGGAAAAAGTATCCAATGGAAAAAAGACAGTCTCTTTAGCAAATGGTGCTGGAAGAACTGGACAACAACATGCAGAAAAATGAAACTGGACCACTTTCTTACACCACACACAAAAATAAATTTAAAATGAATGAAAGATCTAAATGTGAGACAGGAAACGATCAAAATCCTACAGAAGAAGACAGGCAGCAACCTCTTTGACATAGGCCACAGCAACTTCTTACTCAACATGTCTCTGGAGGCAAGGGAAACAAAAGCAAAAATGAACTACTGGGAGCTCATCAAAATAAAAAGCTTCTGCACAATGAAGGAAACAATCAGCAAAGCTAAAAGGCAACTGACAGAATGAGAGGAGATATTTGTAAATGACATATCAGAGGTAAAGGGTTAGTATCCATATCTGTAAAGAATTTATTAAACTCAACACTCAAAAAGCAAATAATACAGTGAAGAAATGAGCAGAATACATGAATAGACACTTTTCCAAAGAAGATATCCAGATGGAAAACAGATGTTCAACATCACTCATCATCAGGAAACTATAAATCAACCTCACACCTGTCAGAATGACTAAAATTAACAATTCAGGAAACAGCAGATATTGGTGAGGATGTGGAGATAGGGGAAACCTTTTGCACTGTTGGTGAAAATGAAAACTGGTGGGTGCAACCACTCTGGAAAACAGTGTGGAATTTCCTCAAAAAATTAAAAATAGAGCTACCCTACATCCTAGCAATTGCACTACCAGGAATTTATCCAAAGGATACAGGAGTGCTGATTCATAGGGGCACATGTACCCCAATATTCATAGCAATGCTATTGACAAGAGTCAAGGTATGGAAAATATGTCCATCAACTGATGAATGGATTAAGAATATGTAATTGATATATACCCCAGAATCACCCCTGCTCCTATCTACTGATCTTAGGGGCAGAAACATGACAAAAGCCAAAGGTTTCCCTCACTTTCTTAAGGTAGAATGTGGGTCTCTTGCTCACAGGGAGCCAAGAGACAGCCTGTAGAGTACTCCTTAGCCAAAACCCACACAAGATTCTTCTGATTCCTGACGCAGCCACCTTGCTAATACATTCTGCTAGTCAGTCCATTCTCAACACTATCCAATTCTCACCCATAATGAAGAACTCTGGCCTTGCATGTATCCATTTTCACCATATTGCTTTATTATCAATCTAGGTTTTTTCTTGAGGTGCATATAAATTCAGTTTTCCAGAGTAATATCTTCTGCTTGCAAATGTCGAATCTGGTCCAGCCCTTTTGACTGTGAGATAGGTTGAGACACAGTGTCCCTGGAATTTTGGTTTCAGGACTACATGGACATCCAAAGTCCTAAGGCATTGGAAGAGATCTGGTTGAGAACTGTTTGTGTGGAGGCTGAGCCAGAGGTATTAGGATGGAGGTAGCCCATTTTCTGGGCAGAGGAGAAATGAAGTTAAACATCTTTCTACATTGATCACATTCCCATTGGATGGAAATGGCAAACCAACTTTGGTCCCCTGTGTGGCCATTCCCTTCCCCTTACTGCACTTGTAGCTATATCTTTCTTCACCCTTTGGAGCCAAGAAGCTGGCACTCACTCAGCAGCACCAAGGGATGGGCAGATGATTCCCACTCTGTTCTGCACTCAGTTACAGCCATCACCATCTGATATCCCAAAGGAGAAGCCCTCTGATCCCTAAGCTTGGTGGTAGGCTTTCTCTGGAATGTGGGTGGGGTGGGTGGGAGCCAGCTTGCCTCAATAGCCTGTATAAATGCAGTGACTTCATCCTGCAAAGCAGACAGTCCACACAGGAGCAGTAGGCTCAGGAACTGGTCATCAAGGAAAGAGCCCTTTAGAGGAAGATCGCACCAATGCCCATTCTCACACTTTGGATCTACAGCTGGGCTCAACTCACAGTGCAGCACAGTCACTGTTCACTCCTCTCCCTGATGGGAAAAGCAAGAAAGCAGACAAAGCTCCAGGGCTCTCCAGTCCTTCTGAAAGAAGAAGACAGGCCTGTTGCTGATAGGGCTCCCACATGGAGACTGTTAGAGGGATTTTTTCCCTAAGCCTTCAGATGTTTCTTCTTTTTCACACAGCCAGGTTGTTAGGAGATTGTGCGGGGCACTGCCTTCTCCACATAATTCCCTTCCAATGTCTGAAGGGCTCTTTCTTTCCATATACACCTTTACACTTCTTTGCACCTTTATAAGTCCTTCCCTGAATCCATTCAGAGAGAGTGTCTCAGAGACACATCCTCTGCCTTCAACCTGGGAGTCGTGTCCAGACCTTGTGACTGTGGGAGAGGTTTTGCCACAGGGCCCACTCTTAACTAATTAATTTGGTTTTAGAACTATGTGGATATCCAGAGGCTCAGGGCATTTGAACTTTCCCAGCAGAAGAAGTTGTATGTAGGCTGGTCCAGGTCTTTGGGGAGAGAGTTGGCCTCCTCTCTGGGCTGAGGGTTAGACAATGGGATACTATTCGATACAATGAAGTTATACAATGGGATACTCCTTGACAATGAAAAATAATGAAATCTTACCATTTGCAACAATGTGAATAAAACTGGAGGGTATTATGCTAAGCGAAATAAGTCAGTCAGAGAAAGACAGATATCATAAGATTTCACTCATATGTGGAATTTGAGAAACCCAACAGATGAACATGGGGGAGAGTAGGGAAAAATAAAAACAGAGAGGGAGGCAAATCATAAGAGACTCTTAAATATAGAGAACAAATTGGGGGTTGTTGGAGTGGGAGGTTATGGGGGGTGAGTTAAGTGGGTGATGGGCCTTAAGGAGGGCACTTTTCAGGATGAGTACTGAGTACATATGTAAGAGATGAATCACTGGGTTTTACTCCTGAAGTAAAGACTATACTGTATGTTAACTAACTTCAATATAAATAAAAATAGATGATAGATAGGTAGATAGATCGATAGATAGATAGATATTGAGTCAATTTCTTGTACTGGGTACTCATCTATATTCCAGGATTAGAATCCTTTCCCTTATGGAACTTAGAGTCTACTCAGTTAATGTGGACAATAAATAGAAAAGTATAGTACAATATGTAGGATGTAAGATGATGATAAGTGCTTGGGGAAAAACAGGGTAGGGGAGGAGGGAAAGACATGACTAAAATAGAGTGGACAGGAATAGCATCACAATCATATGGTAGGGATTTTTAAGAAAGTTGTGAAGAAGGTGATGAAGCGAAGGAAGTTAAAGGAAGAATATTCCAGGCATAGTGAACAGCCAGTGCAAAGGCCCTGAGGCAGCAGTGTGCCTAGACTCTTTAAGAAGACCTGTGTGGCATAACAAGAGAGGAGAGAATAGTACATGAGATGAGAATGGTAGGGAAGAACATGTAGACATTGTATGGACTTCAGCTTTTACTCTGAATGGATGGGAAGCAAGTGGGTACCTTAAATAATGATCATTTTGCAGAAGTTTTTTTTTTTTTTTATGAAGTCCCAATAGTTTATTTTTGCTTTTGTTTCCCTTCCCTCAGAAGCTATATCTAGAAAAAAACTTGCCATGGCCAATGTCAAAGAGGTTACTACCTGTGTTCTCTTCTAGGATATTTATAGTTTAGGTCTCCCATTTAGGTCTTTAATCCATTTTGAATTATTTTTGTGTATGGTGTGAGAAAGTGGTCCCATTTCTTTCTTTTGCATGTTGCTGTCCTGTGTTCTCAACACAATTTATTGAAGAAACTGTCTTTTTTCATCATATATTCTTTCCTGCTTTGTCAAAGATTAATTGACCATATAGTTGTGAGTTCATTTCTGTGCTTTCTGTTCTGTTCCATTAATCTGTGTCTATTACTGTGCCAGGACCATACTGTTTTGATTACTACAGCTTTGCAATGTAGTTTGAAATCTGGAATTAAAATAAAAACTAAAAAAAAAAAACAAAACAAAACAAAACAACACACACACACACACACACACACACACACATACACACAAAACCCTTCATGTTGCATGCTTTACAACCTAATATGTACAATACAGATATTTTTAATACTCCAAAACAAAGTCTGGGAAACATAGTATTTTCTATACTTGAGTCAAATTGGGGGATTGTCCAGTTTAATAAAGACAACGAAGTAAAAATAAATAAAAATAATCACTCTGGAGTAGACTACAGAGGTAAAGGGCCAAACAAGGAGGCCAGTTGGGAAACTTCTGTAGTAACCTAGGTTAGAAATGATGGGGTGACTAGGAAATTTTGGTTAGATTTTGAAGGTAAACTAACAAGATTTGCTGAAAGACTGCATTTTGGGTACTTTCCAAGAGGGTAGTCAAGGGTGACTCTGAGAATTTTGGCCTAAGGAAATGAAAGATTGGAGTTGCTACCAACTGATATGGAGAAGATTGTAGAATAGCCAGGTTGTGAGGGGGTGGAGGAAGATAGTTCTACTTTGGACATGTTGAGTTTGAGATGCCTAATTAGATATCAGAATGAATAAGGAGAGTAGGTAGCTGGATATACAATTCTACAGTTCAGAGATTTCTGAGATGGAAATGAGAGGACTGTTGGGAATTTGTCATTGTATAGATGATATTTAAAGCCATGATACAGTTACCGAGGGACAAAAGGTCAATAGAAAAGAAATTGTGTATAAAGACTTTACCTGGGGGCATTCTAATTTTAGCAATTAGGGAAACAGAGAAAATGGCAAAGGGATCTGGGAAGTAATGTAGAAGAAAAACTAGAAAAGTCTGGTTTTCCTGAAAGCCAAGCAAAAACGTGTTTTTGGAGAAAAACATCTTAAATATTGCAAATATTTGAAAAATATTCAAATATTACAAAGAGTCAAGTTAAATAAAGACTGATCATTGGCAATTTTGGTTATCAATGTGTAGGTCACTTGCAGTTTTAGTGTAGCTATGAAAATACAAGAAGAATTGGAAACAGAAAATATCAACCACTCTTAGAGTTTGCTGTTACATTAGGTACTTAGGTGATCTGCTGGCTCACCAACTCGCCTTCCAAAAAAAAAAAAAACCCTTTAATTTATTGTCTAATATTAAGGAATATTGAGGTAGCAAAACTTTGTGTTTGAGTCAGCCTCTACAACACACCTTTAAGAAAAGATAAAAATCCCAAAGTATAGTTAAAATAATTGAGACCGAAGTATTTCCAATCAACCACAAATATGTTTTGTACAATGTTTACATGCAATTAATTAGAAGTTCCCTATGTTGCTTTTGATATTAATACAAAACTTACACATTCATTTATTTATTCTTTTTTTTTTAATTCTTTTTAATATTTCTTAAGATTTCCAGTTCCAGGAATGGTAGAATTTTCCCAGAAAACAATTATAAACTCTGGGGGAAAAATATAAAGCATAGTTACTTCAGGGAACTGGGAAGAACCCAAAAGTTGACAGAACATGGGGCAATTTTTTCCTTGGAAATAAAAGTGCTGGAGAGAGTGAGAACCATAGTCATACAAGCTGGCCACTAAGGTACAAGCTGAAAGCTATGGTCATGTTGACTTGAGAGGGAGTTTGAAACTGCCAAAATGGCTGGTAATTCAAGATGCAAATCCTTTAACCAGAGAAGCTATAGAGAAGAGGGAGTCCCCATATCTGTCTAGAAACTTCCCTCCATCTCTTGGTCCATCCCTAAACTGTCTATGAACGGTGGGAACTCCAAGAAACACAGTAAAAAGACTGATGCCCTATCTCAGCTCCTCTTCAGTGCATGGGAGACTAAATTTGAAGTATGTATCCTAGCCAGTTAGAAGGACTTGGTAAACATCTTAGGCATTCCATTGAAATACTATAATTTTACTTAGAAGTTAAGATTCTGCCCCAAACTAAGTAGTGCTCCCTAGGTCCAGGGGTAAAGCAACACACCAGCTCTAATAAAACATAAAGCCTAGCTTCCAATAACTCTGGTTGTCCTGCCAGCAATTTAACTGCCTCATATTGAAAAAGACTCAACACTCTTAAGAGGAACATAATAGAATTCAGAGTCTCTACAACATAAATTCACAATGAGTGACCATGGGGACCTCAACTAGGGAAACTGGACTCTCTGCCCTAATCTTCCTCTTCTCTTTATGGAGGGCAGTACATGGAGCCCCTGGGAAATGTGATCTTCTTAGTAAAAGTAAATCTCTTGGGAAAATTTTCCACTACAAAGGAAGAGACACAGGACCAAGCTACAGACCCAATCTGTGGGCTCTAAGAATACTTCAGGAGGAAGTAATATCCAAGCTATAACTGGAATATTCAGCAGGCCTGAGCCAGGAGAAGGGAGAAACAGATCAAATGCTTGAAGTCAAGAAAGAACATGGGTGTAGCTGGAGCAAGGTGCCAGAGAAAGAAGTATTAGTAAGAAACAAGAGGACCAACAGGCAGATTATGAAGGGACTTGTCCATTGTGTTAAGCAGGTTGGATTTTATTTGAGAGTAATGGGGTATGAACAAAAGTTTCAAGAAGAAGAAAAATATCATCAAATTTTTAGTGTCAAAATATCCTTCTGGCTAATGCAATAAATCTATCTGGAGAAAATTGTGTTTGAAGTGTTCAGAGAACATCCAGATTCCATAAGAAATTGGGTTTATTGGTCCAGAGCTCACCAGAAATGTTTAGGTTGGTATGAATTCTCCAGCCTACAAGAATCACTAGAACTTTAGAAGTAAATGAGATACACAGGGATCAATCAAGGAAATAAGAAGATCAAGGCAAAAACCTGAGAATCACCAGCATTCAGGCCTCATTGGTTAATGTGTTAACTGATAGCACTGGCAAATAAAATATTTATAGTACAGATGGGTCCTCCCTGCAATCTAAGTTAATGAATCCTCCAACATCAAGTTCACCTAACTGATTTGTGTTTGTCTCTCAGTTTCAGACAATCTTCTGTAACAGCAGTTCTTGATCAGGGGACATTTAGCAATGTATGGAGACATTTTGGTTGTCACAATTTGGGGGGGATGCTACCTAAATCTAGTAGGTAGTGGCCACAGATATGTTAATCATCCTACAATGCACAAGACAGACTCACACAAAAAGATTTATCCAGCCCCAAATGTCATTAGTGTCAAGATTGAGAAACCCCATTCTAGAAGCATACTGACCACCATTAGACCCACTGGTCCATGGACACTGATCACTTCTGTATTTTCTTCCCAAGAATTTCTGTCAGGGGATATCAGTCTATAAGATGAATATCAAAGAACCCATGAGTTGACTGTTATCATCATATAACTGAATGAAACTAAAATCTGAGACTACTGACTTGTAGTCAGTACTGACTACTGATTTGAGGTGATACAGGAACTATAGGAACTTTTACCTGTTACTTGAATGTGGGAACACTATTCAAACAGTCTCAGAGGCAGTGGTGCATAATTTCCATAATGCCATGGATATAAAGCAATTAAAGTTATGTAAGAAGTGAACAAGTACTGTCAGATTAAGAGGTGCTTAATATTTCATGAATATAATGGTTTTCCAGGTCTTGGAGAAAATGGTCAATCAGTACCATTGCTGATTTTGTTTCTGTTAATGGGATAAGTGGGGATCATGTGATCAAAGGCCTAAAGAGGTGCTGAGGGTCTCATTTTCTGACTACATTGATGCAGTGCTGTGCTGTACAAAGGAGAGAGGTAAGATGTGAGATTTGCCTGGTGATGAGCGAGCCCCTGCTCTGACCAGAAACCAGGGCTGGGCACTGGGACCCAGATGGAGCAAAGGACCTTGTTTGGTCCAAAGTTTCATTTAGCCTGGTGTTATGACCAGGATGGGCACATGTAGCAAAATGGTGAGACAATGGACTCCATATTTATGAGTCTCTTCTGCTTTGTCCCCCTCCCTGTTTTTATATTATTTTTGTTTCACTATATGCTAACTAATTTGGAAGTAAATTTTAAAAAATAAAAAATAAAATTAAAAAATGGTGAGGCAATGTAGCAAAACTCTATTTGGATGGAGAAAAAAAGAGCCTCCCAAGAGAGGAGAAAGAAATAGTGAGAGATTGGAACGATATTTCCAGGTAAAATCTGAGAACCACTAAGTTTGCCCTTGGTTGTGTACAGGGATGATGTACTCAGGTAAAGGTGACTACTACCAGACAGCATTCCCACCAGCCCATTCAGGCTCATACCTAAAAGCTGTGGCACCTCCAGAGGAGCTATTTCACTAAAAGTTCTGCTAACTGGCTGAGGAAAGGAGAGACAGGGCTTTGGTACACTGGGAGCATGTGACACACATTTGGCCCACTTTGCCAAGAACACCATGGCACCTCTCAGTTGATACCAAGCCCCTTTCAGGCTCCTCAAACATCTGTCCTCTCTCTCTGAGTTGACTCAAGGTATCAAATGGGAACACCTTCAACTGTACCAAACTCAGAAATTCACCTGGTTTCCTTCTACACACCTCTTATCAAGAAAGAAGGACTCCTCTTCTATATGAGGCAGTTTCCTGAAGCATTGTTCTAGAATCCAGGCATCTGATCCCCCCTTAGAGATCACACTGTACCAATTGCCCTTTCTGCTAGCTCCACCCTGGCAGCATTTGAGCACGCTGAATTCTCAGTCAGATTTACTTTAAAAAGAAGGAAGAGGACTCTTTCAAGCCACCATATTCTCCAATTAATACCCTTTAAACTTTCCTTTCTGGCCATGTTGACTTTAACATAATTTATTACAATATTTCAAATATACATAAATATCTGTGTACCTACTACCCAGATTGAACAAATCTTAAACTTGTACATATTTGTTTCAGATATATTTTTATTTCCAAAACAGAACATGTATTTACAACTGAAATTCCCTGTTTCTTTCTCTGATCGCTGCCAGTAGGAAACCACAAACTTAAGTTGGTGTGTATGCTACTCGTGAATGCTACATACTTGTACTATATGGGTATGCAGCCATATGTGATGTAGACTCTTACTTTGCAAGCTCTCAAACTTTAATTAAAAAGTATAATATCACATGGATTATTTTGTAACTTGCTTTTACATAAACATTGTTTTTAAGATGTTATCATGTTGACTGCAAGCGCTCTCACTTTTATTTTGTTACTGGTGTGTATGACATCTTGTTTTTAAAACCTCATGCCATATCTTTTTATTGTTTTATGCCACCAGAATTTGTGAAATTCACCTGCATATTTATCCCATCTTCTGCTCATGATTTTTCCCTTCACATCATATTTTTTCATTTGTGATTGCAGTTCTTCTGAAGTGAACTCTTTAGAATCTTCTTTAATTAGAGTGAGCTGTGGGGAAATGTGCTCAGTTTTCATTTGAAATTATCTATATTTTACTCTAATTATAGAAAGATAATTGTTCTGGATATATAATTCCAGGTCCACAAGTTTTTCTGTCAACACAGTGAAGATACTATTCCATAGTCTTTTGGATTCCATATTTTAGTGTAGAAGTCTGCTATCAGTTTCATTGCCATTCCTTTGGAAATTATCTCTTTTTTCTAACCTGGCTCTGTTTAAAATCTTATCTTTGCCTTTGGTGTTTCTTTATGATGTGCAGGGTGTGTTGTTGTCATTGTTGTTGTTGTTTTCTTTAATTCTGCTTTTGTAGGAATTCGCAAAGCTGTACAATGGCTTCTTTTATCTCTTCTGGAAAATTCTCAATCATTGCCTATTCAAATATTGCTTCTGCCCCATTCTCTCTCTCTTCTCTGCAATTTCTTCCCTTAACTGTCAGATATTTCTTTTCTTTGATTCTGTGTTTTATTCTGGATAGTTTTTTCAGATCTATCTGAAGTTCACTAATTCTCTCTTTTAATTGTGCCTAATCTACTGTTAAACTCATTCATTATACTTTTCTATGCCAATCATCATATTTCAATATCTAAATGCTCTTGTTAATATAATCCATCCTGTTTTATAGTGTTTTACTTTTTGTTTGCATTTCTGTTACTTGAAAACCATTAAACATTCTTATTTTATGGTGACTGTTCTATAATTCCACTATCTGAAATATTTTCAGGTCAAATACTTATATTTCTGCTGATTTTTATTCATTATGCCTCATTTCCTTATATGTGTGTAGAGGTATGTGTTATTTTTTATTTCCAGAACTTTATCTGTTGAAATTATTTGAGACCGGTAGGAAAGCTAGATCCCCAGGGAAGATTTGAATTTGATTCTGCCACATGCCTGGGGGAATCTACCAGCCAGAATCAATTTAAACTAAATTCTTAGGTAAATGGATAGTTTGATTTTGGAATGCAAACCTACATAAGGGTTGGTGTATTATAAGTTTTAAGAAGAGATTTTTTTTTTCTTTATTCCCTTTACCTACTCAGCTCCAAAGTTTGAGAAGGGCAATTTTCCTTGCAGTTCCTTGGTGAGGTAGTTGGTGATGAGATGGGTGGTTTATTTCTAGTTTACACTTTCATGGACAGTGTGGCCATTTGAGATATCAGCTTTAAGTGGGGACACAGGAAGGGTGAGGGAAAGCATTCCTACTAGACTCTCCACTTTGGATAAGCCCTGTACTATGTACTCTGTAGAGCCACAAAATCCAAGATTCAAGGTCCCTCAATTTGGCAAACACACTTAAGGTGGAAGCTGGCTTACATGCCCTGTTTACTCCTGGTTACTTGATTTTATTTAGTTTTTGACCTCTGACTATTCCCAACCAACGTGCCAATTCAAAGATGCTTTCTCCAATGTTACATATCCAGTGTTCCAGCAGGAGGATTTGACAGAGTCCCTAGCCTGTCATTCTGCAGGAATTGCAGGTCTCACCCATTCTTTACACAAGAATGGTATATCTAAGGTTCACATTCACTCAAATCCCCCTTCTGCTTATTTTTATTTTTTTATGACCTAGATGCATGCTTTATGATATATTATTTAATTTAATTTAAATTTTTAATTTTTTAATTAAAAAATTTTTTAAAAAAATTTATATCCAAATTGGTTATCATCTAGTGCAACAATGATTTCAAGAGTAGATTTCTTAATGCCCCTTACCCATTTGGCCCATCCCCCCTCCCACAACCCCTCCAGCAACCCTCTGTTTGTTCTCCATGTTTAAGAGATTCTTATGTTTTGTCCCCCTCCCTGTTTTCATATTATTTTTGCTTCCCTTACTTTATGTTCATCTGTTTTGTCTCTTAAAGTTCTCATATGAGTGAAGTCATATGATATTTGTCTTTCTCTGACTGACTAATTTCACTTAGCATAATACCCTCCAGCTCCATCCACATAGTTGCAAATGGCAAGATTTCATTCTTTTTGATTGCCAAGTAATACTCCATTGTATATATGTACCACATCTTCTTTATCCATTCATCCGTCAATGGGCATTTGGGCTCTTTCCATACTTTGGCTATTGTTGATAGTGCTGCTATAAACATTGGAGTGCATTTGTCCCTTCAAGACAGCATACCTATATTCCTTGAATAAATGCCTAGTAGTGCAATTTCTGGGTCGTAGGGTAGTTCTATTTTTAATTTTTTGAGGAACCTCCATACTGTTTTCCAGAGTGACTTCACCAGTTTGCATTCCCACCAACAATGCAACTTTCTCCGCATCCTCACCAACATCTGTTTTTGCCTGAGTTGTTAACGTTAACCATTCTGACAGGTGTAAGGTGGTATCTCAGTGTGGTTTTTATTTGTATTTCCCTGATGATGATTGAGGTCGAGCATTTTTTCATGTGTCGGTTGGCCATCTGGATGTCTTCTTTGGAGAAATGTCTATTCGTGTCTTTTGCCCATTTCTTCACTGGATTATTTGGTTTTTTGGGTGTTGAGTTTGATAAGTTCTTTATGGATTTTGGATACTAACCCTGATAATGTCATTTCCAAATATGTTCTCCCACTCCGTTGATTGCCTTTTAGTTTTTCTAACTGTTTCCTTCACTGTTCAGAAGGTTTTTATTGTGATGAGGTCCCAATAGTTCATGTTTGCTTTTGCTTCCTTTGCCTCTGGAGATCTGTTGAGTAAGTTGCTGCGGCCAAGGTCAAAGAGGTTTTGCCTGCTTTCTCCTCGAGGATTTTGATGGCTTCCTGTCTTACATTGAGGTCTTTCATCCATTTTGAGTTTATGTCTGTGTATGGTGTAAGAAAGTGGTCCAGGTTCATTCTTCTGCATGTTGCTGTCCAGTTTTCCCAGCACCACCTGATGAAGAGACTGTCTTTATTCCATTGGATATTCTTTCCTGCTTTGCCAAAGATTAGTTGGCCATATGCTTGTGGGTCCATTTCTGGGTTCTCTGTTCTGTTCCATTGATCTGAGTGTCTGTTTCTGTGCCAGCCTTCCTGTTTAAAGCCTGTCATGGGCTCCATATCACTCTAAGTCTAACCACTTAAGGTGGTTTTTAAGCTCCTCCTCCTGCCTCTGCAACATCTCCAGTCTCCTTTTTTTTCTTTTTATCAGCAATCACCCAAGCACCCTCTTTTTACTGGAACTGAATTATACTACTTGCAGTCATTAGAAAAACCCATGCCCTTTCCCTCTCTCTGTTTTTAAATGCATTGCAATTCATTCGTCTTTCCTTTTTGCCTTCTTTCTTCTAGTTCCACCTTTTCTTACCTAATTGCTATGTGCCTTCAGGTTTTAGTCTAAATGTTACTTTTCCTAGAGAGGAGTCTGGATACAGGGTCCTGCCTCTTTGTTCCTACTTTACCTATCATGATGTAGTTGCATGTTTGCGGGTCTATGTTTCCTGAGGTACAAGATTTGTGCATTGCATCCCCCATTCTGGAACCCTCCAGTGCAGTGCCTACCACACATTTGGAATGCTGATTCTCTAAAATGAGCTGTTGTTAGAAGACTTCTCTGGAGCTCTGGTTATCCCCATCTTGGTTCCTGTCAGGAGACAGTGGGAGACAAAGCAGAAATAGCTGTGGACCCACCCTGCTATAGAAGTGGTGTCAGAAACAGAGTCTGGGTACCAGGTGGGCACAATCATCCAGGGGCTTCAGTGGCCAAGCTCAATAAACACAGCATCCCGGTTGGTATGGTGGATCAACCAAGGGAGCCTGGAGTAGAAGTGGAAGCAAATGGCAGATAGCTCCAGACAGCTGAACACTCTGATTTGTGAGCAAGCATGAGCCACCTCCTGAAACCTTCCAGAATTGCTGAATGACGTTTTGTAGCATACTATAGTGCTGAGATAGCAGCAGAGCCAAATGTGTGTAATGAAGCATGTTGCTCCATTGCATCTTCAGGCAAGTGAGGCCTAGGGAAACCCACTTTACACCCAGATGGATTGCCCCTCAATGAGCTTACTAACTAGTGACAAGAGCAAGTTGACAATGTATTAATATCACAAGATGAGAATTCTGTAAAACTAAACTAAATTAACAGAGAGAAGGGGAAATCCTCTTACTAAGGAGAAAAGGCCTAACATAATTGCTACTTCCCCTGCTGTCTCTGTCCACAAAGAACCCAAAGTGTGACAGAAAGTCAGCATGGCATAGGTAGAGCGTATGGCTTCCCATACTTTTGCCCTCAGGATATATGCATGCTTTAGCATTCAGATTATTTTGTTTTCTAATATTCAACTGGGCCATGTTTCTTCTCAGCTAGAGAAATACATGGCTGGAGCTTTGGGGATGAGGAGGGGAGTGGTGAGAGTAGAGTCTAGGAATCAGGAGGCCAAATCAAAGTGCCTCACACATCGAGCAAGTTTCTAGACTCTTTCTGAGGGCAAAGAAAAATCCTCGTATAATTAAGTTCCCTAGAGTTTTTTCAAGTTCTAGAGTTAGTGGTCTCTGATAGAGCCCCCAGACTCCATATTTGAAGTGCAAGAAGATAGTTATTAAACCAAGACAAGGATAGGGAGATGACCTGTGTCCTGTCTAAAGCAGGTAGAGCTTCCTACTCTATGGGGTTCGGAGCCTAGTTTTATCACATTTCTGGTTTTCTAAGAAAGACTGCCCCCAAAAGTCTAGATTTTTAAACATTGACTCAAAACCTTTTTTAACTCTTTGAGGATGGATTGCTCTGCATTCATCAGAT
Organism: Lynx rufus; assembly: GCF_022079265.1. Lineage (NCBI taxonomy): Eukaryota > Metazoa > Chordata > Mammalia > Carnivora > Felidae > Lynx > Lynx rufus. The sequence goes on along the minus strand of NW_025814830.1, from coordinate 19,478,871 downwards.
TGTGACCTCTAGTCAATATACCAAGATTTGAATACCCTGGGCCAACTGAGCTGGGACCCCCACTCTAGTGTTCTTTGAAGAAGAATTCTTCCATTGTTAAATCCCTTCTTTCCTTTATCAGTCCCCTGGTCATTTTGTAAAGTCAATAAGTGTTAACTGTGTCTACTGAATTGTCCCCAAGGGGGCCCAGTGTATCACAGTGCACCTCTTGCAATAGAGTCTCTTAGGAGAGGCACAGAGAAGAGAGACAGAATACAACAAAATGAATAAAGGAGACAGCTGTTTCCAAGAATAGAACCACCATATCCCAATGGGCCTGTAGAAATTCCAGAGAAAGTACAATGTAGAGACAAGATAAAGCCATGTGCATAATCACAGTGCTGTTTTCATCCTAACCAGGTACATGCCCTTGAACTGCAGGTGCTGAGCATGGCATCTGTTTACAAATTAGGCAATTGGAGATGGCTAAAAGTATTAATCTCTTTTACTACTTCCTTCAGTATGTATAATATTAGCAAAATGTCTCAATGGCTGGTAAATCATCTTTAATTCCTTTGGAACTCATCGTAGTAATATTAACCATGATGGATTCTTGTGGTATTTAAAGAACTAGATTGTCAATTAGCTTTTATGAGATACATCACAGTCATCAGCGTTGTATCAGATCTCCTTTTCAAAGAAGCCAGTTATTAAAATGTACAATAATTTGCTTTTATTATAATCTATCTAAAAGCCAAAGCTACTCTCCAAAATAATTTAAAGTTTTAAGTTGCAATGTAAGAGACCTTTTCTTCAAAATGACTGCATAATGTAGTGTCACAGTTCTTGGTTAATTATTTTGCAGACTGTGAATTTTAGTTAATCGTTTCTTGCAAGGACCAAATAACATAGGTGCTTCCTAACAGCCTCTCTGGGAATAACTACTGTCCTTTCAGAAGCTAATTAATCAAGCCATGCTCATAAAAACTTAAGTAACTACCCACCAGGGTGGGAGTCCCGCTCCTGGAAATCGCTTGCCCATAGTGTTGACCTTGGCAGAGAGAAAGGGCACTGAGTCAACTCTGACTTGGCACAGCGCCCACCAGGGACCTTCCATGCAATCCAGGATGGTCATCTGCTCAGGATAACCTGGAATTTTAAAGCCTTATCCTCACTGCAAGTGCCCTTCAGAACTTAGTGCTACTTATAGCTTGAAGAGGCAGAGATAGATGGGCTTTGATGGAAACATGGGAAGATGAGGAACATCCAAGTTCTCTGCTTTGAATTCAATGGCTATACGTTTATTTAATCATTTACCAAAATCTTAGAATCAAATCGAAGAAATACTGCCCCTGCCCATCAGGAACCTATGGGCCCATAGTACACATAGCTACACCCAAGCCAACAACAAGATGAGGCAGAGTTTCCAACTCTGCCAGAGTTTCCAACTCTGCCTTGGGCAGCACCATGAAGGTTCCCATCTCCACCATTAAATTTACCTCATTTAACTGCAATTCATAGAATCTCGTTTTTCTCCCTTACTAGCCTGTAAATTCCTTCAAGACAGGGACTGTTCATCTCTGTATCTGTGGCACCTTACACAATGCCCAATTCATATTTGTTTAATGAACAAATAAATATAACAACAACAAGTAACATTTAATGAGCATATATTACAAACAGGTCCTATGTTGGATGCTTTAAAAATGTCCCATATAGGGGCGCCTGGGTGGCTCAGTCAGTTAAGTGTCCAACTTTGGCTCAGGTCATGATCTCAGGGTTGATGAGTTCAAGCCCTGTGTCTGGCTCTGTGCTGACAGCTCAGAGCCTAGAGCCTGCTTCAGATTCTGTGTCTCCCTCTCTCTCTGTGTCACTCCCTATCGTGCTCTCTCTCTCTCTCTCTCAAAAATAAATAAATATTTTTTTAAAAATTAAAAAACAATGCTGTATAATTCCTCCAAAAATCCTTCAAGGGAAGCTCATTATACTTCTTGTAAGAAAGCTATTATAATTCCTGTTTTACTCATAAGAAAATTGAGATTTGGAGAAACCAGAGTAATTTTCCCCAAGTCCACAGCTGTTAAGTGGCAGAGTTGGCATGAGATCCTCAATCTCCTAGGTTTACCTTTTTGACTGCTATGCATTACTATTTCAATAAAAACTCCAGCATGTTTTGAAAAGTCACACACACACACACACACACAGACACACACACACACAGACACACACAACAGTCATCCATTTCAAACTAAGACAGGAAGGGGATTGGAAGCTTTCCTGGTGCGGGGGGAGGGGGGTCCCTGAGCTGGTCCTTCAAGTATGAGAGGGCTTTAATCAGTATTCCCATCTGAAGTAGGGTCATGCAGAAGGCAGGGAAGAAGCTCAGTATTGGTGTGAGGGTGTGACCACGAGAAGTGAATAGACTGGGTACACCTCAGAGACAATTCCTAGAATCACCGTGGTTGGTGTGATAGCTCAAAGAAGCAGCCCTACTGCCACAAATATGACTCATTCACCAGCCCACTGACATTAACTCAAAAGTAGCACTAACTGAATCAGTGCACAAAGTGATCCTTTTCCTCAGTGCTCCTCCGTGTGCATGTAGACACACAAACACAACCCACGATAGCTGTAGGGAGGGAAAAACTCAGTAGTCAACAGCCTCTGGCCAGGGGAGATAACATTTCAGGCCTGATTTAAACTGCCCATGTGTCAACCATTCTTGTTTATGGGGATCTCACAATGAATGTCCTAGGCTTAGCTTTATTAAGCTTCCTCCAGCCACAGCTCAGAATTATGGGTCAACCCTGAAAGGAGGATGAATAGGCATGGAAGGAATTATCAGGAAAGGTGTGTAAATGGGACAGGTCCAGTGGCCAGAGCATCTCACATTATTTATCAGTTTGTTTACATAGCCACAATCCATTCTCTTGGATGCCCTAGAAAAAAACAAATGTGCCAGAGGATTGAGTGTGAAGTACATTACATGAGATAAACACATATAAGTAACTCAGTTATAGGGGGCAATCCCCTCTGACCCATGATTTTGCCAAATTGAACTCCTCGTGGTTGAGTGGCACTTCCCACTTTTCCTCAGATTAGTTTGAGCTCACTCAAGAATATTTATTGAGGAGACCTTTCATTATAAAGCAGCCAAGTACCAGTTACCTGAAATATATGCAAGTTTTTAAAGTCTACATTCAAGGTTTAGAACCTTTTCGCTTATGAAAAATGTCCTACCTGGCCTCTCCCTGTCTCATTTGGGAGATTAAACAGTAGCTATATAGTTGAACTGAAAAATTCACTTGGCTCTGAAGAAGCCATTATCATTGAAATTCAAGACCCTTGATCTAAGGTGTCTTGGAGAACTATTGTATGCTATATACTATACATTAGAGTGGAGAGTACAATGCAAAATTAGTCTTTGAAAAGAGTTACAGGAGAAAGACTTGCATGAAAATAAATATGGTTGTCATAACAACTGATCTGCATGGGTTGTATGTCACCCAGGGAATCTGAGGTGTGGGTCACACCAATCACAGGAACAGCTGGAGGTCGTCAAGACTGTAGCAGGTAGGATATTTTCTTCTGCTATGAAGGTTATTTTTCCTCTTGAGTGAATAATGCAGGAATGTAACTAAAGCAGAGGTAGACTCAGTCAGGGAATCCTTTACAAGGAGAGTAAAAGCCAAAGAAATACTCCAGCAGGGAAAAGATCAAGATTGGAAGTGTCTAAGAGAGACAGGATTTTGCAAAAGCAGAAAGGAGAATTTGCAAGGTCATTTCACATCAAACAGTGGCAGGAAAAGTTCTAAGCAGAACAGTAGGAGAAAAAAAGAGAAAAAAGAAAGAAAAGAAAAGAGAAAGAAAGAAAACAGAGCAGAGACTTCATCCAAGTTGTTTGCCACATAAAATTATGCCATTCTGATTGCAAGAGATGTTAAAAGGTTCTTACTAAGGTTCTGGTATTTTTTGCATTCCTATGATGCTATTGAGATACATTCATTAAGGAATATACTACTCTCTCAATACTAAGTGTGTGCCTAAAACTATGCCAGTCACCATAAGGTGTAATTCAACAGACCATTGCACTAGAGTAAACAAAACCTCGTTAAAAATAGAGTCCTGAACCCTTCCGTAGACTTATTCAAAATCCCTAGGGGTGGACCTGGGACTATAAGCGTTTAAAAAAGCATACCAAGTGATTCTCTGGTACACTGATCTTTGAGAAGCACTACCACATTGGAAAACATAGCAAATGTAAGGTGTGGTCCCTGCAATCTAGAACCATGTAATCTAACTGAGGAATTTAGATAATGCTTAATAGTCTTGCGAATGCTATAGGACCTTAAAGACAATTACAACCCAAAAAGTCCTCAGGCAACCTCCCATGATCTTACCTTCCTCTTCCAGCCAAGAGTGTTTTTCATTTTATTTTTAACTTTCAGATGACATTGGTTATTTTCTACTTAACATTTATTTGTGTGCCTCCTCTCCTATAACTTAAGTTCCTTGAGAACAGGAGCCATGCCTGATCTATCTTTCTAATTAATGAGTGCTTGAACGGATAATGCAAGAATGAAAGGAGGGAGGATGGGAAGAACTACAAGGACACAGTAATTAAAAATGTCTTCCTGGAGGAGAAAATTCTTTTTTTTTTTCAATATATGAAATTTATTGTGAAATTAGTTTCCATACAACACCCAGTGCTCATCCCAAAAGGTGCCCTCCTCAATACCCATCACCCACCCTCCCCTCCCTCCCACCCCCCATCAACCCTCAGTTTGTTCTCAGTTTTTAACAGTCTCTTATGCTTTGGCTCTCTCCCACTCTAACCTCTTTTTTTTTTCTTCCCCTCCCCCATGGGTTTCTGTTAAGTTTCTCAGGATCCACATAAGAGTGAAACCACATGGTATCTGTCTTTCTCTGTATGGCTTATTTCACTTAGCATCACACTCTCCAGTTCCATCCACGTTACTACAAAGGGCCATATTTCGTTCTTTCTCATTGCCCTGTAGTGCTCCATTGTGTATATAAACCACAATTTCTTTATCCATTCATCAGTTGATGGACATTTAGGCTCTTTCCATAATTTGGCTATTGTTGAGAGTGCTGCTATAAACATTGGGGTACAAGTGCCCCTATGCATCAGTACTCCTGTATCCCTTGGGGAAATTCCTAGCAGTGCTATTGCTGGGTCATAGGGTAGGTCTATTTTTAATTTTCTGAGGAACCTCCACACTGCTTTCCAGAGTGGCTGCACCAATTTGCATTCCCACCAACAGTGCAAGAGGGTTCCGTTTCTCCACATCCTCGCCAGCATCTATAGTCTCCTGATTTGTTCATTTTAGCCACTCTGACTGGCGTGAGGTGATATCTGAGTGTGGTTTTGATTTGTATTTCCCTGATAAGGAGCGACGTTGAACATCTTTTCATGTGCCTGTTGGCCATCTGGATGTCTTCTTTAGAGAAGTGTCTATTCATGTTTTCTGCCCATTTCTTCACTGGGTTATTTGCTTTTCGGTTGTGGAGTTTGGTGAGCTCTTTATAGATTTTGGATACTAGTGCTTTGTCCGATATGTCATTTGCAAATATCTTTCCCATTCCATCGGTTGCCTTTTAGTTTTGTTGGTTGTTTCCTTTGCTGTGCAGAAGCTTTTTATCTTCATAAGGTCCCAGTAATTCATTTTTGCTTTTAATTCCCTTGCCTTTAGGGATGTGTCGAGTAAGAGATTGCTATGGCTGAGGTCAGAGAGGTCTTTTCCTGCTTTCTTCTCTAGCGTTTTGATGGTTTCGTGTCTCACATTCAGGTCCTTTATCCATTTTGAGTTTATTTTTGTGAATGGTGTGAGAAAGTGGTCTAGTTTCAACCTTCTGCATGTTGCTGTCCAGTTCTCCCAGCACCATTTGTTAAAGAGACTGTCTTTTTTCCATTGGATGTTCTCTCCTGCTTTGTCAAAGATGAGTTGGCCATACGTTTGTGGGTCTAGTTCTGGGGTTTCTATTCAGTTCCATTGGTCTATGTGTCTGTTTTTGTGCCAATACCATGCTGTCTTGATGATTACAGCTTTGTAGTAGAGGCTAAAGTCTGGGATTGTGATGCTTCCTGCTTTGGTCTTCTTCTTGAAAATTACTTTGGCTATTCGGGGCCTTTTGTGGTTCCATATGAATTTTGTGATTGCTTGTTCTAGTTTCGAGAAGAATGCTGGTGTAATTTTGATTGGGATTGCATTGAATGTGTAGATAGCTTTGGGTAGTATTGACATTTTGACAATATTTATTCTTCCAATCCATGAGCACGGAATGTTTTTCCATTTCTTTATATCTTCTTCAATTTCCTTCATAAGCTTTCTATAGTTTTCAGCATACAGATCTTGTACATCTTTGGTTAGATTTATTCCTAGGCATTTTATGTTTCTTCCTGCAATTGTGAATGGGATCAGTTTCTTTATTTGTCTTTCTGTTGCTTCATTATTAGTGTATAAGAATGCAACTGATTTCTGTACATTGATTTTGTATCCTGCAACTTTGCTAAATTCATGTATCAGTTCTAGCAGAATTTTGGTGGAACCTATCAGATTTTCCATGTATAGTATCATGTCATCTGCAAAAAGTGAAAGCTTGACTTCATCTTTGCCAATTTTGATGCCTTTGATTTCCTTTTGTTGTCTGATTGCTGATGCTAGAACTTCCAACACTATGTTAAACAACAGCGGTGAGAGTGGGCATCCCTGTCATGTTCCTGATCTCAGGGAAAAAGCTCTCGGTTTTTCCCCATTGAGGATGATGTTAGCTGTGGGCTTTTCATAAATGGCTTTTATGATGTTTAAGTGTGTTCCTTCTATCCCAACTTTCTCAAGCGTTTTTATCAAGAAAGGGTGCGGAATTTTGTCAAAGGCCTTTTCTGCATCGATTGACAGGATCATATGGTTCTTATCTTTTCTTTTATTAATGTGATGTATCACGTTGATTGATTTGCGAATGTTGAACCAGCCCTGCATCCCAGGAATGAATCCCACTTGATCATGGTGAATAATTCTTTTTATATGCTGTTGAATTTGATTTGCTGGTATTTTACTGAGAATTTTTACATCCATATTCATCAGGGATATTGGCCTGTAGTTCTCTTTTTTTACTGGGTCTCTGTCTGGTTTGGGAATCAAAGTAATACTGGATTCATAGAATGAGTCTGGAAGTTTTTCTTCCCTTTCTATTTCTTGGAATAGCTTGAGAAGGATAGGTATTATCTCTGCTTTAAACGTCTGGTAGAACTCCCCTGGGAAGCCATCTGGTCCTGGACTCTTATTTGTTGGGAGATTTTTGATAACCGATTCAATTTCTTCGCTGGTTATGGGTCTGTTCAAGCTTTCTATTTCCTCCTGATTGAGTTTTGGAAGAATGTGGGTGTTTAGGAATTTGTCCATTTCTTCCAGGTTGTCCAATTTGTTGGCATATAATTTTTCATAGTATTCCCTGATAATTGTTTGTATCTCTGAGGGATTGGTTGTAATAATTCCATTTTCATTCATGATTTTATCTATTTGGGTCATCTCCCTTTTCTTTTTGAGAAGCCTGGCTAGAGGTTTGTCAATTTTGTTTATTTTTTCAAAAAACCAATTCTTGGTTTCATTGATCTGCTCTACAGTTTTTTTAGATTTTATATTATTTCTGCTCTGATCTTTATTATTTCTCTTCTGCTGGGTTTAGGCTGCCTTTGCTGTTCTGCTTCTAGTTCCTTTAGGTGTGCTGTTAGATTTTGTATTTGGGATTTTTCTTGTTTCTTGAGATAGGCCTGGATTGCAATGTATTTTCCTCTCAGGACTGCCTTCGCTGCATCCCAAAGCGTTCGGATTGTTGTATTTTCATTTTCATTTGTTTCATATATTTTTTGATTTCTTCTCTAATTGCCTGGTTGACCCACTCATTCGTTAGTAGGGTGTTCTTTAACCTCCATGCTTTTGGAGGTTTTCCAGACTTTTTCCTGTGGTTGATTTCAAGCTTCATAGCATTGTGGTCTGAAAGTATGCATGGTATAATTTCAATTCTTGTAAACTTATGAAGGGCTGTTTTGTGACCCAGTATATGATCTATCTTGGAGAATGTTCCATATGCACTTGATAAGAAAGTATATTCTGTTGCTTTGGGATGCAGAGTTCTAAATATATCTGTCAAGTCCATCTGATCCAATGTCTCATTCAGGGCCCTTGTTTCTTTATTGACTGTGTGTCTAGATCTATCCATTTCTGTAAGTGGAGTGTTAAAGTCCCCTGCAATTACCACATTCTTATCAATAAGGTTGCTTATGTTTGTGATTAATTGTTTTATATATTTGGGGGCTCCGGTATTCGGCGCATAGACATTTATAATTGTTAGCTCTTCCTGATGTATAGACCCTGTAATTATTATATAATGCCCTTCTCCATCTCTTGTTACAGCCTTTAATTTAAAGTCTAGTTTGTCTGATATAAGTATGGCTACTCCAGCTTTCTTTTGGCTTCCAGTAGCATGATAAATAGTTCTCCATCCCCTCACTCTCAATCTAAAGGTGTCCTCAGGTCTAAAATGAGTCTCTTGTAGACAGCAAATAGATGGGTCTTGTTTTTTTATCCATTCTGATACCCTATGTCTTTTGGTTGGTGCATTTAGTCCATTTACATTCAGTGTTATTATAGAAAGATACAGGTTTAGAGTCATTGTGATGTCTGTATGTTTTATGCTTGTAGCGATGTCTCTGGTAGTTTGTCTCACAGGATTCCCCTTAGGATCTCTTGTAGAGCTGGTTTAGTGGTGACGAATTCCTTCAGTGTTTGTTTGTTTGGGAAGACCTTTATCTCTCCTTCTATTCTAAATGACAGACTTGCTGGATAAAGGATTCTCGGCTGCATATTTTTTCTGTTCATCACATTGAAGATCTCTTGCCATTCCTTTCTGGCCTGCCAAGTTTCAAAAGAGAGATCAGTCACGAGTCTTATAGGTCTCCCTTTACATGTTAGGGCACGTTTATCCCTTGCTGCTTTCAGAATTTTCTCTTTATCCTTGTATTTTGCCAGTTTCACTATGATATGTCGTGCAGAAGATCGATTCAAGTTACGTCTGAAGGGAGTTGTCTGTGCCTCTTGGTTTTCAATGCCTTTTTCCTTCCCCAGTTCAGAGAAGTTCTCAGCTATTATTTCTTCAAGTACAACTTCAGCACCTTTCCCTCTCTCTTCCTCCTCTGGGATACCAATTATGCGTATATTATTTCTTTTTAGTGTATCACTTAGTTCTCTAATTTTCCCCTCATACTCTTGGATTTTTTTTTCTCTCTTTTTCTCAGCTTCCTCTTTTTCCATAGTTTTATCTTCTAGTTCGCCTATTCTCTCCTCTGCCTCTTCAGTCCGAGCTGTGGTCATTTCCATTTTATTTTGCATCTCGTTTAGAGCATTTTTCAGCTCCTCCTGACTGTTCCTTAGTCCCTTGATCTCTGTAGCAAGAGATTCTCTGCTGTCCTCTATACTGTTTTCAAGCCCAGCGATTAATTTTATGACTATTATTCTAAATTTACTTTCTGTTATATTATTTAAATCCTTTTTGATCAGTTCATTAGCTGTTGTTATTTCCTGGAGATTCTTTTGAGGGGAATTCTTCTGTTTGGTCATTTTGGATAGTCCCTGGAGTGGTGCGGACCTGCAGGGCACTTCCCCTGTGCTGTGGTGTATAACTGGAGTTGGTGGGCGGCGCCGCAGTCAGTCCTGATGTCTGCCCCCAGCCCACTGCTGGGGCCACAGTCAGACTGGTGTGTGCCTTCTCTTCCCCTCTCCTAGGGGCGGGATTCACTGTGGGGTGGCGTGGCCCATCTGGGCTACTTGCACACTGCCAGGCTTGTGGTGCTGGGGGTCTGGCGTATTAGCTGGGGTGGGTAGGCAAGTTTCACAGGGGCAGGAGGGGCAGGCTTAGCTCGCTTCTCCTTAGGTGATCCACTTCAGGAGGGGCCCCTCTTCCGTGGGCCTCTCATCTGAGCTTGGCTCCGGAGACTCCGTTCTGCTAATCCTCTGGTGGTTTTCTGGGTTATTTAGGCAGGTGTAGGTGGAATCTAAGTGATCAGCAGGATGCGCGGCAAGCCTAGCGTCCTCCTATGCCGCCATCTTCTCAAAGAGCAAGAAAATTCTCGACGTAAAAACAGGATTTTATTTAACACAAGGAAGAAGAAAGGTCATTGGCAAGTATGTGAAATTACATAAAGTGACAAGAGGCAAAGAAAGAGTATTTGCATACACTTAAATCCAAATTTATTAAATGCTCAGGGCAATATTATAGTTTCAAAGACATCAGAATTCAAAAATTCCATTTAAAAACTAGTATTTAAAATTGCATTTCAAAATATAGTACACCTAATAATAAATTTAACAAGTATGTGCAAGACTTCTATACTGAAAACTATAAAAGAGTGTTAAGAGAAATTAACAAAGTCCCAAATAAATGGAGAGATATACCATTTTCATGAACTGGAAAATTCATTAATGTTGAGGTTTCAGTTCTCTCAAAATTGATCTATATATTCAATTCAGTACCAAATAAACTTACAACAGGGATTTTTGAAGGCTGAGCTAATTTTAAATTTTATTTGGAACTGGAAAGGACCAAGAATGATAAAAGAATCTTGAAAAAGTAGAATAAAGTTAGATGACCTCCTCAACTTTTAAGTCTTATTATAAAGCTATGATATCTACATAGAAAACCTGAAAGACTCCACCAAAAAACTGCTAGAACTGATCGATGAATTCATTAAAGTTGCAGGACACAAAATCAATGTAAAGAAATCTGTTGCATTTCTACACACCAATAATTAAGCAGCAGAAACAGAAATTTAGAAATCAATCCCATTTACAATTGCACCAAAAACAATAAGTTACCTAGGAATAAACCTAACCAGAGAGGTAAACGACCTATATTCTGAAAACCTGTATTCTATAAAACACTTATGAAAGATCTTCAAGATGACAGAAAGAAATGGAAAGATATTCCATACTCATGGGTTGGAAGAACAAATATTGTTAAAATGTCTATATCACCCTAAGTAATCTACATATTTAATTCAATCCTTAGCAAAATACCACCAGCATTCATCACACAGAAAAAATCCTGAAATTATATGAAACCACACAAGTCCCCCAATAGCCAAAGCAACCTTGAAAAAGGAAAACAAAGCTGAAGAGTCATAATTCTGGACTTCAAGTTATATTACAAAGCTGTAGTGATCAAAACAGTATGGTAGTGGCACAAAAATAGAAACATTGATCAATGGAACAGAATAGAGAACCCAGAAATGAGCCCACAACTCTATAGTCAATTAATCTTTTTTTTTTTTTAATTTTTTTTTTCAACATTTATTTATTTTTTTTGGGACAGAGAGAGACAGAGCATGAACGGGGGAGGGGCAGAGAGAGAGGGAGACACAGAATCGGAAACAGGCTCCAGGCTCTGAGCCATCAGCCCAGAGCCTGACGCGGAGCTCGAACTCACGGACCGCGAGATCGTGACCTGGCTGAAGTCGGACGCTTAACCGACTGCGCCACCCAGGCGCCCCTATAGTCAATTAATCTTCAACAAAACAGGAAAGAATATCCAGTGGGAAAAAGACAGTCTCTTCAACAAATGGTGTTGGGAAAACTGGACAGAGACAAGCAGAAGAATGTAACTGGATCACTTTTTTTCACCATATAGAAAAATAAATTCAAAATGGATGAAAGTCCCAAATGTGAGACAAGAAACCATCAAAATCCAAAAGGAGAATACAGGCTGTAGCCTCTTTCTCATCAGCCATAGCGAATTCTTTCTAGATATGTCTGCTGAGGCAAAGTAAACAAAAGCAAACCTAAACTTGTTGGGACTACATCAAAATAAAAAGTTTTTTGCACAGTAAATGAAACAATCAATGAAACTAAAAAGCAATCTACAGGGTGATGGGGAAGGCAACTGACAGAATGAGAGAAGATATTTGCAAATGATATATCTGATAAAGGGTTAGTATCCACATATATATATTTAGAACTTATAAAACTCAACACCCAAAAAATGAATAATGCAATTAAAAAATGGGCAGATGATATGAATAGATATTTTTCCAAAGAAGACATACAGGTGGACAACAGACATATGAAAAGATGCTCCACACCAGTCATCATCAGGGAAATACAAATCAAAACTACTGATGGGGCGCCTGGGTGGCGCAGTCGGTTAAGCGTCCGACTTCAGCCAGGTCACGATCTTGCGGTCCGTGAGTTCGAGCCCCGCATCGGGCTCTGGGCTGATGGCTCAGAGCCTGGAGCCTGTTTCCGATTCTGTGTCTCCCTCTCTCTCTGCCCCTCCCCCATTCATGCTCTGTCTCTCTCTGTCCCAAAAATAAATAAACGTTGAAAAAAAATTAAAAAAAAAAAACAACTACTGAGACATCACCTCTTACATGTCAGAATGGCTAAATTCAACAACACAAGAAACAGCAGGTGTTGCTGAGGATGTGGAGAAAGGGAAACCCTCTTGCACTTTTGGTGGGAATGCAAACTGGTACAGGCACTCTGGATAACAGTATGGAGTTTCCTCAAAAAGCTAAAAAAAAAAAAAAACTCCCTAATATCCAGCAATTGCAGTACCAGGTATTTACCCAAAGAATACAAAGTACTAATTCAAAGGGATACCTGCATCTCAATGTTTATAGCAGCATTATCTACAATAACCAAATTATAAAGACAGACCAAATGTCCATCAACTGAGGCATGGATAAAGATGTGGTGAGATACACACACACACACACACACACACACACACACACATTCACACACATTGGAATATCATTCAGCCATAAAAAAGAATGAAATCTTGCCATTTGCAATGACATGGATGGAATTAAAGAGTATTACGCTAAGTGAAATAAGTCAGTCAGAAAAGACAAATATTTCACTCACATGTGGAATCTAAGGAATAACACAAACAAATATGGGGGTGGCAAAAAAGAGAGGCAAACCAAGAAACAGACTCTTAACTATAGAGAACAAACAGATGGTTACAGGGGCTAGGATAGCGGGATGGGTTAAATAGATGAAGGGGAGTAAGGAGTGCATTTGTGATGAGCAACCAGGTGTTGTATGTAAGTGATGAATCACTATGTTCTACATATGATACTAATATTACTCTGTATGTTAACTCACTGGAATTTAAATTAAAACTAAAAGAAAATAAAATGTGTTTTTGGTGACAGAATAGATCAATGGAATGTAATTGAAAGTCCAAAATATGTCCATATGTATAAAAGTAAATGATTTTTGACAAGGATGCCAAAACAACCCATTGGGAAAAAGAAAATTTCTTCAACAAGTTTTTTAGAATAACTATATATCCACATGAATAAAAAGGAAAAAAGAGTCATGAGTGTTATCCTATACTACACACAAATATTAATTCAAAATAAATCTTAGACTCAAGACAAAAACTATAATGCTTCTTCTAAGGCAGAAGATATCTCCATAACTTGGGAGACAGTATAGATTCTTAGCATACAAAAAGTACTAACCATAAATGAAAAACATTGATAACTGGATTTTATTAAAATAAAAAATTATCCTCTCATCAAAAAATACCATTAAGAAAATAAAGACAAGCTATAGCCTGGAAGAAAATATTCACAATATATCAATCGGAATATATTTATTATATATATACACATATATACGTATATCTTCTACAACTCATTTACAAAAGAACACATAACCCAGTTCTTTTTAAACAAGCAAAAAATATAAGCAGATGTATCACAAATTAAAATATACAAATTGCTAATAACCACATGAAAAAAATGCTCAATACTATTAGTCATCAGAGTGATGAAAATTAAAACTATTTTAATTTAAAGAAACAAGATACCATTACACACCCCAGGAATGGCTACAATGAAAAAGAGTAACAACTCTGCAGGTTGGAGAGGATGTAGAGACAACTAGAACTCTCATACGTTGCAGGTATACATAGTATAAATATTTTGGAAATGGTTTTGAGAGTTTAACCTTTTAAGAAAGTTAAACATACATCTTATGACCCAAAAATCCCACACCAAGGTGTTTATCCAAGAGAAATGAAAATATATGTCTACAATAAGCCTTGTAAACAAGTTTTCATAGGAACTTTATTCACAATTACCCCAAACTGGAATTACAAGAAGAATGGATAAGCTATGGCAAATCATATAATAGACCATTACTCAGCAAGAAAAGAAAAAATAAAAAGCCCTACTAGTGCATGCTATCAATATGGATAAATCTCAAAAATATTACAATGAGTGAAAGAAATCAGACACACACAAAATTTATACGGTATACAATTCTATTTATGTGAAGTTCTAGAAATGACAAAACTAGAGTAAAAATAAAGCAAATCAATGATTTCTCTGGAGGAAAGAGATTTAGTGGAAAGGGGCAAACAAAAAAATAACTGTCTGGGGTGACGGTAATGTCTGTGCCTGAAAACGGGTATTGGCTATATGAGTACAGGTATTTGTACATGAATACAGGTATTTGTAAAAATAGTTCAAACTGTACACTTAAAGATCTATATTTTGCTGTTTATAAATTACATCTTAACTTTTAAAATGTTTATTTATTTTGAGAGAGATAGAGAGAGAGAGAGAGGCAGTGCAAGTAGGGGAGGGGCAGAGAGAGAGGAAAGAGAGAATCACAGGCAGGCTTCCCACTGTCAGTGTAGAGGCCAATGCGGGGCTGAAACTCATGAAACCATGAGATCATGACCTGAGCAGAGATCAAGAGTTGGACACTTCACCAAATTAGCCACCCAGGCGCTCCTATCTCAACTTTTTAAATTCAAAATTTCTACATCATTCAGGACAAATTAGGCTATATTGTGGCAACATACAACACCTAACTCTTAATAACCAATGTTTATTTCTTGTTCAGAGTGCACTGCAGGCCTGGGCAGCTCTCTTTCAATATTGTGTCTCTGCATCTTATCATGAAGCCTCCTATAGCACCTTTGACAGGAGAGAGAATACTGAATCATACAGAGCATTTAAACTACCTCAGCCCAGATAGGACATAAGTTACTTCCCCTCATATCCTATTGGTCAGGATCTAAATGGCACTGACTAAATGCAAAGGATGGGGGAGTGTAGGCTCCCAAGTGTTCATGAAAGAAAGGATTACCAAATATTGGTGAACACTAGAAATGTCTGTCTTAGCCCTGTCCCCAAGGGTCTTCCATTTTGGCAACTTTCCATATACTGATTACTACAATTTTATCCCTGTGCCCAGATCTGGTCTCAGTAAATGGGATACCCTTCTTTTCACAAAGGAAGATTCAATAAGTGATTCATTTATTTCCCTTCTTCTAACATAGCTGAGCTAATACTTCCTGGTAGACAGAAGTAAAGAACTCTGTAAATGTACCTGGGAAAATGCAACAACAACAACAAAATGAATTTGTGAAATTAACTGAAGGAATCAGAGCAGATACTCATCCAGGACACGCCTGGTCCATAGCATTGCAGTGGTAACTCTATGGGACACAGAATGACACATGACTGACAATCTAATCTGGTCCAAAATAAATTATGAATTGGGAATAATGGTCATGCTGTGCTTATGCTGCTGTGGAAAAATCAGGCATTATAAACGAAAAAGGGGATGTTTTTCTGGTCCAAAGTGACAGTTTGCTGCTTGTCAAAAATCATCTTCATATTCCTAAGACTCTCTGATTTTGTGGGTGCCCAGGAAAAAGCCTCACTGTAGCACACACACAGAGAAAAAGAGAAAGACAATGACTATTTTGTAATTCTCTTTTCTGTTTGAAATTTGCACAAAAGGTCTTGAACATTATAACAATTAGAAGAGGAAAAAATATTTGACAGATCAAGTAGTTGAGGTGTCAGAGACTATTTTTTAAATGTCTGGGAGACACTGCAGATTAATTTTGGCTGAAACCTTAAAAAAAATAGAAGCAGGCACATTTTTTCTAAACCAACATGTGGAATTTTCTGATCAGGTAAGCACCTTTAAAGTTCAGTTTTGCCAAGAACAGTCAGAAATTGGATTGTATAACTGTTCCCACAAATTGCTCAAAGGTTACCTCTCGTCCAGTAGACAGGGACTGAGGTTGCATAATAGCTGAAGCCCTGCTCAGAGAGGGAATACATAGAATGCTAATATATGAAGAATTTCCATCCACTTGGGAAGAGAGATGTAGCCTGATTGCAGGATGGGTTAAGAATGTGTAGCATATAAACATATCATCAGTGTTGTTGATCTAGTGTCTGCATCCACTTATTCTGGAAAATTGCAGGAGAATGATTGCAGGGTGCCAAAGAAAGGCCATCAGCTGTGAATCTGGTGATTGACATGCCTTGTTTAAATGTGTTCACTCAAAAACAAGTTGGAATGGCCAGGCCTACCTTTCCATCGTTGGGTGCCATAATTGGCACTCCGCATTTAGACCTTTGGCTGATAGGTCAGGACTATTTCTGTTCTAAGTGAAAGATAACCCAACTCAAACTGTCTTAAGGGAAAAAAGAGAATTTCTCTAATTCACATACCTGAAAAGTATAGGCTTAGAGTGCACAACTGTATCCAAGCCCTCAAATGATTTGCACTCATTCTCTTCAAATTTTGTCTCTGCTCTCTTCTATACTGTTCTAATTTCAGTTTCCTCTAATGTGAATATAATGCCAATAGTCCCCCATCTACATCTTTATGTTTTCAAGTTTGATAAATACCCAGGAGTTTATTTTCCAGTAGCTTCTTCACGTATTCACTCTTGGGCCATTATCTGCATCTTGATATAATGAAATAATTACTTTAGCCAAGAGATGTAATTATGTTGATTGACTGGGTTTGATTTACATGGCAGGCCCTAAACCAATCACTTATGACTACTAAGATTTGGTAGTAGTCTGATTGGCTCAACCAGAGTCTCATGTTCTTCTTCTGAATGGGATATAACCCTACCTGAACCACATGGCCTATGAGAGTGGGGAGAGAAATAGTTCCCTATTCTAGGTACTTATTAGAGGAAGCAAAAATGGATTCTGAGTGAATGGGCTAACCAAGAAGTTAAAGAAGAAATTTAAAAGTTCATGGAAGCCAATGAAAATGATAACACCACAACCCAAAACTTCTGGGATGCAGGAAAGGTGGTCATAAGAGGACCTTAGCAATCCAGGCCGTCCTAAAGCAGGAAGAAAGATCTCAGATACACAACATAACATTACACCTTATAGATCTGGAAAAATAACAGCAAATAAAACTAAAACCAGCAGAAGACAGGAAATAATAAAGATTAAAGCAGAGATTAATGCTATCGAAACCCAAAAAAAGTAGAACAGATCAATGAAATCAGATGCTGGTTCTTTGAAAGAATTAATAAAATTGATAAACCACTAGCCAGTTTGATCAAAAAGAAAAAGGAAAGGACCCAAATAAACAAAATCAAGAATGAAAGAGGAGAGATCACAAACAACACAGCAGAAATAAAAACAATAATATGAGAATATTATGAGCAATTATATGCCAATAAAATGGGCAATCTGGAAGAAATGCATAAATTCCTAGAAACATATACACTACCAAAACTGAAACAGGAAGAAGTAGAAAATTTGAACAGACTCATAACTAGTAAAGAAATAGAATTAGTAATCAAAAATCTCCCAAAAAACAGGAGTCCAGGGCCAGATGGCTTTCCAGGGGAATTCTAACAAATATTTAAGGAAGAGTTAACACCTATTCTCTTGAAGCTGTTCCAAAAAAATAGAAATGGAAGGAAAACTTCCAAACTCTTTCTATGAAGCCAGCATTACCTTGATTCCAAAACCAGACAGAGACCCCACTAACAAGGGCAATTATAGACCAATTTCCCTGATGAACATGGATGCAAAATTCCCCAACAAGATATTAGCCAACTAGATCCAACAATACATTAAAAAAATTATTCAACACAACCAAGTGGGATTTATACCTGAGATGCAGGGCTGATTCAATATCTGCAAAACAATCAATGTGATTCATCACATGAATAAAAGAAAGGACAAGAACCTTATGATCTTCTCAAAAGATGCAGAGAAAGTATTTGACAAGATACAGCATCATTTCTTGATAAAAACCCTCAAGAAAGTAGGGACAGAAGGATCATACCTCGAGATCATAAAAGCCATATATGAGCGACCCAACGCTAATATCATCCTCAATGGGGAAAAACTGAGAGCTTTCCCCCTAAGGTCAGGAACAAGACAGGGATGTCCACTCTCATCACAGTTATTCAACATAGTATTGGAAGTCTTACCCTGTGCAATCAGACAACACAAAGAAATAAAAGCCATCCAAATTGGCCAGGAAGAGGTCAAACTTTCACTCTTCGCAGATGACATGATACTCTATACGGAAAACCCAAAGGAATACACTAAAAAACTGCTAGAACTGATTCATGAATTCAGCAAAGTAGCAGGATATAAAATCAATGCACAGAAATTGGTTGCATTCCTATACACCAACAATGAAGCAACAGAAAGAGAAATCAAGGAATCAATCCCATTTACAATTGCACCAAAACCCATAAAATACCTAGGAAAAAAATCTAACCAAAGAGGTGAAAAATCTATACACTGAAAACTATAGGAAGCTTATGAAAGAAATTGAAGAATACACAAAAAATAGAAAAATATTCTATGCACCTGGATAGGAGAACAAATATTGTTAAAATGTCAATACTACCCAAAGCAATCTATATATTCAATGCAATCCCTATCAAAATAAACCAGCATGCTTCACAAAGCTAGAAATAATCCTAAATTTGTATGGAACCAGAAAAGACCCTGAATAGCCAAAGCAATCTTGAAAAAGAAGACCAAAGCAGTAGGCATCACAATCCCAGACTTCAAGCTCTATTACAAAGCTGTAATCATCAAGACAGTATGGCACTGGCACAAGAACAGACACTCAGATCAATGGAATAGAATAAAGAACCCACAAATGGACCCACAAACACATGGCTAACTAATTTTTGACAAAGCAGGAAAGAATATCCAGTGGAATAAAGACAGTCTCTTCAGCAAGTGGTGCTGGGAAAACTGGACAGCGACATGCAGAAGAATAAACCTGGACCACTTTCTTACACCATACACAAAAATAAACTCAAAGTGGATGAAAGACCTCAATGTAAGACAGGGAGCCATCAAAATCCTCAAGGAGAAAGCAGGCAAAAACCTCTTTGATCTTGCCCACAGCAATTTCTTACTCAACACGTCTCTGGAGGCAAGGGAAACAAAAGCAAAAATGAACTACTGGGATCTCATCAAAATAAAAAGCTTCTGCACAGCGAAGGAAACAATCAGCAAAACTAAAAGGCAACCGACAGAATGGGAGAAGATATTTGCAAATGACATATCAGATAAAGGGTCAGTATCCAAAATCTACAAAGAACTTATCAAACTTAACACCCAAAAAAAAAATAATCCAGTGAATAAATGGGTAAAAGACATGAATAGACAATTCTCCAAAGAAGACATCCAGATGGCCAACCGACACATGAAAAAATGCTCAACATCACTCATCATCAGGGAAATACAAATCAAAACCACAATGAGATACCACCTTACACCTGTCAGAATGGCTAACATTAACAACTCAGACAATGACAGATGTTGGCAAGGATGTGGAGAAAGAAGATCGCTTTTGCATTGCTGGTGGGAATGCAAGCTGGGGAAGCCACTCTGGAAAAGAGTATGGAAGTTCCTCAAAAAACTAAAAATAGAAGTACCCTACCACCCAGCAATTGCACGACTAGGCATTTATCCATGGGATACAGGTGTG
Organism: Lynx rufus; assembly: GCF_022079265.1. NCBI lineage: Eukaryota > Metazoa > Chordata > Mammalia > Carnivora > Felidae > Lynx > Lynx rufus. Next base: position 19,459,054 of record NW_025814830.1, on the reverse strand, counting down.
CTGTTTTTTTTTTTTCAACGTTTATTTATTTTTGGGACAGAGAGAGACACAGCATGAACGGGGGAGGGGCAGAGAGAGAGGGAGACACAGAATCGGAAACAGGCTCCAGGCTCTGAGCCATCAGCCCAGAGCCGGACGCGGGGCTCGAACTCACGGACCGTGAGATCGTGACCTGGCTGAAGTCGGACGCTTAACCGACTGCGCCACCCAGGCGCCCCTCAGGTGTGCTGTTTTGAAGGGACACATGCACCCCCATGTTTATAGCAGCACTATCAACAATAGCCAAAGTATGGAAAGAGCCCAAATGTCCATTGATGGTTGAATGCATAAAGAAGATGTGGCACATATATACAATGGAGTATTACTTGGCAATCAAAAAGAATGAAATCTTGCCATTTGCAACTATGTGGATGGAGCTGGAGGGTATTATGCTAAGCGAAATTAGTCAGAGAAAGACAAAAATCATATGACTTCACTCATATGAGGACTTTAAGAGACAAAACAGATGAACATAAGGGAAGGGAAGCAAAAATAATATAAAAACAGGGAGGGGGACAAAACAAAAGATACCCATAAATATGGAGAACAAACTGAGGGTTGCTGGAGGGGTTGTGGGAGGGGGGATGGGCTAAATGGGTGAGGGGCATTAAGAATCTACTCCTCAAATCATTGTTGCACTAGATGATAACTAATTTGTATGTAAATTTAAAAAATAAAATTAAAAAAATGAAAAACAAATGGATTCTGGTGAGATAAAAAAATTTAAATGACATCCACTATAACTGAAACAATAAGTATAATTTAATATTATATAATGGAGATACTTTTAGGTAGGTCCCATACCTAATTCAGAATATTGTGGATTTTGAGGTTTGGGAGGAGCATCAAAGGTCATAAAACCAATTCCAAATAATGACAAGTTGCTGCTAAATTTTAACTTGGTAAGTGTAGTTGAAAGGGTATATGGAGGAGCGCCTGTGTGGCTCAGTAGGTAGAGTGTGGGACTCTTGATTTTGGGATTGTGGGTTCAAGCCCCACCTTAGATGTAGAGATTACTTAAACATAAAATCTTTTTACTTAATTTTTTTTTCAACGTTTATTTATTTTTGGGACAGAGAGAAACAGAGCATGAACGGGGGAGGGGCAGAGAGAGAGGGAGACACAGAATCGGAAACAGGCTCCAGGCTCCGAGCCATCAGCCCAGAGCCTGACGCGGGGCTCGAACTCACGGACCGCGAGATCGTGACCTGGCTGAAGTCGGACGCTTAACCGACTGTGCCACCCAGGCGCCCCCATAAAATCTTTTTAAAGAGAAGTATACAGCATGCTTGGCAGATCCTTATACAGTCTAGAGTTCAGAATATATTTCTTGGGCAAATTAAAGAAGGAATAAACATATTTACAGAGCTCCTTAGTTCAATCACGGGAGAACATCTTTTTCTGTCTTAAGGATTTAAAAAAATAAAAGGCTCTGTAAAACAAGAATATGCTTGGACAAGTCAGTTCTAACTCTAGTAATGGTACAATGATCAGATTACTAACCTTCCTGCCAATAACAAGCATAAACTTTGGAAAAAATGCAAGAAAAACAACTGTTTTAAGGCACTAGGGAGCAACAAAAAGCGGTAATAAACTGGAAGAGATATGGCCCTCAAAAAGAAGAAAGCAAACTAGGTGAAATTTACATTACCTCCTCTTCTCAAAGGTCCTAACAAGTTTTCAGAGCACAAGGTACAGCACTCAGGTAAAAAGTGGCTGTCGTACTGGGCTGGAGGGTCAGAGGTTGCAGTTGTGAGCTGCCAGACACAAATGAAAATTGAGGCGGGATGGATTCTCAGAATGAGGTGGATCCCTCGTATCTGTGTACAGGGCCTTCAAAATCATGGATGACTCCTAAACTTCATATGTGTGTGGGAGTGTTCTTAGGAACTAAGCATATAGCAAGTGCTGGACAGCTAAGAGTTGAAAACAGTTTGGCAGCTCCTGGTGCTGGGGAGACAAGTTTGAATTTCAAATCCCACCAAGTTAGAGGAGCTTGTTCAGTACCTGGAGTTATCCACTGAAATATCAAGACCACACCTTTTTAAGAATAAAAACTATATATTAGGACTAAAGACTATATTCTGGGAATAAAGAAAAATCTGAAATGCTCTAACAAAGAGCTCAAATGCTTAAAACCAAGCCTGTACAAGAACAAAATTATTCCCCAGTAACGTAACTTCCCATTACAACCTAACAGTTTTCAGAATAGGATAACAGAATCAAAAGCCTATATAATTTATCATCTAAAAAGTTAAATATACAATAAAAAATTACTAGACATGCAAAAAAGCAGGGAAATGTGACCCATTTTTTTCCCAAAAGAAAAGAATAATTAATGGGGGCAGATCTGTAGATGAATTAGATGTTGAATTTAGCAAATATCTTTAAATAGCTACTATAAATATATTTAAATTTACAGGAAAATGTTGATATTACAAGTGAAGGGGCTGGGTGGCTCAGTTGGTTAAGCATCCAATTCTTGATTTCCAGTCAGGTCATGATCTCACAGTTAGTGAGATTGAATCCCATGTTGAGCTCTGTGCTGACACACGGAGCCTGCTTGGGATTCTCTCTCTCTCTCTCTCTCTCTCTCTCTCTCTCTCTGCCCCTCCTCCACCAATGCACACGCACACATGCGCTTTCCCTCAAAATAAATATTTTTTTAATTAAAAAAAATTTAATGTTTATTTTTGAAAGAGAGAGACAGAGTGTGAGTGGGGGGTGGGGTGGGGAGGAGGGCAGGCAGAGAGAGGGAAACACAGAATCCAAAGCAGACTCCAGGCTCTGAGCTGCCAGCACAGAGCCTGATGCGGGGCTTGAACCCATGGACTGCAAGATCATGACCTGAGCCAAAGTCGGATGATTAACCAACTGAGGCATCCAGGCACCCCAAAATAAATATATATTTTTTTCAACGTTTATTTATTTTTGGGACAGAGAGAGACAGAGCATGAACGGGGGAGGGGCAGAGAGAGAGGGAGACACAGAATCCAAAACAGGCTCCAGGCTCTGAGCTGTCAGCCCAGAGCCTGACGCGGGGCTCGAACTCACGGACCGCGAGATCGTGACCTGGCTGAAGTCGGACACTTAACCGACTGCGCCACCCAGGCGCCCCCAAAATAAATATTTTTAAAAAAGTATAGAAGTGGTATATTTTAGGAGAGATATGAAAATACTAAATATTGGCAGTATTAGAAGTGAAAAAACACAATATGCAAAATGAAAAGTGTATTGTATGGGCTTAATATCCAATTGAACAATTGAGAAGAAAAAAACAACAAACTTGAAGACAAACCAGTAGAAATTATCCAAACTGAAACCCAGACAGAAAGATTTCCTTGAAAAATAGAGTCTCAGTAAGCTGTGGACAATTTGTCTACTATATTTAGGCACATTATAACCTAACTATCAAAAACAAAGGTAAAGAGAAAATCTTTAAATCCAGAAAGAGGCAAGAAACATATTATGTGCAAGGAAACAATATTAGAGTAACAGCTAACTTCTCACCAGGAATAATAGAGATCAGAGGACATCTGGAACAATAGGTTTATAGTAGTGAAAGACAAAAAAGGTGTCAACATTGAATTCTGTATCTAGTGAAATATCCTTCCAAAATGAAGGTAAAATAAAGCTATTTACAGCTAACAGAAAGCAGGGGAAACGTATTGCCATAGACAAGAAATGCTTAAGAGTAATGATACCAGATGGAAATTCAAATCTATAGAAAAGAATTTAAAGCATTGGAAATGTTAAACATGTGGATAACCATAAAATTATATTTTCTTTCTTAATTTATTAAAAAAAGAACCCATACAGATGATATAATCTGTCTGTGTCTTTCAAGGTATTCACCTACCCATGAATCAAGCTTTCTACTGTCACTCTAAGTCTTGAAAATTGCCATCTGCCTAGTGTTTCCTAGTCCATGTCTTCAACTAATAAGGATACAAAAATGTGCTTGTATGTCTCTCTTCCTGAGAGAATAAAAGTTAAAACTATTTGAAAATGCCCAGGTGCTATGAGATACCACAACTCTTCAAGGACATTATGACATGGACAAGAGCCAAAAAAAAATAACACACAGGGTGAGGATCTCACTTGGACACTGTCTGTAGCACACCCTTGTCTCAGAGGTGGCTCAATTGGGCTAAAGGCCTAGAAATAGGATAAATCACAGAGAATGAGAAAAACTAAATTTCTCAAAAATTTCTAGTAATAACTGTTCAGGGATATTCATTGAACATTCATCATTTACTGAGTACTCACTATGTGGCAAGCATTGTGATTAGCACTCTACAGGTCAAAGGCCTGAAATAGTCACAATGTTGTCCTCACAGTCTTATAGAGGAAATATGACCACAGATAAATCTAATATGAGGCATAATTACATTAGTAAAAGTAAAATTATAATAATGATAGCTAACATGAAATGAGCACTTACTATGTGAACTGCTTAATATGCATTAACTCATTTAACACATACAACAACCTCCAGAGAGAGGAGTGACTATTATTCTCATTTCTGCAAATGAGGAAACTGAGGCTCTGGATGTCTCCTAGGTAGTATGTGTTGGAACTGGAATGTGGACACCAATGCTTGACTCTGAGTCCCAGTTGCTGATAACCGCCTCATCAGAGGTGCCAGGAGAGAATGATAGGATTTGAGGACGGAGAATGTTTCCTCCCAGAAGCCATGGAAGCCTCCATGGAGAAGGGGCATGTTTGGTCCTTGATGGTAAAATATCGACTCATACAGTCTGGCATCTGTGAAGAAAAAATAAGATTTCAGAAATGTTGGGGTAGGAAGAGCAGGAGTGTCAGGTCAATAAGTGTTTCTGGGCACTGAGGGTGTGCCAAGCTCTCAGCTGGATGTCTCAGAGCCCCAGAACTGCATCAATTGTGAAAGAAAATCCCAGCCCTATAGTTCACACAAGAGCAGGTAGGTCCCAACTAAATTATGATGAATAAGAATAGAAACCCAGTTAATCTTTTGCTTTGATTGTAGCCATTTGTGAATAAAAACATGAAGGCATTTTCTTCCATGCTGTGAAACAAGATTTGTGGAATCTGAATAAACTTGTGGAATGCAAACAGTTTGGTGGAGACTTTATTCCCCAAAAGAAATTACTGAAACAAGCATGAAGGAAGAGAAGACTGCAAAGCAAAAGGTAGAAATCTATCACTTTCACTTGTTACAAACACCAGCCAATTGAGTCGATTGTCCTAATACAAAATCATGATAACTTCTAACTCTTATGTTTTCATATAGACAAACCCAGAAGCCCATGGCAGAAATCAGAAGCTACCTGCAACTCTCTTGACATTTCCCACATCACCACAAGAACCAAGTCCTAGTGATATTGATAAATTTAAAATAAAATATTTCTTTATTTCCATGTATTTACAGACTCCTTCATCTCTCTCCATCCCCTCTGCTACTGTTCAGCACCTATATATCTGAACACCAGAGTCTCGTTCATGATTTTCTTGTTTCTTGTTCACTTCCTCCTTACTCCATCCTCTGCTTCTGCTAAGTTGGCCTTCCACAGTTGTAAAGTGATTTCAACTTTCTCTCTAAAGCCCTTCAGCAGCTTCTCATTGCACTCAAGGTAGATTTCATTCCATGACTTATGAGGCCCTCCATGACGTTTTCCTACCTGCTCCTCATGCTACTCTCCACCCACTGCCCTAAGACACCCTCAGAACCCCTTAGCTCCCTTTGTATGGCCAGTTGTTTCATACCATCATAATGTGCATACACTATAACTTTTCCCAAGAAAGCCTTTCCCCCCATGTCTATCTGAAGAACTGAGCTCTAGCATCATCCCCTCTGGTTAGGCTGCCACAGGTATCAGCAGTCCTAGAGAAACTTCACTGCAACCTTCCTCTTGTGTTGTCTGTTATACCATCATACTACACACCATGCTCTAACATAGCTATGTTACAGCAGATGGGCTGATGCTTCCTAAATAAATGAGTGCATTTCATCCTTTTCTTCTTCCACCTGACCCTGCTATATCATTCACCCCACCTATGGCAGCTCCAGTATCCCTTTGTGATCATGAGTTGCCTCCCATCTGAGGCACTCAGATGACATCCTCTGAGAAACACTTCCATCTCCTCTCTCCAGCCAAGCATGAATTTCCCAAAAGGAACACATGTCTTCCCTCTCATTGCTGCTCACCTTCATTTGATGTCACTGCCCACAAGTGATAGTAAAGGAAGCATTATCAGGGGTCATGAGTGAGAATTATTGGTGTCAGTCAGTAGAGAACATAGCCTTAAAAAGCAAGCCTGCTGAAAACCAGACTGGAGAATCATGGGGAAACTTCTTAAAATTCTTGGAGGTGCACTGCTCACCTTGTCAGCTCAAACCAATTCAATTAAACATATTTTTTTTGTGCACTTGTGAGGTGTCCAGGATAGGATAAAAAGTCCTTGCTCTCCCTAAACTTCGACCCTGAGATGAAAATGGAATGTAATGAAGTAGTGTTGCCAAGGGAACTTCAAGCAAACATAAATAGGTGGGATGTCAGTAACTACTAATGAAAGAGGGCTCTGTATTTAAAGTTTAGAAAAATTTTTAGAAAATTTGAGCTAAAATTGAATAGATTTGTTTATTCTTGGACTTACTGAAGCTTTTTTAATGACAGTGGTAGAGGGAAATCAGCAATATGGTGGAATCATAGTTTTCTGCATTTATCCCCCAAAGAAAAATTGATTTTGACAACTCATGAGCAAATGTGCCTCTGTGGGAGCATGGAAGTCCAGTAGAGAGGTCCCAGCATCATGCTGAAGCAAAAAATCCAAGAATGGATGCATTGAAGAGGACAAGAAGAACCATTTCACTTTCTCATGTTACCCTTCCTTCCATTGAGCATTGAGCTCAATGCCAAAAGTGACCCCCTAAGCCCACAATTTCTCCCACAAGGGAAGGTGAGAGCACAGTGAGTGCCTAGCTTACCCAACTGCATAGGATCCCTAAGATTTTAAATCAGAAACTGTCACATGAGATAAAAAAAGGTCACATTGATAAAGCTGTCAATTCATTGACCAGACATAACACTTATAAATATATATTCATCCAATATTGGAGCACCTAAATATATAAAGCAAATATTAACAGAACTAAAGGGAGAAATAGACAGCAATAACATTATAGTAGGGGACTTCAATACTCCACTTTCAACAATAAATAGATCATCCAGACAGAAAATCAATAAGAGAAGAGAGTAGTTGAATATCACTATAAGCCAGATGGGCCAAAAAGAACTAAAAGACATACAGAACATTCCGTCCAACAGCAGCAGAGTACACATTTTTCTCAAGTGCTCATGCAACATTATCCAGCAGCAATCATATTTTAAAATACAAAACAAGTCTTCACAAATTTGGGAAAACTGAAATGATATCAGGCATCTCTTCTGATCAAAATGGTATGAAACAGAAATCAATAACAAGATGAATATTGGAAAAAATTCACAAATATGTGAAGCTTAAACACTACCTTGAACAACGAATGGGTCAAAGAATAAATCAAAAGAGAAATAGAAAATAGCTTGAGACAAATAAAAACGGAAACAAAACATACCTGAGTCTATGGGATGCAGCAAAAGCCGTTCTAACAGGGAACTTTGAAGTGATAGATGCCTACTTTAAGAAAAAAAATTCAAATTAATAACCTAACTTTATATCTCAAGAAACTAGAGTAAGAAGAACGAAGCCCAGAGCTGGCAGAAGGAAGAAAATAATAAAGATGGCAGAAATAAATTAAATACATACTAAAAGATAATAAAAATTAATTAAACTAAGACTAGTTTTTTTAAAAAAGATAAACAAAATTGGGGTGCGTGGGTGGCTCAGTCAGTTAAGCATCCGACTTCAGCTCAGGTCATGATCTCATGGTTTGTGAGTTCAAGCCCTGCATCGGGCTCTGTGCTTATAGCTCAGAGCCTGGAGCCTGCTTCAGATTCTGTATTCTGTATCTCCCTCTCTCTCTGCCCCTACCCCGCTCATGCTCGCTCTCTCTCTCTCTCTCTCTCTCTGTCTCTCTCTCTCAAAACGGAATAAATGGTAAAAAAAAAAAAATTAAAGAAATGATAAACAAAATTGACAAATCTTTAGACTAACCAAGAGAGAGAAGAGTGAAATAAATAAAATTATGTATGAAAAGAGGAAATAGTTCAACTGATACCACAGAAATACAAAAGATAAAATAAAAAGTTAGAGAGGGAGGGAGCCAAACCATAAGAGACTCTTAAAAACTGAGAATAAACTAAGGGTTGATAGGGGGGTGGGAGGGAGGGGGAAGTGGGTGATGGGCATTGAGGAAGGCACCTGTTGGGATGAGCACTGGGTGTTGTATGGAAACCAATTTGACAATAAATTTTATATTTAAAAAAAGGATAATAAGAGACTAATAGGAATAATTATATACAAATTGGATAAGCTAGAAGAAATGTACAACCTACCAAAACTGAATCAAGAAGAAAGAGAAAATGTTAACAGACTAATAATTAAAGAGTAATCAAAACCCTACCCATAAAAAAAAAAAAGTCCAGGACCAGATAGTTTTACTGGCAAATTTAGCCAAATATTTAAAGAAGAATATCAATCCTTTTCAAACTTTTTCAAAAATTTGAAGAGGAGGAAACACTCCCAAACTAATTCTACAATATTAGCATTACCCTGATACTAAAACCAAATAGCAACAGTAAAATTACAGGATTTTCTAACATTCCTGATGAAAAAAGATGAAAAAATTCTCAAAAAAATGTTAGCGAACTAAATTCAGTAACACATTAAAGGATCATACACTATTATCAAGTGGGATTTATCTCTGGGATGCAAGGATGCAATAAGTCACATTGATATACCACATTAACAGAATAAAGGATAAACATCATATAATCATCTTAACAGTTGCAGAAAAAGTATCTGACATAATTTAACACCTTCACAATAAAAATCTCAACAAGTTAAGTGCAGATGGAATGTACATAAACATAATAAATACCATTTATGATTAGCCTGCAGGAAACATCATACTCAGTGGTAAAAAACTGAAAGTTTTTCCTCTAAGATCAAGAAAAAGACAAGTATGTCCACTCTCACAATTTCTATTCAACACGGTATTGGAAATTCCACCCAAAGCAATAAGGAGAGAAAAAGAAAACAAATGGCATCCAAACTGGAAATGAAAAAGTAAAAATGCCTCTGTTTGCAGATGATATGATCTTATCCTATAGACCACCAAAGAATTGTAAGAACTAATTAATGAATTCTTTTTTTTATTTAACTTTATTTTTTAAAATTTACATCCAAATTAGTTAGTATATAGTGAAGCGATGATTTCAGTAGATTCCTTAATGCCCCTTACCCATTTAGCCCATCCCCCCTCCCACAACCCCTCCAGCAAACCTCAGTTTGTTCTCCATATTTATGAGTGTCTTTTGTTTTGTCGCCCTCCCTGTTTTTATATTATTTTTGCTTCCCTTCCCTTATGTTCATTTGTTTTGCCTCTTAAAGTCCTCATATGAGTGAAGTCATATGATTTTTGTCTTTCTCTGACTGACTGATTTCACTTAGCATAATACCCTCCAGTTCCATCCGTAGTTGCAAATGGCAAGATTTCATTCTTTTTAATTTCTGAGTAATACTCCATTGTATACATATATACCACATTTTCTTTATCCATTCACCCATCGATGGACGTTTGGGCTCTTTCCATACTTTGGTTATTGTTGATAGTGCTGCTATAAACATGGAGGTGCCTGTGTCCCTTCGAAACAGCACACCTGTATCCCTTGGATAAATGCCTAGTAGTGCAATTGCTGGGTCGTAGGGTAGTTCTATTTTTAGTTTTTTGAGGAACCTCCATTCTGTTCTCCAGAGTGGCTGCACCAGCTTGCATTCCCACCAACAATACAAAAGAGATTCTCTTTCAAGAAATAATTACTGAATTCTGTAAAGTTGCAGGATATAAAATCAATATACAAAAATAAGTTGCACATCTATATATTAAAAATGAATAATCTGGAAAAGAAAAAAAACAATCCCATTTATAACACCAGTATCAAAAACAATAAAATACTAAGGAACAAATTTAACCAAGGAAGTGAAAGATCTGTACACTGAAAACTGTAACACAATCATAAAATAAATTGAAGCAAACAAAAATAAACAGAAAGATATTCCATATTCATGGATTGGAAGAATTGTTAAAGTGCCCATGCTACCAAAGCCATGTATAGATTCAATGCAGCCTCTATCAAATTTCCAATGACATTTCTTACCAAAAAAAATTCTAAAATCCATATGGAACTACAAAATGTAATATTGAGCAAGAAGAGCAAAGAAAGAGACATCACACTTTCTGATTTAAAATATATTACAGATCTACCATAATCGAAAGAATATGGTGCTGGCATAAAAACAGATGTACAGACTATTGAAACAGAATGGAGAGCCCAGACATAAAGCTATCCATGTTGGGTTGACTGATCTTGTGTACCAAGAACACACAATTGGGAAAGGATAGTCTCTTCAATAAATGGTGCTGAGGAGAATTTATATCCACATGAGAAGAATTAAGCTGGACTCTTAACTCACACCACATATGGAAATGAATTCAAAATGGATTATAGATGTAAACATAAGAGTTGAGGCCATAAAACTACTAGGAGAAAACTTAGGGGGCAAGTCACCGACATTTGTCTGGGTGATGATTTTTTGATATAATCCCAAGAGCACAGGCAAGAAAAGCAAAACTAAACAAGTGAAAGTACAAACTACAATGATTCTGCACAGCAAAGAAAACAATTAATAGAGTGAAGAGACAGCCTACAGAATGGGAGAAAACATTTGCAAATCATACATTTAGTAAGGTGTTAATATCTGAAATGTATAATGCACCCAATAGCAAAAAAATTCAACAACCCAATTAAAAAATGGGCAAAGACTATGAATAGATATTTCTCAAAAGAAGACACACAAATGGCCAACAAGTAGATGAAAAGGTGCTTAAATCACTAATCATCATGGAAATGCAAATCAAAAAGACATTGAGATGTTACCTCACACATAGCCATTATAAAAACTCAAAAGAGGGGTGCCTGGGTGGCGCAGTCGGTTAAGCGTCCGACTTCAGCCAGGTCACGATCTCGCGGTCCGTGAGTTCGAGCCCCGCGTCGGGCTCTGGGCTGATGGCTCAGAGCCTGGAGCCTGTTTCCGATTCTGTGTCTCCCTCTCTCTCTGCCCCTCCCCCATTCATGCTCTGTCTCTCTCTGTCCCAAAAATAAATAAACGTTGAAAAAAAAAATTAAAAAAAAAAAAAAACTCAAAAGATAAGTGTTGGCAAGAATGTGGAGAAAAGGGAAGCCTTGTGCACTGTTTGTGGGAATGTAAATTGGTTCAGCCATTATGGAAAATGTTAAATTAAAAAATTAAAAATGAAACTCTCATATGATCCAGCAATCCTGCTTTTTGACATATATCCAAAAGAAATAAATCACAGTCTCAAAGAGATATCTGTATACCCCTGTTAAGAACTACAGCATTATTCAAATAGTCAAATATGGAAACTACAATAAGGGATATCCTACAGTGGATGTCCTGGAGCATATTATGCTGAGTGAAATAAGCCTGACAGAGAAAAACAAATATTGCATGATCTCATTAAATGTGGAATCTGCAAAAATTGAACTTATAAAAGCAGAGAGTAGAATGGTGGTTGATGAGGATTGGGGAGTGGGGGAAATGAGGAGATGTTGGTCCAAAGGTGCACAGTTTCAGTCATGTAGGATGAATGTACTCTGGAGATCTAATGTACAGCATAGTGACTGTAGCTAATAATATTATACTGTATACTTGAAATTTGCCAATTTTGCCAATTTTGTGTGTTCTCACCACAAAAAAAAAGGCAACTAAGTAAAGTGATAGATATATTAATTAGCTTGAGTGTGGTAATCATTTCAGGGTATATACATATACCAAACATCACATTGTAATTCTAAATATATGTATAATTTGTAATCGTCAATTATGCCTCAATAAAACTGAGGGAAAAAGCTAATGGGCACTGTGAATCTCTATGAGAGATGTCCAATTTACAGTATTTTCCTGACTTATTAACACAGAATGTCATTTGGGGACCATCTCTTTGGATGGCACTTCACCAAACACACTATAAGGAACAGAATTATAGATCATTACAATTGAGGATCCCTGTGCATCAGTTACAGAAGAGGATCAGAGGGGGAAAGCTGACCATAGAGTGACTTTGGAGAACAGTTCTTACTAATGGGTATACAAATGGGGAGTGGAAAAACATCTGAGTTGAAGCAAGAAGTGAAAAGAATTCAGACATATGTAACCACTTGCACAAAAGCTTGGAAGTGTGAACCACTGTTGCGGAGCTAGAGTGTTGGTCATTCTATATTACTGAAGTATAAAGTCTTAAGAGTACAGTATGGGAGATGAAACTAAACAGGCCAGCAGGGGACAGACCAGAAAGGGCCTTACATCAAAGGGGTTTGAGTTTAATTGCTGCTTTGTTGCATTGACTTCCTTAATAGTTAATCACATTCATTCATCTATTCTCTTATCCATTTACTCAACCTACATCTAGTGAGCATTTGCAAGGTGCCCAGCTTTAGAAAAGGGAGGAGTTGGGGGAGAATTGGGGAAAGGCTAGAGATTGGTCACTAGCTGGAAGCTCCCAGTCTAACAAGGCTGCCAAGCCATCTGTAAGCTCTACAGAGCCACACAGCTTCCTTGAAGCCTAGCCAGATCTACCAACATCTCTGCCATGTCATTTTTGTTCCTCATGTCCTTGGGTGGGAGGGAAATGGCCCAGCATCTTCAATCATCCTTGAGGCTGGGATGGCCAGATGAAGGCACCATAGTCTGTCACATCAGCTAGAACAAAATTAATGAAATGGATCATAGTCACTGAGGGGATGACCTATTGAGATAATTGAAAGGAGACTTGCCTGAGAGAGAAGAGGCCTGGAAAGGCAGAAGAGAAAACAAAGCTTGAAGATAAATAGTACTGGCAGCAACAACCTTTAATGACCTCAGCCCAGCAATGTGGAGATGACAAGGAATTCACAGCAAAAAAAGGCTAGTGATTTATGGAGCACACAGGAGGAGGGTTCAGGTTGATGGCAGAAATGCTAATCATAAGCCAAAGCAGATTATCTGCCAAGGCAGGTTGCTATCTTTAAAAAACAAATGTTGGCAAAGAGTGATTGGCAGCAAGCAAAAGGGCTCCTTCTAGTCTATGGAGGTGAGTGCCAACAGACTCTATCTGACCATGAATCATAGCATCTCCATTAGATCCCTGATCACCCTGGTGTCAGACAACTAAGGATGGGATGACCAGACAAGGTAAGAGAAGCCCCTATGTTAGCCAGCACACAGAGCCAGAATGGTGAGTCTGTGATACCAGGCAGCCACCAGGCTTGTTTCTGTCAATGCTGCAATCTCCAGAGGGAGGAAGCACAGTGAATTCTGGTTTCTCTCTGCCTTCATGTCTGTGCTTGTGAAATGAGAGGCTAGGCACTCACCTCACTTCACTCACCGCTCATCTAACTCACCTCCATCTCTCCCACTCCAGTAGAGCACATACTCACTACAAGAAGAAGAAAATTTTAGAAAATTCAGCTCTCTGGGCCTTACTAGAGGTTGACAGTCAGGGTTTGCCTATCTAGTTTGCTGGTCAGAACTTTCTTTTGCTTGCAGTCCAAAGGGCGATAGGCTTCTTATACTACTAGTTCTATTTATATGATATCTCAGACTAGTATTAACTATCTCAGCCAATTTGTGTAAAGGCTTTTCCAGCCACCTGCATTTGATCTATGATCCTGCATGGACATGAATAAAGGTCTGATCTTAAACAAGAGCACCTCCATTCCACCTGTCACCAGAAGATGGCCTTGGAAATCACTTGGGAAATGTCTTTTTGGACGTGGGAGCAGTGACCTCCAATAGCATTTTGGAATCTCACCTATCAATAACTACAGGAAATTCTGTATTTTTTCCCACCATGAGCAAAGTATCATTGCCTTTGGAATAGTATAGTAGGGTTAAAATTATAGTTTGGCCACAACTGTCTGAGTGTCCCTGGGAAGTTAATCTCCAAGGCCCACTTTTCTTATCTGCACAATAAGGCTGGAGCTGGAGTTTACTAATTCCTGTTCTAGTACTTTGTGGCCAACAAAACTCATATACTTCCTTCTCTATCCTGATTTTCTCTGTTTAACATTTTTATTCTGATGTCCAATTAATAACTGGCCACCACATATAGATTCCAAAGAGGTAATATTTTTAGAAGATAGATATTTATCCGGCAAAACTTTACAACAATCCCCACCTAGGCTGAAGGTCTTGCCCCCTCCCCAGGTCCCTGGAAGAAAATGTGGTTACTCACACATAATATAATACACTGGCTGTGGGTGTGGCAAATATAGTGCACCATGATCTAGGCACTCCCTTTGATAGTTGGCTAAACCACTTTAGGTTTGGGTAGTTATCCTTTGCAGGAAAGCTGGGGTACCCCATGGATTCCAAACCTTCCCACAGATTTCATCCTAAAACATTTGCTTTACAAGCAGGGCCTTAACATTCAAGATGACTGCCCTCAGTTCAAACTTGGCTCTCAGACTGTATTTTGTGTTCTCTCACTGTAGGTTTTTTGAAATCCATAGCAATTATTCTCAAAAAACCTGCAATTGTTCATTCTTCTTTGAGCTGAAGTCTTATGGTTATAAAAAGGATTTGAGAATTGGCAGCACAGTGATACACCAACTCCTGACAGCCAAACTAAGTCACCTGTTAGGTTTGACCAGAGAAATACTGCTGCCCTATCCCTAGGCCCCTGAGAATCTAGAAGGCTCTGCACAGCCTTCATGAATCCTCCTCCTATTGTACTTTGCTTTCCCTCTTAGAAACCTCCCCTCAATAACCCAGGCCTAAGCCAATCAGTATGTCCTATTTCTGGCCACATATATTGGTTCAGCAGTGAGCAATGAGCATACCACCCAACTGGAATCAAACTGGAATCAATGTGGTATGATGCAGGTAAATACAATGATATTTTGTTTAATAAAGGGCAGCAGCTGCTCCTCCCTACCTTTAGTTACCCTTAGAATATCTTCTTTTTTTATTTTTTTAAATGTTTTATTTATTTTTGAGACAGAGAGAAACAGAGCATGAGCAGGGGAGGGGCAGAGAGAGAGGGAGACACAGAATCTGAAGCAGGCTCTGGGCTCTGAGCTGTCAGCACAGAGCCCGCTGTGGGGCTCGAACCCACAAACTGTGAGTTCATGACCTGAGCTGAAGTCGGACACTTAACCGACTGAGCCACCCAGGCACACCGGCCTTTAGAGTATCTTCTTAAAAACATAATAGGTAGGCCAGATCTTGTAATCATACGGTAAATAAACCTAGTGTCTAGACTTTATAGTACAAAGTCACAGGCCTTCTGACTCTATGAAGTATAAACACATACCCCCAAAATTGACTCAGGAGTCTCTCATACAATGTACACAAGGCTATCACAAAGTACATCCATTTGTCTCTCAAGAAGATAAAAGAAGCATTCTTTTTTTCTTTTTCCTACTTTACTGTATAAACTGTGTGAAATTCTGCACAGATGTGTAGTCTTGCATGGACTATCTAAATGCGTGTAAGTTCACACCTACTCAAGAAAATATCAGGTTTAATCAAAACAGTATGGTACTGACACAAAAACAGAAATATATATCAGTGGAACAGAATAGAAAGCCAGGAATAAACATACACTTATATATGGTCAGTTAATTTATGACAAAGGAGGCAAGAATATACAATAAGGAAAAGACCATCACTTCAACAAATGGTGTTGGGGAAACTGGACAGCCACATGCAAAAGAATGAAACTGGACCACCTTCTTACACCATCTACAAAAATAAATTCAAAACGGATTAAAGACCTAAATGTAAGACCTCAAACCATAAAACTCCTAAAATAAAATGTAGGCTGTAAGTTCTTTGACATCAGTCATAGTAATAGTTTTCTAGATATGTCTCCTGAGGCAAGGGAACAAAAGCAAAAATTGAACCATTGGGACTACACCAAAGTAAAAATCTTTGCACAGTGAATGAAACTATCAACAAAACAAAAATGCCACCTACTAAACGGGAGAAGATATTTGTAAAATATATATTTGATAAGGATTTAATATCTAAGATATATAATGAACTTATACAACTCAACACACACAAAAAATGAATAATCTAATTAAAAAATAGGCAGAGGACCTGAATAGACATTTTTCCAAAGAAAATATACAGATGGTTAAAAGACACATGAAAAGATGCTCAACATCACTCATTATCAGGGAAATGCAAATCAAAACTACATTGATATATCTATCACCTACACCTGTCAGAATGACTAAAATCAAAACACAAGAAACAACAAGTTTTGGTGAGGATGTGGGGAAAAAAAAGAATCCTTGTGCACTATTGCTGGGAATTTCAAACTGGTGTAGCCACTGCAGAAACAGTATGAAGTTTCCTGAAAATTTTTAAAGTAGTATTACAATGTGTCCAGTAATTCCATTACTGAGTATTTATCCAAAGAAAGCGAAGAAAGCAAAAACACGTATTTGAAAAGATATATTCACTTCTATGTTTATTGTAGCATTATTTACAATACCCAAGAAATGGAAGCAACCTAAATGTTCATCAATAGATGAATGGACAAGGAAGATGTGGCGTGCACACACACACACACACACACACTGGAATATTGCTCAGCTATAAAAAAGAATGAAATCCTGCCACTTGCGACAGCATGAATGAATACCTGGAGGGTATAATGCTAAGTGAAATAAGTCAGTCAGAGAAAGACAAATACTGTATGATTTCATTCATATGTGGAATTTAAGAAACAAAACAAATGAACAAAGAAAAAAAGAGAGAAACAAACAAAAAAAGCGCAGACTCTTAAATACAGAGAACAAATTGGTGGTTGCCAGAGGGGAGGTTGTTGGGGGAATAGAAACTGATAAAAGGGGATTAAAAGTACACTTATCTTGATGATCACTGAATAACGTGTAAAAATTTTAAACCATTATACTGTACACCTTAAAATAATATAACACTATGTTAATTATATTGTAATTTAAAAAAAGAAAAAGAAAAAATGATGCTTGTTCCCTCTTCCCTATTGGCATGGAGTAGGGATGGGGGTTCTTATTGTTAGAAGGATTTTTAATTTCCCCAGTAGCTCTTTTGTTGGAAATGCTGGCACCTCCATATTTGAATCTGGAAGGATGAGGTTCAGCCGTTTCCACACCCTAAGGGGACAAGCTGCCTAAAAATGATCCAGTACCAAGGAACTGGAGCCAAAAACCTGGGCAGAAGAAGCAGGGTCATGATGAGTTCACCTGAATCCCTGGGTCCAGCCATGTCTAACTATCCCTGAACTTTGATATCTCATAGACCAAAATGTTCCCTTTTTCCTTAAGTCAATTTGGTACAGTTTTCTATCTCTTGGTAGAGAAAGCATCCTAGCTCATATAATGCCCAATTATAAGCATTTAAGTGTTTTTTTCCAAATCTTGAAATATAGCTGTTCTAATGAACACCTGAGTCCATGAATCAGGACAGCTATTAAGGCAAAACCACTCTTTCTCGAATCCCTTATATGATGCTCACATCCAATGTGGCTGTCTTGCTGCCTATAAGCAGCCCACTCTGTACCCGTGTAGCCTTACCATCCCATGAGCCCTTTCTCATGTCTCCTCTGCCTTCTCCCAAGAAGTCAACCATTGGACACAGATAACACATGCACACCTCTTTTCCTCAAGGGCCCTCTAAATCAAAGTCAGGTCTCATGTTTCTTTAAATCAATATGCTCTTCTCCAGGCTAAATCTCATTATTTATGCACCTGGCATACAATCATTCTTCATTTAAACCAAGTCAACAAATGGGTAGTGCCTCCTTTAATGAAGGCTAATGAATAGAGAAATCTAGTTTTGCCTTATGGTGCTGATGGTCTCAGCGTCCTACAAATGGCATCCTACAGATGCATCAAACTCACAGTTTGTGGTAGGCAATTACCTGGAACACCAAGTTCAAGAATGGAGCAGAAGATTTTGGAAGAATACGCTTTGTTTTGTTTTTTGTTGGGTTGTTGTTGTTGTTGTTAACATATAGTGTAATAATGATTTCAGGAACAGAATTTAGTGATTCATCACTTACATATAACACCCAGTGCTTATCCCAAGTGTCTTCCTTAATACCCATTGCCTATTTAGCCCATCCAACACCCCCCACCCCCAGCAACCCTCAGTTTCTTCTCTTTAAGAGTCTCTTATGGTTTGTCTCTCTCTCTGTTTTTATATTATTTTTGCTTCCCTTCCTTTATGTTCATCTGTTTTGTATCTTAAATTCCATATATGAGTGAAATCATATGATATTTGTCTTTCTCTGACTGATTTATTTCACTTAGCAATAATACACTCTAGTTCCATCCATGTTGTTGCAAATGGCAAGATGTCATTCTTTTTGATCACTGAGTAGTATCCTGTGTGTGTGTGTGTGTGTGTGTGTGTGTGTGTGTGTATCATATCTTCTTTATCCATTCATCAGTTGATGGACATTGGGCTCTTTCCATACTTTGGCTATTGTTGGTAATGGTGCTATAAACATTGGAGTACATGTGCCCCTTCGAATCAGCATTCCTATATCCTTTGGATAAATACCAAGCAGTGCAATTCCTGGGATTTTTTGAGGATCCTCCATACTGTTTTCCAGAGTGGCTACACCAGTTTGCATTCCCACCAGCAGTGCAAAAGTGTTCCTCTTTCTCTGCATCCTCCCAACACCTGCTGTTGCCTGAATTGTTAATTCTAGCCATTTCTGACAGGTGTGAGGTGGTATCTAAGTGTGGTTTTGATTTGTCTTTTCCTGATGATGAGTGAGCATCTTTTCATATGTCTTTTACCTATCTGAATGTCTTCTTTGGAAAAGTGTCTATTCATGTCTTTTGCCCATTATTTGTTTTTTGGGTGTTGAGTTTGGTAAGTTCTTTATAGATTTTGGATACAAACCCTTTATCCGATATGTCATTTGCAAATATCTTCTCCCATTTTGTTGGTTGCCTTTAAGCTTTGCGATTGTTCCCTTCACTGTGCATAGCTTTTTATCTTAATGAGGCCCCAGTAGTTCATTTTTGCTTTTCTTTCCCTTGCCTCTGGAGACATGTCTAGTAAGAAGTAGCTGCGGTCAAGGTCAAAGATGTCATTGCCTGTTTTCTCCTCGAGGATTTTGATGGCTTCCTGTCTTACATTTAGGTCTTTCATCCATTTTGAGTTTATTTTTGTGTATGGTGTAAGAAAGTGGTCCAGGTCCATTCTTCTGCATGTCACTGTCCAGTTTTCCCAACACCATTTGCTGAAGAGACTGTCTTTTTGCATTGAATATTCTTTCCTGCTTTGTCAAAAATTAGTTGGCCATATGTTTGTCCATTTCTGGGTTCCCTATTCTGTTCCATTGATCTAAGTGTCTGTTTCTGTGCTAGTACCATACTATCTTGATGATTACAGCTTTGTAATACATCTTGAAGTCCAGATTGTGATGCCTCCAGCTTTGGTTTTCTTTTTGAAGATTGCTTTGGCTATGGGGGTCTTTTCTGGTTCCATAAAAATTTTAGGATTGTTTGTTCTAGCTTTGTGAAGAATGCTGATGTCATTTTGATAGGGATTGCTGGAAGAATATGCTTTGTTTAGTCGCTGATCTCTATCATATCTCAAGGCCTATCGAAGCTCCTGCAGGCCTGTTAATGACCAAAGATGGCACCAGGGACTGTGAAGAAGTGAAGCAGCTTGAGCCCAGCTGCTCTGTGCTTCTTCCCATTAAGGAAAAAGAAAAATAATAAAAAGATTTTAATTAATTAAGAACATATACTAAGGTCAGGTTGTTTTGCTGTTTGAGCTTGAGCAAGAACTTAACCTCTCTATATCCCCTTCCTCACTGGGGGAAGTTGCCACCTGCCTCAGGTGTATGGATATTTAAGCTCTTAGAATCTTTTCTGGCACACAATGTTGGAAAAAATGCTAGTAATATTTGTTATAATAATATAATTATTACTCTGATTACTTCTGGCTTCTTGTGGCTTCTGGCCCAGTTAGTGCCTTTCTCAGGGCATGAGTTTAATGGCTCACCCCATTAAGAAGAATAGTAAGAAAATACTGCCAACAATTCCAAATGACATGACTGACAAGGCTCTTGAGGTTGTGTTTTACTTCTTGTTCCTCCAAAGTTATGCACCAATTTTATTATACAAAAAGTTATTACAAAGGAAGGCAGAAGTGCAGCCATTCACAAAACAAGGGCAAATAAGCAGCCAGCCAGCCCCCAAATTTTCATTCATTGGCTTGAATGTTCTTATAGAAACTTCAGGTACATTGGGGTGTACCTGTGTAGGTTCTCAGTAAATGCTCTACCTGGGATGGTAGAAACTTTTAATGAGTAGCTAGGAGGTGAGGCATTTGGAACATGGGAGAAACTCTGGCTCTTCCTGCCTAGTGGTCCACAAATCTTGAGCTAATTCTAGAGTGGGGTCAAGAACACTAACATCAAGCCTTTCCTATTATGGGCAGTTCAAAGGAAATCAGGAAGACCTCGAAATGAGGTCAGAACTCAGGGCATCATCTAGGTCAGAGGAAGACAGAGGCCTTGAGAAAATTGTTGAATGCTGTACACCTGTGACTTGTTAATGGCACTAAGTGACAGTATTCCTATAAGAGTCCTCAGTCAAATATCGTGTCTTCTTGGTTGCCCCAAGATGGGAGGAGCAGTGGAAAGAACAGAGTCCCATTCCACCTGCTAATTAACTGTGAGATCCTGGACAAGTCACCACACAGCTTCCAGGCCTTAGTCCTGTTGATTGAGAAATATTTGTATTTTGTGGCACCCAGTTTGCAATCATTGCCAAGAAAGACTCCGTGAAACTGCAGCACTTGTCTACTGGAGAAGAAGACTCTGAAGTCACCTCCAGCAGAGTTAACCCAGCTTTTGGTTTTTCTGTTGGGTTCTCAGAACATTCCACCACAGCAACTTAGGTCTATGAATGGACAGGTGAAAACTAGTATCTGACGAAGACTATGTCATCTGGTTGGTTCCTTTGCTTTGAGGTGGTCAGAAATAGCATAGAAAACTTTAGCAGAAGTATTGGTAATTCTGAGAAGTGTCACCAAAATTGAGAGTTCTAGGACTGAAAAAGAACTTTTCAATGCCAATTGATAGACTGTTGGGTAATTTCATAATTACTGTTGCTAGACTAGTCATTAAAATAACATAATTATGCTAAGTAGTTTGTAAAAAGAGAGAGAGAGCGAGAGCAATGGAACACACTTGTGACATGAACTGGTGGGTAATTGTGCAGAGATAATTTATGCCAATAACTCCTTGTAAGCCTCCATCAAGTTGAATTACTGTCTGCTGAGGGTCTTTTCCATAAGCTAATATGACAGCTCTCTAAAAAAGAAGTGATAGGAAAGAAGAGTGTCTGGACTAAATATAAGGGGGTGAGGGAACAAAGTGCAAAATGGCAGTTAGCCGTATTATATCCCCATTTCACATGAGGCCTGGCTAAAAGCAAATTTTGGAGTCTTTAGAATCAGAATCTTCCCTGTGGTTTTCTGAAACCAGACTTGGGTATTTTCTGCTGGTCACCTCAAGTTAAATCCTTCGAAATTATATGCCTTAAAGGTACCACAAGGGTGATCAGCTGAGTTTTTCCTGTGATAGATTGTGCAGACTGTTTTGTACACAGCTTTAGTATATCAAGAATATTCTTCTGGTAAATTACTTTGTACAGGGGATATGATTTGTATTAAGAAAAGCACATAGATTCATCTGTACGAAAAATGCTTAGAAAAAATAGTATTTGCATAAAATGTTGTCTTTAACTTTTCAGGTAATATATAAGAATGTTTTACACTTTATGTTAGAACTACCTTCTTCCCATAAAAAGTGTAATTGTCAACCAAAGAACATATTAGATCTTAAAAGATCTTCCCCTGTTCCCCCCTCAAGTCAATCGAAGATTAATCTCTCAGTTTCTTCTCCTTTGGTTCAAAAAATGAAAGGAAACTGCTCAGAGGTACAGTACCCACAATATGTATCTACAGCATTTATTGTTGGGATTTTTCATTTTCTTATTAATCAGCCCTCTTATTGCTTCCCCTTCCTCCCCTAGAAAGCATCAACTCCTGGGTCAGAGCTGTTCAGCTCCCTCATCTCAGCGTGTTGGGAAAGCCACATTCCATTTCTTACTGATGTTGCAACCTATTCACTCACTCAACTCAGCAGTGAGCTATCTTTTCTAGGAACAACCATTTCATTCAGATGAAGTAAATGTTGAAGGCAAATGACAAATACACCCTTTCCTTAAATAATATGATTTATACTGGCCTTCGCATCGAGTATCAACCACTCCTGGAATGCAATGCAGTGGCTGGAAAAATGGCAGTTGCCTTTGGTCCTCTGCCCCCTCATTCCCTTACACTATAATCGTTCCTGCATCTATCAAACAACCTGAAATCCTTTTCTTTCTCATAATCCAAAATGACTTCTGTGCTTCAAAAGGCCGGATCCTAAAATTCTTATGCAAGAGAGAGTCCCTAGTGACAAATGGATGGAATTGTGTATCCAAGTGTTTTGGATTGGATATACTGGCACTGACTAGAAGCAAAATGTGTCCTAGAGATTGTTCTATTTTGTGTTTGTGCACCTTTTCCTCAATTATATAGCCACTATAGACAGAATCCAGCACATTAAAGTCAGAAATAAAGCTCTAAATTCATTTGAGGTTCTTGAGCTAATTCTTTCCTCTAAACATAGGCCCTTAGGCCAGAGATTCAGAAATTTAACCTCACATTAGAATTGGTTGGGAGCTTTAAAATATCCCAATCCCAAATTGCTTCTTTATCATTTATTGTTTTTTAATGAATCAAAACAAAGTGTTTTTAGCATATATATATATATATATATATAAACATATATATATATATAAACATATATATATATATATATAAACATATATATATATATATAAACATATATATATAGTCAATATTTTGAAAATGATTAAAAATTTCTGTGTCTGTTTTACACGAACTGCATTTTTTTCCTTTTTACCTTTTTGACTTTCCGATCTCTTCACGCATTTCCCCCATCCCCCCACCCCCACCTCTGGCACCACCAATCTCTTCTCTGTATCTATGAGCTCCTTCTATTGTTATTTTTGTTTTTGTTTTAGATTCTAAATATAAGAGAAATCATACAGCGTTTGTCTTTCTCTGTCAGACTTATTTCACATAGCACAATGCCCTTGAGGTCCATCCATCTTGTCACATGGCAGGATTTCATTCTTGTGTATGGTTGTGTACAATTTCTGTATCCATTTATGATGGAAGCTTCTGTCATAACTTAGATATTGTAAATAATGCTGCAACAAACATAAGGGTGCATAAATCTTCTCAGTTAGTATTTTCATTTTCTTCAAATAACCCAGTAGTGGAATTTCTGGATCTTACGGTAGTTCTATTTTTAAGTTTTTGAGGAAATTCCACGTTTTCCAATGTTGTTGCATCAGTTACATTCCCACAACAACGTACAAGGGTTCCACATCCTTGCCAACACTTGTTATTTCTTGTGGTTTTGGTAATAGCCATTCTAACAGCAATGAGACGGTATCTCATTGTGGTTTTGATTTGCATTTCTCTTATGATTAATGATGTTGAGCCTCTTTCATGTATCTGTTGGCCACCTGTATGTCTTCTTTGGGAAAATGACTATTTAGAACTTCTGCCCATTTTTAATTGGATTATTTGTTTGGCTATTGAGCTGTATGAGTTTTTTTATATATTTTAGGTATTAGCCCCTTATCAGATATATGATTTGTAAATATTTTCTTCCATTCAGTAGGTTGCCTTTTCATTTTGTTGATGGTCTTCTTTGCTGTGCAGAAGTATTTTAGTGTCCTACTTACTCATTTTTGCTTTCATTGCTTTTACTTTGGTTTCAGATTCAAAAAATCATCTCCAAGACTAATATCTAGTTGCTTACTGCCTATGTTTTCTTTTAGGAATTTTATGGTTCAGGTCTTATGCTCAAGTCTTTAATACATTTTGAGTTCATTTCTGTGTGTGATGTAAGAAGTGGTCAAGTTTCATTTTTTAACATGTGGCTGGCTGTCCTGTTTTCCCAACATGATTTATTAAAGAGACTGTCCTTTCCTCATTGTATATTATTGGCTCCTTTGTCATAAATTAATTGTATATGTATGGGTTCATTTCTGTAATCTCTATTTGGTTCCATTGATCTATGTGTCTATTTTTATGCCAGTACCATAGTATTTTAATTTCTATAGCTTTGTACTATAATTTGAAATCAGGGAGGGTGATACATCCAACTTTGCTCTTTCTCAAAGATTTGATATGGGAGGTCTTTTGTGGTTCCATACAAGTTTTAGAATTATTTGTTCTAGTTCTGTATAAAATGCCATTGGAAATCTGATAAGGATTTAATTGAATCTGTAGATTGCTTTGGGTAGTATGGACATTTTAACAATATTGATTCTTCTAATCCATGAGCATGGAATATCTTTCCATTTATTGGTGTCTTTTTAATTTCTGTCATTAATGTCTCATAGTTTTAAATATATAGGTTTTTCACCTCCCTGGTTATATTTCTTTCTGGGTATTTTCTTCTTTTTGGTGCATTATAAATGGAATTTTTTAAATTTCTCTTTCTGATAGTTTGTTATTATAGAAACACAACAGACTTTCATGTATTAATTTTGTATCCTGCAACTTTACTGAATTTATTAGTTCTAAGAATCTTTAGGATTTTCTCTAAATAATACCATGTCATCTGCAAATAGTGACAGTTTTACTTCTTTATTTCCAATTTGGATGCCTCTTATTTATTTTTCTTTACCAGTTGCTCCAGCTAGGACTTCCAAATACTTTCAGTGTTGAATAGAGACGGCAAGAGTGGACATCCTTGTTGTGCGCTAAATCTTTGAGGAAAGGCTTTCAGCTTTTAACTGTTGAGTGTGATGTTAGCTGTGGGCTTGTCACATATGTGGAAATGTCAAGGCACATTTCCTCTATGCCCATTTTGTTGACAGTTTTTGCCATAAGTGGATATTGAATTTTGTCAAATGATTTTTCTGCATCTATTGAGATAATCATTATTTTTATCTTTCATTTTGTTAATGTGGTATATCACATTGACTGATTTGTGGATGTTGAAACATCTTTGCATCCCTGAAATAAATCCCACTTGATAATGGTGTATGATCCTTTCAATGTATTCTTGAATTTGGTTTGCAATATTTTGTTGACAATTTTTGCATCTAGGTTTATCGGGGATATTTTCTTTTCTTGTGACATCCTGTCTGGTTTTGGTATCAGAGTAATGCTGGCCTCATAAAATGAGTTTGGAAGAATCCCCTCATATTTTTTTTTTGAAGAGTTTGACAAGGATTGATACTAATTTTTTTGAATGTTTGGTAGAATTCACTAGTGAAGCCATCTGGTCATGGACTTTTGCTTGTTCGGAGGTTTTTAATGACTAATTCAATCTCCTTACTAATATTTTTTTTTTCTGTTCAGATTTTATATTTCATTATAACTCAGACTTGGTAGGTTTTATGTTTCTAGGAATTTATCCACTTCTTCTAGGTTGTGCAATTTGTTGGCATATAATAGTAAAGTTCATAGTAGTCTCTTATGATCCTTTGTATTTCTGTGGTATCAGTTGGAATGTTTCCTCTTTCATTTCTGGTTGTATTTATTTGACTTTCCTCTGTTTTTCTTGGTGGCTTCCATACCATTTAAATCAGTTTTAAAACAACTAATGCCTAGGGGTGAGTCCAGGCAGTTTTAAAGCTGAGTAGGTGATTCTAGTGGCTACCAAGTTTGAAAAATTGGTCTGGGGCTATTGCTTTCAATCATGACTGCATATTGCAATCACCTAGAGATCATTTAAAAATTCTGACTAATCAAGTCACAATCTCTGGAAGTGGATTGGGAATCAGTGGTTTTTGAAGCTCCCAGATGATTCTAATGAGCAAATTTGAGAACCACTTCTCTAGGCAAGTCCCTTTATGAAAAATATAGAGAAACCTCATTATGATGACCCTCAATTGTTGACTAGGAAAATGGACTCTTTCCCTTGGACCCCCCTACCTATTGGCAAATGTCCTTTCTCATAAAAATCCACCAAACTTAATTCTTCCTTAATAATTATTTTTTAAATAATTTTATTGAGGAGTAATTGAAAAATGTAATTGTATATATTTAAAGCACACAACATGATTTGATATACATATACATTGCCAAATTATTACCAAAATCAAGATAATTAACACATCCATCACCTCACATAGTTAACATAGTTCTTTTGTGTGGTGAGAATGATTAAGCTCTGTTCCCAGTAACTTTTAAGTATACAAAATCTATTATTAACTATAGTCACTGGGCTGTGCATTAGATTCTCAGAAATTGTTCTTCTTATAACTGAAAAAATTTATACCCTTTGGCCTACATAACCCCATTTCCTCCTTACTCCAGTATCAGACAACTACCATTCTGCTCTGTTTCTCTATGAAATTGGCTTTTAATTTTTTTAATATTCCATTTATAAGCAATACCATACAGTATTTGTTGTCTTTTTCTGTCTGGTTTATTTCACTTCGCATAATGCCTTCCAGGTTCATCCACGTTGTCACAGATGGCAGGATATCACTTTTTCTGGCTGAATAATATTCCATTTTATACACACACACATACACACTCACACACACACACACTCACACACACATGCATATATATATATATATATGTATGCATATATATATATATATGCATACACATTTTATTTATTCATTCACCTGTTGATGAGCACTTAGTTTGTTTCCATATCTTAGCTATTGTGAATAATGCTGCAATAAACATGGAAGTGCAGATATCTCTTTAAGACACTGATTTCAGTTCCTGCAGATACATAACAAGGAGTGGGATTGATGGATCATATGGTAGTTCAGTTTTTAGTTCTTTGAGGAACAGCCATGCTATTTTCCATAACAGCTGTACCAATTTACATTTCTATCAACAGGTATGAAGATTTCCTATTTTCCACAACCTTGCCAGCACCTGTTATCTCTTATCTTTTTGATAATAGACAACATAACAGGTGTGAAATGATAGCTCATTATGGTTTTGATCCTCCTCTCTCTGGTAATTAGTGATGTTGAGTAGCTTTTCATATACCTATTGGCCATTTGTATGTCTTCTTTGCAGAAATATCTGTGTAGGTCCTTTGACCATTTTAAAATTGAATCATTTGTGTGTTTTTTTTTTTGTTGTAGAATTGTATGATTCTTATTTTACATAATCTACTCTCACTTTCTGAGGTAGGTAACTCTCATCCAAGTTGCTTAAACTTCTGTCTATGGCTCTGAAATCTCTCTAATCTTTCTTGGATTGTTTATGGCAAACATGTAGAGACACATAAACATATAGCCTAGACAAAATTTTATACAGTGATAAAGGCACTTGTTTCTTGTCCACCTTTGAAAGTATGAGGTAAATATCTGAGACCAATGGACAGGAAGGACACATGTCTATATATAGATTTTCAGATACCTATATATCTGTATATATATAGATATGTATATGTATATATGTATATATATGTATATGTATATATATATGGAGTGGAATGTTGTGTAGGATGGAGGGAAAGGGCTTCAATTAGATATGTAATATTTTATTTAAAAAATCTGAAGCAAAATTTAATGAAATGTTAGCATTTGTTAAATACAATGGTGGATTTATGAGTGTTTATCATTTTGTCATATTTCTGTGTTTGAAATAGTTTATTAAAATGTAAAGATCATCATAACAATGTTTTTAAAAAGCTGTTATAGCATTATACATAGAGAACACTATCCTACACATTAGTTATTAGACAAAAGAGGCAAATTTGCTATTCCAGTCAACAGCTTTGGGATATGTTTGTTTGGTTTTAGTAAGAAAAGTGGTTTCAGATCTGCATTGTACACATGTGGCCATTTACTAAATTAAAATTAAGTGAAATTTGAAATTCAGTTCTTCAGATTCACTCACTGGTCACATTTCAAGTGCTCAATAACCACATGTGCTAGTGGCTACAATATTAGACAATACAGATTATAGAACATTTCTTTCATTGCAGAAAATTATATTTTTAATTTTTTTAATGTTTATTTATTTGTGAGAGAGAGAGAGAGCATGGGAGGGACAGAGAGAAATGGAGGCACAGAATCCAAAGCGGGCTCCAGGTTCTGAGCTGTCAGCACAAAGCCCGATGCAGGACTCGAACTCATGAACTGTGAAATCATAACCCAAGCCAAAGTCAGAGTCTTAACCGAGTCACCCAGGTGCCCCTCAATGCAGAAAATTCTATTAGACAGCTCTGGTCTAGATATTAATATATAATTATATGTCAAGATACAAACGAATTTTCTGCAATTAACCTCCATCCTTTTTCCGTTCATGTTTGAATCAACCAAAGCAAACTATGATTTAGGATTTATAAGTGATGCAAGTAAATAAGTGGTAATCTATTGTTTTTAATCTTCCTACAAAACAATTACTAAATTAAAAAATTACTCTACCCATATATACACAACTGTACTTTCATAGGACTTTTATGTATAAGTGTATATCTAATGGCTAATATGCAAAAAATTGACCACTGACAAACACTAGTCAATGTCTAATATTAATTAATAGGAGGGACCAACTGATGTTCCCAGTCAGGAAAATGGACAATATAATTTCAAGTTTTTCAAATTATAAAGCAAAACAGGTTTGTTTTAGCAGGTAAAATAATACTAAAAACTGTGTAAAGAAAAAACCTGGGGCACCTGGGTGGCTTAGTCAGTTAAGCGTCTGACCTCACTCAGGTCATGATCTCATCCTTCATGAGATTGAGCCCCATGTCAGGCTCTGTGCTGACAGCTCAGAGACTGGAGCCTGCTTCAGAGTCTGCGTCTCCCTCACTTTCTGCCCCCACTCACACTGTGGCTTTCTTTCTCTTTCTCGTTAAAAAATAAATAAACATTAAAAAATTTTTCAAAGAAAAAGCCTAATCATCACCCTCCCCTCAACTCTACACTTGTGACCCCTTCTAACAGGATAGAAGGGGTCCTGTTAAAGGACCATGCCTTCCTCTTTGCTCATGCAAACATATCAAAGCAACAATATAGAGGATGTTTTTGTTTTTGCCAAAGAGAATCATATTATACATTTTACTTTGTAATTTTCTTTTTTTTCCACTTAGCAATATGTCATGAACATCTCTATACGTCTATAGATATTTGTATAACTCATTTTCCCCAATCTGTTTCTGCATATACACAGATAGATGCATATATGCATATATTCATACATGTATGTATATATGTATGTATGTGTATGTTTGTACATATATAATTGTGCAAAATGGGCTATCATTCATGCTAGGCAGGGCTAGTCACATTTTCTTGCTTTTTTCTTATTAACTTGTTTCTATGAACCCCTATCCTCCCCCTGAATTCTTCCCCACACCCACCTCAATCCCAGATAATCCATGTTAACAGCACTTGGTATTCTTCCACACTTTTCTTACACTCATAAAACATTAAAAATGTTTATATATTTTGTGTCATTGTCATTCTGTTTCTAGCTTGGGCCCACTATATATTCACTGATACAAATATTCTTATATCTTCATTTTTCTGTAGTTTTTATTTCTATGGGGAGTGTCTCAGAAGATTAATGTCTGCACTAATGGGTATGTGTATTTTTGGCTTGGGAAAACAATCTGGAGAAATATATTAAAACTGTTTCCTATTTCTGCCAGAAATATGTGAGTACCCCTTTCTCACACTTATTTGACAGCAAAATATTATTTCTCCTTAAAGTTTTGCCCACCTGATGGATGTAAAGTGATATCTCGTTACCATTGTGCTTACTCTAACAACTAAGATATTTAATACCTTCTCATTTATTAGTCTCTCAGATTTACTTTTTCTGTATTCACTTGTACATTTCTTTTTCCTACTTTTTTCCTGGAGTTTTGTCAATTTATAAAATCTCTATGTTATATTGACTAATTCTTTCATTTTCATTATTTATTGTTAGTTTCTTACAAATCTATTGTGGTTTGATTTGGCTAATATCTTTTTTGCTCAAGATTTCATTTTTGTGTACAAACAGCCCTATATTTTCTGATATAGATTTTAAGTGCCTTGTCATGATTAAGAAGGTGTTTTCCATCTTCATATTATATGCAGTTTCTGAGATTTTTCTTAAAATATTTTGTCTTACATGCATCTTTAATCTCCCTAGAATTTGTCTTTATGCATAACGAGAGCTGGGGTCCACTCTTCTTCCAGAGGGATAGTAAGTTTTATCAGCACCATTTTTTTTTAATATATGAACTTTATTGTCAAATTGGCTTCCATACAACACCCAGTGCTCATCCCAAAAGGTGCCCTCCTCAATACCCATCACCCACCCTCCCCTCCCTCCCACCCCCCATCAACCCTCAGTTTGTTCTCAGTTTTTTTTTTTTTAAAGTTTTTTTATTTTTTTTCAACGTTTATTTATTTTTGGGACAGAGAGAGACAGAGCATGAACGGGGGAGGGGCAGAGAGAGAGGGAGACACAGAATCGGAAACAGGCTCCAGGCTCTGAGCCATCAGCCCAGAGCCTGACGCGGGGCTCGAACTCACGGACCGTGAGATCGTGACCTGGCTGAAGTCGGACGCTTAACCGACTGCGCCACCCAGGCGCCCCTGTTCTGTTTTTAACAGTCTCTTATGCTTTGGCTCTCTCCCACTCTAACCTCTTATTTTTTTTTTTTCCTTCCCCTCCCCCATGGGTTTCTGTTAAGTTTCTCAGGATCCACATAAGAGTGAAACCATATGGTATCTGTCTTTCTCTGTATGGCTTATTTCACTTAGCATCACACTCTCCAGTTCCATCCACATTGCTACAAAAGGCCATATTTCATTTTTTCTCATTGCCACGTAGTATTCCATTGTGTATGTAAACCACAATTTCTTTATCCATTCATCAGTTGATGGACATTTAGGTTCTTTCCATAATTTGGCTATTGTTGAGAGTGCTGCTATAAACATTGGGGTACAAGTGCCCCTATGCATCAGTACTCCTGTATCCCTTGGATAAATTCCTAGCAGTGCTATTGCTGGGTCATAGGGTAGGTCTATTTTTAATTTTCTGAGGAACCTCCACACTGCTTTCCAGAGCGGCTGCACCAATTTGCATTCCCACCAACAGTTATCAGCACCATTTCTTAAACAATTCATTCTTTTTACAACTGAATTGAATCCTGCTTTTCTAATATTAAATTCTCATATGCCCTGAGATCTAGTTCTTTTTACAGTCTATTTTGTTCCACTAACATGTCTATTCCCATGCCAATATCATATGAGTTTAACTACAATGATGTTATAACAGGTTCTTGTATCTCAAGCAAATCTTCATTCTTTTTCATACTTTTCCTGGCTCTTTTTGGATATTTTTTATTCTGTATAAATTGTATTCCCATTTTATCCTAAATAAAACAAAATAAGCATACAAACAAAAACCACTACGGAGATCCTAAATGCATGTTAATTTGGAGAATTTACTTTTTAATGAAACTAAGCTATCTCACTCAAGAGCATGTTTAATTTGCTTAAATATTGATTGACTTTTTTTCCCCATAAAGTCCTGTAATTTACTTATCTTTCATAAAGTCCTGTTGCTATAGTCAAATTAATTGTCATAACAGGAAAAGCCATCATTGCCAGGCCTAACATCAAAGGTAGAAGAAGGGGTGTCACTGTTAAAGTCGCAGAAGACAACCTGGTCTTCAGCGTAGCCCATGATGCCCTTAGGGGTCCCTCCGATGCCTGCTTCACCACTTTCTTGATGTCACATTTGACGGCTTTTTCTAGATAGTAGGTCAGACCCACATCCAATACATTGGAGGTGGGGACATAAAGGCCATGCCAGTAAGCTTCCCATTCAGCTCAGGGATGACCTTGTCCACAGCCTTGGCAACACCAGGAGAAATAGTAATGATATTCTGGGTAGCCACTCGGCCATCATGCCACAGCTTCCAGAAGTGCCATCTGCAGTCTTCTGGGTGGCAGTGATGGCATGGACTGTGCTCATGAGTCCCTCCACAATGCTGAAGATGTCATGGATGACCTTGGTCGGGGGGCAAGCAGTTGGTGGTTCAGGAGGTACTGCTGACAATCTTGAGTTGTCATAATTATGGTTCAGCTCAACACAATACTTGGGGGCATCAACAGATGGGGCAGAAATGATTACTTTTTGGCTCTTCTCTTCATATGAGTCCCAGCCTTCTCAAGATAATGAAGGCACCAGGAGACTCTACAACATATTCAGCACTGGATCTTATACCTGGAAGATGAACATGGGCTTTTCCTTGATAATAAGCTTCCCATTCTCAGTCTTGACTGTGCTATTGAGCTAGTCATGGGTGGAATTATACTGGATGAAGTTGAGATCAACAAAGGGGTCATTATTGGCAACAGTATACATTTTGCCAGATTTGAAAACAGCCTTGGTAACCAGGCATACAATATAGCCAAATCCATTCACTCCAACCTTCACCATCCTATCTCAGGGATTGTGCAGCTATCTCTGTCCAACAGGGAGAAACAGAGAGGCTAGATTTATTTTACTGGCATTTTATTTAAAATGTTTTATTTGTGGGGCGCCTGGGTGGTTTAGTCAGTTAAGCATCCGACTTTGGCTCAGGTCACGATTTGTGGGTTTGAGCCCATGTCGGGCTCTGTGCTAACAGCTCAGAGCCTGGAGCCTGCTTCAGATTCTCTGTCTCCCTCTCTCTCTGCCCTCCCCCCACTCCTGCTCTGTCTCTCTCTCAAAAATAAAACATTAAAAAATTTTTAAAATGTGTTTATTCAGTAAATGAGATTGATGTATTTTTTGTATATTTAATGTCTAGTTTTAATATTAATCTTATGTTGAATTCACAAAATGAATTGTAGAGCTTCCATATCCCACCTTACCCCACAACGCCATGGTATAGAATTTTGCTAACCCAAAGTATGCTTCATGGACTAGCAACATGGATATCAACTGGATGTCAAGCTCACTTCCTAGAATTTGTTAGAAATGCAAAAATCTCAGGCCCTACCCCATATCCTAATTAGGATATGCATCACAAACAAGATCCCCAGGTGACTTGTATGCATGGTAAGATTAGAGAAGCTCGGATCCAGAATGGTTGAAACAGTGATGAAACTATCTTTTCTTTAAAATGTCATACAGAACTCAGATATGAAGCCAACCAGTTATGGTAACTTTTAATACTTAACTTGATCTATGATAATTATGGTATACTCAAGGTTTCTACTTCTTGGGTGAATTTTGGTATTTTATATTTTGTTAATAAATCATCTGTATCCCCTGAGCTTTACAACTTTTGTTGCACAGAGTTGCATTCCGTTTAAAAAAATTTTTTTTAATGTTTATTTATTTTTGAGAGACTGGGATAGAGCACAAGCAGGGGGGACAGAGAGAAGGAGACACAGAATCCAAAGCAGGCTGAAGGTTCCCAAGCTGTCAGCAGAGACCAATGCAGGGCTCAAACCCACGAACCGTGAGATCATGACCTGAGCCGAAGTCACTTAATCTACTGACCACCCAGGTGCCCCTAGAGTTGCATTCTTGTTACTTCATTACTATTAATATCTTCCATCACTTGATGATGTCTACTTCTCTATGTATTTTTGCTTTTGTTTTCTTTTTATCAAGCTTACAAAAGCTGTGTCTATTTTCTTGTTCTTTTCAGAGAACTAGCTTTTGGATTCAATTAATAATCCCTTAGTTAAAACCTGGCAGGGGAGGAGGCCCTACAACATGAGCCATTACTGTGGATGAGTTCAGCTTTGCTATTAACATTGAAACCATGTGTACATGTGAACCTGAACTTCCAGGGACCAAAGCATCATGAGAATGCAGGATTAATACCTATTTTCAGTTGATAAATCACAATCTGAATAGGGACATACCTCCACCAAAATTGCCTTTCTGCATACCTAATCATATTCTAAATGTCATGTATGGTCTCCCTGGTATAGTTCACTAAATAACATTTTGAGCATTTGTATTTTGCTTTAAGGTCTATAATGCCTTTCATACCCTTAATCTCATTTGAGATTTGTGTTTAAAAGGGTCTAATAGATAATCTTGACTAAGGGGGAATACAGTCCTAACCTGATTTTCACATACTGAGATCAGCTGGGGCCCTCAGAATGCTGTTTCTCCAGTGGGCTGAACAGGTCCCACAGAAGAGTGTGTATTTTAGGCAGAGCTAAGAAAGCAAGTATTCCCTCAGATAAGGAAGAGGCATGAGTTGAAATTTTAGCCATGAACAGATAAAAGAAAACAGCAAATTTCAGATACTTATCTTAAAGCAGACAATTATGTGAAATGCATTAGCTTTTTTTCCCTTTCAATTAAGGAGTCAAGGTTTTGTTTGCCCTCTTAAAAACTGGACGAAAAACCTATTACTTATGCACTTTCATTTCTTACCTTTGCAAATATTCTAATCAGATAAGGATTTCAAAAGCTAGATGACTGTAAGCTTTTGCACTCAAATTGACCCAAGTTTAGGATAATAGCTGCAAAAGTATAAAGTGTAGTTTATTGAATTTGGGATTTTTGGTTCACTGATAGACCAGTCTTATGTTGATCATTATGGAGGAGTTATTACAAAGATACTGCTGAAGTCCTTCACAAAATTAATTTTAATCTTGTACCGCTGACCAGAGATTTCTGATCTATAATAATCTTTTTATAAGCAAACACTTGGCTAGTCTTTCTTTTGTGGTGTATTTAGGTTTCCTTTAAGCACCTGGAGTAGAAACCATCTTAACCTCACATTCCTGTCAGTACTATGTGTAGGACCTTTTTAACTTCCGATAAGTAGTGCTGAGTACTGAAAAAGAGAAAATAATCCTCCACCCTTCCTACCTCAGAGAACTGGTCAATTCACCTACTTGATAGTATTTTCCCTGCTAAGCAAAATGTTCCCATCCTAAATTCCAGGACAGAAAGTGAGTAAAAGAGAGAGAAAATGGTAGCAGTAATGACATGATGTCCATAGCATTTTAGTGTTGGAAATAAAATACTAGAGGACAAACCTTTTGACATTGAAATCTTATTTGGGGAGAATGCTCATTATGAAGCAAATGGAAAAAGTAAAATAATCCATTTTTTTTAAGACTGTGAATTATTTATTCTTTCCATTTTTTTCTTCTGGGAGGAGTGTAAACTTAAATCCAAAACATCCTGTAATATAGTTCATTTCTCCTCTGACCTAAAGTCCTAGAAAGATACAGATATTACATGATTGTTCTATTTTTTAAAAATGTTAATACAAAGTATTCCCTGGAAACCTTTTCTTTCAGACAATACCACTCAGAAGTTCACCTCCCCACCCCACCCCCACCCCCCATTCAGCATTCAACTCCATGGCTGAGTACTTGCCATGGTCCCCAGCCCTCTGTTTAGTGGTGGGTTGGGAGACAGACCGAGAGTGAACTTTAACATAGAGAAAAATATGGATATCTCAATGGGTATGCCCTGGTTATTTTGGGGAAACTTGCTGCAAAAGTGAATATAATTCAGGTACAGGATACCACACCTAAACAATCTCAAAGGGCAGGCAGAGGACAAACCAGACAAGACAAAGGAAATGGGAACGAGGCAGAAGAGACAGCATGGGAAGAGACTAGGACAAAACAAGCCCAGAAAACTGTCAGTGCAAAGGTTTTACTGATGGGATGCAGATAAGGAGGATCTTGTAGAGGTTCCATGCAGAGTCCATACTCTTAACCTCTATACCACTTGGTGACTATATGGAAGATGGGCTTTAATGTGAGAAGACTGGAGGAAAGATGACCTGTTTGGTAGATACAAGGCCTCAGTTAAAGCATATGAGCGCGCGCGCGCGCACACACACACACACACACACACACACACACACACACACACACATATCCTATATATATAGGATATATAGGTATATATATAGGATAGTGATCAGGACTATAGACTCTGCACTAAGACTCCCTAGGTGAAACTAAAATTTCAGTTCCACTAACTTACTGGCAGTATGATGATGTGCCTCAGTTTCAGTACCAGTAAAACTAGTAATAGCAACATTACCCAGCCAACAGGATTTTTTGAGGATTAAATGAAATCCTACACAGAAGTACACTTCACCTAGTGGGTAGGAGTGCCCAAAGTTTGCCCCTACTAGAATGTTACAAGTTGCAGAGACAGGAATGGACCTATTTTACTAAGTAGGTACAATTAGCAGGGTTTGGGGATTCAGGCTGGGGACAGGGGGGAATGGAAAGGGAGGCAGAGGGGACTAGAGGTTTTTACTGCCAGCTAGATTACTGGCTAGCTAGGAAGGCCACCAACAATAAAGGAGATTGTCTTATGGAAAACAGAGAGGACTTCCTTTCCTTTTGGACATTTTAAGTTTAAGGTATTAATGGAATATCTATGCATAAATAACCGGTTTAAATGGTTGAACATGAGTATGAGGCTCAGGGAAGTGATGTAGGGGAGTCATTAGCAAACAGATGACAAGGTAAGTGTTAGAACACTGGGCCAAGAATATCATTCTGAAAAATATGCACATTTATTTTGTGTTAATATATAAAATGTACTTAAATGACATAAAAATATAGAAAATATCAGTTTTAGCAGTGTGGGAATGAAGAATGACTTATGACAAATATAGTATATTCACATTATTCAGAAAAATTAAGAGTACTAATAGCACATTCTGATCCTAAACCATATATATCAAATAAGGACAGATGCCTCTACACACTCAGTTTTGAGTCAGCTAGATTTTACAAAGTTATTCTCAGAAAGACCAAAGTAAATTGACATTAACAAACAATGTTAAGTTCTTTGAAAGGTTATTTTCTATAACCACTTTGTTTAAAGCATAATAAAAAGGCATTTTATCTCAACACTGTCAGTCTTCATTCCCAGTAAAAATAAGTACATGTTAATGATCTGATGTCAGGATGCCAACTGGTCAAATTTCTTCTTTTTTTAAGTCATTTCCCCCTAATATCCAGAACTTTGTTTCACTGAAACAATCAAAAAGCTAACATTAAGTCTGCTCTACCCACTTAGCAAAGTAGTGAAGTAATTTTACTTGTCCTATCACTTGTGGAACCAAGCCTTCTTTAAAAAATAAATGGAAGAGTGCAGGGGCGCCTGGGTGGCTCAGTCGGTTGAGCCTCCAACTTCGGCTCACGTCACGATCTCGAGGTATGTGAGTTCGAGCCCCGCGTCGGGCTCTGTGCTGACTGCTCAGAGCCTGGAGCCTGTTTCAGATTCTGTGTCTTCCTCTCTCTCTGACCCTCCCCCGTTCATGCTCTGTCTCTCTCTGTCTCAGAAATAAATAAACGTTAAAAAAAAAAAATAAATGGAAGAGTGGAATTTAAGTTTATCATTATTAGTCAAAATATCACAAAAGCCATAATGAGCCACCAAATCCAGCAATTCCAGCACAGAACACCTGCAATACATTTAGGAACCTGCAAACTTTCTATTTTGTCCTCCACAGGCTGGGAGCCACTAGAGCAGTTATTCTGGCATTTCAAATATGGAAAAATGAAATATTTTGAGGTGTCACTTCAGGGTGGGAGGGGGTAATAATAGGGTATGAGCATTTTTCTTCAGTGAAGTGTTGTTGATATTTTTGGCAGCACAGTATTCTTTTAGCTCGTGGACCTGCGTTTCCCTCACAAGTGAACATTTCGTGTTCCCACTCCCGCATCCCTCCACCCCAATACCAGCAGCATGCTCCATCACTGTGACAATCACATAATGGCCACAAACACCCCCTAGAATAGTAGTGCTGTCCCAGGTTGACCAACCACTATTGTAAAAGGTTGGCTCAGCTGATTAAAATGCTGCTTTTAGCAGCTTGGGTGTCTTTGTTGCAATACCAAATACTGAGAACACAACAAATGCTTATTTAAGAAAACCCATTCCCATTACTAGGGCGGGGTGGGGGGGGGGTGTCAGAGTATCCTAAAAGGTCAGAGAACTCTTAGCAATCTAGTTCAACCATTCCAAATTTACAGATGGGGGAAAAAATGTCCAAAAGAAGTGACAGGCCCATAGTCTCATGGCTAGGAAATGGCTAAGCCAGAATTAAAACCCTAAATTCTAGTCCAGTACTACTTCTACTACACCATGCCCCCAACTCACACAACCCACACATGGATATATTAAAAGCTCAGCAGCTTCAGTTATGTCCAAAGGAACAAAATTCCTTTAACTTTCACACATGAAGACAAACACCACCCCCCCAAAAGTCACTCAGATTCACTGGGGTCTAAGGATTCATTTAATAATGCTTTGAGGTTTCCATTCCAGGCTTAATAATTCACCTTCAAATTAAAACCTGGCATTTTTACTTATCATCCCATCCAAATAAGAATTTTACGAATGTAAAATATATACCAGTTTCTACATTGGCGTATCTTGAGGAAGTGATGAACAGCTCCTGCTGCCATTTTAAAGTAGGAACTTAACAATTCAACTTCAAATTTTGTCAGCTTATAATAAATATATGGGTGTAGCTTTAAACAGTAAGTTGTGGACAACTGGCACCATGAAAAAGCAGCATGTGTAAGTGTAAGATGATCTTCCCCATATATATTAGGGAAAAAAGGAATCTTCACTACAACAATAAGCAAAATATCCAACAAATACATACTAATTTCTCATGGCCTCATGGTTGGGAGTGGGGGGAGGGGCACGGACTTCATGCAAGATGCTCCAAATATTAACATCAAATACTACACACCCATATTGTTTATACTTAATGATATAATTTCACTGCTTTTAGTAAATTAGCAATATTTGGCACTTTTTGTCTCACGTTTACACCTAGATACCAGAACATAAAATACTATTATTTATTAGCCCCATTTATCACCCATGCTAATTTTCTTTCTAGAATGGTAAAGGTATGGTAAAGAAATGAACCAAATATCTGCTCATAAACAAAAAGTTTTCTTTTTGATACACTTAGCTACTGTTTTAAAGACTGGAGTCCTGGATGACCAGCTCCCTTTGGAAGATCTAACCACTGAATTTAGTTTGCTTTCTTACAAATGCACGTGTGATCAAAGATGGACCCAGTGGTATATTACTGACTTACCGCCAAATGGCACTTATCAAAGTAGCTGTGATTCTCAACAAGGGTCAAAGCCTACTCCTAGTTCCCAGGGAGAATATCAGATCTGTCTTATTTCAGCTGTGTAATTGAAGGCAGAAGGCAGAAAGAGGGTGTCAATTCTGATGTCTTCCTGTGCCCACCACCTTCATATCACGGTGAAAAGTGGGGACTGTGTATCCAACTGAAGGAAAACACCTCAACATGTTATCATTGCAGAAACAAAACCAGCAGAATCCTTTACAGTAGTCTCAGATACACTACTCCCCTTTTGTCTCTAGATAGGGTGGATGCAGAAGCAATGGGAACACAAATATCCTCACCAGATGAAGGAGTTAACAGTGGCACTCCCATTTTGGAAAGCTTTTCTCAGATACTATCTCACCACTGCCTCTTAAAACTAAAGAATTCTAATTACTTATTCCCGTAAGTGAAAAATAAAATTTCCTAGCAGGAAAACAGCTAGCTAGAGCTGGGGCTAAACCCTCAGAGCTGCTAACACCCCATTTAGGATTCTCCCAGAGATCACATTCAACATCATCATACAGACCGGGGGGGGGGGGGGGGGGGGGCACGTGCGGCAGGACACACACAGCCAGGACTCATGTGTAAAAGAACAAAAGGGAAACCTGGATACTACTGTTTCTGCCAATGCCATAAACATCTCCCAGGACTTGGAAATGACCAGCTAATTTTACCTCAGTCTAACCGTTAGCTCTGCAGAATCTGTTGACCCTAACATAAAGAAGGAAGATGAAGGAGAAAGTCAGTTACAGATTTCACAAATATCTGGTATGTAAATCTGTAATTTTTAATTAGAATTAACTATCAAAGACACTGCACCTTTTAAGTCTTTGAACTTAATAATGTTTAACAGTGGCTTTATTAGGTGAATGCTTGAAAGCATTCAACATTAAATTCAATTTACTTCACATAAATGTTTGCAAATACATTATCAGCAATTCTTAAATATTTCAAATCAACCCACTTAAGTACAGAAGGCTTGCTCATAGGTCTTCTGAGGTGACAAGACGACTGAAAGGAACCTTGGACTTGAGTCCAGATCTCTAACCAACAATCACCATGTCATCACCGGTGAACTCATATGAGGGAACTTCAAGATTGAGAGGTGCAGGCCCCTTCCTGATCCTGCCAGAAGCATCGTAGTGTGACCCATGGCAAGGGCAGTAATAACCACCAAAATCTCCTGCATTTGCAATGGGTACACAACCAAGATGAGTGCAAACACCTATCAGGATAACCCATTCAGGTTTCTTTACTCGATCTAAATCATGCTGCGGGTCCCTCAACTGGGACACTTCAACTGCAGCTTCCTGCTCAATTTCCTTCTTGGTTCTATGACGCACAAACAGCGGTTTTCCTCTCCATTTGAAAGCCATGTTCTTGCCTTCTGGAATATCGGATAGCTTGATTTCGATTTTCGACATGGCCAACACATCAGCAGAAGCACTCATGCTGGAAACAAACTGAGAGACGACATTCTTGGCAGCATATGCAACACCTATACTAGTTGTTGCAGTTATCAAATAGGAGAAACCTTTTCTAGTCTCACTGCTCTCTTTTGAAGACTTTGTACCATCTAACACTTCGGTGCGTCGATAGTCAGAGAAGTCAGGCACTCTGATGTCTGTGTGGGAATAACGAACAGAAGCAGGGACTGCAAGATAAACAGAAAGTTAAAAAAACAATTAGATGAGTACCCTGAAAGAAGTATACATCAGGAAATAACCTTTGTGAATTCATAAGCAAAAATCAAGTTATAAAAATGTGAAATATAGCACTAATGCCAGAAATGGTCAGGATGGCAGTGCCTGCATAGAAAATATTGAAAAAGAAATGGAAGTCAATCACTACCTATCATACTGGTATGAAATCACAGGATAATATGCGTAAACTGAGTTCTTCCTGATTGAACACAGTTGATTCAGAATTTCTAACGATTTAGTGGATCAAATCTAAAAAGTTAAATAGTACTGTAAACAGCAATATTTTAAAATCCCCAAAATTCAACATGCCAAGACATACAACTATGTTAACTACCTCCCATATTCTCTGGATTACAAGGGACCATAAAACTCATCAAGTCCACCCAATAAGTTGATTTGTGGGGCTCCTGGGTAGCTCGGTCAGTTAAGCGTCTGACTCCTGATTTCAGGAGCCTGCTTGAGATTTTCGCTCTCCCTCTCTCTGCCCCTCCCCCACCCACGTTCTCTCTCTCTCTCTCTCTCTCTCTCTCTCTCTCTCTCTCTCCGTGCACAAAATAAACATTAAAAAAAAAAAAAAGGTGATTTGTGATCATCTTATTAAAACAAATGTCTAACTTCACATTATTTTTTTTTTAATTTTTTTTTTTCAACGTTTATTTATTTTTGGGACAGAGAGAGACAGAGCATGAACGGGCGAGGGGCAGAGAGAGAGGGAGACACAGCATCGGAAACAGGCTCCAGGCTCTGAGCCATCAGCCCAGAGCCCGACGCGGGGCTCGAACTCACGGACCGCGAGATCGTGACCTGGCTGAAGTCGGACGCTTAACCGACTGCGCCACCCAGGCGCCCCTAACTTCACATTATTATTTACTTACTCTCTGAAAGTTCAGTAGAACTGCTAAAAATTCATAAATACTTATTACCATAAACATTCTGTGAACTGTTAGTATAACTTTAGTTGCAGAAAATGAAGAGATTTTCTATTTTAGACTCTGGAGTATAAATCAGTATTACTTTAACTTCAAGTAAAGCCACCAATG
Source organism: Lynx rufus (assembly GCF_022079265.1). Classification (NCBI taxonomy): domain Eukaryota; kingdom Metazoa; phylum Chordata; class Mammalia; order Carnivora; family Felidae; genus Lynx; species Lynx rufus. The sequence continues at coordinate 19,416,863 of NW_025814830.1, read as the reverse complement.
GGCAGAAAAGGACATCCTTGTCAAAATACACAACTATCAAATGAAATCTCCAAAAGAGCCAGTTATTTCAACTTAGTACAGGATAAAAGACAAATTTTCATATATCCCCCTCTTCAGTGAAGGGCAGTAACTTCTGTAAGAGTAAGGGCATTATCTTTCTTTTTCAGTGCTGTGGATTTCTCAACTGAGACACTACTACTGCAGGCTGGCCAGATCTTTGTGTCAAATGAATGTTAACTAATTACTATTTATGTAGTACTTTGGATGTAAGTAGTTTTTAAACTAAACAGATTATGACCTTTTGTCCATACTATTTTAAAATATCTGACAAAAAATTAACTTACTGGCATCACTTTTAAGTATGTTTCAGGAAGCAAATCTCTTTGCAAGTTGTATACGCATTTTAGGAAATTTGTCACAAGGTTTCTTTTTTTATAAAAGGGACATTAAAAATTCCTCACTTAAAAACTGTGTTGTTTCAAAAAGAAAAATGTACTTATAAAATGCAATTTCATGTAAGTTGCAGCCTACCAGGCTGTCTCATCCTAATATACTTCCTTGAGTATTACAATAAAGAACATGACCACACTTTTCACATGGTTCTCAAAGTCAGTAACAATGGAAGCTGTAAGTCAGCCTTGAACGTGGAGATTAGGGGCACTGATCCCATATGCAGTGGGATTAACACATAATTTGTATGTTATATATCTCATATATATAATTCTTATAATAAATTCTTATAATAAAGTAAGCTAGGGAAAAGAAAACATTAAGAAAACCATAAAAAATACATTTGCAGCAGTGTACCATGTTTATAAAAAAAAAAAAATCCAGATATAAGTGGACCTGCACAGTTCAAATCCATGTTGTTCAAGGGCCAGCTGTATTCCCAAACAATGGTGAAACCTATCAAAATCACTCTATGTACTTTTCTGGGACCAGGACAAGGGTAGTGACTACCTAATATTTACAACTATGGCAAAGTGACATTACATCATATACTACCCTACTTCTACCTAATGCTAACCTAACAGTGTAGACTGGGGTTTGGGATCAAGTATGAATTACCTTCCTTTGGTATTCTCTGGAATTACAAAGGAAAATGTGTATCATACCTAAAAGATGAAGGAACCAAAGTCCATACTTCTACATTAAAAACAGTGTCCACAATCTTTAACCATATAACAGTATACAAGCAAATGTACAGGAACATTAAACAGAATGGTTTTGACATTCTCATCCAGAGATTTGGTGGTGAAAGAAATCCAGCTGTCTACTGCCACTCTACCTAGCAGGTTACACTTTAGTACAACAGTACAATACTGTACTATTGTATATTGTACCACCATGAATATTTTGGGAAATTTAACTGCCATATTGCAAAAGTCATTTCTAAATAATTTACATTAACTGTATTAGGTGTGACTTTAGCAACAAAGATGCTAGCTAGATTCAGTTCTAAACTCAAGCAAAACCAGATACTTCTGGAAATAGAGAAAATTTAAGAGACTATAACAAAAAACAGGTTTTTCTTTCTTAAGATGAACTCTGATGTGTCTTGGAAATCTTCCTCTCACCTCATGGATCTTCTGATCCAACCCTCCCATTTCACACCCTCAGAACTATCTTTCTACAAACCATCTAGACAGATTAGAACGTGAACTGAAACTACAAGCTGAAGGCATTATTATAGAAAAAGTTTGCCTTACGGTTCTGTATCATTTACCTGTTCTTGGGAAAGTCAGGTAAGCCTCTAATTTTTAGAAGAAACCCTTTAGTCACTAGACAAATTCCAAAGATGCTTTTGCATTTGCTGTTGAAATTTTGTCCTCCTTTATTGTTTCTTACCTCCAGATCCAAAGA